>NC_045789.1:125234241-125865377 GCF_009873245.2 Balaenoptera musculus | reverse complement strand
CCTTGTGCTATATGCTAGGTTCTTATCAGTTATCTTTTATATATAGTAGTGTGTATATGTTAATCCAGTCTTCCAATTTATCCCCCCCTTTTCCCCCTTGGTAACCCTTAAGTTTGTTTTCTACATCTGTGACTCAATTTCTACTTTGTAAATAAGTTCATTTGTACCATTGTTTTAGATTCCACATATAAGCGATATCATGTGATGTTTGTCTTTCTCTGTCTGACTTACTTCACTCACTATGACAATCTCTAGGTCCATTCATGTTGCTGCAAATGGCATTATTTTGTTCTTTTTTATAGCTGAGTAACATTCCATGGTATATATGTACCACATCTTGTTTATCTATTCCTCCATCGATGGACATTTAGGTTGCTTCCCTGTCCTGGCTGTTGCAAATAGTGCTGCAATGAACATTGAGGTGCATGTATCCTTTTGAATTATGGTTTTCTCTGGATATATGCCCAAGAGTGGGATTGCTGGATCATATGGTAGATCTATTTTTAGTTTTTAAGGAATCTCCATACTGTTCTCCATAGTGGTTGTACCAATTTACATTCCCACCAGCAGTGTAGGAGGGTTCCTTTTTCTCCACACCCTCTCCAGCATTTATTGTTTGTACATTTTTTGATGATGCCCATTCTGACTGGTGTGAGGTGATAACTCATTGTAGTTTTGATTTGCATTTCTCTAATAAGTGATGTTGAACACCTTTTCATGTGCCTCTTGGCCATCTGTATGTCTTCTTTGGAGAAATGTCTATTTAGATCTTCTCCAGTTTTTGATTGGGTTGTTTGTTTTTTTGATATTGAGCTGTATGAGCTGTTTGTATATTTTAGAGATTAATCCCTTGTCAGTCACTTCGTTTGGAAATATTTTCTCCCATTCTGTGGGATTGTTTTTCGTTTTGTTGCTAGTTTCCTTTGCTGTACAAAAGCTTTTAAGTTTAATTAGGTCGCATTTGTTTATTTGTGTTTTTATTTTTCTACTCCCAGAGGAGGATCAAAAAAGATCTTGCTGTGATTTATGTTAAAGAGTGTTCTTCCTGTGTTTTCCTCCAAGGGTTTTATGGTATCCAGTGTTACATTTAGGTCTTTAATCCATTTTGAGTTTATTTTTGTGTGTGGTGTTAGAGAATCTTCTAATTTCGTTCTTTTATATGTAGCTGTCCAGTTTTTCCAGCACCACTTATTGAAGAAACTGTCTTTTCTCCATTGTATGTTCTTGCCTACTTTGTCATAAATTAGGTGACCATAGATGTGGGATCTTTCTGTTTATTTACACCTTCATAAATTTCTTTCAACTGCATTTAATAGTTTTCAGAGTATAAACTTTGTACTTTTTTTGTTAAATTTGTTCTTAAGTATTCTTTTCATTTTGATGTTATGTAAATTGTATTTTCTTTACTTCATTTTTAGATTGTTCATTGTTAGTGTATAGAAATACAGTTGATTTTTGTATATTTATCTTGTACCCTGTAATATTGCTGAACTTGTTTATTAGTTTTAATAGGTTTTTAGTGGATTCTTTAGAATTTTGTATATCTGCAATAAAATATCTGCAAATAGAAATAGGTATACTTTCTTTCTGGAAGGCTTTTAGTTCATTTTCTTGCCTAATTGCTCCAGATAGACCCTCCAATATAATTTTTAATGGAAGTGGTGAGAGCAGGTATCCTTGTTTTATTCCTGATTTTAAGAGAAAAGCATTGAGCTTTCACCATTATGTATGAAACTAGCTGTGGGGTTAGCCAAATGGCCTTTATCAGGTTGAGGAACTTCTCCTTAATTCCTAGTTTATTGAGTATTTGTATCATGAAGGGGTGTTGAATTTTATGAAGTACCTTTTCTGCATTTATTGAGACATTCATGTGGGTTTTATCCTTTATTCTATTGAAATAGTCTATTACTATAACTGGTCATTGTATATAATCCTTTTTATATGTTAATGGATTTGGTTTGCTAGTATTTTATTGAGGATTTTTACATCTATACTTATAAGAGATATTGATCTTTAGTTTTCTTTTCTTGTGGTGTCTTTCTGATATTGGTATCACAGAAATTCTGGCCTCATATGTTGAATTGGGAGCTGTTCCCTCCTTTTCTATTTTTTGGAAGTGTGTAAAGTGTTAATTTTTTCTAAGTATTGATGTTAATAATATTATGTTAATTTTTTATTGAAGTAGATTGACATACAATATTATGTTAGGTTCAGGTGTACAGCATAATTGGTTAGCATTTATATATATCAGTAATACAATCACCACAATAAGTCTAGTAACCATCTGTCACCATACAAAATTATTACACTATTGTTGACTATATTCCCTATGGTGTACATTATGTCCCCATGACTTACTTATTATATGACTGGAAGTTTGCACCTCTTAATCCTGTTCACCTATTTTGTCCATTCTCCTACCCCACTCCCCTCTGGGAACTACCCATTTGTTCTCTGTATCTGTGAGTTTATTTCTGTTTTGTTCTGTTTTTTGGATTCCACATTTAAGTGAAATCATGTGGTGTTTGTCTTTCTGTGTCTGACTTATTTCACTTAGCATAATACCTCTAGATCCATCAGTGTTATTGCAAATGGCAAGATTTCATTCTTTTCTATGGCTGAGTAATATTCCATTATATACATATACATATATATACACATATGTATATATTTGTCTATGTATACACACACGTGTATATTTGTATGTATGTATACACACACAGACACAGACGCACACCACATCTTCTTTATACATTTATCTGTTGATGGCCACTTAGGTTTCTTCCATATATTGGCTATTGTAAATACTGTTGCAGTGAACTTAGGGGTGCATATATCTTTTTTGAATTAGTTTTTTGTTTTTTATCACAAAAATACCCAGAAGTGGAATTACTGGATCATATGGTAGTTTTATTTCTAATTTTTTTGAAGACCTGCATGCTGTTTTCCATAGTGGCTGTACTAATTTACATTCCCATCAACAGGGAAAGTGTACAAAGGTTTCTTTTTCTCCACAACCCACCAACACTTGTTATTTGATGTCTTTTTGATAATAGCCATTCTGAGAGGTGTGAAGTCATATTTCATTTTGGTTTTGATTTTCATTTCCCTGGTAATTAGTGATGTTGAGCCTCATTTCATTTATCTGTTGGCCATCTGTATGTCTTCCTTAGAAAAATATCTCTTCAGGTTCTCTGCACATTTTTTAATTGGATTGCTTGTTTTTTGATATTGAGTTGTATGAGTTCTTTGCATATTTTGGATATTAACCCCTACTGGATACATCATTTGCAAATATCTTCTCTCGTTCAGTAGGTTGTGTTTTCATTTTATTGATGGTTTCCTTTGCTGTGCAAAAACTTTTTAGTTCGATGTAGTTCCATTTGTTTATTTTTGCTTTTGTTTCCCTTGCCTGAGAAGACAGAACCAAAATGATATTTCTAAGACCGATGTTAGAGTGTACTGCCTGTATTTTCTTCTAGGAGTTATGTGGTTTCAGGTCTTACATTTAAGTCTTTAATTTATTTTGAGTTTATTTTTGGATATGGTGTAAGAGTGTTGGTTCAGTTTCATTCTTTGTGTGTATCTGTCCAGTTTTCCCAAAGTCATTTATTGAAGAGTCTGTCTTTCCTTCATTTTATATTGCTGCCCGCTTGTCATAGATTAATTGACTGTGTAGAGATGGATTTATTTCTGGGTTCTCTATTCTTTTACATTGATCTATGTGGTTTTGTGGTGTATTTGTCAGTACCATACTGTATTGATTACTAAAGCTTTGTAGTATAGTTTGAAACCAGGGAGCACGATACCTTCAGCTTTGTTGTTCTTTCTCAAGGTTGCTTTAAGTATTCAGGGTCTTTCGTGGTTCCATACAAATTTTAGGATTTATTCTAATTCTGTGAAAAATGCTGTTGGTATTTTGATAGAGATTGCACTGAATCTGGGGATTTCTTTGGGTAGTATGGACATTTCGAACAATATTAATTTTTTTAATCCATGAGCATGGTATATCTTTCCACTTATTTGTGTTGTTTTCAATTTCTTTTATTAGTGTTTTATAGTCTTGAGAGTACAGGTCTTTCACCTCCTTGGTTAAATTTTTTCCTATGTATTTTATTTTTTTGTCTGATGTAATTGTAAATGGGGGTGTTTTCTTGATTTCCCTTTCTGATAGTTTGTTATTAGCATGTACAAAAGCAACACGTTTCTGTATATTAATTTTGTATCCTGTAACTGTACTGAATTCATTGATTATGTTCTAATATTTTTTTTGGTGCAGTCTTAAGGGTTTTCTATAATAAGTATCATGTCATTTGCAAATAGTGGCAGTTTTACTTCTTCTTTTCCAATTTGGATGCCTTTGTCTTTTTCTTGTCTGATTGATGTGGTTAGGACTTCCAATACTATGTTGAATAAAAGTGGTATGAGTATGCGTCCTTGTTTTGCTCCTGATCTTAGAGGAAAAGCTTTCTGGTTTTCACTGTTCAGTATCATGTTAGTTGTGAGTTTGTTATATATGGCTTTCATTATGTTGAAGTATGTTCTTTCTGTACCCACTTTGTTGAGAATTTTTTCATAAATGGATATTGGATTTTGTCAAGTGCTTTTTTTACATCTAATGGGATGATTATATAATTTTTATTTTTACTCGTATTAATGTGGTATATCTCATTGATTGATTGTGGATATTGAATCATCCCTGCATCTGTGTGGTAAATCTTACTTGGTCATGGTGTATGATCCTTTTAATGTATTGTTGAATTCACTTTGCTGGTATTCTGTTGAGGATTCTTGCATCTCTATTCATCAGAGATATTGGCCTATAATTTTCTTGTTTTGTAGTGTCGTTGTATGATTTTGGTATTAGAGTAATGCTGGTAGAAAGAATTTGGGGGTGATCCTTCCTCTTTACTTTTTTGGAATACTTTCAGAAGGATAGGTATTAACTCTTCTTCAACTGTTTTTCAGAATTCACCTGTGAAGCCATCTGGTCTGGATTCTTTTTTTTTTTTTTTTTAGAGCTCAAGGAAGAAGCCTCTACTCATTTTTTAAAAAAAATTAATTAATTAATTAATTTTTATTTTTGGCTGTGTTGGGTCTTCGTTTCTGTGTGAGGGCTTTCTCTAGTTGTGGCAAGTGGGGGCCACTCTTCATCACAGTGCGTGGGCCTCTCACTGTTGCAGCCTCTCCCGTTGCAGAGCACAGGCTCCAGACGTGCAGGCTCAGTAATTGTGGCTCCCGGGCCCAGTTGCTCCGCGGCATGTGGGATCTTCCCAGACCAGGGCTCGAACCCGTGTCCCCTGCATTGGCAGGCAGATTCTCAACCACTGCGCCACCAGGGAAGCCCCTGGATTCTTTTTTGTTGGAAAGTTTTTGATTACTGATTCAATTTCACTATTAGTGAGTGGTCTGTTCAGATTTTCTATTTCTTCCTGATTCAGTCTTGGAAGATTGTATATTTGTAGGATTTTGTCCAATTTTTTAGGTTGTCCAGTTTGTTGAAGTATATTGTTTGTAGTAGTCTCTTAGGATTTGTTGTATGTCTGTGGTATCAGTTGTAACTTCTCCTTTTACATTTCTGATTTTATTTATTTGGGGGTCTCTCTTTTTCTTTAGGAGTCTAGCAGAAGGTTTATCAATTTTGTTTATCTTTTATAAAGAACCAGCTCTTAGTTTCATGGATCTTTTCTGTTGCTTTTTTTTGGTCTCTATTTCATTTGTTTATGCTCTGATTTTTATTATTTCCCTCTTTCTCCCAACTTTGGTCCTGTTCTTCTTTCTCTAGTTCCTTTAAGTGTAATGTTAGATTGTTTACGTGAGATATTTCTTCTTTCTTGAGGGAGGCCTATATCACTACAGACTTTCCTCTTAGAATTGCTTTTGATTTATCCCATAGATTTTGTTTTGGTGTGTTTCCATTTTCATTTGTCTCAGGTATTTTTTGATTTCTTCTTTGATTTCTTTTTTAACCCATTGCTTGTATAGTAACATGTTGTTTATCTTCCGTATGTCTGTGTTTTTCTATTTTTCTTCTTGTAATTATTTCTAGTTTCATACCATTGTGGTTAGAAAAGATGCTTGATATAATTTCAGTCTTCTTAAATTTATTGATACTTGTTTTGTGGCGTAGCATGTGATCTGTCTTGGAGAATGTTCCATGTGCATTCGAAAAAAGTGTGTGTTCTGCCACTTTTGGATGGAATATTCTGTCTATACCTGTTAGTCCATTTGGTCTAATGTGTTGTTTAGTGCCAATGTTTCCTTATTGATAGTCTGTCTGGATGATCTAACAGTTGATTTAAATTGGATGTTAAAGTCCCCCACCATTATTGTATTACTCTTTCTCCCTATATGTCTGTTGATATTTGCTTTATGTATTTAGGTGCTTCTATGTTGTGTGCATAGATATTTACGAGTGTTATATTCTCTTGTTAGATTAGTCTCTTTATTATTATTTAATGGCCTTCTTTGTGTTTTGTTGAAGGCTTTAAAATCTATTTTGTCTGATATAAGCATTTCTTCCCCAGTTTCCTTTTGGTTCTCATTTGCATGGACAATCTTTTTCCATCCCTTCACTTTCCGCCTGTGAGTGTCTTTAGATCTGGAGTCAGTCTCTTATAAGCAGCATATGTATGGGTCTTTTTTTTTTTTTTAATCCATTCAACAATCCTGTGTCTTTTGATTGGAGGATTTAGTCCATTTACATTTAAAGTAATTATAGATAGGCATGTACTTATTGCCATTTTGTTAACTGTTTTCTGGTTATTTTTGTAGTTCTTTTTAATTTTTCTTCGTTTTCCCTCTTCCCATGTGATTTGATGACTGTCTTTAGTATTATGTTTGGATTCCTTTCTTTTTATTGTTTATTTTTTGGTATCTATTATAAGGTTTTTGGTTTGTGGTTATTATGAGGTTCGTATATAAAAATCTTTGTCTATAGCTGTGTATTTTAAATTGATGATCTCTTAAAGTTGAATGCATTCTAAAAGCCCTACATTTTTTCTCTTTTCTGTTTAGTTTCAGTGATTTCCACTACCCTGTCTTCCAGATTGCCTATCCATTTTTCTGTATCATCTAATCTACCATTAATTTTCTCTAGTGTATTTTTTATTTTAGTTATTGTATTTTTCAAGCCTGATTGGTTCATTTTTATATTTTCTAACTCTTTGTTGAAGTTCTCACTGTGGTCATTCATTTTTCTCTCAAGGTCAGTGGGTATCTTTATGATCATTATGTTGAATTCTTTGTCAGGTAGATTGCTTATCTGTTCCATTTAGTTATTTTTCTAAGGTTTTGTCTTTTCCTTTTGTTTGGACAATATTCCTTTGTTGCCTCATTTTGCCTAATTATCTGTGTTTATTTCTATGTATTAGGTAAGTTTGTTATGTCTCCTGATCTTGGAGAAGTGGCTTTTTGTAGGGAGATGTGGTGCCTATTAGCATACTCCCCTCTGGCTACCAGAGCCAGTTTCTCCAGGAGTGTACCCTCTGTGGGCTGTGTGCATCTCTCTTTTTTGGTGGGGCCAAGTGCTGCAAGCACACTGGTAGTCAAGACTGGTCCCCAGCTTGGCTGTCTGTGAGGCCCTGCTTTGTGTGGTTGCTCTGAGTGTGCTCTTGGGTGGGGCAGGCCCCTGGCATGACTGGTCGTGAGGCCTACCAGCGTGTGACTGTTTAGGATGCTGGTAGGTGGGGCAGGCTCCCAGCATGGCTGGATACGAGGCTTGGTGGTGTGTGACTGGTGTGGACATCCTGGTGGGCAGGACAGGCTCCTGGTGTGACTGACTGTGTGGCTGGACAGTGTGTGACTGCTGCAGATGCACTCGTTTGCTGTGATTGTGACCAGTGCTAATAGGCTAGAGGAAGGGTGCCTGCCAGTGTCCATGTCAGCGTGGTAGAATGAGATCACTCAATTGGATGCCATCAGCATCTCAGTCTCTGGCTGGGTGGGGAGAGTTCCACCTGCCTCTGGCCTGAGAGACTTTCCAAGATTAGCAACCGGGTTTGACCTAGGTGCCTTTCAAATGCTACATCTGCTGGGACTTGGAGTGAGTATTTGTGCATGTCTTTTAAGGGTGGAGTCTCAGTTTCCTGTAGCCCTCTGACTCTCTTGAATGTAAGCCCAGCTGGTTTTCAAAGTCAGATATTTTGGGAGCTTGTCTTCCTAGTGTAGTACCCATGGACTGGGAAGCCTGATGTGGGGCTCAGACCCCTTACTCCTAGGGGAGGACCTGTGTGTTTCTGATATCTCTCCAGCTTGTGGGTTGCCATGCCAAGAGTATGGGTCCTTACTGGACCGTGTCTCTGCTCCTCTTACTCATCTTCTTGTGTCTCCTTCTTTATATCTTTTGTTGTGGAAAATCTTTTCTTCTAGCCTTCAGGTCATTGTCAGAGACAGTTGCTCTGTAAGTAGTTGTGTTTTTTGTGTGACTTTGGAAGGAAATGATCTCAGGTCTTCCTACTTTGCCATCTTGATCTCAACTGTTTATTAATTCTTCTTAAGTTTTTGGTAGAACTCACCAGTGTAGGCAACTGGCCATGGTCTTTTATTTGTGGGAATTTTTAAAATTAATAATTCAGTCTCTAATTTTTATAGGTTTACTCTGGCTTTCTATTTTTTCTTGATTCAGTTTTAGTAGTTTTTGTCTTTCTAGGAATTTGTCCATTTCATATAAATGAGTAATTTGTTGGTATACAGTTTGCTTATAGTGTTCCATTATAATTCTTTTTTATTTCTGTAAGGTCAGTAGTAATTTCTCCTGGGAAGGCTTGATTTAAAAGAGGGAGACAGCCAATAAAAATGTAAGTAACAAGAGGTCAAGTAGTGATCAGTGTTACAATGATACTAAAGCAGGGTAAAGTGAAGGAAGTGGGCAGGTGGCTATTTTAGATTGAGTGATAGGTAAAGGTCTGGCTGAGAAGTAACATTTTAATTGAGACCTGCATGACAATGATGAGCTGGCCACACAACTATTCATAGCATTTTAGGCAGAGAGAAATCACTAGTCCAATCGTGTAAGAAGTAAAAAGCTGGTGTATTTGAGGAATATAAAGAAACCCAGTATGCCTGAAGTGTACTGTGTGAGGGATTAGGAGATTAGGCCAGAGATACAGACAGGTCCAGAATATATGGAACCTAGCAGGCAGCTATGGTAAAGAATTTGGATTTTATTCCAAGTGAAACCATTGGAAGAGTTTAAGCAAGGGACTGACATGGTCTGTTTTATATTTTAAGAGATTACTCTGGCTTCTGCGTAGAAAACAGATTGTAAGGAGTCAAGAGGGGAAGACCATTTATGGGAGACAAATGATGTTTCATAGTAGCAATCCAGGTGAGAGAAGCTAGTTCTGGACCAGGCTAATAGTGGAGATAGAGTGAAAAGGATGCATTCAGAATATGTCTGGTAATAGAGTCACTTTGCCAATGGCCTAGATGTCAATGGGGAAAAGAGAGGAATTATAAGAGGAATCTGAGGTTTTAGACTTGAGCAGCTTGGTAGATGGCATGATAGTAGATGATATTGTTGTGGGTCAGAGCAGGTTGCCTCAAGATATGCCATGGTGGCATATCATGTTTGCCCCAAGATATGCCATAGTGGCAAATTATTTTGAATTACAGTTACTTGACAAATACCTGGTGTGGGAAAATCATATAGAAAACACTTTCTCTCTGAAAACAGGAAATAAATCTCCCATGTGAAGGTACCCTCTCTATACCAGGAGCATAGAAAGCATTCTTATCACCAGAGTTAGGTAATTCAAGGCTAAGAAAGCTGTATAAGCAAACTTTGTTACTTCTTCATCAGTCTGTTACCCCAAGTACAAGCCCCTTTGTTTTGTTAAATCTTCACAAATAATTGTTTCTTTGTCTAAAAATGATGTATAAACAGTCTGCTTTAGTTACTCTGGGTGTCCTATTTCTATGAGACCTCTTTACATACAGATTAAAATTTTTTTTTCCTCCAATTAATCTGTCTTGCATCAATTTAATTATTAGACCAGTCAAAAGAACTCAAGATGGGGAGGGGGGAAATTTCCCCCTCCCTGACATTATACATAATTTTTTCTTTGCATGAGTGTCTCCAGTACCAGACTAGGAACTTGGCATGGCAAGTATCTTATTCATTGTTGTATCTCAAGCACCTAGCAAATGCCAGGTCAGTTTGGATTGGAAAAATTATATACCATGATAATAATAAAATATTATTATTATCTTTGTCCTAATTCAACTTAGGGCAATCAGAAAATGCTCCTAAGAAAGAATGTTTGAACTGATTGCAAGGAAATCAGTTGAAGGAAAGCAGGGGTTGTTGGGAAAAGGGAAAATTTGTAATTTAGCACAAAATACTCTGTTGTAGTGTCTAAGCTAGTGCTATAAGCAGAAATGAGCTTCTTTCCCTCACAAAATTAAGTCCCTCCTTAATGGTCACTCTCATTTCTTGAATGAAAAAGCGATACTGGTTAAACTTTCTATATCCTGTGAGCTAGTTGAAGTGGTAGAATGTATATGGAGTCATAAAGGTTGGAATGAGCTTTGCCAAATTTGGGCAGCTTTATTTGTGTGTGGTTAGAAAAGTGGTGATGATTAGGACATATGCTTACTTTATAGTTTAAATTTGTACAGCTGTTCTATTTTCTTTTTGTTTGTTTGTTTGTTTGTTTTTTTATACTGCAGGTTCTTATTAGGCATCAATTTTATACACATCAGTGTATACATGTCAATCCCAATTGCCCAATTCAGCACACCACCATCCCCACCCCACCGCAGTTTTCCCCCCTTGGTGTCCATATGTCCATTCTCTACATCTGTGTCTCAACTTCTGCCCTGCAAACCGGCTCATCTGTACCATTTTTCTAGGTTCCACATACATGCGTTAATATACGATATTTGTTTTTCTCTTTCTGACTTACTTCACTCTGTATGACAGTCTCTAGATCCATCCACTTCTCAACAAATGACTCAATTTCGTTCCTTTTTATGGCTGAGTAATATTCCATTGTATATATGTACCACATCTTCTTTATCCATTCGTCTGTTGATGGGCATTTAGGTTGCTTCCATGACCTGGCTATTGTAAATAGTGCTGCAATGAACATTCGGGTGCATGTGTCTTTTTGAATTACGGTTTTCTCTGGGTATATGCCCAGTAGTGGGATTGCTGGGTCATATGGTAATTCTATTTTTAGTTTTTTAAGGAACCTCCACATTGTTCTCCATAGTGGCTGTATCAATTTACATTCCCACCAACAGTGCAAGAGGGTTCCCTTTTCTCCACACCCTCTCCAGCATTTGTTGTTTGTAGATTTTCTGATGATGCCCATTCTAACAGGAGTGAGGTGATACCTCATTGTAGTTTTGATTTGCATTTCTCTAATAATTAGTGATGTTGAGCATCTTTTCATGTGCTTCGTGGCCGTCTGTATGTCTTCTTTGGAGAAATGTCTATTTAGGTCTTCTGCCCATTTTTGGATTGGGGTGTTTGTTTCTTTAATATTGAGCTGAATGAGCTGTTTATATATTTTGGAGATTAATCCTTTGTCCGTTGAATCGTTTGCAATATTTTCTCCCATTCTGAGGGTTGTCTTTTGGTCTTGTTTATGGTTTCCTTTGCTGTGCAAAAGCTTTGAAGTTTCATTAGGTCCCACTTGTTTATTTTTTTTTTATTTCCATTACTCTAGGAGGTGGATCAAAAAAGATCTTGCTGTGATTTATGTCAAAGAGTGTTCTTCCTATGTTTTCCTCTAAGAGTTTTATAGTGTCCAGTCTTATATTTAGGTATCTAATCCATTTTGAGTTTATTTTTGTTTATGGTGTTAGGGAGTATTCTAATTTCATTCTTTTACATGTAGCTGTCCAGTTTTCCCAGCACCACTTTTTGAAGAGACTGTCTTTTCTCCATTGTATATCTTTGCCTCCTTTGTCATAGATTAGTTGACCATAGGTGCGTGGGTTAATCTCTGGGCTTTCTATCTTGTTCCATTGATCTATGTTTCTGTTTTTGTGCCAGTCCCATATTGTCTTGATTACTGTAGCTTTGTAGTATAGTCTGAAGTCAGGGAGTCTGATTCCTCCAGCTCCATTTTTTTCCCTCAAGACTGCTTTGGCTATTTGGGGTCTTTTGTGTCTCCATACAAATTTTAAGATGATTTGTTCTAGCTCCGTAAAAAATGCCATTGGTAATTTGATAAGGATTGCATTGAATCTGTAGATTGCTTTGGGTAGTAGAGTCATTTTCACAATGTTGATTCTTCCAATCCAAGAACATGGTATATCTCTCCATCTGTTGGTATCATCTTTAATTTCTTTCATCAGTGTCTTATAGTTTTCTGCATACAGGTCTTTTGTCTCCCTAGGAAGGTTGATTCCTAGGTATTTTATTCTTTTTGTTGCAATGGTAAATGGGAATGTTTCCATAATTTCTCTTTCAGATTTTTCATCATTAGTGTATAGGAATGCAAGAGATTTCTGTGCATTAATTTTGTATCCTGCAACTTTACTATATTCATTAATTAGCTCTAGCAGTTTTCTGATGGCAGTTTTAGGATTCTCTATGTATAGTATCATGTCATCCGCAAACAGTGACAGTTTTACTTCTTCTTTTCCAATTTGTATTCCTTTTATTTCTTTTTCTTCTCTGATTGCCACGGCTAGAACTTCCAGAACTATGTTGAATAATAGTGGTGAGAGTGGACATCCTTGTCTTGTTCCTGATCTTAGAGGAAATGCTTTCAGTTTTTCACCATTGAGGATGATGTTTGCTGTGGGTTTGTCATATATGGCCTTTATTATGTTGAGGTAGGTTCCCTCGATGCCCACTTTCTGGAGAGTTTTTATCATAAATTGGTGTTGAATTTTGTCAAAAGCTTTTTCTGCATCTATTGAGATGATCATATGGTTTTTATTCTTCAATTTGTTAATATGGTGTATCACATTGATTGATTTGCGTATATTGAAGAATCCTTGCATTCCTGGGATAAATCCCACTTGATCGTAGTGTATGATCCTTTTAATGTGCTGTTGGATTCTGTTTGCTAGTATTTTGTTGAGGATTTTTGCATCTATATTCACCAGTGATATTGGTCTGTAATTTTCTTTTTTTGTAGTGTCTTTGTCTGGTTTTGGTATCAGGGTGATGGTGGCCTCATAGAATGAGTTTGGGAGTGTTCCTTCCTCTGCAATTTTTGGAAGAGTTTGAGAAGGATAGGTGTTAGCTCTTCTCTAAATGTTTGATAGAATTCACCTGTGAAGCCATCTGGTCCTGGACTTTTGTTTGTTGGAAGATTTTTAATCACAGTTTCAATTTCATTACTTGTGATTGGTCTGTTCATATTTTCTGTTTCTTGCTGGTTCAGTCTTGGAAGGTTATACCTTTCTAAGAATTTGTCCATTTCTTCCAGGTTGTCCATTTTATTGGCATAAAGTTGCTTGTAGTAGTCTCTTAGGATGCTTTGTATTTCTGCGGTGTCTGTTGTAACTTCTCCTTTTTCATTTCTGATTTTGTTGATTTGAGTCCTCTCCCTCTTTTTCTTGATGAGTCTGGCTAATGGCTTATCAATTTTGTTTATCTTCTCAAAGAACCAACTTTTAGTTTTATTGATCTTTGCTATTGTTTTCTTTGTTTCTATTTCATTTATTTCTGCTCTGATCTTTATGATTTCTTTCCTTCTGCTAACTTTGGGTTTTGTTTGTTCTTCTTTCTCTAGTTTCTTTAGGAGTAAGGTTAGATTGTTTACTTGAGATTTTTCTTGTTTCTTTAGGTAGGCTTGTATAGCTATAAACTTCCCTCTTAGAACTGCTTTTGCTGCATCCCATAGGTTTTGGGTCGTCGTGTTTTCATTGTCATTTGTCTCTAGGTATTTTTTGATTTTCTCTTTGATTTCTTCAGTGATCTCTTGGTTATTTAGTAACGTATTGTTTAGCCTCCATGTGTTTGTCTTTTTTACGTTTTTTTCCCTGTAATTCATTTCTAATCTCATAGCATTGTGGTCAGAAAAGATGCTTGATATGATTTCAATTTTCTTAAATTTACTGAGGCTTGATTTGTGACCCAAGATGTGATCTATCCTGGAGAATGTTCTGTGCGCACTTGAGAAGAACGTGTAATCTGCTGTTTTTGGATGGAATGTCCTATATATATCAATTAAATCTATCTGGTCTATTGTGTCATTTAAAGCTTCTGTTTCCTTATTTATCTTCATTTTGGATGATCTGTCCATTGGTGTAAGTGAGGTGTTAAAGTCCCCCACTATTATTGTGTTACTGTCGATTTCCTCTTTTAGAGCTGTTAGCAGTTGCCTTATGTATTGAGGTGCTCCTATGTTGGGTGTATATATATTTATAATTGTTATATCTTCTTCTTGGATTGATCCCTTGATCATTATGTAGTGTCCTTCCTTGTCTCTTGTAACATTCTTTATTTTAAAGTCTATTTTATCTGATATGAGTATAGCTACTCCAGCTTTCTTTTGATTTCCATTTGCATGGAATATCTTTTTCCATCCCCTCACTTTCAGTCTGTATGTGTCCCTAGATCTAAAGTGGGTCTCTTGTAGACAGCATATATATGGGTCTTGTTTTTGTATCCATTCAGCCAGTCTATGTCTTTTGGTTGGAGCATTTAATCCATTCACGTTTAAGGTAATTATCGATATGTATGTTCCTATGACCATTTTCTTAATTGTTTTGGGTTTGTTTTTGTAGGTCCTTTTCTTCTCTTGTGTTTCCCACTTAGAGAAGTTCCTTTAGCATTTGTTGTAGAGCTGGTTTGGTGGTGCTGAATTCTCTTAGCTTTTGCTTGTCTGTAAAGCTTTTGATTTCTCCATCAAATCTAAATGAGATCCTTGCCGGGTAGAGTAATCTTGGTTGTAGGTTCTTCCCTTTCATCACTTTAAGTATATCATGCCACTCCCTTCTGGCTTGTAGAGTTTCTGCTGAGAAATCAGCTGTTAACCTTATGGGAGTTCCCTTGTATGTTATTTGTCGTTTTTCCCTTGCTGCTTTCAATAATTTTTCTTTGTCTTTAATTTTTGCCACTTTGATTACTATGTGTCTCGGCATGTTTCTCTTTGGGTTTATCCTGTATGGGACTCTCTGCGCTTCCTGGACTTGGGTGGCTATTTCCTTTCCCATGTTAGGGAAGTTTTCGACTATAATCTCTTCAAATATTTTCTCTGGTCCTTTCTCTCTCACTTCTCCTTCCTGGACCCCTATAATGTGAATGTTGTTGCGTTTAATGTTGTCCCAGAGGTCTCTTAGGCTGTCTTCATTTCTTTTCATTCTTTTTTCTTTAGTCTGTTCCACAGCAGTGAATTCCACCATTCTGTCTTCCAGGTCAATTATCCGTTCTTCTGCCTCAGTTATTCTGCTATTGATTCCTTCTAGTGTAGTTTTCATTTCAGTTATTGTATTGTTCATCTCTGTTTGTTTGTTCTTTAATTCTTCTAGGTCTTTGTTAATCATTTCTTGCATCTTCTCAATCTTTGCCTCCATTCTTATTCCGAGGTCCTGGATCATCTTCACTATCATTATTCTGAATTCTTTTTCTGGAAGGTTGCCTATCTCCACTTCATTTAGTTGTTTTTCTGGGGTTTTTTCTTGTTCCTTTGTGTGGTATATAGCCCTCTGCCTTTTCATCTTGTCTATCTTTCTGTAACTGTGGTTTTTGGTCCACAGGCTGCAGGATTGTAGTTTTTCTTGCTTCTGCTGTCTGCCCTCTGGTGGTTGAGGCTATCTAAGAGGCTTGATGGGAGGCTCTGGTGGTGGGTAGAGCTGACTGTTCAAGCTGTTCTATTTTCAATTTAAATGTTCTTTATGTTTATCAACAGTGTTGGCCTTAGATTATATGTTTTTTTTTAACATCTTTATTGGAATATAATTGCTTTACAATGGTGTGTTAGTTTCTGCTGTATAACAAAGTGAATCAACTATACATATACATATATCCCCATATCTCCTCCTTCTTGTGTCTCCCTCCCACCCTCCCCCATCCCACCCCTCTAGGGGGGTCACAAAGCACCGAGCTGATATCCCTGTGCTATGCAGCTGCTTCGCACTAGCTAACTATTTTACATTTGGAAGTGTATATATGTCCATGCCACTCTCTCACTTCGTCCCAGCTTACCCTTCCCCCTCCCAGTGTCCTCAAGTCCATTCTCTACGTCTGTGTCTTTATTCCTGTCCTGCCCCTAGGTTCTTAAAAGCCACAGACTATATTAGTTTTTTGTGAGAACACTTAGTACAGTATGCCATGTGTACTCAGATGATAAATACATTTGACTTTTCTGGTGATAGTTTCCTATCTAGTTCTGCTTTGTGTTTCTCTAGAGATTCTATTTCCTAACAATGTTGGATTGAGATATCTTGCCTTCCTTTCCAGATTTACATTTATCAAAATTAAAAACCTACAGAAAAATTGAAATAATACAGAAATAATAGTGCAGTGAATGCTCATATACACTACATGTAGATTTACCAATTAAAAAAAATTTTGCTACACTTGCTTTATACACACACACACACACACACACACACACTACATACATATGAAAGTAAGTTGCATTTTACTCCCAAATACTTCAGCATGAATCTTTAAGGAACAAGGACATTCTCCTTCCTAAATGTAAAACATTATTAAGCCCAAGAAATTTAACTTCAAATTAATAATATTTAGTATAGATTCTGTATTCAATTTTCTTTAATTATAACAAAAAAAGTTTTTTATAGCCTTTAACTTATTTATGGTTTTGAATCCAGGAGCCACCCAGTGATTACACATTGCATCTGGTTGAGAGGTATCTTTTAATGTGACATGCCTTGTGTGTTAAATCTACTGTATATTTTGTCTGCTCTTATAGCGTCATTTGCAGTCTTTAAGGGTAACATATTTTGCCTCTTTCAAGAATAGTGCATGACATTTACTAACTATATAATAGAATAAGCTGCTTTTCCAGCTGCTGCTTAGCCTTGAAGGTTAACTATGAAAATGACTTTTCCAGTAACTGAGTGAGCTGAACTGTTGCTTTTAAAACTCTTTTTAGTGCTTCTTTTCCAGCCTTTGAACTTTTCACTAAGCATTAGTCATTTTTAATAAAAATACATTTTGTTTGTAGGTCTTAATAGCATTTTGTCCTCATAAAAATGTGGAAAACCTCACCAGACTCAATCCATTGTAGCTCTTAAAAAAAGGTAAGTTTTGAAATGAAACGCAGAAGTTTCCTCCCTCACCCCCAAGTTAATAAATTACATAATTACTAAATTCTCTCCGACCAACTTTGGAATTTCCTAATTTTAAAAACTGATGTCAGAGAAGAAATGTTGAAATACTATTAAAAACATTAAATTTGCTGAAAAGTATCCCCTGCCTAGTTATGCTACTCTAAATACTGTGGCACCGTTAACCACATTTTCTCTACCAATGTGGAGAATTTGGAGTTCTTTATTCTTTTGAGTGGCTTATTCTCATTCATTGCTGCATTTTTTGTGGATGAAGCAGTATTATCCAATGTTACTTCCCAAAGGAGTACTTTTAATTTGATTATTTCATGTCCTCCAAATGTGTAGTTTGTTTATAGTTGCAGTATAAATGAGATAAGGGAGGATTAGGTCACTAGTGGCTACAAAGTATTTATATCTTGATGGTATTTATTATTTTAATAAAAATTCTTGACATTATTATTAGAGCCAAATTGGATATGGTTATTAGCTCTGTCTTGTCTTCCTCAGCTCCATTTTTTCCTTTCTGAGTTTTCCAATGTTCTTTGAAGCTGTACCTTTTTTTTTTTTTTTAACATTTTCTTTTTTTTCCCTAAAATATGTTTTTTTGGGAGTCATATACTTAGGTTTTACAGTTTTTAATTTTTCTTTCAGCTCATCTCCAGGCCATTTTATTGTTTGTATTCATGGGAATTTTCTCCCCTCAGGTCTCTTAAGGCATGTCAACCTTCTTTAAAGCATTCCTTCTTCAGTGAATTTATCTGTGGAGATATTATTAAAATTTATCCCAGGGTCCCTTACATTGTTTTAAATTGCTCCTATGTTGAAAATTTTTGGCTAATGAAAATGATGTTTTTCCACTTCTCCAACTTAATGGTCCTGGCTGTCCTTGAGGCCTCGAACTTCTGTCTCCACCCTACCTCAACGTGATCTAGTGTAATATATTCTAGACTTTATCATTCATCACAGTTCTACCTCTGAGGTCTCTAAAATTTGTGGAATTGCCATCTTGCTTATTGCCCATTCCACCAAGCCTGCATTGTTATTCTCAGTGAAACATTCAATTACTCAAGCCTTTTATATCCTCTCTGTTCAATTTCTGTGTGCTTAGTATCCAAAACTAACTCTGTGGAGAGTCTTGCCTGCACTTTTTTTGAAAATCATGTTTCTATCTATCTACAAGCTTATCCATTAGGGTTATCCTAGCAGTAACTCAAACTCATTGTGTTCAAAATAGACTCAGCATTAATTACCCCAGATATGAATGAGAACTGTTTATTTTGTTTACTGCTGTGTTCTCCACACCTGGTACGTACCGTACACGAAGTGCGTTTTTGTTGGATGAATGAACAAATTAATTATATTTCCCTCAACTAAACTGATTCCCCTTCGTAACTTCTCTATCTCATTCCTAACATTATTCCTTATCAACTGGCAGAGAGGATGTCAGGGTGTTTTGTGTTTCAGGATTTTAGGTCCAGTGAAGAGGATGAAGCCTGAATTAGACTTCCAAAGGGGAAAAAAAAATGGAAGCCTGGCTTGAGTTGAGATAGGTAGAAGGGTTTTAATCCTGGAAGAATATGAGTTATTTTGGGGGATTTTATCAAGGTTGAGGAAGGCAACAATATTTTGGGAAGTGTTGTTTTTTTCATGTGGCAGATACATGTGTCCATTCCCATGCTGAGCCGTAAAGAGGTAACAGTACCTCTGATGGTGTGGTAGAGGGGTATGAGTGTGTGTGTGTGTGTCTGTGTGTGTGTGTGTGTGTGTGTGTGATTGAACATTAGGAGTCTTGGTCTTTAGCTTTTTCCTCTCCATGATCTTGGAGCTGCATCAGTCAAGTACCACAAATACGGCATAGAAACATATTTTTGTTAATGGAATATATGCAATTTTATATTATGATTTCATTAGATAGCAATGATTTCCATGTTGTCCCACAGTTTTTATGATGAAAATTCATGATACTGATTGAGGGTATGTTCTATAACTGAGCAATTCCTGTATTAATGTGCATTTAGTTTATTTCCATTTTTTCTCATTTTAAAATAAAACTGATGAATGTCTTAATATATAAAGTTTTAACTATGGCTTATTTTCTATGCTTATATAACCATATTCCCCTAAAGTTTTAAGTCTGAATCATTCTCTCTTTCCCTGAGGATTTTCTGTTTGTGTCATGGTATCAAGGCATAGGAAGCTTAATGTTCCTGGTCCTTGAAATGCTTTTTATCAGCCAATGACTGTGAATTCAATAATTTTAATTTCTTAGATGTTTATTTGAATCCACCCATTACTGAGGATTTACTGATATTGAATAAAGAGTCAGCTGTTTAAACCAAGTATAACATACCATCATGAGCTTTATTTTTGCTGTGGATAGCTATTTAATTGTTTTTTCTCTGGAGAGCCTAGTATTTCTTGTCAATGTAAGATTTAAACAAATAATTTTCATAGTTAGCCTTTTAACTTTTAACTAAGTAGGAAATTCCCACGTATGATGAGGTAGATGGCAAACCCTACCACCTTATGTTTGCTATATGGATTCTTAATATCTTTACTGTTTAAAAATGTTTATATTTAATATATATGTTTTATTTTTTGAAAAATCAATACTTATATATGATGAAAAATTCAAACACTACAAAAAATATACAGTAAAAAATCCTCTAGCTTTCTTCCCTAGAGGCAACCATTATTATCAGTTTCTGTGTATCCTTTCAGAGTTATTCTATGCATATTCTAGCTTTTCTCTATCACATTTACTTTAGCTAAAACTGTAGTGTTCCTGAAAAGGGGAAACATATTGTTGGGTTTTTTTTAAGCATTTATTTTTATTTTATTTATTTATTTACTTATTTTTGGCTGCGTTGGGTCTTCGTTGCTGCACGCAGGCGTTCTCTAGCTGCAGCGAGCGGTGGCTACTCTTCCTTACGGTGCGCGGGCTTCTCATTGTGGTGACTTCTCTTGTTGCGGAGCAGGGGCTCTAGGCACGTGGGCTTCAGTAGTTGTGGCTCGTTGGCTCTAGAGTGCAGGCTCAGTAGTTGTGGCGCATGGGCTTAGTTGCTCCGCGGCATGTGGGATCTTCCCGGACCAGGGCTCGAACCTGTGTGCCCTGCATGGCAGGCGGATTCTTAACCCGTGTGCCACCAGGGAAGCCCAATATTGTTTTTTTTTTTTTTTTTTCCAGGGCTCGAACCCGTGTCCTCTGCATTGGCAGGCAGATTCTTTATTTATTTTTAAAATTAATTAATTAATTAATTAATTTTTGGCTGTGTTGGGTCTTCGTTTCTCTGCGAGGGCTTTCTTTAGTTGTGGCAAGCGGGGGCCACTCTTCATCGCGGTGCACGGGCCTCTCACTGTTGCGGCCTCTCTTGTTGCGGAGCACAGGCTCCAGACGCGCAGGCTCAGTAGTTGTGGCTCACGGGCCCAGTTGCTCCACGGCATGTGGGATCTTCCCAGACCAGGGCTCGAACCCGTGTCTCCTGCATTGGCAGGCAGATTCTCAACCACTGCGCCACCAGGGAAGCCCCCCATATTGTTTTAATTACTACATTTTTTGTCATTTTAACAATACATTTATTTAAATTATTATTTACATGGGCTCAATGTAGTTTTGCTTAGTTATATTTGGCTTTTCTTTTATCTGTAAATAAAAATCTGAGTAAGGTTGATTCAGATAGTCATGAATCATTTTTTGGAGAATTAAAATTAGGAAATTAGGAATTAAAATTAGTAAATAAAAATCTGAGTAAGGTTGATTCAGATAGTCATGAACTTTTTTTTGAGAATTAAAATTAGGAAATTGTTGAAAAGGTAGAGAAACTGAATAAGACTGGGTTGGAAGTAGGGGAAAGTAGGAGTCAGGACTATCGCCTATAATATTTGAGGAGCATTCTCTATCTATAAATACTTTTCTTCTCTTCTTTAGCACATATATGTGCTTCTATTATCCATACTGTTGTTTGATAAATTATTAAATTCTGTATAACTGGTGTCTAAGCTATGCTCTGGGAATGTTAGTATTTTGCAAGATATTAATAGGTATGTGATGAAACAATTCTGTGGTGAAAAGTGTTTGGGAAAAGTGCTGTGGCATTGATAGTAAACTTTTTTAGTGAAATTCATAAATTTCTTTCAAGGTATAAGGTGCTGAATGCATCCATCTGAGCTGCTAGGATATTTTACAACATATTTAGAATGACAAAATTTATTACAGAGCTCATCATTTTCTTAACTCTTTCACTAATAGATACCATCTTTGTATTTGGCAGAAGTATTCTTCTTCTTTTTTAGTGTTTGCAGAATGCAGTTTTGGCAATTCCTGGGGGGAATAGAATTTGCTGAGGTAGTTTGTATTCTTCAAATGCAATAACTTACTATGTCAGAAGCTATTTAGAAATGCCAGAAGAAAATGTTTCCTCTTTCTTTGCCTTTCTTCTGTCATAATTGCCATAAACAATGCAAGTTGTATACATAAACTGTACAATTATTTACTTTTAGTATTTGATGGAATAGCTTTTAAAAAGTCAGACATACTGCCAAATAGTAAAATATGTATTTATTTATTTTTCTTTGAATCAAGGGAATGTGGGAGGGCAGCACCAGCCTGGTGGGAAAGACCCTGGTCTGGGGAAGGGCAGGAAAATCAGCAGCCGTATTAACACTACTTCCACTGCTCCCACCACCTTTCACTAGTGGAGTCTTTGATAGTTTAGAAAGGAATTCTACCTAGATCCTTCTTTGAAATTAGTTGAGTGGGAAGTAGATAAATAAAAAATAAATGAATAAGAACTTACATTTATATTTTCCTCCATATTCACAAATTCTTTATGAATTAGATATGCACATATACATTTTTTTGAAACTGACAAACAACCGTTTTCCAGTGATTGAGACTGTTATTTCATTATAGTTATGTGTGTATCTGGGAATAAATATTACCATTGTCTTAGCTTTATTTAATTTTTTTTCTGTCCAGTTTTAGTCTTGACTTTGGTTTGGTTATATCGGCCTATGAAATCCATAAAAAATAGTTATATTTGTCAGTATTTAGGAGTGAAACTTCTATTTATAATCCCCCTATCATCCTCTTGAAAATGAAAGAGTTCGTTTTAAACAGTGAGGACACCTCAAGGTCATAGAACTCTTGAGATTTTTATTTGACCTGATAGCAGAGCCAGACTTCATTAGATATGGTGATTCTGTTGTTGTCACCCCTTCCCCATTCATAACATAAACAAACACAAAAAATAAAATAAGGAGTGGAAGAAATTTCACTGTGGACTTGAATGACTCTCACAAGGTTTTGTTTAGGGTGAAGGTGTATATATTTATATTTTAGGAAACATTCACATTTATATATAAAATAAATTCTATATATAAAGATGTTATTTGAAATATTTATGTTACTATATATTTATATTAATATATTTTATGTAAAATATCTATATACATAAAATACATATTTTATATATGTACCTATTTAATGTTTATATATTCATAAGTAAATAAATACAAATACTATATAAAATTCAAAATATAAATAATACATAGCTATATATAAATACATATTTCTAAATATTTGTGGTTATATTTCTATATACAGCTCTCTGTATAATATAAATATACATATATATTTATGTTTTGGGGATGTTTCATATGATAGTCTAGCAATTCCTTAAAAAAAACCAACCTAAAGTAAATACATTCTTGGCTGATATAGTGTTGTATGTAAGTGTGCATGGAGGCTTAAGGAGGTAATAATGCTTTATTAACTTTTTTCAGAAGTGTTTAAACCAGTTATTGAGAGGATAAGTGGTTTAGTGAACAGATTTTCCCAGTAAGATTTCATACCCCTTTTCTCTGCTGGCTCAAGTCTTGATCCATTAGTATTCTCTACACATCAGTGTGTTGGGGGTGGTGGGTACTTGGTGGTGGGCTTAATTGTGTTGGTGACAAAAGGTGTTACAAAGCTGGGGGGAGATCCCTTGGCATAGGAGAGGGAAAGAGAGTAGAAAGAATAAGCCAGTGATTCGAGCTGTTCATTAACCTTGCCTTTCTGTGGAAGAGATCCTTTACCCTGTCATTGGGCATGGAACTGGAAGCTGGAGTGTTGTCTCTGACCCCTGAAAACCAGGCGAATGAGGCTGTTGAAGGATGGGGTCAGCTGTGCTCCAGCTGCCACATGCCGTGAATAAAAGTCACAAAGAGACTCGTACGTGCCACTGAGCAGGACTGCAGTGAGGAGCTGGGACCTTTTAACTGCTGGTTTGTTCACCATTTCCAAAGGACTTACATTAAGAAGCACTAAGGGCTATAATGATGGAAATGATTACTGATTAAAGATTATAAAGAAGACAGCTTGAAAAGGTGTTGGGTAGGAGTTTCCTTTTAGAGTTATGCCCATTAGCCATAGGCTAAGGTTGAAACCCACTGCTGTCAAAGGTTTACTTTCTCCTGATAGCTCTGTAGCTGTGGGCTTATTGGGCATTAGCTCTGTCACCAGGGCACCATGGCAAGACTTGAAGTTCTGTAATACAGTTGTAGTGCCTGGTGTGGGAGGAACACAAAATGGCAACTCAGCGTATTTGGCTGGATGTTCCCCAGTGGTGCCAGCGTAAGAGCTGGGTGAGTGGTTGCTGAGACTTGTCCAGGCATTGCTCCACCTCCTTTCCATTTGGATCAGACCTTTGGACAGAGGGTAAAGAATTGTGTCAAAATTTACTTAGTGGTAGTGAAACAACCCAATTTAGTTGTTTTCTAAAACTTTAGCTGACATGGATGTCTAGGGTCATAAGAAAAGGAAATGCTTTGGAACATGAAAGTGATAGAAGGAAGCACCCTATTTATCTTTCCCACTTCATCTTAAGACATAAGCTCTTTGGAAGTTAAATGTTTGGATGCTTAACATTGTGACAGACAACTCTGATCTTCCTCTGACCCTTCTACTCCATTTTGTCAAAGGTCCAATTCCTTGAAGAGTTTCTCATCATCATCTTCAAACACCTACTGACTGTTTCTCCGTGATGAAGCTTCTTCTGGGCTGTCTGAAGCATCTGGTAGTTCACCGTCCTTTTAGAAAATTCTGGGATGATTTAATATTTACATAGTAACTCTTTTATGGGAACTTTATATCACTTTTGAGGCCTTCCTTGTCTGCCAATTCAAGTAAGCAATATTAACTACGCACTATCGTGTGCCCTGCATGAGGACTAGATCTCAAGGGACTTAGGGGGTCACATGGATTTCACATATACAAAGCAATTAGAGAACATTGCAAGAATATACAAATTAAGGACATATTTGTGTGGTACAAGCTCTTAAGTGCAGGATGGATCAGCATAACTGAGAGTGAACCCTGGCTCTACCACTCGGGATAAATCACGGTCTCTCTAATCCTCATGTATCTAATAGGGCACTATTAACTATCTGTAGAATTATTTAAAGAATTAAGTAACACCATGAAATACTACTCAATCATAAAAAAGAAGGAATATTTGCCATTTGCAGCAACATGGATGGACTTGGATGGTGTGACGTTAAGTGAAATAAGTCAGACAAAGACAAATACTGTATGATATCACTTATATGTGGAATCTAACAAATACAACAAATTAATGAATATAACAAAAGAGAATATAGAGAACAAACTAATGGTTACCAATGGGGAGAGGGAAGGAAGGAGGGGCAGTATAGGGGTAGAGGATCAAGAGGTACAAACTTTTATGTATAAAATAAGGATATATTGTACAACACGGGGAATATAGCCAATATTTTATAATAACTATAAATGGGGTATAACCTTTAAAAATTTTGAATCACTATATTGTACACCTGTAACTTGTATAATATTGTGCATCAACTATACTTCAATTAAAAAAAGAAAAAGAAAAAAAAAGAAATAATATACAAAAAGTGCCAAGCCCATTGTAGGTACTCTGCACATGCCAGTTAGATCCACATAGGATGGGAAGACTTAAAAGGAGATAGGGGAATGTAACCTAGAAGATGAAGAATGGGGAAGGCATGATCAGCAGAGAGGAGTGATGAGTATATTTGTAAGGAGGTGGGAAGGGTAGATGAGTTAAGATAGGCAGCTGGGAATGATTTAGGTGTGAACCTGGGCCCGACTGGGATGGAGGGTTGTACAGAGAAATAATGAGATAAAAAAGAGTGACTTGCAGAGCCAGCTAAGAAGTTTGATTAGCTTCAATGAGCAGTTTAATACTGTATGAATACAAGTGGTGTTTTGGAGAGATTTTTGCAGTATGTAAAACTAATGCAGCAACTTTATGAGGAAAGTATTATTATTATCCCCATTTTCCAGGTGGAAAATAGTGTTTGGAAGAGGTTTAAGAAAACTTTACAAATGTATTTACTATGTGAGTAACATTAATGGCAGTCAAAATGGAAGAAAAAAATTAGTTCATGATCCAGCCATCCAAACAAATCAGACTGTTTTCATTTTCTCATATTCCCAATTGGTTTTAGTTTTTCGGCTAAGGTATGGATATATTGTTATGAATATTATTTGAATTAATTTCTGTCAGTGCTTTAAATAGTGCCTGGCACGTAGTAAGCACTCACTATATGTTAGCTATTATTTTTACCTTAATACAGATCAAGAATTTATAGAGTAGATGAGACAGTCTATGTTAACAGACTGCTTAAGTAAAAGGCATTTTGGCAGGTAAGTTTTGTGACCTTCACTATTTTCACTCACAATTTCATAACGGTTTCATGTGTAAGCTAAATACAAAGGAAAGTCCTAATCTTTTCCAGAACAGAATGAGGTATGACTGATATGCAAGTTATCTGGTTTTTAAAGCTAAATTCTTTGGAGGCGTGTCAGAAGTTTGCTCTCATTAACCTGCAAGGGGGAAAAGGAACAGAAAATCAATTTATTACAAAAATTTATGTTGTATTCGATGGGTAATCTGTGGTTGGGATTTGTTGGCTTAAAATATATGTTCAATTATTATACTTTTCCTAGAAAAGAGATGAATTTATTTTTTGATTATTACTTTCTTGACAGTTTTATTTTGTAGGATGAATACACAAGGTTTTAGTGTGTTCTAAGAGTGAGTCAGGCAGTATATGTCCAAACATCCTCATTTTCTTAAATTTTCCTGGTGAGTTACGTGAGAGTTAGCAAATAGTTACTCGATTTGCAGTAATTTATTTCTGGACTAGTAAAATTGCGAACTCTAACTGCTAACCCTGAGTTATTTTTCTAAAGACTTTCTGTTCATGTTTCTAAGATCTTAGCCGTTGTTACCACTTAGATAGGGTCATTATTTTTCAAGTGCTGAAATCTAAGTTGTTGAATGAGTAAGTCTAACCTTTGACATGAAAGAAAATTTAGAGGAAAAAGGGATTTCATTTGCTGTTCATTTTCAAGGCCGTGTCTTTTAATATGAATTTATCAAGAACATGAGTCACATTTTTCACACCTCTGTGTCCTTTGGGACATAAACATTTAGGGAGATCCACAGGCATAAAGACTGCTCTGTGCTGGGAAAAATGATAAAAAATTTAAGAAACTGGAATTAAAAATGAAACTCCTTTGTACATTCTTTGTATAAGTCAATAAGCTTTCTGGGCTTTTGGGTCTTCTCAAATCTCCTCGAAGGCATTTGTGGAACAATTATAATGACTGAAGTTGCCATTACATTCTTTCTAGGGAGCCTGGGAGGAAAGAAGGCTCATTTACAGTGTAGTCTGGTAAATGGGTTACACTTCTGCTGAGAGGATTGTATCTTTTCCAGCTATAAGCAATAGCTCAGAACATCAGTTGGTAAATGGACCTAGGTTTTAGAATTTACCTGTTAGTGCATGCAGATATGGAGACATTAACAAAAATCATTAATCAGTACATGTTCAAGGGCTTTAGTTTGCTTTATGCTCCTTTACCCTCTCTCTCTCTTTCTTCCTTCTTTTTCTTTATTTCATTCATTCATTTTTAACATCAGCATTTTATAAAATTTAATAGGTAATTTTATACTTGCTGCAATAGAGAGTTTGCAAGTTCTTCTGGAGAAGAGACTCAAACCAGGAGGATAGGTAAAGATAAGAAAACTTCAGAAAAACACTTTTTTGGTTGCTCTGAATTCACTGGGGATGTACTAAAGAGAGATTTTTTGAAGCATTATTTATTTGAACAATCTGGCACTATCGTCAGCTTTCATTTCACTCAAAACTTGTTGAGGAAATGATTTTACCATAGAGTTACTATTGTACAACGCCAGTCATTTTTGTTGCTCTTTCCTTGTTCCTTTTCTTTCTTTCCCTCTATCCCTCCCTCTCTCCTTCCCTCTATTCCTCCTTCCCTCCCTCCTCCCCTTCCTTCCTTCCTTCTTCCTTCCAAGTGTTTTCCTCTTTTTAAAAATCACTTCAATATCTACTACTCAGTCAAAATAGTGAACAGAGTACAAACTTTTGTGACAGTTCATTTGGAATATTGTGATTTGTTACCCGAGAGCAGTTATTACTGTCTCGCCTCATACTGTTTTGCTGTGTACTATTGTTGGAAAGATTGATTTTACAGGACTGGCTAGCAAAGCAGCAGTCACTCTCATTATACTTAGAAGTGCAAGAAAAATATGGCGTCTTTATTTTTCTCTATTGCTGACAGTCTTACTTGGGTAGTTAAGAAAAAAATAAACTTTATGCTTTGCAATTTATAATTCTTTACTCTTTTCTGGTTTAGTCTCTTTTTGATGGCTTAGTGTCTTTTATATTAAACTCATGGCCCTTCTAATTTCTGTCCCCTTCCTATGCTTCTCTTCAATATGGAGTCTGAGAGTGATTTCATGGTGGCAGGGGAAATTGGAAACCTCTCTCCATATCGTGTCCTCTGCATCCTTGCTGTGGTTTGGAGTTATAAAGTCCGTGATAAAGTTATGATGCTCATTATAAAAGCCTCTGATTGATAAGCATGAGGTTTGTTCTCTCTTCTTGCCTTGGTAACCATACACTCAAGGGCTTAGCCAGAGAAGACTACATAGGTCTTTTAAGTTACTTAGTTACTAAGAAAAGTCATTTCTTAGGGTAGCCCAAAGATTATTGTGAAATGGCTGTGAAGAAGATTGTCAAGTCACTCTGAGAGCAAGTATTCCTATTCTATTTAACTTGAGAAAGCTATGTTTTCCCATCTGCATTCTACACTTTTGCGGCCCAGTTCTTAGTACCTCAAATACAGAAATTCATTCAACTTGGTCCAAATTACGTCATGTGGAAAATTTTGACATTAACAACTGTTGTCATTTTTAGTAATTCTTTCTTTCTTTCTTTCTTCTTTCTTTTTTTTAAATTTTCAAATGACCTTTATCTCCATTTCAGGCAGCCTGCGCTCACTATTTCAGAGAAGGAAAACCTGACAGAACAATTGAAAAAAAACTAGTTGATCCCAACTTCTGAGTTTAAAACTTCTGATGGAAACAGTAGTTTAAAGAAAGGATTGGAAGGTTAGCAAGAACTCATCATAACTAATGTAAGAGAGTGTTGTCCTTTTCCTAGACTTGATAAAGATTCCATGGACTGAGGATCAGGTGCCTTTCCCTGATGCCGTGACACTAAGCCAACTAGAACTTAAACGAATGGGGGAGAGAACCCTAAATTGAGTTAACTGTGATTTGATTGAGAAAGTACCAAATTAACTGGGTTTAACTTCAATCAGTGAGTTTAAGTTTTTTGCTACCAAGTGGAGTAGGGAGTAAGTTGAATTTCAGAAAAAAAGTACACTTCTTATACTGGACCCATTGCATAGAGTTCCTAGCAAGTATTAACAATCAAGGTTAAAAACAAAAGCAAAGAACAGGTGCATATTAAGCATTTTTCCAAATATGATCCAGTCTATCTTAGATGATGTCTGTTAAATTGGAGCAGAACTGCTCCAGAAAAGCATTAAGATATTGCCCTATTAGGTATTCAGCAGGAGTGATTCTCAGTGTAGGGCACAGAAATCCAGTAAGTTCTCTTCCACCAGTATGATCTAGAATCTTTTAAAGAGTTTCTACCACTTCTTCAGTTAGATCATTTGTAAGGGTGATGAGATTTGTTGGTGGAAGCTTAGGGAATCATCTTCATGTAAAGGAGAACACACAGACTTGGAGTCAAACACATGTAATTCTAAATTCCATATCTGCTCCATAGAAGCTGTGTGCCCTCAGTTTTCTTTTCCATAAAAAGGAGTTAATAATAGCTGTGGTAGTTCTTATACTCCAGAACTTGACAGTCCAGCTGGGGTTGTGGAAAGTATGTCAGCTATTGCTCTACTGTGTGGTAAGCACCAGAGTAAGGTTAAGAACTGGATGCCATGGGAGCAAACGCCTCACCTTTGGGCAATAAGACAAGTTTCCTGGAAGGTTTCTGTGAGGATTAAATGAGACAATGTAGGTACAGTTCTTGTTACACTATATGCCCTCAGTAAACACTCGTTTCTTTTCCTTTCCTCTTTGACAGGGTCACCCCTTATTTCATTTTTAAAAATAAACGTTATTTTTAGAACGGTTTTAGACTTATGGAAAAAATGTGAAGATAGTACAGAGATTCCCAATATACTCTATAACCACTTACCCCTATTATTAATATATTAGTATGGTATGTTTGTTGCAATTAATGAACCAGTATTGATACATTATTATTAACTATATTAAAATTAACTATATTAAGCTTATTCAGTTTTTCTTATTTTTCACCTAATGTCTTTTTTTCTGTTCCAGGATCCCATTTGGGATACCACATTACATTTAGTCATCTCAATTATTCTTGGCTGTGACAGTTTTTCAGACTTTCCTTGTTTTTGATGATCTTGACAGTTTTGAGGAGTACTGGTCAGGGATTTTGTAGAATGTCCCTCCCTTGGGATTTGTCTGGTATTTTTCTCATGATGAGACTGAGTTTATGAGTTTTGGGGAGGAAAATCAAGTGCCATTTTCCATAACTTCAAGAGTACATAGTATTAACATGTCTTATCATCTTGATGTTAATTTTTTAAACCTGGCCAAAGTAGTGTTTGTTAGATATCTCCACTGTAAAGTTACTCTTTTTATTTTTCCCTTTCCATACTGTGCTCCTTACCTTATTTAATTTTCAAATCATCAGAGGCCCACCTTACTAACCCCCATAAACAGTGGTGGTGACATGAACAGAGATAAGCAGGTTGGATAAATCATAGGTTTGTTATGAAGATCAAATAAGTAGTGCTTCTAATGTGCTTTGAAATCTGTTAAACATAGCTAATATTTTTACTGATAGTTCAAAGAAATAAATCTTCAAGAAATTTGATGCCTTGGTTCAAGATAGGGGGAGAGGAACTCTGGACAAGAGTCTTCTGATCCATCTTAATACTTGCATCTTTTAAAGTGACCACCTCCTCTCTTTAAGTCCACACCCAAAATGCTATGCCCTCCTGGTGCATGTATGTCAACTATGATTTCTGATGCAGAAATTTTTAGCAAGAGCAGGAGAGTCATACTCTTATTTTCTTAGGTATTTAGGGCAGCAACAGAGGCAAAAAATGGTCTACTTTTACTCCCATTGTCTTCTCATTCTCTTTAACTGAGACTGGAAATATGAGAGAGGAAAAATATGAGGAAAAAAAAAGGGAGAGGTAGGGAGCTGACCAGAAGATTTAGCCTGGGATTGGCAGCTCTTGAGTGATTTATTATGGACCAGGGAAAGCTTAGCATTTCTTCCATATTTTTCAGGAAGGATATGATGAGTTGCAACAACAATCTGGTGACTATTGCAGACTTGTTTGAATAAATCCTTCTTTATGCCTGCTTCCTTTTAAACTTGGGTTGCGTACCTACCTCAGGTTAAATGGCTAATCAGTTTTCTTTTGCCTCCAAGAAGAAACGTCTCTGAGGAGCTTTACAGTTTTCCTGGTTCAAGAACATCAACATTTATCCAGGTTCAGCTTAACCAAAGGCAAAGCAATACCAGTAGTTGCTCTTTGTGAAAATAACTTCTCTCTTCGGGCTTTAAATAATGTGTTTTTCCTTTCCGCCACTGGTTTTCTCCTTTGTAATGGAGTATTTTCTGATTATTTTCCCACTACTCCCCCAGGGATTCCTACATCTATGAGAATTAAAAGCAATCAAAATGATACTAAATTTTCTTTCCTTGTATGGGAGAGAAGTGTATATCCCAAACACTTACTCTCTGTGTTTATTAACAAGAAATATTTGGTGAAATCTGAGGTATCAAATTTGATTTTATGTTGTTGCTTTCATATCCAGAGGTCCTGCTCTGAGGGTGCTGTTGTGAAGAGGGGGATTTTAGGAGTAGGGTAGGCAGTGGGACATTATGTTTAAGGCCATGAGCTTTGGAGCCAGGTCACCTAGGTTCCAATCTGAGCTTTACCACTTACTAGCTATGTGACCTTGGGCAAGTTATTCAACCTCCCTGTACCTCAGTTTCTTCATCTGTAAATGGGGATAATAATAGTCTTAACATAAGGTCATTGTGAGGATTAAATGATTTAATATATGTAAGACACTTAGAACAGTGTTTCACATAGTTAATCTTTTGTGTTTAATGCTTATTAATATTTATAATAATAATAAAAATTCATCAACATACATGCTAATATTCTGTATTTGTCTTCCCTCCCACTTTACTCCCTGTCCTGACTGTAATCAGCATTATCTGGGCTCCCTTTCCAGCTGACTTCATTTGGGTTCAGCCAGAGGAGGCCCTGGGAGGACATGGATGTGTAGAAGGAAAGAGAGGCGTGGGTATCTTTTCTTGTCTTCCCCCCTGCTTCCATGTAGCTGTTTCTCCTGCAACAGATGTGCTCCTCCATGATTCAGCTCCTGTTGGACAGCCCCTCCTGCGGCTTCAGCCCTTACTGGGCTCCTTTAACACCATTTCTTCCTCCAATTCCTTCAGCTCTAGAGGTGGTAATGCCCTCCCACGGTTGGGGCTCTGGATGCCTCATCATGCCTTGTATGCTAGCTCAGTTCTTCTCACACCTTTGTTGTTAGTCCCTTCATTAGCATCTCTTCATTTGAACCATCTTGGGAGAATTCTGTTTTCTGATGGGACCTTGACTTACATAAAATTCTATAACTTTATATTTGGATTTGACAGTTTTGTAGCATCCCAGCTATGAATCCTTTCCTCTCAATATGCTAGGGAAGTTTCACTAAAAATTTTGATTATTACTTGTAAACATTTAGCCTCTTCATTACATTTCTTGAGACAAGAGTTACTGTTTTGGGTGCATGCATGTGTTTGTATATGTGCTTCTAACACAGTGCCAGATATATAGCAGGTGGTAAAAAATAACTCCATAGTGTTGAAGGACATTTTTGTTCAGAACAGTGAGCATGATGGTTTACTCCAGTGACACATTAAAAGCTTTGCAACTGTAGCAGCTTTAGTTTCAACCTCTCTACAATTACTTGTTAGGCTTTAAAGGATTTATTACTTGTGAAAGGTGACAAAATAATAGCACTGAGGAAGAAAATCCCATAGTCTCACAACAGACTGTGACTGTCCAAGCTTCCTCTGCCTCCTGCCAAAGAGCCCAATGGAGCTGATTGAAAGATTAGCTCATTTTCAACTGAAGTTTTGATGTTCTGGGAGACTGGGCAGTTTACCTTCCCCTCAGGAAACTCTATGAAAGAACTAGATTAAGTATTTTCTCTTCCTGAGGAGTCTCTCTTATAGCCCTCCTGCTGCATCCTTGAATAGACTCAGCCTTTTTAAGAGGAAGCAGTTAATTAATTTTGTTTCTATATACTTTTTTCTGCAAAGGAAAATGCTTGTAAAGCGAGTACCTGGTCAACTGCTGAAATATTGATAGTTTGGTGACCTGGCTAATTGTAAATGAGAACCTAGATATAATTTGTTAGCACCTAGCATACAGAGTTCTTAAATGCAACTATAGATGTAAATATTTACTCTTTGTGAAGGCAGAAATGGAAGGTCTCTGTGTGAGTTACTTATGCAAGTAGCTTTTGGAGCCTCATTTTCTTATTAGTAAAGCAAATGGTAACACCACCAATCTTGTAGGTTTATTGTGAGAATTAGAGATGCTTACAAAGCACCTACAATGCAATAAGTGTTCAACAGATGATAACAAGGAGAACTGATAAAAGCTAGATTGGAATTTTTTTTTTAAACTGAAAATGAATAGAAATAATTACTATGTTTACTTAATCAGTAGTGTTTTTGTGTTATATCCTGCATATTTGCCAGTAGAGCAAGGTTGGCCGTTGCCATAGGAGGGGGTATTTTTAGGAAGGAAGTTCTTGGGAAAAGGCCACTTACCCAACCATAAATGGGAATTTTCTTGATAGGGTTAGATAGGCAAGCTCCACTAGGTGGTAGCATTGCCACGTGGCCCAGCAAGGGACGCTGCAAGAAACTGGCTGAATATTATGTGAATATTAAAGACAGAAGTTTGGACATGAATATCAAACCTGCTGAGGGCCAAGTAATATGACTTTTGACTTGTCCTAATTGAGAGCCAGCTGAGGGCTTGTCTGGAGGACTGTCACATCTATCACACGTGTGCTTTAAGATATATTTATAAACAGACACACACACACACACACACACGTATATATAAAATAGACCTAGGGAATTATGCCATCTGGGATCTAAACTGGAAGAGCAAATTTCCCTCAAGGAGGTAAAAAATATATGATAATTACATAGTGCACGTGTTTTGAACTTTACGGAAATAAACCTTTCAGGCTCAGGTTTTGGTGCCAAATAATAATAACAGCCAGAAGAGAACTATGTCTTGTGGTTTTCTTATAATCCCTTTCAGTTCCTCACATGCACCAAATTATGATCAGGCAAGTGGGACAACACATACTTTTCGGAGGAAGTTCAGTAAATTGAACTCTAGATCTAAACACTAGCAAAACAACATTGAAAAATCACAATATTTAACTTCCCTTTCAGAGTACATACAGACATTAGGAAAGAATGAAAATACCTTCACTTAAAAATTATTTTAAAAGTTCCATGTTTGAATAACAATTAGAGCTCGGTTTTCTCAGACTCTGGATTTTACTTTCAGACAAGGCTTTTTTTGGGGTCGTTCGGTGCTGTAGTGTCTTCTTTATTATTTACATATCAAAGAAATTTTTTTTTTTCTTTCTCATCATTTCTTTCCCCATAATGATGTTTATTTTTCCCTTTTTACTAGAAATAAGAGGTAGAAAGAGATAAAACTTTCTTATGATTCCATTTTACCATATTTTTCCATGATAAGATAACAGTGGAATTCATTCAGCACATAGCTCAAAATGGAATTAAAACATGCAATATATATCCAAGTGACATTGTATGTTGACACCTAGAAATTGTATAAGTAGGTAGTGTTTACTGTTAGAATGAAAATAAGAACCTTTAATTTTCCTCTACCAGCCCTTTTCTTTGGCTTCTCTTGATGAAGTGTGCCCCTGAGATGGTTGTTCCTTGGAATTTGCCCTAATATTCATGACTCTTCCTAAGCTTTGTGAGAAGTAGATTTTTGACTTCCATGGGGCTTGGCTGACTCCTCTGACCCTGGGATATCCTCAGGTAAAAGGATGCCCTGGAATTCAGGTGGTGGCAGTACTGACTTCAGAATTTTAGACCTGCTTTGAGGAAAAAACTGGGAAAAATGAGCTGTCAAAAACATGGAGGTAACTTTGGAAGCAGCCAATAGCCTAAATATTGTCTTTTCTAGATTAAGGCTAGAACAGGCATAAATTGGCCAGCTATGCCTCCACACAGTCGGCTTTGGATGATAGGTATGGATTTTTCTAAGAGTGAGCGACAATGGCCCCTACTCTCAGTAAAGTGTGTGTATATATGTGAGTGGGGAGACTTAATCAAGAAGCTGGGATCCTTGTAATTTCCTTTGAGTCTTCATTTAAAATTGATTTTAAATGCTATTAGCTTTTGAGGTGGAGGAAGGAGGAAAGGGAGTAAAAGTTTAATTGCTGGGGGTAGACACATAAAAAGGTGGCTCTGCCACAGGACACCTGAGAGTCAAATTTAAATCCAGATGAGATTTGAGATATCTTCTTGGCCATTTTCCTTCTTGCATTGAGAACCTTTGTAAGTTATAGTCTGGATCTTGCTTTTATAGAAGTTTGAAAAAATTCCAAATGCTGATTAACCTACCAAAGGGTTTGAAGCCTACCTGAGATACCATAAAATTTTCTGTGCCAACTACTCTAAACTTATGGAACAAAAACCAAATATAAACAAATAAATAAACAAACAAACACATAAATAAATAAAGGTATAAAATATTTCTGGTCATATTTAACTGATTTTTTTGGGTAAGGAAAATTTTTTTAAAGACTAGCAAAGTGTTTTACTCTGCCATAGGTTAAGAGGAGTACCATCTATCATCTACTCCTTTGTCTATGGATTTTTACATTTTTAAGAGAATGAGAGTGCCGTAATATTTTGTGCAATCATGGTGGTCTCTTTTTCGTTAAATTCTGAAGGACACCATAGCTGCCAGTGGATAAAATTTCTTCTGGGAGTAGAGATAGGCTTCCACATAGGATTACTGTGCAGTAAAGTCAGAAATCTGAAGCACATGAATTAAATGGTTAAGCAGTGCTTGCAAGCTGTGATATCAGAGGAAATATCTGCTATTAAGTGAAAGCTGAATAGCAGGGGGGGAAATTTCCTCATTTTCATCAGCTAATAATCAAAACAGTTTGACACTAGCCAGAGAGAGCCAGAAAATATGGAAACAATTATTGAGTTAAATGAAATATCACAAAATTATATGTTATTTTGCATTTTGGATTTTTAAGGTAAAAGCATTTTATGAAGATTCTATTATGTATTGACCAAATAAAAGAAAAAGGTTGGGAGTGGGTTTAAAGGCAAAAGTAAGAAATGTGATATCTTAAGATGCCAGTGGAAAAGTGTATGGATCATTCTTACTTCCATAGGCACAGTTCTATTTGAAATCCCACTGCTGACTGCCTTTATTATTAGGTTGGAATAATCAGTTCTATGATGCAGTAAAACTGGTTTCACTGACAAGAAAAAGATTCCTTACAAATCTGGTTAGGGGTTTGATCAAATGCATATAGTTACTTTGTCTTAAACAAAAAAGTGATGGTGATTGTCATTAAATCTCAAACTCTGTTTTTACTTTTATGAGACTATTACACACCCTAACTGCATTACCACTACAATAACAAAATCACGTTTCCTGCTATTTCAAGAAATCTGAAATGGTGATGAAAGACATTTCCTACCAGTGATGTCAATGGTTATTTAATTGCCATTAAGATGGTAATGAAACTCTTTCTTTTCACTTACCCATGATGAAGTGTTCTTGATCAGATTGTGTTAAACAAAATGGCTGCCATCGTATTAGATGTTCTTTCTAAAAACTAGGTTTTCATTACTCTAATAATGTTAGCAGAGCAAGCTGAATTATGTTTGGCATTAGCTTTTGAATTGTTGCTTCTAAATAGTATTTTTGTTTAAAAAATTGGATTACCTTTTCCATATTAAGGATAACATATTTTTGTAATATTAAGGAAAAAACACACTTTTCATTATTTGAAGTAAAAATAATTTGCCCACCCTAGATCTCAAATTTGTTCTATTTTGGCAATTTCAACTTCTAGTATCATTATCATTATTATTTTTTTTCTGAACACCAGACCTGTACTTAGGTCACATCGATGGGACCTAAAGCAAATTAGAAATTTCAAGATGCTTTTTCTTTTGGTTTGAGATATAAATAAAGGGATACATAATGGTCCTGTCTTTGCTTACATTAATCTTGGTATTTCCCATTACCTGGTTAGCTGCTCTCTTAATTCCCTAGAAGGCTTCTATATTCCGGGGAAGGTTGGGAGAGAAAGAAAAGAAATGAAGAACACAAAACAAAAAGAAAGATTACATCATCAATTCAGAAGTGGAGAAGCAACATTAACATTGGAATAAGAAAAATTTCCCCGTGTTTCAAACCCTAAACAAGGCTATTGATACTTAAAGTTGAAGATACTGTGGTTAGTTGAAAAAAGAAGTCTCAAATATACCAAAGATGGAGTCTACTTTCTCTACCCTTGAATCTAGGTTTCATAATGTGCCTTGCCTTGGTTAACAGAACACTGGGAAATTTGATTCAAGCAGAGGTTTGAGGAACGCTTACATGTTCAACCTTACCCTGTCTCGCTGTTCTCTGCAATCCCGAGACTGCTGTGTTTCAGAATGAAATACCACATGGAATAGAGACAAGCTGTCCTAGCTCTGGTGTCCCTAGACCAACAAGCCTGCCAACACTCAGTTATGTGAGTGAACTATCATAGATTATTCAGTGCCAGCCAAGCTGGTGTAGACCAGAAGATCTGCTTAGCCAACCCACGGAATCGTAAGAAATAAAAATGTTATTTCAAGCCATTCAGTTTTGGGGTAATTTCGTATGCAAGCAAAAGCTAGTTGATACAAATTTAAAAATGGAACATTTGTCTTTAGATGTAAAATATCCTAAAATTTTTTGTTGTTGTTGCTTTTAAATTTCTTTTTGAAAAAGGTGCTTCAATGGAAAACTTAGTTTTGGGTTTCATGAACTCACTGTAGCTTGGGTAGACCACTCTATATAAAGATTCAATGACTTGAGTAATTCTAGTTGGATACTATACATTTCTCTTGAATTCCTCGGTGCTTTAGTTAGCTTTGTAAGAATTGGTTGCAATAATCAGTCAAGATATTATCACATTTTCTATTAGTTTTTTCATTTCAATTTTGCTATTTTTATACCATTTAAAAAATGTACAATTGAGAACTTTTGGAGACCAAACACATTAGCTACTGCTAATTTAATGTGACACATCATAGATGTAAGTAACATTAGCACTAACATACTTTTTACCTTTCCATTGGAATTTGTACCAAACCCTCAGAACTATCCAAGAAAGACTTTTGCTGTATATACTGTCAATAAGAATTATATCTCAGGTGTATGTATAGAGTACATTCTCTTTTCATCTACTGGGGAATATCCAGTTGATTAAAATTCATTTATAGTTGAATATATGCTCCCTATTTTTTTATAGTTGATTAACATAGGTTGTTGACTGAATGTGAGACTGTAGGAAAATTCAAGAAATTGCAGTGCTTAGAAATTGTATTTATCTTATTCTAGGGCTTTCTTGCCTATTGTTGCAAAATTGTCTGTGCATTTTGATCAAGTACACAAACTAGGTCCTTTTGAATAGGTTGATTTGAAAGCTCAAATTTCAGGGATGGCCAGAATGACTTCTTTTTTGGTCTCAGATGTTCAGAGTTGCAATCTGGTCCTTTGGACATCAGTTTTACCAGATGATCCAGATCTTTTTAAACAATTTGCTCTATAATTCTCTTTGTTAGATAATAAGTTTTGAAATTGCCATCTAAAATCTGGAATAGTTACCCATCCAGATTAGTAACAACTTTGCATTTTCAAAGACTAAGTATAATTCATGCTAAAAGTCATTATTTGGGGGAAAATTATATGGAATGAATAAAGTAGAGAAATTCTTCCTTAGAAATGAGAAATAAGGAAACATTAAATTTCATGTGTTTAAAATATGGCTCCAGGTTTTATTGATAGTGCTTTCAAGTTAAATCTGTTAGTTGTATATCAAGGCAACTGAGAGGACCAAAAGCCATATTTGTGAGTCCATAATGGACTTAAATATAGCAACGCAGGATGGAAGGAAGCATGGTAAAGACTTTATTCTGCTGTGACATGTTCTTGTCAGTTTTGTAGGAAGCAAGGTTATATTTGCTCAACAGTAGGTTTAGACTAATTCTGTTCCCTTTTTGCTGAAAAGAAGGAACTTTTAAATTTGTTTTTGATGGAGGAGGTGAGATTCTCTGTGGTCATTCTTTTAATAAGAATGGATAAGAACAACTCATTGACTAGTGAGCACATCATACAATTCTAGTGCTGATACAACAAATCCCAGATAATTGTACTTTGAAAAAGGGTGGAATTTAGATCTAGGTAATTTGGACCTAATCTGCTGATTTGTTGGGTAGCCTTCAACAGATCACTTAACTTCATTCATAACATGCTTTGAAATTCTTAGATAAAAGTCCTCGTGTCTAAAACAGAGTATCAGACTAGATTCTCATTTTATACAATACCCAGGGGAAATTTTGAAAGCATTACATAGAGTGAGAATTTGGCACAATAGTGTTATTGTGGATTTGGGAACTAAGTGCGCATGTTCAGGGTTTATGGTTCTCAACGTTGCAACAGCTCTGTATGATGGAAAAACATTCAGTTTTGTACAGGTTTCTTTTGAGTGCTGGAGAGACTAGGTACCATAGAGAGAAATGAACGAGGCTCCTTAGTCTGGCAATTAAAATAAAAAAGAATCACTTATGTGGTGATTTATCAGCTTGGATCCCCAGTGAGGGATTCAGAGGTAGTTAAATGAGTGAAACTGTCATTTGAAATGTTTCCTTTCTGGACATCAGGCTTTGGTCGTGTCTGATTCTTGGAGAAGTGCCAGGGGACGACACTGAGGTGGCAGTGGGCTTCACAATGTTAGACACATCTGGCCTGGATGCCTGGAGTCAAATGCAGAGGTGCCTGAGGGTTTCGTGTAGCCCTCTGGAACGAGGGTTATTTTTAGAGGTGTAAAAATCTGTTTTTTGCCTATTGCAAATCATATATCTCTTAGTTTCTCAAGCTAAGGTGTGATGATAGGATGATATTAGGTTGATGTTAGACTGGACATTCAGATAGGGCTGTGTGCAGAACGTATAAATGATAATCCTGGGGCCTGACACTGTACTGCTCATGGGATGAGCCTGGTGGTTGTTCTGGAAGCCTGGATGCAATATCATTCCAGTCACATGGAGGAGGCTTAGTGAAGAAAACTGAAAACATTTCCAGCTTCTTTGAGTCATTCAGATCTTTCCTGTGCACCTACTCTGCTCCAGGCACTATGCCTGATTTGGGATATGGTGTTCAGTAGACAGATGCTTAATGATACTGCTGCTATGTAAGCAGCTGCTCTTCTGAATAACTGTTGTTTTTAATAAATGCATTTCATGTGAAATGAAAACATTCTGTATATTGTGCTTCATTTTAGAATGATATGCTTCTACAAATACTGCATTCTGAAGTGGGCCTAAAAAACCTTCTGGGATCAACTTAGTTCATTCGTTCAATAAGTGTTCATTCAATTAACCTTTATTTTGAGCCCATTTTTAAGTGCTAGGCACTTTCCCACTGAGTTAAAATTGAGTTTGTCCTCAGATTAGCATCTGTAACTGCTCTCTGAAAAAGGTTATTGCTGTAGTGAGACTGTTCCTGAAACTTGTGACTAGCCTGAAGTATTTGGTTTTACTTGTTCCTGCTGGTTCATCAACATGTATGTCTTCCCTGGCATTCAGTTGCTGACTTGGTACTATGTATTGTTCATTATTTTTCCATACTCTGTCCAACAGAGTCATCTTGTTGTAGACAACAAATACATTAATCAAGCATTTATTGTGCACCTGAAGTGCTTTGCTCTGGGGAAACGCAGTACCTTCCTTCAAGGTGCCTGCAGTCTAGAGAGGGGGCGGATAAATAAACATTTACAATAGAGGATGATAAATGACACAGTAGATACAAACATGGGGTATTGGAGAAACACAGAGATGGATCACTTAGACTAGGTTTGTCAGGATGGAAAGGATAAAAGTCACTTGTATTAGTTATTATTACTGTGTAACAAATTGCCATAAAATAAATGGCTTAAGACAATAATAAGCATTTTTTCCCCCAATCTCACAGTTTCTCTGGGACAGGAATTTGGGAGCCTTTAGCAGGGCAGTTCTGGCTGGGGTGTCTCAAATGAGGAAGTATTGAGATACTAGCTCAGGCTACTGTCATTTAAAGGCTGGACTGGAGCTGAAGGATCTGCTTTCAAGGTGGTTCATTCACACGGCTTTTAAGTCTGAGTTGTTTGTTGGTGGGAGACCTCAGTTCCTTTCTCTGGAGGCCTTACCACAGGACTGCTTGAGTGTTTTCATGACATGGATACTGGCTTCCTTTAGAGTGAGTGATCCAAGAGAGACCAAGGCAGAAACCCTACTGTCTTTTATGATCTAGTCTTGGAAACATCCCACCTGCACTTCTCTAGTGTTCTATGGGTATCACAGGCTGGCCTGGTAAAGTGAGGGAGGGGACTACACACGGTGTGAATACTGGGAGGTGAGAATCATCGGGGCCATTTTGGAGCTGGCCACCACACCAATCTTCAGGGATGCTTAGTGTCTGTGATTTGATGCTGGTTCCTGGAGCATTAACTCATTTGGGCCTTGGCAACCACACTGGTACTGTGAGTCTTTGATTTTTCATATGTTATACAGGTTTCTGATACGACTACTCTTATTTGAATCATATGGAGTAACAAGCTGTTAGCAAAACAGTGGATACAAATGCTTCTTAACTCAATGCTACTGATGTATTAATCCTAGTGGTGACACTGACAGTTAATAGGTTTCAGACAACATCACAGAAGAAAACATATTTGCTGTTAAACATGAGAATTACAAAATAATTGTTCTTTCTGATAGTGTCACTGAGATATCATCATGTGGCTCCAAGTGGGAATCTCTTTCCCTGGAGGTTTGACAATTAGTCATTTGCACATACTGGCTCACATTGTGTGTAGCTCCGCTGTGAGTTTCAAGCATATCATGCAATGGACCATTTAATACTCATAATGTAAGCATCCTCCAGATCCTATCTCAGAAAAGCGATGAAGCCAGTTAGTATTTGGGACTTGAGGCCTGAAACCTTTCTTTTGTTGAGTAGGGAAAGTGGATGTTGATGATTAAAAGTTGATGCCCATTATAGTTATTAGATAATAGTATTTTGCTAATACCATTTCCAGTTCTATGGTTGTATCAAAAGGTGGTTTAGAAAGGGGCTTCAACTCTTCTTAATTCCAACTAGTCCAAAAAGCCACCCTACTTATAAACTTATCATCTAAGTACAATGTGCTTCTAATATAAACTTTACTTCAAGATTCTGGATTCAGTCTTTTAAGTCCCTTATATATAAAAATTAGGGCTGCTACTGTTCCACACAATCACTTGCCTGCCTGTATTAACATAGTTCCACATTAACATAGCTCAGACTTTGCAGCTTGTTAAATTTTGGCATCTGCATTTATCCATGTAGGATCTGGCCTCTTTCTCCCAATTTGTCATTATGGGTGAGCTCTGAATTGATTGTGCTTATAGAGCATTTTCTGCCTGTGTCTTGCTAGTAGCACAAATTGGTTATTAGCCTTTCCATTTAAAGCAGACTTGCTGCTTTACAACCACTCTGACATGCTGAGAGAGCCCACAATTTCAGTACTAAGGCTTGTTAGAGTCTAATGCACTTATTATAGTATTTTCCATAGCTTGTCATTTGATGAAAGCAGAGCTGCATTCACGAGCAAAGATCCAAGATGCAGAGATTGCTGTGTACATATATTTTATCTTCTTCGTATAACTCATCTTCCCTTAGTCTCTGTAGGAACCCCATCACTTACAGGCTCTTTGTGTATAGCCCCAGTGATTTGTTGTTTATCCTGTTTTTAACGTAAGCGCTGGGACACATGTTCCTCAACTTAAATTGGTTGTATAATTTGGACACACGTTCAGTTTCATCTCCTCATAGTCCTCCCAATATCTTTTTTGCCATTTTTACCTATAAAAGACCATACTCCCTCTTCCTGGGGATACCCTTTTTTCTCTATTTCATTTCTCTTGACTGCTGTCATAGGCAATTCTGTCTTAGGCAATTTTGAGAAAAGAAGTTGGACATGCAAGGGAAAACTGAGGGTACCCTTTCAATATTGGGGATCTGAAGACCCTGGGGAGCTGGGAACTCTGAATGAGTAGGAATAGAATATTAAGTCAAAAAGCTTTTAGGAAAATTTGGAGACTTTGATGTAGAATTACACCCATAAAATTCTTTAGCTCTTTCACACCCTTATGGTTTGTATTCTCTCTTTTCCAGTTCCTCTGAATTGCCAGCACCTCTCCTCCTTTTACCCCTTACTCAGTTGTACTTCCCCATGTACACTGGGAGATCCCTCAACCTTAAAGCAATCTGACCCTGTATGTAATTTCCCTCAGTCTGTACCAGCCTCACAATGTAAGTGAGGCCAAACTCTAATAGATCAGTTACTTAGCTCCCCTGGCCACATCCAGGTTCCTTCCTCTGATGGAAAAAAAAAGAGAGGGGAATCACTGGGAGTATCTCACACAAATTAAACTCTGTTTCTCACTGGGCTATTCACTTTCAGGTAGCTCTGGGGGCTCTTTCAGATGCCCCTGAATAACCTAGCCAAGTCCCTGATTTACCTATTGAACGTTGGTCAAGTAATATTTCATGATGGGGTCTCTAGCCCTTTCTTTGCCCACAGCAGTCTCCCTTTAAGCATTATCTCTCTGTTTTGATAGCCAGCTTATCTACAGATATTATTGAGATTTCTGGTACATAACATTTTACCTTTTTCGTTCCTACATCTTATTTTCTTAATGCAAGGGGAAAGCATATTGAAATGATAAGGTTTGAATCTCTGCAAGTTCTTCTGTTTCTCTCCCTAGCTACATTTTGAACTGCCCTGCTTCTGGTCTGAACTCAGAAAACTAGAGGCACTATCCCAGGTTTCACCTCTCCCCATATGATGTCCTCTGCATCCCCTGAAGGTCCCATTCCATCAACACTCCAACTCCTGTCAGTAATTTTGTCAGAGAAAATTGTGATGATCAGAGGTTCACACCCCATATTTACCACTTCCATATACATCTGTCTAGATGCTTTTTTTCCCTGTTTTAGAGGAAGGGGCAGTGCAGTGTGGACCATGTGTTTTGGCACCATGCAGATAAAATTTGAAACATGGCTCTGCAACTTCCTACCTAAGGAACAGTGGTCGAATTATTTATCATCTAAAAAGTGTCCTTATGTGCAAATTGAGGATAATAACCATTGGAGGGGTTTGATTAAATAAGATAATAAATTTATTTGCCTAAGCAAGTGCTTGGAATCCAGCAGACTATTAACAGTTGTCAGCTTCATTCCTCGCTCCTTACCTCTTCGCAGCTGAGTCTGCTATGTCTTCTGGGGTCTTATTCCATCAGTCCTAAATTTTAGGATCCAACCCTTCAACTATGTACTCACTCTTTCATATTAGAAATTTCTGTTTTTTTCCATTTAGCTATTGCTCCAATTCCCCCTTCTTTATATGCTAGCTTTTTGAGAAGTTTATCTGAACTATCATGTCCCATTTATTACTGCACGGATCAATGATTGTTTGGCTTTCACCTTCATCTGACTATTGAAATCGCTCACACCAAGGTTTCTAATACCTGCTGAATTGCCAAATATAATGGATACTTTTCAGTCCTTACCTTCCTTGATCTATTTATAGCATTTTACAACACTTATCCATTCTTTAGAATTGTTTCCTATTTTAGATTCTTCTCTACCTCTCTGAGTGCTGCCATATTCTCTTTATAAACTTTATTCTGCTGTCTACCACTTTAATGTTAGTATGCCAGTCTCCTCTCCTCTTCTTTCTTCTCTTTTCTCTCTGCCCTTCACTCTTGCTCTCTCCCCTTTCTCTTTAATTCACTTCTCTCTGGGTGTTTCTTTCTACCCAACAAATGCAGAATACCAAATACATGTAGAATATCCACTGAGACAGAAGGATACAACAGACCATGATTACATAAAATTGTATGGATGAATCTCAAAAACATTGTTTTGAAGAGAAGAAACCAAACATACAAAAGACTAAATACTGTATGCTTGCATTTACATGAAGTTCATGAAAGGTCGGAATTAACATATGTTATTAGAAATCAGAACAGTGGTTGCCTGTGGGGGAATGGGGATTGACTAGAATGGTTCCTTGCAAACTTTCTGGGGTTGATGGACATGTTCTATATTTTGATTGGAGTGTTGGTTACATGGGTCTATATATTTTTCAAAATTTATTGAATTGTGTACTTGAGATCTGGGCATATCATTGTATGTAATACTTACTTCAAAAGAGAAGGAAAAGGTCATTGAGAGAGGTAGGGATGGTGGTAGAAAGTAAATGTTACCCTCGCTCCTCCATATTCCCCTCCACCTCCCATAAGAGTTTCAAAGCGTTCTGTATTAAGCAGGATGGGTCTGCTTCATTAGAGGGTGCTTTTGACTAGGACATAGATTTTGTAGTTTAGAGGGTTGACTGTCAGGGTATGTCCTAGAACTGAAGAAGTATGAAGGAAAGACATCTCCATATGCTAGTCCTAAGTTGAGACTGACATTCAAAATGTCAAATATTTAGTTGCATGAAGGGAATAATATTTACCAGCTTTATATACAGTACAAACACTGAATTAATGGAACTGTGTGCTTGAAGTACTTGGTTTTTATGTTTCAGATCTGTTCAGCATGCTAGGGGTAGAAAGAGGGTTGGAAAGGGAAATATGCCAACTTGCCCAATTCCATGTACACAATTATTTGAGGAAATTCTGGTAAGAATGCACTAAAATATATTTACTGACATTTATAGTTATGATGCCAATAACTCTGATCTAAACAAGGAAAAGTAAATACCCTTGGGAAAAATTCATTTGCCTATTTAAGTAATCAAAACATAATTTCTAAAACTCAAAATATCTTAATATATATGCATTGATTTAGTGTACTTAGTTGAAGATTGAGGTAATGGGGCAAAGCATCTTGACTGGCTCTGATTGATTCTCTCTCCTATAAGAATGCATTGACTCACAGATCTCCAAGTGGCCTGCCATACTGTCTAGATCTACTGTATTTTTTTCTGGAGAGAGGCGCCTTTGGTTGATAACATCTTCGTTTACACTCGAAAGTGGCAAGTGGTTACGTATAATGACTTGTATCTTTTTAAAGAGGTAACACTATATATTTTGATTGTGAAAGTTCAGCATGTTTGTGTTTCCTGATAAAAGATGCTTCATTTTCTTTGTATTTCATAGAGTAGTTTGGCTTTCACTCTTGGTTATTTCATTAGTTAGCAGAAATTGGAACCAGTTTTTTTCTGTCAAGGTACCATGAAGATAATTCTGGGAAAACAAGAAGAATAAGAAACAGTTTTCTGGTTCAGTCCTTTTTTTTCCTATTTATTCTAGTTGTCTTAGTGAAAGATTTGTATCCAGGTTGAACTTTCTTCCTTGTTATGCTGTTTTTGTCTTATCATAATATTTCCTCACTTTAATTAAGGCAACGTGTTCTACTGCCATGGAAATGAATTCAAAGCCACAGGTTTGGCATACTGGTTCCATTTCTTTACCAGGAAAGGTGTATGTGCTGAGAAGCCAAGCCTCTCTTTAAGCATAAACCCACATGGTAGTCTCTAAAAAAAACTAGGAAGGCTAAAATGATAGAGTCATCAAGTAGATGCTTTATTTTTATTTTTTTAAACTTTTTATTTTATATTGGAGTATAGGTGATTAACAATGCTGTTTTAGTTTCAGGTGTACAGCAAAGTGATTCAGTTATACGTATACATGTATCTATTCTTTTTCAAATTCTTTTCCCATTTTAGGTTGTTATGTAATATTGAGCAGAGCTCCCTGTGCTGTACAGTAGGTCCTTGTTGGTTATACCTTTTGAATATAGCAGTGTGTACCTGTCAATCCCAAACTCCCTAAACTATCCCTCCCCGCCATGCTTCCCCCCCACCCCCAGTAACCATAAGTTCATTCTCTAAGTATGAGTCTGTTTCTGTCTTGTAAACAAGTTCATTTGTATCATTTTCTTTTTAGATTCCACATATGATATTTGTCTTTCTCTGTCTGACTTACTTCACTCAGTATGACAATCTCTAGGTTCACTGTTTACAGTAGCCGAGACGTGGAAGCAACCTAAAGTCCATCGACAGATGAATGGATAAAGAAGATGTGATACATATATACAATAGAATGTTACTCAGCCATTAAAAAGAATGAAATAATGCCATTTGCAGCAACATGGATGGACCTAGAGTAGGCATTTTAAATAGCTAGTTTACTCCATGGTAAACCTTTGTAGCATATAAGGTTTCTCTTACAATGACTAATATCATATAAATCAATTAAACAATATTAGGACTTTTACTTGTTAGGAGTTAGATTTATAAAGTCCTTTTTATGCCACATAACACATCGACTAGTATACTTAGTGGTGACCTCCAAATACAGGCCATATGACGCTCACTCTCCGTAATTTGCCGTGACCTTAGACATGTGTACATGAAAATCAGTGTTTCATATACAGTTGTGGAGATGGGTATCTTTTGTGTATTTTTCTCTAGGTCTCTCCCCCTCCCTCTCCACACACACAAACATATATATTTTTTGTGTATATATGTATGTTTCAACGTGACCTGAAAAAATAGATTGATTACATAGCATCCTCAGTATTTTATTGCCTCCTCTCCTCCTCCCTTCCTCCCTTCTCCCTCTGCCTCTCTCTCTCCTCTCTCTCTCGCTCTCTCTCTTCTCCCCACCGTTACCCCCCTTCCATGCATTCTTCTGGAAGAAATTTAGTGAGTAGACATGAGGAATTGATGTGGTCATCACCACCTTTAGGTTCAGTGAGCTTTTGGCTTTGTCCTTCCACACTGCTGTTCTGCACTTTTACAGAGCTGGTGCTGTGCATACAGATAGACACTTGGCTAGCAGAAATATACTTTTTGTGCTTTATTTCACATATCTGTGTATACACATTGCACATAGAGACGTGGTTCACATTTCTCTGTCACAGGAAATGTCATCCAACATATTAATCATAAACATCCTAAAAATTGGAGCTGATCTCTTTAATATCCTATTTGCTGTTGCAATGGAAATATTTCCTAATAAAAGTATTCAAGTCTGCCAAACCAATGTAGTGATCTCCAGTGTAACATACTGCTTTCCAAGTACTCTACAATTTTATGATACTAATGTCATGTCGCCAAACTTGGCCACCAAGCTTGCTCCAAAATGTTGAACTCTTAGGAAAAATGCTTTTATAATAACTCCCATTCCCTTGTCCAGACCAACTCTCAAATCTATGAAAGCATCCAAATTCATTATTAATTTTCTTGCTTCTCATTGAGTACTCTAATATAAAACTGTCCATTTGAAAGCTCCTCATCTTTTTAGTCATTTTGTTTTGATTCGTTTTCTTTTATTTGTTCTATGCAAATTATTTTGAGAAAAAGGAAAAGGACACAAATAAAGATTTATATTTAAAGTCTTCTTTCTTACCACTGTTTGTATTTTCTTAGGGTAGTGAGTCAGTGTTTACGGGAATGGCATATATTTGTTTTCTTCAGTGGATTTTTTGGTCATGTATGTGTAAGACATTGATTTGCAATACTGATGCCCATTAGTCCTTCTTTGTTTTTAATGCTCTGAATCCTAATTTAAATATAATTTTCTCCAGCTTATGAATACAGTTGTCAGTTAAAGCAACCAAAAACTCACAGGATCCCTGGAAGCAGAATGGTGGTGTTTGTAGGAAAGAGATGTGTGAATTTCTAAGTGTCTTGGGGACTGATGTGAGAGAAAATTAAAGAATGGAGGGAAGGTGAAAGAGAGTTAAACTATTTTTCTTTTTGTTAGAATTAAAGTTTTATCACTTTGCTTCACTATTGAGGTTTGTTGTAAATATGGACGTAAGTATATGTAAAAATGTGCTGTTTGCCCACTCAAAAAATAGAAGTGCTGTTTCATTTCTACCATAGAACTGAAAATTCTGACCATTAGCATTACTCCATCTAATCTTAGAAAGACTATACTCTTGGGAAAGACTAAGGACAATTATTTTGGTCTCAGACCACTTTGGAATAGATAATTCTTTATGAGAATGGATATTTGCTACATTTAATTTGAATTATTCACCGTCTCCATGAGAATGGGTACTTGCTGCATTTACTTGGACTTATTCACTGGAATAGTTCAAGGACAAGAAATCTGATGAACAAAGGAGAGACACAGAGGGTTGGCTCATGAAAATGGGTTGTCTGTAGCTGGGGATTGGCCAAAGCACTCACACTATTGGAGTCACCAAAGGTGAGGGACATAGGTAGAGAACAATGACAAACTGCCTCACTCATGATTTTGTCTCAGGTCATTTATTCATTAATTTTTTCTCTGTTATGTATCTCAGATAGGGTTGGTCCATTAGTCTATGGCAGACGGTGTGGCACTTAGTTTTTCTGACATTTTTTTTTTTAAAGGAATTCCTTTATTTTTATTTTATTTATTTATTTTTGGCTGTGTTGGGTCTTCGTTTCTGAGCGAGGGCTTTCTCCAGCTGCGGCAAGCGGGGGCCACTCTTCATCGTGGTGCACGGGCCTCTCACCATCGCGGCCTCTCTTGTTGCGGAGCACAGGCTCCAGACGCGCAGGCTTAGTAGTTGTGGCTCACGGGCCTAGTTGCTCCGCGGCATGTGGGATCTTCCCAGACCAGGGCTTGAACCCGTGTCCCCTGCATTAGCAGGCAGATTCTCAACCACTGCGCCACCAGGGAAGCCCTCTGACATCATTTTTTAAAGGGTAGAGATATGTTGCAAACATCACTAATTGATTTAAACTTTTCTTGAAGTTAACTATATTTTTGGTCTTTATCAACTCCTTTAATGTTTACTACTTACCAAGTGAAATTTTCTCTTATTTATTCCCAAATTACTTATTTCTGTGCCAAAGGAACACTTGTTAGTTCTAGTGTTCAACATAATGAATCTACATTCAACCTTGCTATGCTTGTTTGTAATATTTGCAAGTTGGTAAAGTATTATACTTATTGATAGGTGGGCAACAAAGAGAACATGGAATCGAGACTACTGTTACATTTAAATAGACAACACCTAGGAATAAAATGCTAGCAAGGCATTGTATACTGAGAACAAATGAGTGGTACTGAGAATTACTGTAATAAATTCATGAAGGGAGAAATCATGGTGGATTAGGTATAAAAGTAAGGAGTCATGGGAAAGTCAGTCCTGGATTTGCCCAAAATATGCTCCTGACAGTGTCAGAAATGAATGCTTTCATCTCAGCACAGTATAGTAACTCTTCTCTCAAGATGCAGTTGAGATATACGCCTTCCTCTTGCCCAGGTAACTTCCTTCATTCTGAGAACACGTTTAACTCAAATCTCTCTTCATACTTTATCTTCTTGGACTGGAATTCAATTTATAAAACTTTTAGAAATGTAGAGTATTTTATCAGCCTCTTAGTCTCTTCAGTCATTTCAGTTACCTTTAGTTGGACTTTCTCCCCATTGCTATTTCTTGAAGTGTGGTGTCAACAGAGGGGCAGAGTATTACATGGGTTTCTGTACAGGATAGCATGATGTGTTCTATTTTGTTTCAAATGCTCCTCCTTGATTATATCTGGAACTTTGATGCCCATTTTTATAAAGAGAAATATTGTGTTTGCTCTCAGGATTTTTCCTGGGACTAAAACTTTTATCTTAGAGTGTGCCATCTTTTAGATATAGTTTAGATTTGGCTTCTTATATTTCTAAGTTTCAAAATAGCTCAATGTAATCTACAATCTTAGACATTCCTTTGTGCACACTCTTTTGAGATTATTTATAAAATAAGACCAATTTCAGGATTTATTTCTGCAGACCCTATTGTTTATGCTTTTTTCTATCCAAAGAAATAGCATGTCTTTAGTGAAAGCAAGAAAGGTAACCCTTTATCTTCTTGTTAACTTGTCTCTAAACTAGTTCCCTATCCATGACAAATCAGTCCTCCCTACCACGCTTCACTCAAAATTAATTAAAAAGTATCTTTTAGGGACTTCCCCGGTGGCGCAGTGGTTAAGACTCCACACTCCCAATGCAGGGGGCACAGGTTCGATCCCTGGTCAGGGAACTAGATCCCACATGCATGCCACAACTAAGGGGCCTGCCCGCCACAACTAAAATGTGGTGCCACCAAATAAATAAAATTAAAAAAAAACAAAAACAAACAAAAAAACAAAGTAAAAGTATCTTTTGGTGTGGAACTTTGTGAAATGCATCTTTGAAAATCAGCATCTGATGTAGTACATTGTATATAATAGTAAAGTTATGATAAATATGAATAGTACTTAAGCCTGTCTAGAGAGAGATCTTTCAGAAGTTTTCAGACTGAGGGGTCCTTTTCATTGGGATAACAGCTTGGATAAAGCCAAATAAATCAGCATTCTATCCTGATAATCTATAAAAGTTGACTCATCAAGGCAACTGTACTCCATACTTGCATTTGGGAAAGAAAATAGAAGAAAGGAATGCTGAAAAGGAAAAAAATAAGCTAAGTAAAGTGGAAAGCTCTCAGAAACATGGAGAAGGGATAGTTGAGTATTACATTTTAATACCTAAGTATAGGACTGAAGATATAGTAAAAGAGAAGTATAATTTATAAATATGCAGTATTTAATCTGCTATCTCAAAAATAATATATATTTTTTATCTCTGTTTATTATTTAACCTATTAACTTTGAGGCTTGTAACTATGGGGCAGTTTTTTAGAGGGATTAGAATGATAGTTGAAAATTCAAGTCATAATGTGAACATATTCTGAATGAACCCATTTGACATCCCCCTGTGCAAAAAGGCCATAAGAAAATGAAGATTAAATAGGAGGACTGAACAATGGAGAGTGAGGTACTGCCAAACTTGTTGAGAAAACCTTTCTGTAATGGTTATTTCTACATGCTTACCCCATATTCATTCTGCAGAATTGGTGGCTTTGTCTTCACCACTTCTTTAAAAGTGCTCTTGTTATGGTTAATAATGAATTCTTCATTTCTGAACCTAAAGTTTCTCTTCTCATTCTCATCTTACTTGCCCTCTCTATATATAACCTGTGTTGATCCAGTCCAGCTTGGCCTGAGAACATATAGATGTGGGGGTTAGAATAATGTCAAAGTGACAGTCACAAATTAGTATTTCTACCCACTCTTATGGAACCCAAGAACATCTAAAATTCCATCAGTGTCATTCTGGGAGCAGTGCTTCCTATGTGCTCTGTTGAACAATTCTTTACTACCTGTGGTATCTGCCATTTTTCTCCTTTTGTGCTACAGCTCAGAAACAGGCAGTTATGTCACAGGTCCTGGAGGAGGATATAACCACCCTTGCTGCCTGTTAAAGAGGACACTGTATCAACCTGCTATTTCCCAAGGTCCAGTGTCATTGGCACTGTGGTGACTTGATGCTGGTAACTGTTGTTGCCAGAGCAGCTTATTGTTTATTATGGTCCCTATGTAAGTTGTGACATCAGTGTTAATTAATTATTTAGACTTTCAGATATTTATGAAACTTATCATGAAACTGTGCATGAATCCTTGAAGACTGAATCTGGGAACAATCCTGAGTCATTACTCATTAAAAAATAATAGCTTTATTGAGATACAATCCACATACCACACATTTCATCTGTTTAAAATACACTGTTCAGTGGTTTTTAGTATATTCACAGAGTTGTATAACTATCACCATAAGTGACTTTAGATCATTTCAGCATCCCCAAATGAAATCCTGTACCTATTAACCATCACTGCCGATTTCTCCTCAACTCCCAACCTTAGGCAAGATTTGCTTGTTTTGGACATTTCATATAAATGGAGTCATACAATATGTGTTCTTTTGTGACTGGCTTTTTTTCACTTAGGATAATGTTTTCAAGGTTCATCTGTGTTGTAGCATGTGTCAGTATTTCATTCTTTTATATTGCTGAATAATATTCTATCGTATGGATGTACCACACTTCGTTTATCCATTCATAAATTGATGGACACTTTGGTTGCTTTCATTTTTTGGTTATTATGAATAGTGTTACTATAAACATTTGTGTATAAGTTTTTGTGTGGACATATGTTTGAAATCCCCTTGGTAATATACCTAAGAATGGAATTGCTGAGTCATATGGTAGCTCTATGTTTAACATTTTGAGGAATTGCCAGATGGTTTTAAAAAGTGGCTGCTTGATTTTACATTCCCACTAGCAACATATAAAGTTTTCACTTTCTTCACGTCCTCATCAATACTTGTTATATTCTGTCTTTTTTATAGCCATCTGAGTGGATGTGAAGTGGTATCTCATTGTGGTTTTGATTTGTCTTTCACTGATGGTTAATGAGGTTGAGCATCTTTTCATGTGTCTGTTGGACATTTTTATATCCTTCTTTTGAAAATACCTATTCAGAACCTTTGTCCAATTCTTAGTTGGGTTTATTTGTCTTTTAATTATTGAGTTGTACAAGTTCTTTATAAATTCTAAATACAAGTCTCTTACCAGATACATGGTTTGCAAAGATTTCCTCCTTTCTGTGGGTCGCATTTCCACTTTCTTGATGGTAGCCCCTTTGAAGTACAAAAGCTTTTAATTTTTTATGAAGTCCAAGTTACATATATTTTTCTTTTATTGCTTGTGCTTTTGGTGTCATATTACAGACGGCTTTGCCTAACCCAAGGTCACAGAGATTTTCTATATTTTCTTCTAAGAGTTTTATAGTTTTAGTTCTTAAATTTAGGACTATAATACCTTGAGTTAATTTTTGTGTATGGTGTGAGGAAGGAGTTCATCTTCTTTTTTTTTGGCATTTAAATCCAGTTGTTCCAGCATCATTTATTGAAAAGACTGTTCTTTCCCTATTGGAATGTCTTGTTGAAAATTAATCAATCCATTGTTTTTAAACCAAACTTCTGTGCCTCTAGTCTCTTTCTTAAGGATGAGGGTATTTCACCCACTCCCCGCCCCACAAGGAGGCCTCTGAGCTCCTCCTCTAAATAGAGTTCTAATTAGTCTACCCTGTGAGTTCTCCGCATACTCATATTTCCAAATTACTTTGCAGCAGACAGTTCCAGACACTTCCTGATTAAAAACATTGTTCTTCCTTGCCCCCAGAACACCGATCATTCTTTTCTCCTGGTTTTCTAGTCTTCTCAGTTTACCTTGTCTTATTTCTCACTGTGCACATAATTTCACTTCCTGTTTCTGTGCTGGCTTCCAAATCTGTAATTTCAGTCCCGACATTTATACTGAGCTCCAGACCCATATTTCCTGGATGCTCAAGATTGAAATCAAATCCAACACAAATAAAATTGAATTTTTTTGTTATCTCTTCTCCCCTTGACATGCTCCATTTCTTCAATTCTCTATTTTAATTAATGTCACCACTATTCATGTAGTCCTGAAGTTGGAATTCCTAGAGTTATTGTAGACTCCTCTCTGCCTCACGCCCCCCATCGCCATGGTCTGTTGATTCTACCTTGGGACTCTAATATCTGGTCCTTACTGTCCATCTTCTGCCTTAGTTATATCCTGATCATTTTCATCTTCATTTTGCATTGGCCTACCTAATCTTTGTGCTGCTAGTTTTACTCTTTCCAACCTATTCTTCATTCTGAGTCTAGAATTATTTTTCTTAACATAAATTTTGTGATGTTATTCCTCCCTACAGACACTCCAGACCTTCATGGGTTCTTCTTGCCCAGAAGATCAAGTTCTTTGCAAAGTGTGTCAGGCCTCCTCTTCTTACTTTTGTAGCCTGTTTCCTGCCACTCCCCTCCCTAATCCACTGTTCCTAGCCATGTTAAGCTATTACTATTTGTTGAACAGGCTCTTCTCTTTTGTGCTTCCTTTTATTTTTTTATTTTTTTTGGCACACGCTTTTCTTGCTATCTAAACTGCTTTGAATCCTTCAAGATGAAAGTATAATTTCCTCTAATGTTTCTTCCAACTTTCCCAGGTAGTTAACTTTCTTCTTGTGCATTTGCCCTGAGTACTTACTAATGTTACAGCATTTACCCCACTGAATAATAATTGTTTGAGCATTCCTAAATAATAGAACATAAATCAGTTTTCAGTCAGTATCTGTTGCTTAAAGTATATGCTCAATAATGATTTATTTAATTATTGAATGAATAATAAATTCTTTGTCAGATTTTTCTGCTGTTTAGTTTGAGAGAACCATTATTTTTATCTTACATATTTTATAGAAAGTTACTGAAAATACAAATTTAATAGAATATTAATAGATTTCTACCCCAAAAACAGTGTTCTAGTGGGATTTTCTTTCCCTTAACAATGTGGGGTTTGGACTTTTTCTTTTTTTCAGTGTGATGAAATCTACAGAGCTTAAAACAGGGTACAAGCTGATGAAAGAAAATTCTTTTAAATCTATATAAAAATTTACTTAAGTTTTCAGAAGCCCACCATGAACTGAAATTATACCTCAGACATTATATATGGGTGGTTTCATGACTTTTTCCTTTATGCTGTTTAAAAGTGTCATATAAAGTGGTTCTTTACTTTTGTTTCTTGATTTAGCACTGACCGTGATTTCTGAATGAGTCCCCTATGGTCCGATATGTCTGAAACTCAGTGGGGTTTGCAGTTGCATGGAAATCATGACTCATCACATTTGACATTGAAATGGAAGTAGATTGTAAAGATGGGGCATGGTACTGACAGTAATAATTGTAACTTAACTCTTCATGGCAAGATACGATGAAAAGTAATTGAATTGCATGAAATGTACCTAGAAATTACTCTAAGATGTTAATTTCTATGCTTTGTTTAACTGTAGTTTATACTTTTTCTGTTGTTTGGGTTCAGGGCATTTTATGCCTGTGGAGAAATAATGATTGCTTGTTTCATGGAAATTTTGGTAAATGATAGGCTTTAATGAGTAATAAATTTCCTTCGAAGAAGGAGACAATTATTTAGCATCCTGAATGTTTTGAGGGTAGTTTTATTTTATTAGTTTTCTTTTACATGTTGTATAAAATTTGGCTATCAGCTGTGAGCTTGGAAGAAAATAAGACAAACTTGATCCTTAATTTGACATGTACTAATTATCAATTTTACTATGTCTCTTATATGTCAGGCATTGCAGTAGAGGTAAGAAAGAGAACATGATCTTAAAGAATTCATATACCAGAGAGTTAGAAGAGAGTATTAAGCAAATGAGTTATAGCTTAAAGTGGCAAATACTGTAAAAGTGTTGTAAAAATGAACTTCTAGATAGGTGGATATGACCTGGAGTTAAGGAAGCCTTTACATAGAAGGTACCTTTGCGCTGGATCTTGGAGGATGAATGGGAGTTATCAGGGCAAAAAAGAGGAAGATTATTTCATACAGAGGGAACAGCATGTTCATAAGTTTGGATTTATCAAGGGATGATGTTTTCATGAAATAAAGAGATTGTGATGGAAGAGACTGCAGAATTTTAAGTTGCTACAGTGACTCCTTGTTGGTTGGAGCAAATCTAAATACTTCAACAAGGCATGCAAGGATATTCTATTTAATAGCTCCAGTAAATGTATATCCATTGTTGAGTCTGCCTACTTCCTCCTGTAGTCCCTTTGCTTTAATGGCTTGGTCTCATTAATGTATTGCACAAGAAGGTGCCTGAAGACCTTCTTGACAAATCTAACATTATTGTAACTCTTCCCTTACTTTGGACACCCCCCTCTCCACCTGCTGCCATCATAGTTCTCTAATTGTTTAAGATACGTGTACTTATAGTATGAACATTTGTGGAGCAGAGACTATGTACCTTCTACTCCTGTTATTTACAGTGCTCAGCAAAGAGCAACTAACCATAGGAAATTTATAAATTACTGAGAATTGCTAGTGTAGCTCTAAATAAATTTTTATATATTTTACCTCTATAGCCTCTGTATTAATTTTTATTTAGTTTGATTTTTCAAGGGCATCTGTGTTTTGTGAAAACACATGTAGGGAAGTGTGTTTGAGACCTGTCTCTGCTGCTCATTTATTATATGAATATAAAATTAAATATCATGGCATGGACTAAGTGATATGTAGAATCCCTTATAGTTCAAAATATTCTTCTGGAATAGGGTAAGGAGAACTCTGGATGATTTTGATATGAGTATGTGTTTATATTCTCTGTCCCCTAACTCCCATACTGCCAGGTATGATGATTCCCATATTTACTTTTGTGATTGATTTTCCCATATCTGTAATGATCTCAAAGATTGATTGCTATAAAATTCTCAAATAAAATTATAATTAACTCATTTAGATCTTTTGAAAAACATGCCCTGCAGTACACTCTATATATGTAATATCCAGGAAAAGGGATCCAATAGACAAAGTTACAAGAAGAGTTGGGACATAGCACTCTAGGTATTAGAGAGCAATAGATGCTCTCTAAGTAAGTAAGATGCATATGACCAGTGCCAGTTTTGGTTTTGATTCTGGTTATCTATTGTTGTGGAACTCACCCCCAAACTTAAGAACTTAAAAAACAACTTATATTTATTTAGCTTTCAAATTTTCAGGGGTCAGTGGGGAAGGGTCATGTTTGCTGCACAAAGTATCAGCTGGGTTGGCCTGACTGGGGGGCTGGAGGATCGTTTCCAAAATGACTCACTTACATGGCTTTGACTCAAGTTGGCAGGGAGCTCAGTTGGGGCTGAAGGCCAGGCACCTTGGTTGCTTTCTACATGGGCCTCTCTGTTGCGTACTTGAACTTCCTCACAGAATGGTGGCTGAGTTCCCAGAGAGAGTGTCCCAAGAGTCAGGAAGTGGAAACTGCCAATTTTTTAAAAGCCTGGTGTGGAAACTGGCACTGCATTACTTCTGATGTATTCTATTGGTCTATCGGTTGCAGAGCCCAGATTTGAGGAGAGGAGACGTTTACCCCACCTCTAGATGGGACTGTATCAAGTAATTTGAAGGAATGTTTTTAAACTGCCACTTGTTTCTTCAGTGAAAATAGTATCATTGTTTTTATTATGGTAGTTATTTTCATTGTAAAAAAAGTCAAACAATACAGAAAATTTCCAGGGTTCATTTGATACGAAATTTGGAAATATTCCAAGTCTGCTTTAGTAACACTCTTCTGTATCTAGTCATCTGTCTAGTGATGTCTACCTTAATGCTGCCTTAAGTTAGCTAATCACACATTTGTGTTTTATAAACAAAATATTTACATTTGAGATTTAGTATGTTAATTCTCTGCTTCCATTCAAGGCTTTTGTTAATTCCAGTTTAGGCTTAGAAGTGAATTTGTGTGTCTGTGTGTGTGTGTGTGTGCATGTGCACGTGCATGCGTGCATGCTGTTCTTTATGGAACACTTTCACTCTGTCATTTTTCAAATCTCTATGACCTTTCACCAGCTTTAAGTCCTCTTTTCTACCGGGCTTACAATAGATACTCCAGAGGAACAGTGGGAATTCCCTTTGAAGGAAGATGGTGAAAGCACTGAGAGTATAGCATTTCTATTTTAGAATTTAGAATCTTAATATAGGAAAAGTGCTTTGAAACTCACATAGTTCAGGTATTCATCAACCAGTTGCTTGAATTCCTTCTATAACATTTCTGCCAAGTAATTATCCAGCCTATACCAGAATAGTTCCAGTGGTAGAAGGTCTGCTAGTCTTGTGTGGTGGCCAGTTTCATCTTCAAATATTTCTGCATTTTATTCCTCTTATTGAGCTGAACTTCTGTCTCTGTAACTTCTTAAAATAAAAGAAATTCTAAACCCTCTTGCCCATGAAAAGCCTTCAGAATTGAAGATATTTATCATGGCTATTTATTGTTCTGTTAATTTTTCTTACTCCAAACTAAACAGTCTTTTTTCCTTCAATTGTTCCTCTTGACATCGGTTCAGGTGATTTTCCACCTAACCACTTACCTTTGAGTATATTCTGGTTTGTTGATGTTCTTGAATATTATTTAGTATTTAAGAAGAAAATAACACTATTGTTAAATACTAAACAGTATTTAAGAACCAAATACAGCACTCCAGAAGCAGTCCGACAGGGAACACTCCCATGATGTTCTTAGCTGTTTATTTTCAATATAGAACAGGTTGCAAGGTGCCTGCTTGGAGCTCCAAGCTGGCTCAATCTCTTCTTCACATTTTGTCTCCTTCAAGACTGTGTTGTGACTGGACTATGGATTTTAAATCTGGAAGAAGAGAAGAAGTCTGTGTCATTTATTTCTAATGCAGTAGACACCTAGTTCATTTTCCTTCTAGTCTATTCAGAATTTAGCAATTCTGAAATGTACTGAAGCATTTAGTAGGCAAAATGACTATCCAACTTTGTCATTCTTTTCTTTTTTTAAATTTAATTTCATTTCATTTATTTATTTATTTTTTAACATCTTTATTGGAGTATAATTGCTTTACAATGGTGTGTTAGTTTCTGCGTTATAACAAAGTGAATCAGCTATACATATACATATATCCCCATATCTCTTCCCTCTAGCGTCTCCCTCCCTCCCACCCTCCCTACCCCACCCCTCTAGGTGGTCACAAACCACCGAGCTGATCTCCCTGTGCTATGCAGCTGCTTCCCGCTAGCTATCTATTTTACATTTGGTAAGGTATATATGTCCATGCCACTCTCTCACTTTATCCCAGCTTACCCTTCCCCCTCTCCATGTCCTCAAGTCCATTCTGTAGTAGGTTTGCATCTTTATTCCCATCTTACTCCTAGGTACTTCATGACCATTTTTTTTTTTTTTTTTAGATTCCATATATATGTGTTAGCATATGGTATTTGTTTTTCACTTTCTGACTTCACTCTGTATGACAGACTCTAGGTCCATCCACCTCACTACAAATAACTCAATTTCGTTTCTTTTTATGGCTGAGTAATATTCCATTGTATATATGTGCCACATCTTCTTTATCCATTCATCTGTCGATGGACACTTAGGTTGCTTCCATTTCCTGGCTATTGTAAATAGAGCTGCAATGAACATTGTGGTACATGACTCTTTTTGAATTATGGTTTATCAGGGTATATGCCGAGTAGTGGGATTGCTGGATCGTATGGTAGTTCTATTTTTAGTATTTTAAGGAACCTCCCGACTGTTCTGCATAGTGGCTGTATCAATTTACATTCCCACCAACAGTGCAAGAGGGTTCCCTTTTCTCCACACCCTCTCCACCATTTATTGTTTGTAGATTTTTTGATGATGGCCATTCTGACCGGTGTGAGATGATATCTCATTGTAGTTTTGATTTGCATTTCTCTAATTAGTGATGTTGAGCATTCTTTCATGTGTTTGTTGGCAATCTGTATATCTTCTTTGCAGAAATGTCTATTTAGGTCTTCTGCCCATTTTTGGATTGGGTTGTTTGTTTTTTTGATGTTGAGCTGCATGAACTGCTTGTAAGTTTTGGAGATTAATCCTCTGTCAGTTGCTTCATTTGCAAATATTTTCTCCCATTCTGAGGGTTGTTTTTTCATCTTGTTTATGGTTTCCTTTGCTGTGCAAAAGCTTTTAAGTTTCATTAGGTCCCATTTGTTTATTTTTGTTTTTATTTCCATTTCTCTAGGAGGTGGGTAAAAAAGGATCTTGCTGTGATTTATGTCAGAGTTTTCTGCCTATGTTTGCCTCTAATAGTTTGATAGTGTCTGGCCTTACATATAGGTTTTTAATCCATTTTGAGTTTATTTTTGTGTATGGTGTTAGGGAGTGTTCTGATTTCATTCTTTTACATGTAGCTGTCCAATTTTCCCAGCACCACTTATTGAAGAGGCTGTCCTTTCTCCATTGTATATTCTTGCCTCCTTTATCAAAGATAAGGTGACCATATGTGCATGGGTTTATTTCTGGGCTTTCTATCCTGTTCCATTGATCTATATTTCTGTTATTCTGCCAGTACCATACTGTCTTGATTACTGTAGCTTTGTAGTATAGTCTGAAGTCAGGGAGCCCGATTCCTCCAGCTCAGTTTTTCTTTCTCAAGATTGCTTTGGCTATTCGGGCTCTTTTATGTTTCCATACAAACTGAGAAATTTTTCGTTCTAGTTCTGTGAAAAATGCCAGTGGTAGATTGATAGGGATTGCATTGAATCTGTAGATTGCTTTGGGTAGTATAGTCATTTTCACAATGTTGATTCTTCCAATCCAAGAACATGGTATATCTCTCCATCTATTTGTATCATCTTTAATTTGTTTCATCAGTGTCTTATACTTTTCTGCATGCAGGTCTTTTGTCTCCTTAGGTAGGTTAATTCCTAGATATTTTTTTTTTAATTTTATTTATTTATTTATTTTTGGCTGTATTGGATCTTCGTTTCTGCGCGAGGGCCTTCTCTAGTTGTGGCGAGCGGGGGCCACTCTTCATCGCGGTGTGCGGGCCTCTCACCGTCACGGCCTCTCCCGTTGCGGAGCACAGGCTCCAGACGCACAGGCTCAGTAGGTGTGGCTCACGGGCCCAGCTGCTCCGAGGCATGTGGGATCCTCCTGGTCCAGGGCTCGAACCCGTGTCCCCTGCATTGGCAGGCAGACTCTCAACCACTGCGCCACCAGGGAAGCCCCGATTCCTAGGTATTTTATTCTTTTTGTTGCCATGGTAAACAGAAGTGTTTTCTTAATTTCACTTTCAGATTTTTCATCATTAGTGTATAGGAATGCAAGAGATTTCTGTGCATCAATTTTGTATCCTGCTACTTTACCAAATTCATTGATTAGCTCTATTAGTTTTCTGGTAGCATCTTTAGGATTCTCTATGTATAGTATCATGTCATCTGCAAACAGTGACAGCTTCCGATTTGGATTCCTTTTATATCTTTTTCTTCTCTGATTGCTGTGGCTAAAAATTCCAAAACTATGTTGAATAATAGTGGTGAGAGTGGGCAACCTTGTCTTGTTCCTGATCTTAGTGGAAATGGTTTCAGTTTTTCACCATTGAGAACAATGTTGGCTGTGGGTTTGTCATATATGGCCTTTATTAGGTTGAGGTACGTTCCCTCTATGCCTACTTTCTGGAGGGTTTTTATCATAAATGGGTGTTGAATTTTGTTGAAAGCTTTCTCTGCATCTATTGAAATGATTGTATGGTTTTTCTCCTTCAATTTGTTAATATGGTGTATCACATTGATTGATTTGCATATATTGAAGTATCCCTGCATTCCTGGGATAAACCCCGCTTGATCATGGTGTATGATCCTTTTAATGTGCTGTTGGATTCTGTTGGTTAGTATTATGTTGAGGATTTTTGCATCTATGTTCATCAGTGGTATTGGCCTGTAGTTTTCTTTCTTTGTGACATCTTTGTCTGGTGTTGGTATCAGTGTTATGGTGGCCTTGTAGAATGAGTTTTGGAGTGTTCCTTCCTCTGCTATATTTTGGAAGAGCTTGAGAAAGATAGGTGTTAACTCTTCTCTAAATGTTTGGTAGAATTCGCCTGTGAAGCCATCTGGTCCTGGGCTTTTGTTTATTGGAAGATTTTTAATCACAGTTTAAATTTCATTACTTGTGATTGGTCTGTTCATATTTTCTATTTCTTCCTGGTTCAGTCTTGGAGACTATACCTTTCTAAGAATTTGTCCATTTCTTCCAGGTTGTCCATTTTATTGGCATATAGTTGCTTGTAGTAATCTCTCATGATCCTTTGTATTTCTGCAGTGTCAGTTGTTACTTCTTTTTCATTTCTAATTCTACTGATCTGAGTCTTCTCCCTTTTTTTCTTGCTGAGTCTGGCTAATGGTTTATCAATTTTGTTTATCTTCTCAAAGAACCAGCTTTTAGCTTTATTGATCTTTGCTATCATTTCCTTCATTTCTTTTTCATTTACTTATGATCTGATCTTTATGATTTCTTTCCTTCTGCTAACTTTGGGGGTTTTTTGTTCTTCTTTCTCTAATTGCTTTAGGTGTAATGTTTGGTTGTTTATTTGAGATGTTTCTTTTTTTTTAATGTTTTTTTTTTCTTAACCATATTTGCTTATTTATTTTTATTTTATGGCTGTGTTGGGTCTTTGTTTCTGTGCGAGGGCTTTCTCTAGTTGCGGCAAGTGGGGACCACTGTTCATCGTGGTGCACGGGCCTCTCACTCTCGTGGCCTCTCTTGTTGCGGAGCACAGGCTCCAGATGCACAAGCTCAGTAATTGTGGCTCATGGGCCTAGTTGTTCCGCAGCATGTGTGATCTTCCCAGCCCAGGGCGCGAACCCGTGTCCTCTGCATTGGCAGGCAGATTCTCAACCACTGCGCCACCAGGGAAGCCCTTGAGATGTTTCTTGTTTCTTAAGGTAGGATTGTATTGCTATAAACTTCCCTCTTAGAACTGCTTTTGCTGCATCCCATAGGTTTTGGGTCGTCGTGTTTTTATTGTCATTTGTTTCTAGGTATTTTTTGAATTCCTCTTTGATTTCTTCAGTGATCCCTTGGTTATTAAGTAGTGTATTGTTTAGTCTCCATGTGTTTCTTTTTTTTTACAGATTTTTCCTGTAATTGATATCTAGTCTCCTAGCGTTGTGGTCAGAAAAGATAGTAGATACGATTTCAATTTTCTTAAATTTACCAAGGCTTGATTTGTGACCCAAGATATGATCTATCCTGGAGAATGTTCCATGAGCACTTGAGAAGAAAGTGCATTCTGTTGTTTTTGGATGGAATGTCCTATAAATATCAATTAAGTCCATCTTGTTTAATGTATCATTTAAAGCTTGTGTTTCCTTACTTATTTTCATTTTGGATGATCTGTCCATTGGTGAAAATGGGGTGTTAAAGTCCCCTACTATGATTGCGTTACTGTCGATTTCCCCTTTTATGGCTGTTAGTATTTGCCTTATGTATTGAGGTGCTCCTATGTTGGGTGCAGAAATATTTACAATTGTTATATCTTCTTGGATTGATCCCTTTATCATTATGTAGTGTCCCTCTTTGTCTCTTGTAATAGTCTTTGTTTTAAAGTCTACTTTCTCTGACATGAGAATTGCTACTCCAGCTTTCTTTTGATTTCCATTTGCATGGAATATCTTTTTCCATGCCCTCACTTTCAGTCTGTATGTGTCCCTAGGTCTGAAGTAGGTCTCTTGTAGACAGCATATATATGGGTCTTGTTTTTGTATCCATTCAGCCAGTCTATGTCTATTGGTTGGAGCATTTAATCCATTTACATTTAAGGTAATTATCGATATGTATGTTCCTATTACCATTTTCTTAATTGTTTTGGGTTTGTTATTGTAGGTCTTTTTCTTCTCTTGTGTTTCCTGCCTAGAGAAGTTCCTTTAGCATTTGTTGTAAAGCTGGTTTGGTGGTGCTGAATTCTCTTAGCTTTTGTTTGTCTGTAAAGGTTTTAATTTCTCCATCAAATGTGAATGAGATCCTTGCTGGGTAGAGTAATCTTGGTTGTAGGTTTTCCCCTTTCATCACTTTAAATATGTCCTGCCCCTCCCTTCTGGCTTGCAGAGTTTCTGCTGAAAGATCAGCTGTTAAACTTATGGGGATTCCCTTGTATGTTATTTGTTGTTTTTCCCTTGCTGCTTTTAATATATTTTCTTTGTATTTAATTTTTGATAGTTTGATTAATATGTGTCTTGGCATGTTTCTCCTTGGATTTATCCTGAATGGGACTCCGTGCTTCCTGGACTTGATTAACTATTTCCTTTCCCATATTAGGGAAGTTTTCAACTATAATCTCTTCAAATATTTTCTCAATCCCTTTCTTTTTCTCTTCTTCTTCTGGGACCCCTATAATTCGAATGTTCGTGTGTTTAATGTTGTCCCAGAAGTCTCTGAGACTGTCCTCAGTTGTTTTCATTCTTTTTTCTTTATTCTGCTCTGCAGTAGTTATTTCCACTATTTTATCTTCCAGGTCACTTATCCGTTCTTCTACCTCAGTTTTTCTGCTATTGATCCGTTCTAGAGAATTTTCAATTTCATTTATTGTGTTATTCGTCACTGTTTGTTTGCTATTTAGTTCTTCTACGTCCTTGTTAAAAGTTTCTTGTATTTTCTCTATTCTATTTCTAAGATTTTGGATCATCTTTACTATCATTATTCTGAATTGTTTTCCAAGTAGACTGCCTATTGCCTCTTCATTTGTTAGGTCTGGTGGGTTTTTATCTTGCTCCTTCATGTTCTGTGTGTTTCTCTGTCTTCTCATTTTGCTTAACTTACTGTGTTTGGGGTCTCCTTTTCACAGGCTGCAGGTTCATAGTTCCCATTGTTTTTGATGTCTGCCCTAAGTGGCTAAGGTTGTTTCAGTGGGTTGTGTAGGCTTCCTGGTGGAGGGGACTAGTCACTGTGTTCTGGTGGATGAGGCTGGATCTTGTCTTTCTGGTGGCAGGTCAACGTCCGGTGGTGTGTTTTAGGGTGTCTGTGACCTTGTTATGATTTTAGGCAGCATCTCTGCTAATGGGTGGGGTTGTGTTCCTCTCTTGCTAGTTGTTTGGCATAGGGTGTCCAGCACTGTAGCTTGCTGGTCGTTGAGTGGAGCTGCGTCTTGGTGTGGAGATGGAGATCTCTGAGAGATTTTTGCCATCTGGTATTACGTGGAGCTGGGAGGTCTCTTGTGGACCAGTGTCCTGTAGTTGGCTCTCCCACCTCAGAGGCACAGCCCTGATGCCTGGCGGGAGCACCAAGAGCCTGTTTTCCACACGGCTCAGAACAAAAGGGAGAAAAAAGAAAGAAAGAAAGAAAAAGATAAAATAAAATAAAATGAAATGAAATAAAGTAATTAAAGTAAAAAATAAAAAATAATTATTAAAAAAAATTTTTTTTTTTTTAAAGAAAGCTGCGTTTTATAGCTACTTTATTTATTTATTTATTTATTTTTGGCTGTGTTGGGTCTTCGGTTCGTGCGAGGGCTTTCTCCAGTTGCGGCAAGCGGGGGCCACTCTTCATCGCGGCGCGGGGACCGCTCTTCATCGCGGTGCGCGGGCCTTTCACTATCGCGGCCCCTCCCATTGCGGGGCACAGGCTCCAGACGCGCAGGCTCAGTAGTTGTGGCTCACGGGCCCAGCCACTCCGTGGCATGTGGGATCTTCCCAGACCAGGGCTCGAACCCGTGTCCCCTGCATTAGCAGGCAGATTCTCAAGCACTGCGCCACCAGGGAAGCCCCAAAAATTTTTTTTAAAGTAATAAAAAAAAAAAAGCAAGAAGAGAGCAACCAAACCAAAAAACAAATCCTCCCAATGAAAACAAGTGCTTAAAAGTATACTAAAAAAAAGGAAAAATGAAAACAAAACCAAAAAAAATGGACAGACAGAACCCTGGGGCAAATGGTAAAAGCAAAGGTATACAGACAAAATCACACACAGACGCATATACATACACACTCACAAAAAGAGAAAAAGGGGAAAAAAAAGTATATGTCATTGGTCCCAAAGTCTGTCTTCTCAATTTGGGATGATTCGTTGTCTATTCAAGTATTCCACAGATGCAGGGTACATCAGGTTGATTGTGGAGTTTTAATCTGCTGCTCCTGAGGCTGCTGGGAGAGGTTTCTCTTTCTCTTCTTTGTTCACACAGCTCCTGAGATTCAGCTTTGGATTTGGCCCTGCCTCTGCGTGTAGGTCGCCTGAGGGCGTCTGTTCTTCTCTCAGACAGGAGGTGGTTAAAGTAGCAGCTGATTAGTGGGCTCTGACTCACTCAGGCCGGGGGGAGGGAGGGGTACAGAATGCGGGGCGAGCCTGCAGCGGCAGAGGCCAGCGTGACGTTGCACCAGCCTGAGGCGTGCCATGCATTCTCCTGGGGAAGTTGTCCCTGGATTACAGGACCCTGGCAGTGGTGGGTTGCACAGGCTTCCGGGAGGGGAGGTGTGGATAGTGACCTGTGCTTGCACACTGGCTTCTTGGTGGCTGCAGCAGCAGCCTTAGCGTCCCATGCCCGTCTCTGGGGTCCGCGCTAATAGCCGTGGCTTGCGCCCGTCTCTGGAGCTCCTTTCAGCAGCGCTCTTAATCCCCTCTCCTCACGCACCATGAAACAAAGAGGCAAGAAAAAGTCTCTTGCCTCTTTGGCAGGTGCAGAATCTTTCCCAGACTCCCTCCCGGTTAGCTGTGGCACACTAGCCCCCTTCAGGCTGTGTTCACGCAGCCAACCCCAGTCCTCTCCCTGGGATCTGACCTCTGATTCCCGAGCCACAGCTCCCAGCCCCCGCCCGCCCCGGCGGGTGAGCAGACATGCCTCTCGGGCTAGTGAGTGCATGTCGGCACCAATCCTCTGTGCGGGAATCTCTCCGCTTTGCCCTCCGCACCCCTGTTGCTGCACTCTCCTCCATGGCTCCGAAGCTTCCCCCCTCCACCACCCACAGTCTCCACCCGCGAAGGGGCTTTCCTAGTGTGTGGGAACCTTTCCTCCTTCACAGCTCCCTCCTACTGGTGCAGGTCCCGTCCCTATTCTTTTGTCTCTGTTTTTTGTTTTTTCTTTTGCCCTACCCAGGTACGTGGGGAGTTTCTTGCCTTTTGGGAGGTCTGAGGTCTTCTGCCAGCATTCAGTAGGTGTTCTGTAGGAGCTGTTCAACTTGTAGATGTATTTCTGATGTATTTGTGGGGAGTAAGGTGATCTCCACATCTTACTCTTCTGCCATCTTGAAGCCTGTCGTTCTTTTCTTTGTCAGGTTCTTTGAAAATAATTGTTTTAAGATATGTAGACAACATAACAACAGACATTTAAAAAAAACTTAAATGAGTGAAGGATTTCTTAGTAAACATACGTTTTATATAGTTTCAAGTTACCAGATAACAAAAATACTACAATAAAGACAAAGGAGAGGAATGATATCTGTGTGTTGGTTTCTTTGTTTAATTATATAAATAATAGTTAAATGGCTTGTTGGTCCATGCTGGTATATTGAATATTGAATCTGAATTTCCTTGATATAAGACAGGATGTATAACATTCATGCATTCAGACTACCTTCAGCTCCCTGGGTGAATTAATTTCTAATTGTTAAAGCTAATGAGTTAAATTCCCTAAGTCAATTGTGTATATGACCCTTTTTGGAGACAACATGGAGGCAAATTTTTCTTTCATATTTGTAATGAGTTTATTTTAATCTATTCTTTTGTAAAGTTTGGTAATCTCTGTATATGATGAGATACATTTTATATATGTGTAGGTACAATGCTAAAGTTTCTTTCTTAATGGTTAGTCAATTTTGAGGGATATTTTTAGTTATGAAGATATTAAATTTGGTAAGAAGAGGCAAGGAAAAAGAATGGTTAGTTTAGGACTGACATGTTAAGTGTGGCTGCTTGTAGTTGCCAATCCATGTCTCCTTTGTTATAATATTGTGTTTTATAGAGTTAGCATTGGTTCTATACATAAATTACATCAAGAGGCCTTTTGTGGTATGGATAGAGAAATATTGCAACACTGTAACAAGTTAAACTGTTGTTATAAAACAATTTTTTTACTCTGCCTGTACTATCCATGGAATGCAGAGACTTATTATTTCATCAGCCACTGATCTGGAAGCTTCTTCTTAGAAAACTTGTGTGTAAAGCATGTGCCTGCCACCCTTCTTAAATACTATAAATGCATAACTAAAATTTTCCATAATGGAAATGATAGATGAAAAATTTTATTCAGGTTAATATGAAAACTTAATAAACTGTTCTTGTTTCTCTGAGATGAGGCCATCTTGGGTTTCCCAACCCTCAGTATAAGTACATCTGCTACTGGTTTGTCCTAAGTGGCTTTTTTCTCTGAAAATGGTGACTTATTTTGTAAATGATACATGAAAAAATTATTTTTATCATATGAGGTATGAATCCAAGGAGTACAGTTATAAAAAGGAAATAAAAAAGGCAAACTGTACAGTTTGTGGGTAAATTTCAGGAGTTCCTTTGTTTCTTCTTATACATAATTACCCTCTGCATGAAAAATATTTCAGTTGTAGTAGATATTAGGTAGCACCATTCCGTGAATATGAAGTAGAGTAATTGAAATTTTAGTTTGAAGTACATAGAAATATAGAATCTGAGGGAAAAAAAATATAGAATCTGAGGGTTGAATTATCTAGCTTTCCATACAAATGCTGTTTATGCCTCTTCTTAAACATTTCCAGAGGTGGGAAACTTTCTGTCTAATCCTGTGGCTAGTTCCCTTTTTGGGAAAGTGTGGTTGAAAGGCAGTTCTCACATCGAATTAAATATTCACCCCATAGCATTTACCTTTTACTCTGAGTTTTGACCTTTCTATGTGATGGTTATTTACATATTTGAAGATAACTGTCAAGCATTCTTAAATTTTCTGTTGCTTAAAACAAACAAATTTCCTTCAGCCGTTTTCTTACGACAGTTTTGATTGCTGTTTTACCTCCTTTGGTCACTATTCCTCTTAGAGTATTTTATTAATATTGCTGTTACACGTTTGGGATATTATCATAAGGAGTAAGTAATTTTCCTAACTAATTCTCATTTCAATTAAAATGAAAATAAAATCTGATTAATTTCATGTAGCTCAGTGTCTATCTTGCTAAGGTCAGAGGCTGGAAATAAATGAACACCAAGGAGAATTCAGGCCATGTGTAAGGGAGAATTTTAACTGGAAATGAAATATAGGATTCATGCTTGTTCTTTTTCCAAAATTTGAAGTAGAGGCAGCCTGCTGTAAAGATGGCACAGGCCGTTGCTCACATAGAGTGATTTTAGACAATCAGTAAGGACAATTTTCCATCCATATTTTCTACTTCTTTAAGTTTAACTTCTTTAGTTGCAATAGAAAGAGTCTGTGGCAAACAGTAAAAAATGAAATTTATTGGACAACTATGGATTCAGAATTGAAGGACAGGAACCACGAAAGCACAGGAACCAGAGAAACCTTGGCGATCTAGGGCAAGAAAGGAAGCACATCCATTTCAGGGTGCTTCTGTCACTGTTGGGATGGAAACCAAAAATTGTCAGTCTTTGAGACACTGTTCTAGACTTCAAATCTAGGGGAGCCAGAGTGATTGTGTTAGTCCTGCCGTAACTTTGTTCATGGGTGAAGGTAGCATCCTATGGCAGAGTCTGAGTATCGTGCAGGGAAAAGCAACATATGACCACTGTACTTCCCTAACTTACTTCTGGATACTTTTAATATGTCTAATAGGAACAAAGCTTTTAACTTTACACATTTGTATTGTATATGAAAAGAAAATTCACATAATAAAGGTAATAGTGACACATTTAGTCTAAGTTTTAAATGAGAGTCAAGAGATCCTCTCCTATGAATTTTGTTAGTAAGATGGAAGGAGAAATGTAAATGCAATGATTGCTTTGCACGAGGCGCTGTGGGCTTTCTGGAAAGGTTCCACAGAGGAGGGTTGGGTGCTCGAGAAAAAAACCCCAGCTGTTCTAAAATTTTGCCTTGGCCAGTCCCTCCCAAAGCAAGCTTTTACTGTGGTATTTGTATTAATTTAAAGGGTAGACATTAAAAAATATTTATTTTTAAATTAAAGACATTAAAAAAATTTATTTTTAAAAGTTTTTATTGGAGTATAGTCGATTTACAATGTTGTGTTAGTTTCAGGTGTACAGCAAAGTGAATCAGTTATACATATATCCAGTCTTTTTTAGATTCTTTCACCAAATAGGTCATTACAGAGTATTGAGTAGAGTTCCCTGTGCTATACAGTGGGTCCTTATTAATTATCTATTTATATATAGTAGTGTGTATACATCAATCCCTATCTCCCAGTTTCTCCCCCATTTCCCTCTGGTATCCATAAGATTGTTTTATCTGCATCTGTTTAAAGGGTAGACATTTAAAGCTACCTTTGAGAAATTTATCATTGCTACTATCTTGATAGCATTTCTAGATTCTACTGCCTGCCAGTTTCAATTTGTCTTCCTCAGGAGTCTGGGTTCACTTTACCCTGCAATGAGAATTGTGGTTGATTTGGAACAGAGAGGAGATTATGGGCCAAATGATGGGCCTTGGGCTTCTTGCTGGGGAGTAGCCTTAGGAAGTCCATCAAAGAGACTGTGAGGATGGTCTGGGAGACTATTTCCTGATTAAAATAATTATCAGATATTGATGATCATAATATACAGAAGCTGGCAGGCAGAAAGATTTCAATTTATTATAGTTTGGAAAGGGCTACTCTCTTTTAAAAAATTGAAGTACAGTTCATTTATAATATTATATTAGTTTCAGGTGTACAGCAAAGTGATTCAGTTATATATATATTTTCAGATTATATTCCATTTTAGGTTATTATAATATAATAGGTTATTGAATATAATTCCCTGTGCTGTACAGTAAATCCTTGTTGCCTATCTATTTTTGTACAGTAGTTTGCATCTGTTAATCCCATCCTCCTAATTTGTCCCTCCTCCCCTCCCTCTCCCCTTTGGTAACCATAAGTTTGTTATGTCTCTAAGTCTGTCTGTGTTCTGTATATAGATTCATTTGTATTATTTTTAGATTCCGTATGTAAGTGATATCATATAGTATTTGTCTTTCTCTGTCTGATGTATTTGACATAGTATTCTCTAGGTCCATCCATGTTTCTGCAAATGGCTATATTTGATTCATTCTTATGGCTGAGTAAAATTCCACTGTGTATATATTTATATATATATATATACACATACATACATACCATTTCTTCTTAAGCCAGTTGTCTGTTGTTGGGCACTTGGGTTGTTTCTATGTCTTGGCTGTTGTAAATAGTGCTTCTATGAACGTTGGAGTGCATCTTTTTCGAATTAGAGTTTTCATCTTTTTGAGATACATACCCAGCAGTGGGATCACTGGAGCATATGGTAGCTCTAGTCTTAGTTTTTTAAAGAACCTCCATACTATTTTCCATAGTAGCTGCACCAGTTTACATTCCCACTAACAGTGTATGAGGGTTCCCTTTTTTCCACACCCTCTCCAGTATTTGTTATTTGTAGGCTTTTTGATAGCTATTTTGACCTATATGAGGTGATACCTCATTGTGGTTTTGATTTGCATTTCTCTAATAAGTAGCGATGTTGAGCATCTTTTCATTTGCCTGTTGGCCATCTGTATGTCTTCTTTGGAAAAAATGTTTATTTTGGTCTTCTGCCCAATTTTTGATTGGATTGTTTGTTTTTTTGATATTGAGTTGTATGAGCTGTTTGTATATTTTGGATATTAACCCCTTGTAGGTTGTATCATTTGCAAACATTTTCTCCCATTTCGTAGGTTATCTTTTCATTTTGTTGATGGTTTCCTTTGCTGTGCAAAAGCTTTTAAGTTTGATTAGGTCCCATTTGTTTGTTTTTTGCTTCTATTTCTTTTGCCTTGGGAGTCTTATCTAAGAAAATATTGCTACAACTTATGTCAGAGAATGTTTTGCCTGTGTTCTTTTCTAGGAGTTTTATGGTGTCATATCTTATATTTAGGTCTTTAAACCATTTTGAGTTTATTTTTGTGTATGGTGTGATGGAGTGTTCTAATTTCATTGATTTACATGTAGCTGTCCAGCTTTCCCAATACCATTTGCTGAAGAGACTCTCTTTTCTCCATTGTATTGCCTCCTTTGTCATAAATTAATTGACCATAGGTGCATGGGTTTATTTCTGGGCTCTCTGTTCTGTTCCATTGATCTGTGTCTGTTTTTGTGCTGTTTTGATTACTGTATCTTTGTAGTATCATCTGAAATCTGGAAGGATTATGCCTCCAGCTTTGTTCTTTTTCCTCGGGATTGCTTTGGCAATTTTGGGTGTTTTGTGGTTCCATATAAGTTTTAGGATTATTTGTTCTAGTTCTGTGAGAAATGTCATGGGTAATTTGATAGGGATCATGTTATATCTGTAGATTGCTTTGGGTACTATGGCCATTTGAACAAAATCAGTTCTTCCAATTCAGGAGCATGGGATATCTTTTCATTTCTTTGAACCCTATCTTCAATTTCCCTTATCAATGTTTTATAGTTTTCAGTGTGTAGGTCCATAACCTCCTTGGTTATATTTATTCTTAGGTATTTTGTTATTTTTTGAAGTGATTTTAAACTGGATTTTTTTTTTTTACTTTTTCTGATATTTCATTATATAAGTGTAAAGAAATGCAACAGATTTCACTGTATTAATCTTGTATCCTGCTACCTTGCTGAATTCATTTATTAGTTCTAATAGTTTTGGTGTGGAGATTTTAGGGTTCTCTATATAGAGTATCATGTCATCTGTAGATGATGACAGTGTTACCTCTTCTCTTCCAAGTTGGATCCCTTTTTTTTCTTTTTCTTGTTTGATTGTTGTGACTAGGAATTCCAACACTATATTGAATAGAAACGGTGAGAGTGGGCATCCTTGTCTGTTTCTGAATTTAGCAATAAGGCTTTCAGTTTTTCACCAAGGAGTATTATGTTGGCTGTGGGTTTGTCATAAATAGCTTTTATTATGTTGAGATATATTCCCTCTATAGCCACTTTGGTGAGAGTTTTTATCATGAATGGATGTTGAATTTTGTTGAATGCTATTTCTGTGTCTATTAAGATGACCATGTGAATTTTGTCTTTTATTGATGTGGGGTATCACATTGATTTGCGTATGTTGAACCATTCTTGTGACCCTGGAATTAATCCACCTTGAGCATGGTGTACGACCCTTTTTATATATTCTTGGATTTGGTTTGCTAATATTTTGATGAGGGTTTTTGCATCTATATTCATCAAAGATATTGGCCTGTCATTTTCTTTTTTTTGTAGTGTCTTTTTCTGGTTTTGGTATCAGGGTGATGGTGGCTTCATAGAATGAATTTGGGGGTGTTCTCTTCTCTTCAGTTTTTTTGAATAGTCTGAGTAAGATAGGTATAAGTCCTTCTTTGTATGTTTGGTAGAATTGGCCAGTGGAACCATCCGGTCATGGACTTTGTTTGCAGGGAGTTTATATAGATTGTGTTCCATTTCTAGTGATCAGCCTGTTCAAGTTATTTATTTCTTCTTGACTCAGTTTTGTCAGGCTGTATGTTTCTAGAAACTTGTCCATTTCTTCTAGTTGTCCAATTTGTTGGCATATAACTTCATATAATTCTCTTATGATTTTTTGTATTTCTATGGTATCAATTGTTATTTCTTATCTTTCATTTCTTATTTTGTTTATTTGGATCCTTTCCCTTTTCTTAGTGAGCCTGACTAGAAGTTTGCCAATTTTGTTTATCTTTTCAAAAAACCAGCTCTTGGTTTTATTGAGCTTTTCTGTTGTTTTTTTGATCTCCATTTTTTTATTTCCTCTCTGATCTTTATTATTTCCTTCCATCTGCTGGCTTTGGGTTTTGTTTGTTCTTCTTTTTCTAGTTCTTTAAGGTGGTAGTTTAGGTTGTTTATTTGAGATTTTTCTTGTTTCTTGAGGAAGGCCTGTATCTCTGTGTAGTTTCTGTTAGAACTGCTTCTGCTGCATCCTGTAGATTTTGTAAGGTTGTGTTTTCATTATTGTTTGTCTTGAGGTATTTTCTGATTTCCTCTTTGATTTCATTGTTGACTCATTGGTTTTTTAGTTGCATGTTTAGTCTGCATGTATTCATTCTTTCCCTGTTTTTCTTTCTATGGTTGATATCTAGTTTCATACTGTTGTGTTCAGAGAAGATACTTGAAATAATTTCTGTCCTCTTAAATTTATTGAGGCTTGTTTTGTGTCCTAGTACATGGTCTACCCTAGAGAATGTTCTCTGCACCCTTGAAAGGAATGTATTCTGGGTTTTTTGGATGCAGTGTACTGCGGATGTCAATTAAGTCCAACTGTTCTATTGTGTCATTTAGGACCTCTGTTGCCTTGTTGATTTTCTGTCCATTGATGTGAGTGGGGTGTTAAAGTCTCCTACTATTGTTGTATTATTGTCAGTTTCTCCCTTTATATCTGTTAATGTTTGCTTTATATATTTAGGTGTTTCTGTATTGGTTACGTATATGTTAATGAGTGTAATATTGTCTTCTTGTATTGATCCCTTTTTCATTATGTAATGCCCTTCTTTGTCATTTATTATAGCCTTTGTTTTAAAAGTCTGTTTTGTCTGATATGAGTATTGCTATGCCTGCTATCTTGTTGTTTCCATTTGTAGGAAATACCTTTTTTTTCATCACCTTACTGTGTGTGTGTGTGTGTGTGTGTGTGTGTGTGTGTGTGTGTGTCTTTCACCCTGAAATGAGTTGATTGTAGGCAGCATATTGTAGGTTCTTGGTTTTTTTTTATCCAATCTGCCACTCTATGTGTTTTGATTGGAGCTTTTAGTCCATTGACTTTAAAGTAATTATTGATATTGCCATTTTATTCCTTGTTTTCTAGTTGTTTTTGTAGTTTTTCTTTGTTCATTTCTTCTTTTTGTTTTTCCTTTTGTGGTTTGTTGTATTCATGAGTTACTTTCTTTTGGTTTTTGTGACTCTGTTGTAAGGTTTTGCTTAGTGATTGCTCTGGATTTCAAGTATGTTGACCCATAATTGTATCTACTTGCTTTAAACTGATAGTCATACAAGTTAAATACATTCTAAAAGATCTACAGTTTTGTACTCCCCTCCCTTATGTTTTGTGATTTTGATGTCCTATTTTACATCTTAATGCTTATCCTTTTGCTGTTTGTTGTAGTTATAATCACTTTTAAAATATTTTAATTATTTTTTAATCTATGTACTGGCTTATTTAAGTGCTTCAATCCATTTATATATTTGCCTGCCTTATTGTGATTTTCCCTTTTCTATAGATTCTTGCTTCTTTTCTATTTAGAGAAAACCCTTCAATATTTCTTTTTATGATAGGTTTAATATTGCTGAATTCTTTTAGTGTTTGCTTGTCTGAGAAATTTGTTATCTCTCCTTTTAGTCTAAATGATAATCTTTCGGGGTAGAGTATCCTAGTTTGCAGGTTTTTCCCTTTCAGGACTTTGAACATATCTGACCTGCAAAGTTTCTGCAGCGAAATCAGCTGATAGCCTTATGGAGGGTTTTTCCCTTGTAACTGGCTCTTTGTTTTTCTCTCACTGCCTTTAGAATCCTCTGTCTTTGGGCATTTTATATGGTATGTCTTGGTGTGGATTTGTTTGGGTTCATCTTGTTTGAGATCCTCTGTGCTTCCTCTACCTGGATATCTGTTTCCTTCTTTAGGTTTGGAAAGTTTTCAGCCATAAGTTCGTCAAATACATTTAGGTCCCCTTCTCTCACTCTTCTCCTTCTGGAGCCCCTATTATGCGTAGGTTGCCATGCTTTGTGTTATACCATAGATTTTTTAAGTTGCTTTCATTTTTTACATCTGTCTTTCTGTCTGCTGCTCTGATTGGGTGATTTCCATTATTGTATATTCCAGGTTACTTATTTGTTCTCTCCGTCGTATAGTCTGCTATTCATTGCTTTTAGATTGGTTTTTATCTTGGCAATTGGATTGTCTAATTTTGATTAGTTCATCTTTATAGTTTCTAGTTCCTTGTTACAGTGATCTGCATTTCTATCAATAACCTTTCTTAATTTCTTTAGCATTTTTATAACCTCCTTTTTAAACTCAGGGTCTAGTAGACTGCTGAGGTCTGTTTTATCATTTGTTCTTTCAGGGGATTTCTCTTGTTCTCTTAATTGGGAATAGTTCCTCTACATTTTCATTTTACTTATCTTTCTCTATCTCTATGAATTTAGGGGAAACAGTTATATATTGTGGTCTTGAAGGGGTGTGTTTACATGGGAGCATCCCTACGTAGACTGTGTCCAGTACTTTAATGCAAGGGCTGGTTTGGTATGGATGCAAACCACATCTTTAGTCAGAGTGTGCTGGCTGTTATCCCCTTGATAGGGAGTGTGGTTGGTGTTGCAGTGTCTAGAGTCTGTGCTGGACGTGAGGTGGGGCTTTCTCTTTGCTCCCTGGTTGTTACCGCCCTGTTGGAGGTGGAGTGGAGTCTGCTCCCCAGTCGTTGGAGTGGAATCCCTGAGGCTTGGGTTTGATCAGACTCTGATCAGATCTACATGCTGCCTGTGTAGTGAATCCTCTGTGATGACAGCAGATCTATTTGCCACCTGTGTAGGCATCCATGATTCTGCTCAGGAGCAGCCCACGGTCACATCTCATTCTCTGTGTGTTCATCCCACACCTAGTGCAAGACTATGGTGTGGAGTAGGCTGGGGCTCGGGGCATTGTGGCTGCAGGAATTGAGGTGACTGTGCTTCTACCTGAGATCTGTGATGCCTCTGTGGCAGACTTTTCCCAGGACCTGTCTGCCTCAGAGCTAGCGCTAAGCTGTGGTGTAGCGCTAAGCTGTGGTGTAGAATGGGCAGAGCTGGGGTGTTCTCCTTGGGAAACAAACTACTGCGTGCTCCTGCCCAGTGCTTGACCATTGTGCATTCTTGTGGTGCCACCCTGTGCACGCTGTCTGCCGTGGCTGGACCTGCTGCCACAGTGCATGCACTGATAGTAGGCTCCATGGTTCCACCCAGATCACATCCGATGCTCTCACAGCTGTACCTGAATGGGTGCGTGGAGTCCACTGCCAGGGATTCAGCGCTCAGCCTCTGTTTTCTTGGCACTGCCCTGTGCATGAGCCGACAATGTCTGCCTCAACTTGACCCACCGCCCCTATGCCCAAGCTGACAGTGGTCTCCGCGGCTTTGCCCTGATCAAACCCTAGGTGCCCTAGTCTGTCTCTTTGTAGCTAGACCAAATCTATGCCTTGATCTTGCACCAGGCTGTGGTAGGGAGTGAGCGGAGATGGGGCATTTGCCCCTTTGGATTGGGAAGTGTAGCAGGGAAGTGTGAGCTGCCAATGCGAGGCTCTCTCCACCCAGATTGTTAGCAAGCCAGCATGTGGGCACTCCTTACAAGCAGAGTCTAGACTTCTCCAGCCCTTCTATCTGTCTCAGTGGATTTCCCAGCAGGCAGGGGGCTTGTCTCCTCTGCGCGGGACCCCAGGACTGGGATGTCCAGATTGTGGGCTGACCTACTCATGCCCTAGGGCAAGAATCCATTGTGGACCTTCTCTTCCTTACGGATACTTCTCAGGGGCATCGGTCTCTACCTGATGCCTTTTTTCCCCATCCTACCTGGTTATGTAGAGATCTTTCTTGCAGCTTTGGTTGTGTAGGAGTTCTTCTGCCAATTTCCAGGAAGTTTTCTGTGAGAGTTGTTCCACGTGTAAGTGTATTTTGGGTGTGTTTGTGAGGAGAGGTGAGCTCCATGTTCTCCTACTCTGCCATCTTGATCCCCTCTCAAAAAGGGCTACTCTTTTAAGATAGGAAAACTGTGGACAGAGGATAATGCAGTATTTCAAGTAGATTGAAGGTAAAAAGTAATTAGGCCAAATGTAATAATGAAAAAAATGGTGATGAATGAATCATAGAAAGTAATCATTATATATGTTCTGAATCCAGGGTAAAATTATATAGGAGAACATGAAGTTCTGCTTCAAGTGAGTTCAAGGAATTGTAGAGTAGCCACACAGCAAGCTTAGAGCTAGACTTGGTAAAGACACAAAAAATAAATGCTCTTTTGGTAGTGATAGGAAACTGGAAAAGTGTACTTTTGTACTTGCCTAGTAGCAAATAGTTGGCATGGGAACAAATGGGTTATGTTCTGTGTCTATCAGTGCATTTCTTCTACTGCGTTGGACCCTAGTGGGCCATTATACTTGAGATATTCTTTGTTCCTGGGGAAGGAATCAACTTCATTTTGAGGGAATGTATGCATATTGTCTCTCCCTGTGTTCTCTTGAAATAAAAAAGAAACAGCTTATTCAAGAAAATTTCTGACATCAGCATTTAATCACTGTAAGTCACTGTTAACTGTCATTCATATGCTTTGCCAAGACCTTGATAGATGATGTTTATTGTTTATAGATGTTCACAGATGGTAATCAGAGTTAGTATAATATCCCAAAATGTCTTCATAATAATGAAGAATGATTGAATTGTGTGCATCACAGTATTAGAGTTAAGTCTAAATAAGTAGCTATTATGTTCTGATTCCTTTATTGTTATGTCATGTGAAAGATAGATGCTAAATGTCTATTAAATGGGGCAACTAATAAAAATTTCATATTCCTTGTTTATTTTTAATAACAGAGCTTGCTGGAAGTACAAGAAACCTAACTGAGCAAGCATCTCAAGTTCTGGGAGCTGGACTTGTCTGAGATTGTATAAAAATTGTATCTGATATAGATCTACATGTACTCTCTCCCATGATATTTAGCTCCCACACTATAATATAGGGTCTCCATCTTGGGGAAAGCATGATGTTTTATTTATCCTTTATAAGGAAAGATACAGTTTCAGTTTAGTGACTTCTTCAAAGCAATGGCCACTGGCCATCATCTAAAAATCTTGAGTCAAGATGATTAGTGAAATGAACTATATAGTCCTTGCTACTGAAGCTATTGTCAAGGACATAACTGACAGTCATAATTTCTCTCCTCTACTATCCAGTTTAAATTCCCCTTACCTTTGTTGGAACTTTAGCTAGTCTGGGTTTTTTTCCCTGGTCAGGTGACCTAAGTGGTCTAATCCCTTAGTTACTTTGCCTTTCTTGAGTTACTGTTACTGCAACAGTCATTGAATACAGATGATTAAGAGATGCATACAAAATAAATGCACCTGATAAAATTGTATATTACTCACCAATTAATCAAAATAGGCAGTAGAAAAGTAATTTGGCTACACAGTTATGTAGCACAATGCAATATAGTAGCAATTTAAATATTTATTTGAATTACTCTTGTCTATCTTAATTTCAGATTTATTTTGTATAGTTTTTTAGAACAATGGTCATTCCAAAATTCAAATTGTCTTAGCTGGGAGGAAGGATACTGCTTTCAGAAACATGCTATGGAGGAAAGAATAAGTTAAGGAACATTGTGGTGGTCTCATTATTCATGCCACCATGCCCTAGCCATGCAGGTTAGTGGAACTGACCCCAGCTTTGAGTTTGTTTCTTATTGTCCTAAGCCAGTCAGTGTAATCCCATCTGCTTTGCTCCACTGATAAACGCAGACTTAATCCAGTCTTCCTCAAGGCATTTCCTGGTAATTGTTTCAGTGATGGTTTAGCCAGAGTTTAGGATTTTTTGGATTTTTTATGATGCTGTAAAAGTGACTCATTTCTAACTCCCAGTATATGAATGATGAAGCATGCTCCTGGCAGCTCTCTTTCAGTTGAGGGAAGGCAGCACAGCTTGAGGATGAAGCTTAAACATGGAAAAGGGCAGAATAGAGAAAATCAAAACAACTGGATCTTTGCCATGTGCCCAAAGCCTGATTACTTCTAGAATTTTCAGTTATGTAAGCCAATGAATTTCTTTTATTGTATAAACCAGCTTGAGTTGAGTTTACTTTTACTCGTAACTGACAGCATTCTCCCTGGTACAATTGGTGAAGGTACAGAGATATTTTGAGCTGTAGAGGAGCCAAGAGTATAAATGGTGACCATCCTCTATCTTATCTGTAAAATGGAAGGAAAGGTTAATCTACAGAGATTTAGGGGACTATATATAGGATTGAAGATATGAGAAAAGTAAAAAGGAATTCTAAGAGTCACTAAAGGAAATGTGTTAGGGAAACAATTTACATGGATCTCTGCTTCATAACATTTATCATTACTTGATATTATATTATATGCTTTTAATTTGTCTTTCTCATAAATTGTAAGCCTCATGATGGTGGGGATTTTGTCTGATTCATTTATTCATCGTATTTCCAGTGCCTAGAATTAGGCTTGGCATGTGGTGTAGAGGCTGAACAGGTATTTATACATAGGGATAAAGGAGTAAAGTTCTGAATAAATTTAAGAGCCCAGCTCAGATTGGGTAGTATGAATATATGGTAGAAAAAAATTGACCTCGTATCTTAACTCTTCCAGAAAATACTTTTTAGCTTGGGTACATCAGAGGAGAAAAGAGATTATGGAGTTTGCCCGTGATTGTGGAGAGGGGCCTTGCCCAGTGCCTGGAACTCAGTGAATGGTAAATATAACTTTAATGCTGCACAATGTGACACAGTGGTTACAGCAGAAGATAGGTGGTGAGGAAATCTAGTATGGCAGCCAGGGTAGTGCTGTTGACATGATTAAACACTTGGTACAAGCTGGATAGGGAAACAGTTGATTAAAGTAATTTGAAAGTAAAAAGTAAAACTACATCAAACTAATGTGATGCTGAAGTCTTGGTTTTGGAGTTCATAGTATAGTTGTGTAATTTTACTGGAGAAAACATAAGTACCACTAGATGAACTACTTAAATCTAGCCTTTTTTAGGTAAAGGTAGTAATAGCAGGGCAAAATAAAGTCATAAAGAGATCACCAGAAAAAAAAAAGTCCAAAAACCCTTAGAAACATAGCTGGGCATGTGTAGGCATTGTGAGTCTTGGTGATGCAGGGGTCTGAGAGAATCTGTTATTAGGACTTATTTGAAAGGTGGAGAAAAGGAACAGAGAAAGTTCCAATTTCAACCTACATTAAAAAAACAAAATAGTGGAAAGAATTTATGAAACTGTCTGTCATGTTTAAATTTAGTTAAGTAGGCTAAAGAGGGTTCAAAACAATGGGCTACACTGTTGTAGCTGCTTATTTTTACTGGGTCTATTGGCAAAAATCTCTCATTTTTCACACTTACTTTTCAAAGACCCTGGAGTTCCAGGTTTCATTTAGCAGAGTAATAGCTTTCAAATAATAATCTGGTGTCTGTCTCAGCCTCTGTTTTTCCTTTTCCCTTTGTACCCTTTCCCTCTTATTGTTTTTCTTAATTCCTTCCCCCACCTACTCCCCCTTCTCCCCACACCTTTTTTTTTTCTTTTCTCCTATTCAGTTTTCGCTCCAGATTACAAAAGATGTCAGTTAGCTATAAAAGTCATCTCATGCATATGAAATGTGTTTGATGACCAAGTCTGAAAGTGTCACAGGGAATTATGTTCCAGGGTGGTCATCATGACCCTGCTATAGCAAATTGGTTTTGAGGGTTAAGATCAACTTGAAGGGATTGAATGTAATTAGTCTCTTGGAACCTCTCGAAATTAGAAGCTACTCTGTCATTCTGGATGGTGTTATAATAGAAAAAAGACTTTGTGATTAGACAAGCCTTGTTCAAATTCTAGGTTCATTTTTTAAATTAGCTGTGTGATGTTGGATAAATAGCTTCAACTCTATGGGTCTCAGTTTCCTTATCTGTAAAATGAGAATAATAATGAACACCTTGAAGTATTTTGTGAAGAGTAAATGAGTAAAGCCTGGAAAGTGGTTAATACAGTACCTGTCACGTGGTAAACATTCAGTAAGTAGTAGCTACTCTTACTGTTCTCTTGTTCTCTTGAGTTGATGCTAGCTTCACCCATTCTCCTACCAATGTCCAGCTTAGACCACAGAATTGGCACTGCTTTTCTGGGGTCTGAACCAGGACTGAAGTACTCAAGTTGTGTGCTGCTGGGGCTTCTGGGCAGAGAGATGTACTTTTCTGGTAGAGAGGATTTTGGTGTCTGAATAAGTACCCTTCAGGTAAGCTTCAGGGTAGGCTTGCTATTTAGGTCGTTCCCTTTCACATTTTACTTCATTTCTTCTGAGAGCCTGACCTGTTCGTTTTTGCATGAATTGATTTTCTCAGTACAGATTTATTGAGCACTTACTTGGTGTCAGGGTTGGGTTTACAGTGGTGAGTAAGACCTAGTTCCTACTCTCCTGAGCTATAAAACACCCCCTTTGGGTAATATGGAGCTTATATATGGCTTCATGGAGTGAACTGCACTGTAGATGCACCTGCACTGCAACATGCTGACCTTTTTGGCCAGTGCCAGTGTTAATCACTTTCTTAAGCGTTATTCCGGAATCTTCACTAACATCTTAGTTTCTTTTCCATGCCTCTTGATCACTGTCAATTTTTCATTATCAGCTTAAAATCTCTATGAATTCAGAGGGTTTAACTCCTAATCTTGAACAGTTTACACTTGCAAGTAGCGTAAGTGTAACACTTCTTCTTGTAGAGCCAAATACCCTGTTGCAGAATATAAAGCATATATTTACAATATCACATGCAAAGAACCATACTGTTATTTAAATATGGGAAAATTTAAGACCTATGAGCTTCTTTATGCTCTCTTAATGCTCAGATATAATGGCATAGAATTGAAAGGTCATTGTAGTAGGTTTAGATGCATTTTCTCAGTTCTAGGTTACCCAAGAAATCAGGGCGCAAACTGGAAGTTGCAAGAATGTGGGGCATAAGTGCATTTTGAATTAATGTCAACAAGACACTGAGTATTTTTCTTTCTTCCATGTTTTCCTTGGTGTACATTTTAAGATAAAACAGGGGTAATATTATTGATGAGATGTGCTGTTTTAGTCTTGCTGATAGCAGAACCAGTCTTTCTTTCCCTCTTTTTCTGTAGGAAAGTTATTGTGATGTCTGCAGTCATATCTGGAGTATTTATGAGGCTCAGTTTACCTCCCCAGGTCCTTTATTTTGGATGTCAGTATTGCTAGGGGTGGGGCACAAAGCAAAGTCTTGTTACTTTTACAGGTGTAAGTGCTGTTTTGGTTATTATTAAATTGCAGGAGCACTACAGAATCTTGAAATGATTGGCAGTTTATTTGTTTTTAATACTAAAGTTTATTTTTGAAATGGAGTTTGACCTTTCAATAAAGTTTTTTGGTTTTAGGAATTCATGGTAAATGAGAAGTGTAAAGTTTGCCTGACTTCCAAAACTCGCGTTTTTCTAAATCTGCTACTACAATCCCCCCCTTCAATTTTAGGCTTACCACTAGTTTACATTCTAGATACAGTCCTTGTATAAGTCAGAGGAGCTTAATAAGAGCTGTAAAAATAATTAATTGACTAAGGTTTGTGTAAATGTTGTTCTCTGTTTCTCTGTTTTGGGCACTCTGGTATCCAAATGATTTGGTTTTCTTCATAAAACTCTACCCTAAAATATTTGGCTCCTATTGTGTATTCTCTACACCCCAGGGGATGGGCTCCTGATTAGTACTGTAGTTCTGTAGTGTGGAAGTTCTTACCTTATGCTGAAGTAAGTTGAATTTCTTACTTTGAACCTGAGTCTCCCAGTGACTTACTTCCTGACATCTGTTGTTGGCCCTCACCAATACCAACTGACTTTCTTATTTGGGTTTCTGCTTTATATCACCTTTTTGTGAGCTCTCACTGGCTGATTCATCATGGCTTGGATAGTAAGATGAGTGTTTTGCTTAGCAGTATTTATACTCTGTTTCTTTTCCTTTTTGAATTTATGCCCAGAGTTTTGCCTTTCCATGTGGGCCTTCCCTGGTCTTCTCCTATATGAAATAAAAATATTCCCCTAGAGGCCATGCTTAGCATTTTGTTGAATCTCTAAAAACTTCAGTAAAAACAAATCAACAGATCCAGTAAGCAATATTTCCCTCAAGCCCTACCACAAAGCCAACTCTAAAAGTATTGTCAAGTGCTGCAGCATTTACTGAAATTCTCATGAGATGACAGAAGAGCAGTTCAATTGAATACCACAGTGCAAAACTTCTTAAAATACTCTAATCATCTTTCTTCTCTCCTTTGTTTGTCTTGCTGTCTGTCCTATGCCTCTTTCTTTTTCACAAGTTATACCCCTAACCTTTCCAGTGGGGTGTCCCTCTGTTGCCCTAAGCATTGCAGCTCTTCCCCTCAGCTGGAATACTTCACTCAGCAAAACCAGAACCAGCATAGAACTTTTTTATTTAGTGTGTTCCTTGGGAACCTTGGTATGTCCTACACCAAAAACTGCCAAGATGCCTATGATCCAGAGGTAGGTGACTTTTGCAAAAGTGTATATTATTCAGTCATTATGAGTGTGTGTCCACATGTTTGGGCATGAATGTATATGTATGTACATTTTACAAAATTGAGATTATACCACATATAGTATTTAATAACTTGCCCTTTACTTAGTGAAAATATCATGGATATATTCTCCTTCTTCAGTAGTCTTCTATTATATATTTTCAGTCATTTCAGGAATTGCACTGTATGGATGTTTCATTATTTAATATGCCATCTTGTTGGCTTGTTTAGACTGTATACATTTTTTTCCCTTGTAAGTTATTCTGCAATCTGTGCTGTTATTTCCTAAGATAAACTAATATAAATAGAATTTCTAGGTGGAAATGTATGAGCATTTTAAAAGTTTGATCCATAACATGATATTGACTTCCCAAAGTGATTATACTAATGAATGCTCTCATTTACAGTATATGAGAGCATCCATCCTCTGTACCCTCATCCACAATATGTATACTTCTTTTTTCATTACTGTATTAGATGGGGAGGAATGGAATACAATTATTGCTTACATGTTCAATTATTTGATTACTACTAAGGTCAAATATATTATAGAATTTGTCAAGCAGTGCAGTCACACAGGACTATACCATGTGTTTCTTTGCTCCCTTGCCAGGGCTCATCCACTGCCGGGACTTTCCTCCTATGCTTGCCTCTTTGCTTCTCTGTAGTCTTTCAGGTGACTTGTGATCTGATTCTATACCAGTTTTTGTTTTACTTACTTTGTTTCATAGGCCTTTTTCATACTTAGCTTTTTCTTCTTTTCAGCTTCACTAGTCGACTTCATTACCTAAAACTTAAAAGATCATCTCAAAGATAATGTGAGAAAAATGAATTTTTGTCCTCAGACTAAAGTTACATCAAGGACACTCATTTAAGGTTCTGAGTAAGTGGATAGACTGAGGATAAATGGGCTTTATTGGAAAGCAAGAGGCAGAGATATTGATCAAGGACCCCTGGGAACTGAGTCTGCTTTCTTCCCTAGATGTGGATGTGGTCTTGCTGATGCTATTTAATGCAAGAATCAACCTTATTTGTTTTTTTTTGGAGGGGGCCGTTGCAGGGAGAAAAAAATAGGGGTAAAGGGATGGTTAGTGTAAGTTCTTTGGGGGTAGTAAAATGGTGATGGTTTAGCAAGCACTCAGTTTCTCAGAATCAGTGCACATACTGTAGCTTTTGCTGCTGTTCCTCAGCCCACCCCAAGGGAAGCTGAACTTTGAATTCTGCTGTGCTGCGTTGGGTCCTGCTCTCTGTGACCATCTTGCTTCCAATAAGATCTTATATCCCTGGCTTATAAGTCATGAATGTAATCTAACCTCCTGTGGTGATTGCATGTTGCCTTTTTCTACCCACCCATAGCTTATAAGGGTTAAACATTGCGTAGCAGAGATTTCATTTTAATAAAGATATGAGTAACTGATAAAATGGGGATATTTGTGTAAAGTTTAATGTATGATGTGCTTACTACGTACTTTATTTTCCATTTTATAGATGGGTTCATGTTTGTTTCATTAAAAAATTGGACTGTATTTTCTTTTACATTTTAATTTCAGTTCATAATTTACTTACCCATATTGTTTATATCTTTCTCCCTATATGAGTCAGATAAATTAGTTATGCTGAATTAACAAAAAACTCCTAAATCACGTGGCTTAACACAATACAAATTTATTTCTTACTTACTATACCTGTTCAAAGTAATTATCTTTTTAGAGAAATAAAATATTATAGATACAGGTAAAGACGGATTTTTCTACCCTTTTCTCCTCCATCAATCTCTGGAGGTGACCACATGTAACTAAAATTGGTAAAATTTATGATAAACTTTGAATTTCTACAAAAAAATTGGGATTTTGATTGGAATTCCATTGATTCATAGGTTAACTAGGAAATGATTGCTATCTTTACAGGGTTGATTCTTTCCTGAATATATCTTTCTGTGTATTTAAGTCCCCTTTTATGTCTTTGAATAAGTTATAATTATTTTCTCTATTAAGTTCTTCCACATCTTTTATTAAATTTTGTTCATAGGTACCTTACATATTTTGATGGGGTTTTAAGAAGAGTCTGTGCAGATTCTGTGTATTGGCTAATCTAGTAGCAATTTTTAACTTCCTTTGCAGCTTGAGGTGGCTGTATGACCTAGTTCTGGTCAATGACACTTAGGAAGTCTTTTGAAGGGTGATTATTAGGAACTTTTTTTTTCTGGCAAAAGACAGGTGTGTTACTGATGATATCTTTTCCCTGTCCTCCCTGCTTGTGATGCAGGTGTGAAGACATGGTGCTTAGAGCTACTATTCTGTGAATAAGAAATGACAAAACTTAAGTATGAAAAACATGGCAATTGGATGGAAAAAGCCCTCAGGTACTCACTGACTTGTAGAGCAACTGAATCAAGTGACTGCTTATCTCCAGGTTTCTTGCCATGTGAGAAAAATAAACCTTTATTTGTTTATGTAACTATAATTTTTTTCTGTTACTTTCAAACAAAACCACTTCTGACATAGTAGCTATTTTGGTACTAAATATTTTAATTGTTTGTTGCTGTTTAGAGTAAAATTAATTACTGTTTTCTGATCTTGTATCTAGCCATCTTCTTAAACTTTATTATTATTTCTAATAGGTTTCTGTCAATTCTCTTGAATTTTTAATGTACCCAACCATGTATTATGAAGTATGATGGTGTTTATAGGGACAGGCGGGACAGGAAAGCAGGAAGTAGGAACTAAAAATGGTTTTTCATTTCTTATTGGCCATATTAAAGCTGTCTGACTTCTGTCGAACTATAATCAATTTCATGCAAGATATAAAAATTTTTGACTTTGTTATTATTCCCATATAAACATGCAACAGATTCTAGTGGTGAAACAGTTCTGTAATTTTGAAAGTTTGTTACATCTATTAATAGTTTATCACTAGAAGTATCTGACTTTAAATAAACAATCAAGACACTACTAACTCAATTATTGTCCACAGTTTTAAAAGGAACTTTCCTCAAACTCTTGAACAAATGATGTGGGTCATACTTTTCAGATTCTTAAAATCCAGATACACTGGGAGTATGGGTTTGCCCATAAAAGTAAAGGGCAGATGGTTGAAGAAAACTGTATTAGTGTGGAATTGTGGATACTAGTTACCAAAGAACTCACTTTACTTTCTATTGTTCAATATGCTGGATTTAATAGACCATAGAGAGGACTGAACAGAGTTATAGAGTTAGATTTATTTGAAATACATTTACAAATGGTTAAAGGACAAATGTGAATTTTACTTTTTGGATACCCTATTTTGATCTTAAAGTTTAGAGACTATCTATAGTTCTGTTTTAATTGTAACTTTACTTTTATGTCTCTAAACTTTGTGTAAACCCACCTAAGTTAGAGTCAGAAGGTTTGTTTATTATAAACAGTGATGATGTTTTAAGGGAAGACTTGTTTTGTGGAAATATGAATGTTAAAGCACTCTGATTTAAAGCATATCTTTTATGGCACTTCACTGTAACACCTTTTCCAAACTTAGGTTTTTACTGGTAGTTAAAGGTCTGCGTACTTGAAGCTCTCTGTGTCTGGTTAGAAATTGTTGTTCTTTCACACTTGATTTTCAAGTATGGTGGAGCACTTCAGAGACCTTTAATTTCTCCCAGCCTGACACTGTTGCTACTGCTTCCCTTCTACTAAGGATGATTAAGCACTTCTACTGTTACTTTGACTCTCTCCACCTTGAATATCGTGAATATATCATTTTCTCAGTTCTTATTTTTTCTTTAGATTTCTGCAGAAGTTTATAATATTGAAACTCCAGGTCCTGTCGTTTAATCACTCTTCTACTAGCTTTTATGACTTTAAGCTATGCTATCTTCCCTTTTATCTCTTGAACTATTCCTTTATTTCTGTTGGTTTTTATACTTTCTTCTCTCCTACTCTACCTATGATTATAGTCCCTTGGCCTACTATGCTTTTCTCATTATATAATTTCTTGCATAGATAATTATTGATCTTTTTTGGTTCAATTATTCTACTCTTGACTGAATCTATATATCTTTAAGGTTGACTTTGCACATGAGCTTCACTTACTTATGCCCAGTTTCTTCCAGGATGCTTACACTTGTATAGTTTCCTATAACTAGTCTAAAATTTATTTCATTGCTCACCTCACCTAAGCTATAGGTATGTCTCCTACATGTTACCATCATTTTTCTGGTCACTAAGGCTTGAAACAATTTCATCTTGATATATCCCTCTTCTTGGTATTTTTATATACTCTACTAAATTTTATAAATTGTCCTTTGAAATATCTACTTCACACTTCTCTTTATTTCAGTTCTCTGTGCCACAGGCCCATCTAGCCTTTGATCTCTTTGTATCTGGATTTCTGTATTGACCTCTTGGATCTTTCTTGGGTCATTCTTTCATAAAAAATGCTGTACATTCTGGTTATGTTAATCACTTACAGAAATGCTTTTTCTGTTACTCTCCTACTCAATAATTTCTTTACAAAATACATTCAATTATCTGACCTTGGGAATAAAGATCAGTGAGTTTGAATATGTAACAATAGAAATGACCCAAAAGGAAGATTAGAGAAATACAATATGCAGAGCTTCAGTGAGCTGTGGATAATACCAAACAGTTTTACATGTGTATAACTGGAGTCCCAAGAAGAGAGGAGAGACAGGAATCACAAAGGACATTTTGAGAAAAATGACCTAAAATTTCATGGCCATATTAATTTAGACTCAGAGCACGGAATATTACTAGGGATAACGTAGATTTTCATTTCATAATGACAAAAGGATCAACTCTTCAAGTAGACTATACAGTTCAAAGTAAATATCTGTATACCTAATAAAAGTGCTTGAAAATACATAAAGAAAGAAATGATAATTGATTAAAAGAGAAAATAGACAAATCCACAGTTATAGTCAAATATGTTGATTATTCTCTCTTACTAATGTATAGAACAAGTAGACAGAAAATCAGTAAGGGTATAGAAAACTTGAAACATATTAATAAGCAACTTGATGTAATTGACATTATAAAACATCCTGCCTAATGACAACAGAATATGTATTTTTTTCAATATACACAGAACATTTATGAAGATAGATCATATTCTGGGCTATACAGATGTCTCAAATTTTAAATATGTTCTCTCATCATAATTGAATTAAACTAGAAATGAATACCAGGAAGATATCTATTATATCTCCAAATATTGATATTTATCAGTCAAATAGTACAGAGCTAAATAACTCATGAGCCCAGAAAGAAAGGACATGTATTAGAAAATATTTTGAAATGAATTGAAATTACAACCTACCAGAATTTGTCGGAAGAAGTTATAACATTGCTTAGAAGGAAATGTATGCCTTTAAATATTTGTTTTGGAAAAAAGAGTTCCTGAAATCAATGATTTAAACTTCCACCTTAAAAAGAAAACTGGAAATACAAGACAAATTAAACACAAAGTAAGGGGCAAAATAATTATGAAAAGAGCAAAACTCAATGAAATATAAAACAAACTGTAGAGAATGTTAATAAACCAAATGTTGTTAATAAAATGTTAAAGTAATAAAATGGATAATTCTCTAGTCAGACTGATCAGTTAAAAAAAAAAAAGAGAGACACAAATTACCAATATCAGGAATGTAAGAGGAGGCATCCCAATACTAGAGGCATTAAATGATAAGAAAGTGATGTTATCCATCCAACTTTATGCAATGCATTCTACAACTTAGAGATGAAATAGGCAAATTTCTTGAAAGAACAATATGGAAAAGAAGATCAAAGTTGGAGGACTTACACAACCTGTTTTAAAGACTTAACTATACAGCTGTAGTAATTAAAACAGTATAAGTTATTAGTGTAAGGACAGACCTGTGGATAAATGGAACAGAATGGACAGTCCACAAATAAACCCACATTTATATGGCTAATTAGTTTTCAACAAATATGCCAAGGTAATTTAATGAGGGAAAGAATATTATACCTAAAAATGGTGCTAAAATAATTTGATATGTATTTGCAAAACTCAAACCTTTATATGACATTTACTTCAAAATTAAAAAAAAAATTTTTATTCAAACTGAATCAGAGACCTAATATAGATGAAATAAAACTGTAAACTTTTTAGAAGAAACCATAAGAGAAAGTCTTTGTGACAATATTAGGAAAAGATTTTTCTTGAGAGCTCACAAAATGAGACTTTGGTAAATTAGATTTCTTTAAAATAAATAAAAAAACTTTGCTTATTCAAAAGACACTGCTAAGACAAGCCTCTTAGATAGCCTCATCCACCAGAAGGCAGACAGCAGAAGCAAGAAGAACTACAGTCCCACAGCCTGTGGAACAAAAACCACATTCACAGAAAGATAGACAAGATGAAAAGGCAGAGGGCTATGTACCAGATGAAGGAACAAGATAAAACCGCAGAAAAACAGCTAAATGAAGTGGAGATAGGCAACCTTCCAGAAAAAGAATTCAGAATAATGATAGTGAAGATGATCCAGGACCTCGGAAAAAGAATGGAGGCAAAGATTGAGAAGATGCAAGAAATGTTTAACAAAGACCTAGAAGAATTAAAGAACAAACAAACAGAGATGACCAATACAATAACTGAAATGAAAACTACACTAGAAGGAATCAATAGCAGAATAACTGAGGCAGAAGAACGGATAAGTGACCTGGAAGACAGAATGGTGGAATTCACTGCTGAGGAACAGAATAAAGAAAAAAGAATGAAAAGAAATGCAGAGACCTAAGAGACCTCTGGGACAACATTAAATGCAACAACATTCGCATTATATGGATACCAGAAGGAGAAGAGAGAGAGAGAAAGGACCAGAGAAAATATTTGAAGTGATTAGAGTTGAAAACTTCCCTAACCTGGGAAAGGAAATAGCCACCCAAGTCCAGGAAGCGCAGAGAGTCCCATACAGAATAAACTCAAGGAGAAACACGCCGAGACACATAGTAATCAAACTGGCAAAAATTAAAGACAAAAATTATTGAAAGCAGCAAGGGAAAAATGACAAATAACATACAAGGGAACTCCCATAAGGTTAACAGCTGATTTCTCAGCAGAAATTCTACAAGACAGAAGGGAGTGGCATGATATACTTAAAGTGATGAAAGGGAAGAACCTACAACCAAGATTACTCTACCCGGCAAGGATCTCATTCAGATTCGATGGAGAAATCAAAAGCTTTACAGACAAGCAAAAGCTAAGAGAATTCAGCACCACCAAACCAGCTCTACAACAAATGCTAAAGGAACTTCTCTAAGTGGGAAACACAAGAGAAGAAAAGGACCTACAAAAACAAACCCAAAACAATTAAAAAAATGGTCAGAGGAACATACATATCGCTAATTACCTTAAACGTGAATGGATTAAATGCTCCAACCAAAAGACATGGGCTTGATGAATGGATACAAAAACAAGACCCATCTATATGCTGTCTACAAGAGACCCACTTCAGACCTAGGGACACATACAGACTGAAAGTGAGGGGATGCAAAAAGATATTCCATGCAAATGGAAATCAAAAGAAAGCTGGAGTAGCAATACTCATATCAGATAAAATAGACTTTAAAATAAAGAATGTTACAAGAGACAAGGAAGGGCACTACATAATGATCAATCCAGGAAGAAGATATAACAATTATAAATATATATGCACCCAACATAGGAGCACCTCAATACATAAGGCAACTGCTAACAGCTATAAAAGAGGAAATCAACAGTAACACAGTAATAGTGGGGGACTTTAACACCTCACTTACACCAATGGACAGATCATGCAAAATGAAAATTAATAAGGAAACAGAAGCTTTAAATGACAAAATAGAGCAGATAGATTTAATTGATATTTATAGGACATTCCATCCAGAAACAGCAGATTACACTTTCTTCTCAAGTGCGTATGGAACATTCTCCAGGATAGATCACATTTGGGTCGAAAATCAAGCCTCAGTAAATTTAAGAAAATTGAAGTCATATCAAGCATCTTTTCTGACCACAACGCTATGAGATTAGAAATCAATTACAGGGAAATAAACGTAAAAAACACAAACACATGGAGGCTAAACAATATGTTACTAAATAACCAAGATATCACTAAAGAAATCAAAGAGGAAATCAAAAAATACTTAGAGACAAATGACAATGAAAACACGACGATCCAAAACCTATGGGATGCAGCAAAAGCAGTTGTAAGAGGGAATTTTATAACTATACAAGCCTACCTCAAGAAACAAGAAAAATCTCAAATAAACAATCTAACCTTACACCTAAAGGAACTAGAGAAAGAAGAACAAACAAAACCCAAAGTTAGCAGAAGGAAAGAAATCATAAAGATCAGAGCAGAAATAAATGAAATAGAAACAAAACAGTAGCAGAGATCAATAAAACTAAAAGTTGGTTCTTTGAGAAGATAAACAAAATTGATAAACCATTAGCCAGACTCATCAAGAAAAAGAGGGAGAGGACTCAAATCAACAAAATTAGAAATGAAAAAGGAGAAGTTACAACAGACACCAGAGAAATACAAACCAGTCTAAGAGACTACTACAAGCAACTCTATGCCAATAAAATGGACAACCTGGAAGAAATGGACAAATTTTTAGAAAGGTATAACCTTCCAAGACTGGACCAGGAAGAAATAGAAAATATGAACAGACCAATCACAAGTAATGAAATTGAAATTATGATTAAAAATCTTCCAACAAACAAAAGTCCAGGACCAGATGGCTTCACAGGTGAATTCTATCAAACATTTAGAGAGGAGCTAACACCCATCTTTCTCAAACTCTTCCAAAAAATTGCAGAGGGAGGAAAACTCCCAAACTCATTCTATGAGGCCACCATCACCCTGATACCAAAACCAGACAAAGATAACTACAAAAAAAGAAAATTACAGACCAATATCATTGATGAATATAGATGCAAGAATCCTCAACAAAATACTAGCAAACAGAATCCAACAACACATTAAAAGGATAATACACCATGATCAAGTGGGATTTATCCCAGGGATGCAAGGATTCTTCAATATATGCAAATCAATCAATGTGATACACCATATTAACAAATGGAAGAAGAAAAACCATATGATCATCTCAATAGATGCAGAAAAAGCTTTTGACAAAATTCAACACCCATTTATGATAAAAACTCTCCGTGGGCATAGAGGGAACCTACCTCAACATAATAAAGGCCATATATGACAAACCCACAGCAAACATCATTCTCAATGGTGAAAAACTGAAAGCATTTCCTCTAAGATCAGGAACAAGACAAGGATGTCCACTCTCACCACTATTATTCAACATAGTTTTGGAAGTCCTAGCCATGGCAATCAGAGAAGAAAAAGAAATAAAAGGAATACAAATTGGAAAAGAAGAAGTAAAGCTGTCACTGTTTGCAGATGACATGATACTATACATAGAGAATTCTCAAGATGCCACCAGAAAACTACTAGAGCTAATCAATGAATTTGGTAAAGTAGCAGGATACAAAATGCACAGAAATCTCTTGCATTACTATACAGTAATGAGGAAAAATCTGAAAGAGAAACTAAGGAAACACTCCCATTTACCACTACAACAAAAAGAATAAAATACCTAGGAATAAACCTACCTAGGGAGACAAAAGACCTGTATGCAGAAAACTATAAGACACTTATGAAAGAAATTAAAGATGATACCAACAGATGGAGAGATATACCATGTTCTTGCATAGGAAGAATCAACATTTTGAAAATGACTATACTACCCAAAGCAATCTACAGATTCAATGCAATCCCTATCAAATTACCAATGGCATTTTTTATGGAACAAGAACAAAAAATCTTAAAATTTGTATGGAGACACAAAAGACCCCGAATAGCCAAAGCAATCTTGAGGGAAAAAAACGGAGCTGGAGGAATCAGACTCCCTGACTTAAGAATATACAACAAAGCTACAGTAATCAAGACAATAGGGTACTGGCACAAAAACAGAAACATACATCAATGGAACAAGATAGAAAGCCCAGAGATAAACCCACACACCTGTGTTCAACTAATCTATGACAAAGGAGGCAAGTATATACAATGGAGAAAAGACAGCCTCTTCAGTAAGTGGTGCTGGGAAAACTGGACAGCTACATGTAAAAGAATGAAATTAGAACACTCCCTAACACCATACACAAAAATAAACTCAAAATGGATATGAGACCTAAATGCAAGACCGGACACTATAAAACTCTTAGAGGAAAACATAGGAAGAACACTCTTTGACATAAATCACAGCAAGATCTTTTTTGATGCACCTCCTAGAGTAATGGAAATAAAAACAAAAATAAACAAATGGGACCTAATGAAACTTCAAAGCTTTTGCACAGCAAAGGAAACCATAAACAATACGAAAAGAGAACCCTCAGAATGGGAGAAAATATTTGCAAATGAAGCAACTGACAAAGGATTAATCTCCAAAATTTACAAGCAGCTCATGCAGCTCAATATCAAAAAACAAACACCCCAATCCAAAAATGGGCAGAAGACCTAAATAGACATTTCTCCAAAGAAGACATACAGATACCCAAGAAGCACATGAAAAGCTTCTCAACATCACTGATTATTAGAGAAATGCAAATCAAAACTACAATGAGGTATCATCTCACACCAGTTAGAATGGGCATCATCAGAAAATCTACAAAGAACAAATGCCGGAGAGGGTGTGGAGAAAAGGGAACCCTTTTGCACTGTTGGTGGGAATGTAAATTGATACAGCCAGTATGGAGAACAGTATGGAGGTTCCTTAAAAAACTAAAAATAGAATTACCATATGATCCAGCAATCCCACTACTGGGCATATACCCCGAGAAAGCCATAATTCAAAAAGACACATTCACCCCAGTGTTCATTGCAACACTATTTACAATAGCCAGGTCATGGAAGCAACCTAAATGCCCATCGACAGAAGAATGGAGAAAGAAGTAGTGGTACATATATACAATGGAATATTACTCAGCCCTAAAAAGGAATGAAATTGGCTCATTTGTTGAGACGTGGATGGATCTAGAGGCTGTCATACAGAATGAAGTAAGTCAGAAAGAGAAAAACAAATATCGTATATTAATGCATATATGTGGAACCTAGAAAAATGGTATAGATGAACCGGTTTGGAGGGCAGAAATTGAGACACAGATGTAGAAAACAAAAGTATGGGCACCAAGGGGGGAAAGCGGCTAGGGGGTGTGGGTGGTGGTGTGATGAATTGGGCGATTGGGATTGACATGTACACACTGATGTGTACAAAATTGATGACTAATAAGAACCTGCTGTATAAAAAAAAGAAAAACAAGAAACAAAAAAACAAAAGACACTGTTAAGAAAATGAAAATGTAAGCCATATACTTGGGAGAAAATAGTCACAATACATATATCTCAGAATGGACTTGAAACATAATATGTTAAAACCTTTTCAATTCAAGAAGACAAAAAACTTTTATATATAAATGGGCAAATATTTGGACAGACACTTTACCAAAAAGCTATCTCAGTGGCAATTATGCAATAGAAATATGCTCAATATAATTAGTTATAAGAGAAATATGAGACTGCAATTAAATGTCATTATCTACTCCCTAGAATGACTAAAATTAGAATGGCTATAGTTATATGATCTAATATCTTTCCTAGATATTTACCTCAGAGAAATCAAAATATATGTCAGTACAAAAGCTCTTCTGTGAACATCTGTAGCTACTTTATTTATAATATCCCCAAACTGGAAATAATTCAAATATCAGTCAGCTGGTGAATGGATATACAAATTGTGATATAACTACACAATAGAATACTACTCAACAATTCAACAATTAAATGAAAAAAATCAGTGATACACACAACAACAAAATTTCAAAAATATTCTGCTGTGTGATAGAAGACAGGTGCAAAAGACTAGGCAATGTGTGACTTTATATGACATTTTATAAAGGAAAAACTATAGTGACATTGAAAAGATTGGGGTAGCCAGGTGAAGAGCCAGTGGGAAGGGGATCTAACTGCAAAGAGGCATGAGGAAATGTTTTTGAGGTGATGGAAAAGTCCTGTATCTTGATTTTGGTGGCTATTATATGACCATATACATTTGTCAAAACACTGAATTATGCCCTTAAACTTAGTGAATTTTATTGTATAGAAATTATAGTTCAATAAAATTCATTAAAAATACTGAGTAGAGGGTGTTTCCATAGTATGTTTCTTTGAGACAGTATTTTTGAAAACATGTCAAAGAGTATTAAAATGCTTGTCCATGTAAAGTTTGACATCTTACTATACTGATCCAATAATATTTGATTGTCTTATGGCAGTGATATAGTTTCTATAGAGACTATATGACTATATAACACTCTAATCAACTAGATTCTTTTATTTAGGCAGCACAAAGTCCCAGACCAGAGAAAGCTTAAAGAGGATAGTGACGAAAATGAAGACATTTTACGAATCAGCTCAAATGAGAGGCAATAGGTCACTATTTAGATATGACAACTAGAAAAAAAAAATTCTTGTGTCAATAATCAGAAACACGCTCGTGTTTTGAAATATCTATGCCAAACCCCTAAGAAATATTAGGAGAGACAAGCATAATGAAGGTCATGGAGCCTCTGCAAGATACGAAATCCCAATATGAGTTGGTCATCTAGTCTTGAGAGGAAACTCTTGAGATGGATTGACAAGGAAATCTGACGTGAAGCTTTAGTTTAAAAATCTTGGTGAGGAAGCTGGAGAGAAAGCTATCATGAGAAAGAGAACTGTCATCTTTCTTTATTCCATACTACCACCTATATCCAAGTTTCCAGCCACAGTGTCTTAGGCTAAAACAATTGCTGGCAACCCCATTTTTCTTTGCTGATGTCACTTGCAAAGAAAGTCACTTGCAGTTTATTTGTGTGGGTATATTTTTCCCTTTCCCTTGGCATTTTTGAGTTTTACATTATTAGATTCTACCCCTCATTGTGAACTGCTTAGTGGTTTATTAGGGACAAGTGTGGCCACTGCCTCTGGAAGATGCCAGAGTGGTATATATAAACCATAATGAGGTTTTAGCCGACAGTGGATGGTATGTTGGCTTTGGCCATGAGGGATCATGATTTAAAAAGTTGTTCAGGGAGACATATTGCTCTTTTTAGGTTGCCAACTTTGTGGCTTTCCTGTAGAGTTGGACTAGTTTTCATCAACAGCTGTGGTTAATTTTCAAGAGCTAGGAGTAGCCATTTTAGAGGCGTATCTTCCCCTGTCTTTGAATGGTGAATGAAGTTTTTGACTCTTTGGTCGCTGTGGTGTGTGCTTTTTTAATTTCCTTAACTGAGGACTGATTAAAAGTGATTGGCTTGGATTTTGTGTAAGCTAAGCAAAGACCTAGGGGACGTTCAGTGACACTTCATGTAACCAAAGAGGATTCTCACATTAATGGTTGGGAAGAGGCAATTCGGGTGAGATGCAGAGACAAGAAAGGATAATAATAGGTTGATGTTTAGCTGTTATTTACCATAGCTGTGGATGTGGGTTTTAAAGTGTACATGACACAATTCCTTATATATGAGGAGTAAAGTGGCTGATTTGATTTTTCATTTATTTTAGGTACAATTTACATGCAATAAATTATGTCTGTAAATTTTACTGAGTGCACAGTTTGTGAGTTTTGACAAACACGGTCATATAAGCACTACTGTAATCAAGATACAGAACTATTCCAGTACCTCCCCAAATTTTCCTGTTCCCCATTGTAGTTAACTCTTCCTCTGATTTTAATATTTGCCTTTTCCAGAAAGTCATATAAATTCAATCACATAGTATATAGATTTTTGAGTTGGCTTCTTTCACTTAGCATAATGCGTTTGAGATTCATTCATGTTGTTGCATATGTCAATAATTAATTCATTTATATTGGTGAATGATATCCCACTGTATAGATGTGTCACAGTTTCTTCACCAGTTGAAGGATATTTGGGTTATTTCTAGATTTTAGAGACTATGAATAAAGCTGCTGTAAACACCAATGTGGTGGTTACTTTTAGGTGTCAATTTGGCTGGGCAACAAAGTGTCCAGATATTTGGTCAAACATTATTCTGGATATTTCTGTGAGGGTGATTTTGGATGAGATTAACATTGAAAATCAGTGGGCTTTGAGTAAAACATGACTCTCCATAATATAGGTGGGCCTCATCTAAACACTTGAAGGTCCAAATAGAACAAAAAGGCTGGCCTACAACCTTACCCCTCCTCCCGCCCCCCCCAAGAGAGAATTCTCTGGTATACTGCCTTTGGACCTTATTTGCAACATTGGCTCTTCCCTGGTTCTAAATCAGATGACCTTTGGACTCAAACTGGAATATCGTCTCTAACCCGCTGGCCTACACTGCAGATTTTGGACTTGCTAACTTCTATAATTACATGACCAATCCCTTATAATAAATCTCTTTGTGTATATATATATGTGTGTGTGTGTGTGTGTGTGTATACACACACACACACACACACACACACACACATTCTGTTGCTTCTGTTTCTCTGGAGAACCCTAACACAACCCACATACAAGTTTCATGTGAACACAAATTTTCATTTCACTTGGAGTAGCATTGCTGAATCGCAAGGTAAAGGCATGTTTAACTTTATAAGAAACTGGCAGACTGCTTTCATAAGTGGCTATACTATTTTGCATTCCTACCAGCAATACATGAGAGTTACCATTGCTCTGTATCCTTTCAAACACTTGGTATTTTCAACATTTTATTTAAAAAACTTTAGTCATTCTAAATTGGGGTATAGTAATATCTTATTGTTTTATATTTTTGAGTAATGGTATGTTGAACTTGGAGCTGGTCTGGGAGAGTCCTGTCATTATTTTCTTGTTGTCTCGATATCTCATACTGACGCCCTGGTCAAGGTAAGGATGAAATCACTAAATAATAATATATAAGTTGCTGTTCTAAACCTAATACTCCCCTGGAGTGGTTTTAAAGTATGTTCATGGGTTATTTAATATGCCTTCTTTCAGGAGATAAAGCTTAATTCTCCCCTCCCCCCCCCCCACAAAAAGAGTAGGTTGTCCTTATTGGTTCACTTTTAATGAACAGCATATATAACTTTCAAAACTAATAAAAGGCTCCCTCCTTGCTTCCCTTTCTCTGGGATTACTCCCTCTGGGGAAAGCCAGTCAGCTGCCACATTGTGAAGACACTCAAGAAACCTTATATGGTGGCCCTTGTAGGGAGGAACTGAGGACTAGTAAGGAACTTGTTCTGAGAACTAGTAAGGAACTGTGTTAGTCTTAACTTCTTGCTAAGACTCATGCAAATGAGCCATCTTGGAAGTGGATCCTTCAGCCCCAGTCAAGGCTTCAGATTACTGCATCCTCAGCCAGCATCTGGAGTGCAACCTCGTGAGAGACCCTGGGCCGGATCCACCCAGCTAAGCTGCTCCTGAATAACTGATCCATAGAGACTATGAGATGATAAATGTTTGCTGTTTAAGCTACTAAGTAATGGGGTAATTTGTTACACAGCAATAGATAGCTAATACAGATTAATACAGATTTTGGTACTGGGATTTGGGGTGCTATTATAACAAATACATAAAAATGTGGATATGGCTTTAGAATCATGCAGTGAGCAGAAGGTGGAGGGACTTTGTTATTAATTATTCTGGCAGAGTCTCAGGAACTCCCCCAAATTACTGCTCTTGTATTTTAGCTTTGGTATAAAAATAGGCTCTACCTGATTTTAGTTTCTTTTAAATAGATTTTACAGTGACTGACTCAAATTATGTACAGAGGATCATTTGTTTTAGGACTTTAAAAATGTCATACAGTTAACAAGTAAAATCATAAATCATGAAACACTCTTATCCAATTTCTTAAATATCTCCCTTTTTAGTGATTACTGAACAGTAGGAAGTCCTTGTCTCAATTTTTGTTTTAAATTTTAATCTCAGTATGAGGTTTTAAAATAAAAAGTTTGGATGGAAATAACTGATTATCTGGTTCCAAAGGACATTTCCAAAAGAGATCTCTTGGGTATAATCCATGCACCTAAGTCTCACAGAGTAGGAGATTTACCACTTAAGGAGTTTAGTATCATTGGTGGACATTTTACGTGTACATTCTTTAAGCCTCAAATTTAATTTCTTTGGCAATCCAAGCTATTCTTTGTACAGGAGAAGCCAGATTCTCTGCTCTACTAATATATCATACCTGCCTTCTGTCAATTCCACAGTGCTACATAAATTGCTGAGTTCTGCTTTTTTGGCTTTTTCCTGGCCAAGGTGTGAAGAGGCCCAGGAGAGAGGAGAGTAAATCAGAATGTGTATACTGTCTTTTCCTCTCAATAACTAGGTCTGACTTAATCCTTGGCAGAGCTGAAGCACCCTGTTTGCCATGGTCGAGTCTTATTTCTTTCTGTTCTGGGGGTTGTGATGCATATATTTAAACTTATATTGAGTCATTAATATCCAGAATTGACAAGGAAAGGGAGAAAAGTACTATTGAGCAGCTACCAGGTACCATTTATGTCACACAATAGCTTAAATGTATATTGGATTGGCTGGCACACTTTTGCCAAACTTGTGTTGTTAAGTATTGATCAGGATCCGTCCAGCTATAACTATCAGCATGTCTCAACTCAACTTGGAAGAAACTGTTGAGGGTCATTCTCATGGAATATATGAAACTGATCCTTTGTATTTAGATAGAAAATCTGGCTTGTTTCCTATAAACTTTCTGCCAGGTCATGGTACACGATATTCAGTACAGTTTGAATATTAGCCCTGGACCCCTGGCAGTCCATTGAGGTAGGCATCCAAGGCATATTTGCTAGAACCGAACTCTGCTTTTGTGGGAAGTCAGGTACACTGTTCCTTTATTGTCATGAATTCACTGTCACTTAATGACTTTTTCCAGTGATGGGTTCATGAGTGGTGAGAATACCTGGCACAAATTAAGCCCGTATGTATATGTGTGAAATATTCTGTTAGTTGTGCCATTATATAGTGTACTGGTTTGGTTTTCCAGGAAGTATACTTCAAGATGGACTTAGGAGTGCAGAAGGTTTATTTGGGTTTAACACCTGTGAAAGGAAAAGGAAGGAAGCAGGATTGGGCAGGGGTGAGTCATCAGACTGTAATACAGACCTGTTAAGTTTCTGCCAGCCCATTGGGGAGCTGTATCACAAAAATCATCATCTGGAGTAATTCTGCATTAGGCTGAAATGCCTAGGCCCTTGTACCACAGTCTTTATCAGTCATTAGGGGCCACCTTGAGAAGAATGTGACCTTGGTTCCCTTGGTTCTAAAGCTGAGGCAGACCCTGAAGAGCTAACTGCTGAAAGCTGTCAGCTGACAACATTTTTTCTTTTTGCTGCAGGACATGGAGTGCTTTCTCAAAGAGGGATCTGAGTAGCACATCTCCATATCTGCTACATGTAGCTAAAGGCAGATCTTGTTTTGGCTGTTTACTGTGCCATCCTTACTTCAGTTAGGTCACAGAGATATAGCTATAATCTGTGCATAGATTTAGAGATATAGTAAAGCCTTTCTTTTCTGAAAGTTTATTAATAAAAGTAAAAGTCAAAGTGGAAAATGATAAAATGTTAAAAATAATGCATATCTAATTTAACTTAATGTTATTTTATCTTTTATGTAGAGACATGTCTTTTATGTAGGGACAAAACCTTTTCTTTGAGTATGAGTCTTCTGATTAGAATTCCACTTTATCTTTCATGCATAGGGAATACCAATAAAACATGATACTGAATTTGCAGTTTTGTTTTCTTAAAGCAGAGCACAACCTTATACACTGTGAAACAATCTGAGTACAGGATTCCCTAGATTTTTATGATTTTTCCACCAGTATTTCATAGTTATTTTTGTACCAGTTTAATTCAATAGTGTTTTTAAATGATTCACCTTAATTTAGACTTTTCAAGTCATCTGACCTAATTTTTATTTTAACTTCCTCTCCTTTTGCACTAATTTTTACTCAGCTTAGATTATATTTAATGAAAGTCATTGCATAAGAATAAATAGATTTGACTTTGGTGTGTGTATGACTTAATAGATGAGAACAGAAGTATTCAGGCTTCCTAGAGAGGGGTATAGTAGCTCTAAGGCTTCAGTTAGTGGTGAACATTGGCCAGTGTCTTTTGTAAAGGGGAAAGAAAGTGTCATTTAATCAAGCAAATAAAATGAGAGCTTTTTATATTTATAGCTGTATCTCCAACTACTTCTGTAATTATAGCTTATATCTGTTAAAGGACATTCAAGAACAATAAATATTTTGTTACTAGAGAGGGATATGGGCCCAAATCACTACCTAATGTCTTACTTTGGTGAACTGGGCTGGGCTGTGAGAGAGTCTCAGCATGCCTTTTGACCTATTAGTGTAAAGCCTGGACTAGGGTAGCAGTAATATTCTTTTTCCCTCTAGGCCCTGTTCTGTTTCCATTGACCATCCAAGGGCCTCCCTCTAAGTCAGTGTCTTCCCTAGGATCCTTTCACAATACCAGCTGCCTGAGATAAAGGGAGCCAAGGGAGAACTTTGGTAAAGAGATAAGAGTTCAAAGAGAAGAAGGCCTTTGTCCCAAATCAGTTCTATTTATAATCACTTTACTCCCCTATCTAAAAGCTCCATCCTCAACTTCATGTCCTTGAAAGAGTCTATTTTTCCCTGACTTTGGAATTGAAGAGAGGAAACCTTGAGAGCCCCTGAAGATTAGCACGTGCCATGAACATCATTTTTATATTCATTTTTAAAAGGTTAATAGAAACGGACCTTTCTTCCATTAATTTTTATGGATGGCTTGACTCTGGGCTCTTTGAATAATGTTTGCAAACATCTGGCTGGAACATCCCATCAACCTGGAATAACTATACCTAGCATCCTAGTTTTTGTACTTAGGAGAAAGAACTATGGAAAGCAGGTAGCTAATCATATGATTCAAGATCTCTGGATGATGATTAGTTAAGCTGAAAACCCTGATAAGAGTCTATAAAGTCCTGCTTCAATTAAAGATGAAGCAGACATAAAAGCTGCTATGGCCTGATGCCCCATATCTGTCCCAGAATTGATTTCATTGAAGAGATATATTCTCAGTGCCAAGATATTTCAACAGCTTTCACTGTTTCTCCTCATTTTGTAGGCACTGAAATTTACATTTTCTCTTAATTTACAAATAGGTGATGAGACTGTTGGGGGACTTTTGGTATCAAATAGAATATTGTAGCAGGAAAGGGAGAGTAGTTGATGTTTTTAAAAAGGAAATTTTCCTAACATTTTCATTCCTAACCCTTAAACTGATATTTAAATAAAACATGGTGATAGTTATGATTAGGTGTAAAGACTTTACATTAATATTATTACATTGTTAGAATGATCATCTGTTGTACAAAGCTCCCGTACTTATGTTTAGCTGTGACAATTGAAGACATTTAAGTAAGAATGCAATTATGTAGTCAGAGCAATTCCTAGGGTCTACATGTGTGTGCCTGATGGACACAGGTGTTCTTTGGGTAGGAAAGAGAAGAATGGAGAGTTTATTAAGGTTGCTGTTGTGTTAATCATGGTACTTGCTGTAGTTTTTTTTTTTTTAATTTTATTTATTTATTTATTTATTTATTTTATTTTTGGCTGTGTTGGGTCTTCGTTTCTGTGCGAGGGCTTTCTCTAGTTGTGGCAAGCGGGGGCCACTCTTCAATCACGGTGTGCGGGCCTCTCACTGTCACGGCCTCTCTTGTTGCGGAGCACAGGCTCCAGAAGCGCAAGCTCAGTAGTTGTGGCTCACGGGCCTAGTTGCTCAGCGGCACGCGGGATCTTCCCAGACCAGGGCTCGAACCCGTGGTCCCTGCATTGGCAGGCAGATTCTCAACCACTGCGCCACCAGGGAAGCCCCGTTGCTGTGGTTTCTTTTGAAAGAGGCTAAGGAAATTGATCAGCAGTTTAAACCAATCCATAGCTTGGGGCTTTTTGATAAGATTCACTCTTTAAAGAGGGGAAGATTTTTTTTCTATGAATTAAGAGATAAGTGTTACATAAACCACAGTTAATCCGGTACATGGTTTTTGTTTTGTCAGGGATAAAAGACTGTTGTTAACAAAGAAAGCAAAAGCTTATGTTTGGAGAAAAGGGCCAGGAGCCATGCACGGCCTGTTACCAGGGACTCATGTCTAAGTGGCAGCAAGACTCTACTCCTCACAAGAGCCACAGTCTTTTCGGATGTTCAACTCCATCAAATACCCTTGGAAGGTCTTTCATTTAGTCTTTACTTTGGTCTCAAGACAAGACAGCACCTTTGGTGGACCTCTTTCCTTTTCCTATATAATATTTTCATTTTCTGCATCATTTTATTATTAGTAGCTCCTTTTTACTTTGGGTTGCTGCATTAATTACTTACATGTACCTACTTAAGGGCAGGTAAACTTTAACAAAAATTTAAAGCTCAAGTGTAGTTGAAATGAAATAATCTTTATGCCTTATGAAAATACACAAGTGAGTCATTCTTTATTGGAACTAAAGGCTCAAGTTAAAAAATTTTTCCCCTAATCTTTTAAACATATGTTCAGCAGAGATTAAAAAAAATCTGTTTAGGCTGGAATCTTCTACTAAGTTAATAAAATGTTAATGTTTTCCCATGTTATAAATTTAGACATTTCTAGGATCCTAAAGTCACAGTGGTTAAAACTTTGAGACAATACTAACAGTGGAGTGTGGAGTATGGAAAAAGGAGAGGTACTTAAAGATTCCTTTTTATCTCTGCTAGTCTCACTTTCTCACATTGTGTTGGACTAGACAGTTCCAGTTGCATAATTAAAGTCTCCTCTCCAGAATGTCTGCTTTACTCATTACACAGAAGTAGATTAAACATATTGGTGTGTGATATGTGGAAATGGTGTATGTGTGTATGTGTGTGTGAATAAAAGGATCGTGCAGACTTTTGAGTGAGAGCAGGTTGACTTTATATTTATTTTCTAAGAGTACATAAGAATACAACAGTGCCCCCAGAGATAAAATCCTGTAAGTTTTAGAAAAAGTAAAAATTTGGAATTTAAAGAAATGTCATTTCTTATGTTTTCTTTCTTTGGTGACTTTTTTTTTTTTTTTAATGCTTGTGGTGGAACTTTTTTCTCTCTTTGAGAGAGCTTTTGGTATTTATTGATAGTTGAGAACATTCATCTCTCATTCCAAATAGACGAGGTTGACACCTTTGAGGTCCCCAGCATACTTATATCCCCAAATCTGCACAAATAGCTTTTGGGGCCACTCTGTCATCGGGGCACCTACTTTCAAGAGAAATGGATGAGGTAATGTCTGTAGGAACTTTGAGAAGGCTAAGCACCAAAAATAGAATATTTTTAGAAGAAGTTATTACTTTGGACAGGCAAGACCTAAATGTGTAATGTAAAGCCAAGTGAGGAGAACACAGAATTGTGGTGCCAGTCAAAAGCAGCACTGTGATCGTGGATGGGTGCTGAGACCTGAGGAATAAAAAGCTTGCATGGAAGGCACAGAAAGAGAGCAAAGGAGAGTCAAGGACTGGATTAAATGACCCAATAGAGACCAAAAAGCCTGGGAAGGTAGAAGATCGCAGAGGATAACAAAGGAAGTGGGAGTTTGGCTTCTCATTACCTTGCTTTCTCTAATCAAGCTATTCTTTATTTTAAAAAGTGTTTTCTCTCTTTTAATTTCCTATTTGTTTTCTAGTATTCTCCATTTCAATATATGGCTTTTATTGATATTTACATTCTTATTTATATCCTGAACAAAGCTAAGGAATAATCCTCAAACATTACTTTTCTTATCACTGGTGTACAGTGAAAGTCCTTGTCTATTATAGTAAATTTTTCAGCATTTTAAAAGATATCTTTCAAATGAAAGATTACTTAAATGAGCAATTGTAAAATAGTTGAAATTATAGTCATTGAAGTTGGAGTTGGAGGAAAGGGGCCTAGAATATTTCCTGCTCAGATTTTCCCCTCCTTGTGGTCTAGGAGACTCCCATAACTTCCTGATTGTTGGATAAAATCTAAACTCCACACTTGGCATTCAAAATTTTTGGTACCATGGACTCATTTCTGTAATTCTTGGTCACTCATTCCTATAATACTCATTCCTCTTTCCTATAATACTTGATTAACCTCATTCCTCATTTGTTTTAAGTGTGTCTCTGCTTTTCCACTTGGGCCTTGCCACATTGTTCTTACGGCTCTCTTTATGTTTCACATGTTCCTCTTGCCTATAATGTTCTTCAGTTGAACTATGTACAACTCCTTTGGACTTGGCTAAATCCAAAGAGGCGCAGCTGCTCTTGACCGATGTCACCCTACTCTGCTTTTCCTTTTACTCCACTCACACCTTTATTATTCCTCATCATCCTCAACATCTTAAGACCTTCAGCTTAAAAGCCCAGCACTACTCAATGTCTGAAGCAATCTGGACCAGAATACAGAAGCTTTATTATAAGAGCTATCATCTATGATAGGTAGAACCTAGAATTATTCCTGCTGCCCAAAGCCTAGAATTTTATCTAATAGGGTGAACTGTTGGGTACCATAGATACCTGGTCTGGATGATTGCTCTTTTGTCTCAGTGCCATACAGTTTAGGACAGACTCTAGTGTTTGAATCTACCTAACTTTGATGTTTCCCTCTCTTGGGGATTAGATCTTATTTCTATCAATGTAGATTCTAGTTGAAAGCATGCTTTATCAGGGTCAATGGTGTCATCATTCCCTGGACAGTGAGTTTCTTTGAATCAGTACCAAGAGTGTTTTCTTTGTAGTTTCTTTGCATAAGCTGGTTTGGACTTCCTTACAGCATGGTAGCCTCAGAGCAGTTGGATTGCTTATATGGTGACTAAGCACTCTACTGTGACCGTTCTAGCAAGCAAGATGGAAGTTGCAATGCCTTTATTGACCTCACCTTAGAAGTCATGCTGCAGCACTTCCACCACATTTTATTGATTTCAAGGCAGTCATAAACCCTCCTAGATTGAAGGGTAGGGGAATTCGACGCCACATTGTGATGGGGTATGGCAAGAGTCTAGAAAAATGGTAAGACAGGAGATGTTGTTGCAGCCGTCTTTGGAAAATACAATCTGCCACAGGCTACAGGTATAGTTATAGTCAACATTTATGAACATAGCATAGATAAAAATAAACTTGGCTTCTTGCTTGAACAATAGTATAGCATGTTCACATATTGCCTGTTCTAATAATTTAGATATTTAAATGTTGATAGTGGTTATTACTACCTTGAAATAAGAAGTGATATGTAGTTGAAGTTCATTGATACATATTAATTACACACTGGGTGTTGGAGGCTGTGGTAAGGACCAGTATTTATTCTAGTGCTTTAAAGATGACCTAGGAATAGATGACCAGGATCTGTCTTGCTTCTAAGTAGAGTTGCCCAGGAGAGCAGTTCAGAGGTATAATGGGGGAGGGGCCCTCATAATGGGCTGAGAGTAAGATGCTAGTCCAAGTCAGAGAGACAAAGGAGAAGGGGTTAGAATGCTGACTGTGCAATTTGTCAGGAAAGTCCTAGAGACTAACAAAGAATTGAAGATGACATCAGAGAAATATCCAAGTAGGTAGGTATTGTGTTAATAGTCACACCAGGAACTAGTCCCGCAAACATGGCTCATGTATTAATTTGAAGGTGAGCTCTTAAAGCAGCAGAACAGCATTGGACACAAGCCTCACTCAAGTTGGCATAAAAATTAATCTCAATAAATTAATTTTTGTAAGAGAATTACACAAACTCATTCTGACTAATGAATTTTCTAAGAGCTGCCTTGTTTATAAACAATCCATGTGAGGTTTTTAATAAAATTTCATGTTGGTAACTGTGGCAAATTGTAGCCATACCTCGTTTTATTGTGTTTTGCTTTATTGCACTTTGCAGATACTGCATTTTTTACAAAATGAAGGTTTGTGGGAACCCTATGTTGAGCAAGTCTATCGACATCATTTTTCTAAGATTTTTTAAATTAAAGTATATACTGTTTTTTAGATAATGGTATTGTATACTTAATAGACTACATTATAGTGTAAAGATAACTTTTTATGCACTGTGAAACTGAAAAATTTGTGTGACTCACTTTGTTGCACTATTTGCTTTATTGTGGTCGTCTGGAACTGAACCTGAAATATCTCAGAGGTATGCCTGTATTTGGAGATCTCTATCTCTATGTGTATGTTTATCTATATACAATTCTATTTCTATATTTCTATCTATGTCTGTGTCCAGGTCTATGTCCATGTTCCATGTCCTTACCCATAACTGTATCTATATCTATATATCTATGTCTATATCTATGTCTATATCTATATATGTATATCTATATCTATATCTACATCGATATCTCTCCAAGATGTCAGCTGGAGATTCACTGCATCTTAAGAACCAGATAAGATTGGCTTAAACCCCTATTTCCCTTCCATTTCCTTCTCAAGATTTTTACAATTCTTGTAGGAACAGAGAAAGGTTTATGATCTCATGATAACCTCTGACTTTGAGCTCCTGCTTCTACTACAAATAGGTTAATTTATGGATTGTCCCCACACCCTGAAGGTTTTCAGCTTATTTTTCTAAACAAAGCTGATTCCCTCCTTTAACGGTTAGTTTTTGTTGCATAATGAATTGTCTTCAAAATGAGTGGCTTAAAACAAAAACCATTTTATTCAGTTCCCTATTCTGTGGATCACCTAGGTTGTTCTAAGTGGGCTGGCTTGGCTGACCTCTGCTGGGCTGTCTCATGTATCTGTGGTCAGATGGAGGTTGGGTGGTGGCTAAATGATCTGGATGGCCTCAACCATATGTCAAGAGTGGGTAGACTGGTTGGTTTTGTGGAGTGAGTGGCACACAGCTGGAACTGCTTGAATATGCTCTGTTCAGTCTCTCATCCTATAGGTAGCTAGTCTGAGCTTCTTCACATGGTGGTCTCAGAATTCCAGAGAATCACGCAAGTGACTTTTCAAGCCTCTGCTTGTGTCACATTTGCTAATGTCTCATTGGTGAAAATTATTCACGTGGCCAAGGCCAAAGGCATTGTGGGAAGGGATAACCCAAGTGCCTGGGGCAGTGAGGGAAATAATTGCCGTAATTTTTGCAAACACTTTACTACATCTTTCTAAGAGAAGTTTAATGTCAGCTGTTAAATGCATATATTTTAAACTGTAATCCCTTACTTTCCCCTAAAGACTTGATTTTTCATTAGATCAGGGAAATATTTTCTACTTCTTTTGAAACAACAACAACAACAAATAAAAATGTGGTAGCACTGGGCTTTGGGAAATGTAGGGGACTTCTTAGTACAGTGACTGGGGGGCTCTAATGGCATTTAGTGGGCAGGGGTCAGGAATGCTGGGGGCAGTTTGGCACAGCACGGTTAAGGCTTGTCTTGCCCCTGTTGAGAAACACTGAGCTACATGTACCAAGGAGATATTCTTCCTTTTGAATTAATTTCCTTCTTCTTCAAGGCTTAGGGAGGTAATTTTATGATAGAGGAGAAGGAACACTAGACTGAGTGAGAGGAAACTGAATTTCTAATCTTATCTGTGCCACACTCTGACTGCATGATCTGGAGCAAATCACTAAAGTATTCTGGAACTCAGTTTCCCACCTTAAAGTAACAGGGTTGGATGAGATGATATATACTTATTTATGCACTTATTTCCCTCATCAATCCACAAGGAATTTGAGATGGCATGAAAAATGCATAAAGTAGAATAAATACTTGAGGAAATCTATACAAAAGGAAAACGAGAGAGGGGGGAATAAAACATAAGGAAAACTGGTTCACAGAGAACATACTTTGAGAATCTGTATAGCTGCTAGAAACAGACTTCAAATTTGACTCTAAGTAAAGATTGAAACATGATCATTATAGAAGTCACAGCCATGATAAAATGAGAATACAAGTTGTTCAGGTGAAAGAAACAGTTTTGTTACTGAGACTTGAGAGGAACCCCTTAGGATATCATAATGATGTGTGAAAGACCATACTCTTGAAAGCATACAACAGATATGTTAAACAATTTTCCCACAGTGATTTCTTATCATATCCCTTAGTGTAAATTGATGTCATAACAAAAAGGGACTAAAACAATGATCTCTAATACGCACCTTTGTTGATTTGACTTGTCTCAGTGGTAATATACAGACTATTTTCTAGAGTAATGTTCTTAATGGAAGTCCTTCAAGATGCCTTCAATGAATATTATTTTTCACTATTAGGTCTCAGTGGTTTTAAGATCCTTTCTATCTCTATGGTTATAACTTATGTTTTTGGAAGAAAAAAGACTTTTGCTTTGTGTTAGTCTGCTAGGGCTACCATCACAAAATACCACAGACTGAGTCGCGTAAACAGCAGAAATTTATTTTCTCATAGTTCTGGAGGCTAGAAGTCCAAGATCAAGGGGCCATCAGGGTTGGTTTCTAGTGATGCCTCTCTTCCTGGCTTGTTGACAGTTGCCTTCTCACTGTGTTTTCATATGGCATTTCCTCTCTGTGCCTGTGGAAAGAGAAAGATCTCTGGTTTCTCTTCCTTTTCTAATCAGAGTACCTGTCCTATCACATTAGGTCTACCCTCATGACCTCATTTAACCTTAATTACTGCCTTAAAGGCCCATCTCCAAATACAGTCACATTGATGGCTAGGGCTTCAACATACGAATTTTGGGAGATACAGTTCAGTCCATAACATGGTTCTTTAATTCATCATGGTTCTTTAATAATCAACTGACATATTGAGGACAAGGATACATTTAATGTAGATTTCATTTTATTTCTTTGGTTTTCTTAGAATTTTCAGTTTGAAGCCAACAGAACCATTTCATTTTTTCCCCCAACGTGCTTTATTTTGTGTATACATGAAAGAACTCCAGAGATCTGACATCTGTATTTAAAATAATAAATGGAAATTATTGTAATCTGATGCATCTTACCTCTCAGATTGTCAGTTGAGGTAATTTCACCAGTTACAGATGAAAGTGGCTCTTTGGCATGTCTTCAGAGGGCTTCTTGGTGGTATATGACTTTTGGGATACATGGAAGAGATTCATATCTTGAGAAGCATATATGTGTGCATGTGTGTGTGCATACATATGTTTAGACACTAATGCTAAAAATACAATTAAAGTGAAATACTTTATTGTTTATTGAATGGTAATATACACTTTTTGCAATACTGTTTGGCAAAGGGCAGAATCTAGTCTGTGGTTTCATCTTTATTTAATAACCGAAAATATGTTATAGGGCAGCTAACATGCTTTCTGGTTTATCCCAGTGGCAATCTCATTCTCTAGTCCCCCAGCAACAGCTGTGTCAAATAAACCTAAGTAAAGAAGAAGAAAAAGAGGGGGAGAGTTGGAGAAGGTGGAGCTTGAGGTGGGAGTAGCAGTAAAAAAAAAAAAAAGAGAGAGAGAAAGCAGAGTTGCAAAGAAAATTGACTTAGGGTGGTATTTTTTTAATCTTTATTATATTTGTGTTAGGATATGTTTTATAGGCTCATAAAATTCAGTCACATGAGCAGACTCAAAAGTAAAGCAGCGAGCCTCAGTCTATTTGTTTTCGTTATAATAGTGTGAAAACCATTTCCATTGCAGGTGTTTCAAAGACCCATAGAGGTTGCATGACTTAAACATTAACATATTATTATAATAATATGAAGCTGTGACCCTTTGACCCATAAGCTTTTTTTTTTTCTTTTTTTTTTTTTTTTTAAACATCTTTATTGAAGTATAATTGCCTTCCAATGGTGTGTTAGCTTCTGCTTTATAACAAAGTTAATCAGTTATACATATACAATATGTTCCCATATCTCCTCCCTCTTGCATCTCCCTCCCTCCCACCCTCCCCATCCCACCCCTCTAGGTGGTCACAAAGCACCGAGCTGATCTCCCTGTGCTATGCGGCTGCTTCCCACTAGCTATCTATTTTACATTTGGTAGTGTATATATGTCCATGACACTCTCTCACCCTGTCACATCTCACCCCACCCCCTCCCCATATCCTCAAGTCCATTCTCTAGTAGGTCTGTGTCTTTATTCCCGTCTTGCCACTAGGTTCTTCATGGCTTTTTTTTCCCTTAGATTCCATATATATGTGTTAGCATACGGTATTTGTTTTTCTCTTTCTGACTTACTTCACTCTGTATGACAGACTCTAACTCCATCCACCTCATTACAAATACCTCCATTTCATTTCTTTTTATGGCTGAGTAATATTCCATTGTATATATGTGCCACATCTTCTTTATCCATTCATCTGTCGATGGACATTTAGGTTGCTTCCATGTCCTGGCTATTGTAAATAGAGCTGCAATGAACATTTTGGTACATGACTCTTTTTGAACTATGGTTTTCTCAGGGTACATGCCCAGTAGTGGGATTGCTGGATCGTATGGTAGTTCTATTTGTAGTTTTTTAAGGAACCTCCATACTTTTCTCCATAGTGGCTGTATCAATTTACATTCCCACCAACAGTGCAAGAGAGTTCCCTTTCCTCCACACCCTCTCCAGCATTTATTGTTTCTAGAGTTTTTGATGATGGCCATTCTGACCGGTGTGAGATGATATCTCATTGTAGTTTTGATTTGCATTTCTCTAATGATTAAGGATGTTGAGCATTCTTTCATGTGTCTGTAGGCCATCTGTATATCTTCTTTGGAGAAATGTCTATTTAGGTCTTCTGCCCATTTTTGGATTGGGTTGTTCGTTTTTTTGTTATTGAGCTGCATGAGCTGCTTGTAAATCTTGGAGATTAATCCTTTATCAGTTGCTTCATCTGCAAATATTTTCTCCCATTCTGATGGTTGTCTTTTGGTCTTGTTTATGGTTTCCTTTGCTGTGCAAAAGCTTTTAAGTTTCATTAGGTCCCATTTGTTTATTTGTGTTCTTATTTCCATTTCTCTGGGAGCTGGGTCAAAAAGAATCTTGCTGTGATGTATGTCATAGAGTGTTCTGCCTATGTTTCCTCTAAGAGTTTGATAGTGTCTGGTCTTACACTTAGGTCTTTAATCCATTTTGAGTTTATTTTTGTGCATGGTGTCAGGGAGTGCTCTAATTTCATACTTCTACATGTATCTGTCCAATTTTCCCAGCACCACTTATTGAAGAGGCTGTCTTTTCTCCACTGTATATGCTTGCCTCCTTTATCAAAGATAAGGTGACCATATGTGCGTGGGTTTATCTCTGGGCTTTCTATCCTGTTCCATTGATCTATATTTCTGTTTTTGTGCCAGTACCAAACTGTCTTGATTACTGTAGCTTTGTAATATAGTCTGAAGTCAGGGAGCCTGATTCCCCCAGCTCCATTTTTCGTTCTCAAGATTGCTTTGGCTATTCGGGGTCTTTTGTGTTTCCATACAAATTGTGAAATTTTTTGTTCTAGTTCTGTGAAAAATGCCAGTGGTAGTTTGATAGGGATTGCATTGAATCTGTAGATTGCTTTGGGTAGTAGAGTCATTTTCACAATGTTGATTCTTCCAATCCAGGAACATGGTATATATTTCCATCTATTTGTATCATCTTTAATTTCTTTCATCAGTGTCTTATAATTTTCTGCATACAGGTCTTTTGTCTCCTTAGGTAGGTTTATTCCTAGATATTTTATTCTTTTTGTTGCAATGGTAAATGGGAGTGTTTTCTTAATTTCACTTTCAGATTTTTCATCATTAGTGTATAGAAATGCAAGAGATTTCTGTGCATTAATTTTGTATCCTGCTACTTTACCAAATTCATTGATTAGCTCTAGGAGTTTTCTGGTAGCATCTTTAGGATTCTCTATGTATAGTATCATGTCATCTGCAAACAGTGACAGCTTTACTTCTTCTTTTCCGATTTGGATTCCTTTTATTTCTTTTTCTTCTCTGATTGCTGTGGCTAACACTTCCAAAACTATGTTGAATAATAGTGGTGAGAGTGGGCAACCTTGTCTTGTTCCTGATCTTAGTGGAAATGGTTTCAGTTTTTCACCATTGGGGACAATGTTGGCTGTGGGTTTGTCATATATGGCCTTTATTATGTTGAGGAAAGTTCCCTCTATGCCTACTTTCTGCAGGGCTTTTATCATAAATGGTGTTGAATTTTGTCGAAAGCTTTCTCTGCATCTATTGAGATGATCATATGGTTTTTCTCCTTCAATTTGTTAATATGGTGTATCACATTGATTGATTTACGTATATTGAAGAATCCTTGCATTCCTGGGATAAACCCCACTTGATCATGGTGTATGATCCTTTTAATGTGCTGTTGGATTCTGTTTGCGAGTATTTTGTTGAGGATTTTTGCATCTATGTTCATCAGTGATATTGGCCTGTAGTTTTCTTTCTTTGTGACATCTTTGTCTGGTTTTGGTATCAGGGTGATGGTGGCCTCGTAGAATGTGTTTGGGAGTGTTCCTCCCTCTGCAATATTTTGGAAGAGTTTGAGAAGGATAGGTGTTAGCTCTTCTCTAAATGTTTGATAGAATTCACCTGTGAAGCCATCTGGTCCTGGGCTTTTGTTTGTTGGAAGGTTTTTAATCACAGTTTCAATTTCAGTGCTTGTGATTGGTCTGTTCATATTTTCTATTTCTTCCTGGTTCAGTCTCGGCAGTTTGTGCATTTCTAAGAATCTGTCCATTTCTTCCAGGTTGTCCATTTTATTGGCGTAGAGTTGCTTGTAGTAATCTGTCATGATCTTTTGTATTTCTGCAGTGTCAGTTGTTACTTCTCCTTTTTCATTTCTAATTCTATTGATTTGAGTCTTCTCCCTTTTTCTCTTGATGAGTCTGGCTAATGGTTTATCAATTTTGTTTATCTTCTCAAAGAACCAGCTTTTAGTTTTATTGATTTTTGCTATTGTTTCCTTCATTTCTTTTTCATTTATTTCTGACCTGATCTTTATGATTTCTTTCCTTCTGCTAGCTTTGGGGTTTTTTTTTTTTTTTTTCTCTAATTGCTTTAGGTGCAAGGTTAGGTTGTTTATTCGAGATGTTTCCTGTTTCTTGAGGTAGGCTTGTATTGCTATAAACTTCCCTCTTAGCACTGCTTTTGCTGCGTCCCATAGGTTTTGGGTCGTCGTATCTCCATTGTCATTTGTTTCTAGGTATTTTTTGATTTCCCCTTTGATTTCTTCAGTGATCACTTCGTTATTAAGTAGTGTATTGTGTAGCCTCCATGTGTTTGTATTTTTTACACATCTTTTCCTGTAATTGATATCTAGTCTCATAGCGTTGTGGTCGGAAAAGATACTTGATACGATTTCAATTTTCTTAAATTTACCAAGGCTTGATTTGTGACCCAAGATATGATCTATCCTGGAGAATGTTCCATGCGCACTTGAGAAAAATGTGTATTCTGTTGTTTTTGGGTGGAATGTCCTATAAATATCAATTAAGTCCATCTTGTTTAATGTATCATTTAAAGCTTGTGTTTCCTTATTTATTTTCATTTTGGATGATCTGTCCATTGGTGAAAGTGGGGTGTTAAAGTTCCCTACTATGATTGTGTTGCTGTCAATTTCCCCTTTTATGGCTGTTAGTATTTGCCTTATGTATTGAGGTGCTCCTATGTTGGGTGCATAAATATTTACAATTGTTATATCTTCCTCTTGGATCGATCCCTTGATCATTATATAGTGTCCTTCTTTGTCTCTTATAATATTCTTTATTTTAAAGTCTATTTTGTCTGATATGAGAATTGCTACTCCAGCTTTCTTTTGATTTCCATTTGCATGGAGTATCTTTTTCCATCCCCTCACTTTCAGTCTGTATGTGTCTCTAGGTCTGAAGTGGGTCTCTTGTAGACAGCATATATATGGGTCTTGTTTTTGTATCCATTCAGCCAGTCTGTGTCTTTTGGTGGGAGCATTTAATCCATTTACATTCAAGGTAATTATCGATATGTATGTTCCTATTCCCATTTTCTTAAATGTTTTGGGTTTGTTATTGTAGGTGTTTTCCTTCTCTTGTGTTTCTTGCCTAGAGAAGTTCCTTTAGCATTTGTTGTAAGCTGGTTTGGTGGTGCTGAACTCTCTCAGCTTTTGCTTGTCTGTAAAGGTTTTAATTTCTCCATCACATCTGAATGAGATCCTTGCTGGGTAGAGTAATCTTGGTTGTAGGTTTTTCTCCTTCATCACTTTAAGTATATCCTGCCACTCCCTTCTGGCTTGCAGAGTTTCTGCTGAAAGATCAGATGTTAACCTTATGGGGATTCCCTTGTGTGTTATTTGTTGTTTTTCCCTTGCTGCTTTAATATGTTTTCTTTATATTTAATTTTTGACAGTTTGATTAATATGTGTCTTGGCGTGTTTCTCCTTGGGTTTATCCTGTATGGGACTCTCTGTGCTTCCTGGACTTGATTAACTATTTCCTTTCCCATATTAGGGAAGTTTTCAACTATAATCTCTTCAGATATTTTCTCAGTCTCTTTCTTTTTCTCTTCTTCTTCTGGGACCCCTATAATTCGAATGTTGGTGCGTTTAATGTTGTCCCAGAGGTCTCTGAGACTGTCCTCAGTTCTTTTCATTCTTTTTTCTTTATCCTGCTCTGCAGTAGTTATTTCCACCATTTTATCTTCCAGGTCACTTATCCTTTTCTTCTGCCTCAGTTATTCTGCTATTGATCCCATCTAGAGTATTTTTAATTTCATTTATTGTGTTTTTTCATCGTTGCTTGGTTCCTCTTTAGTTCTTCTACGTCCTTGTTAAATGTTTCTTGCATTTGTCTATTCTATTTCCAAGATTTTGGATCATCCTTACTATCATTATTCTGAATTCTTTTTCAGGTAGACTACCTATTTCCTCTTCATTTGTTAGGTCTGGTGTGTTTTGACCCTGCTCCTTCATCTGCTGTGTGTTTTTCTGTCGTCTCATTTTGCTTATCTTACTGTGTTTGGGGTCTCCTTTTCACAGGCTGCAGGTTCGTAGTTCCCGTTGTTTTTGGTATCTGTCCCCAGTGGCTAAGGTTGGTTCAGTGGGTTGTGTAGGCTTCCTGGTGGAGGGGACTATTGCCTGTGTTCTGGTGGATGAGGTTGAATCTTGTCTTTCTGGTGGGCACGTCCACGTCTGGTGGTGTGTTTTGGGGTGTCTGTGGCCTTATGATTTTAGGGAGCCTCCCTGCTAATGGATGGGGCTGTGTTCCTGTCTTGCTAGTTGTTTGGCATAGGGTGTCCAGCCCTGTAGCTTGCTGGTCGTTGAGTGAAGCTGGGTCTTGATGTTGAGATGGAGATCTCTGAGAGATTTTTGCCGTTTGGTATTACGTGGAGCTGGTAGGTCTCTTGTGGACCAGTGTCCTGAAGTTGGCTCTCCCACCTCAGAGGCACAGCCCTGATGCCTGGCTGGAGCACCAAGAGCCTTTCAACCACACAGCTCAGAATATAAGGGAGAAAAAAATAGAAAGAAAAAAAGAGGATAAAATAAAATAAAATAAAGCTATTATAATAAAAAATAAGAAAAAAAATTATTAAATGTGTTCAGAAAAAAATTTTTTTTAATTTTTAAAAGTAGATTTATTAATTTTTTATAGTAAAAAATAAGAAAAAATTTTTAAGAAAAAAATTTATTAAGAAAAAAAAATTTTAATTTTTAAAAAAAAAAATATGAAAAAACTTATTAAAAATTTTTTTAATTTCTAAAAATAGAAAATACGGAAAAAATTATTAAGAAAGCATATATTAGGAAAAAAAAATTTTTTTAAGTAAAAAAAAAAAAAAAAAGGACGGACCTAACCCTAGGACTGATGGTGAAAGCAAAGCTATACAGACAAAATCTCACCCAGAAGCATACACATATACACTCACAAAAAAAGGAAATGAGGAAATTAATATATCCTGCTCCTAAAGTCCACCTTTTGAATTTGGGATGATTCGTTGTCTATTCAGGTATTCAACAGATGCAGGCACATCAAGTTGTTTGTGGAGCTTTAATCCGCTGCTTCTGAGGCTGCTGGGGGAGATTTCCCTTTCTCTTCTTTGTTGGTACAGCTCCCAGCGTTCAGCTTTGGATTTGGACCCGCCTCTGCATGTACGTCGCCTGAGGGCGTCCGTTCCCCGCCCAGACAGAACGGGGTTAAAGGAGCAGCTGCTTCGGGGGCTCTGGCTCACTCAGGCCGGAGGAGGGAGCGGTACGGAGGAGGCGGGGCGAGCCTGCGGCGTCAGAGGCGTCGTGACGTTGCAGCAGCCTGAGGCGCGCTGTGTGTTCTCCCGGGGAAGTTGTCCCCGGATCACGGGAGCCTGGCAGTGGCGAGCTGCACCAGCTCCCGGGAGGGGCAGTGTGGAGAGTGACCTGTGCTCACACACAGGCTTCTTGGTGGCGGCAGCAGCAGCCTTAGCGTTTCCTACCAGTCTCTGGGGTCCGCGCTGATGGCCGCGGCTCGCGCCCGTCTCTGGGGTCCGCGCTGTTAGCCGCGGCTCGCGCCCGCCTCTGGAGTTCGTCTAGGCGGCGCTCTGAATCCCCTCTCCTTGCGCGCCGCGAAACAAAGAGGCAAGAAAAAGTCTCTTGCCTCTTCGGCGGCTGCAGACCTCCTCTCCGGCTCCCTCCCGGCTCGCCGCGGCTCGCCAACCCCTTCAGGCTGTGTTCACGCCGCCAACCCCAGTCCTCTCCCTGCGATCCGACCGAAGCCCGCACCTCAGTTCCCAGCCCCGCCTGCCCCAGCGGGTGAGCAGACAAGCCTCTCGGGCTCGTGAGCGCTGCTCGGCGCTGAGCCTCTGTGCCGGAATCTCTCCGTTTTCCCCTCTGCGCCCCTATTGCTGTGGTATCCGCGCTGATAGCTGCGCGGCTCGCACCCGCCTCTGGATTTCGTTTAGGCAGCGCTCTGAATCCCCTCTCCTTGCGCGCCGCGAAACAAAGAGGCAAGAAAAAGTCTCTTGCCTCTTCGGCAGCTGCAGACTTTTTCCCGGACTCCCTCCCGGCTAGCACCAAAGCCCGAGCCTCAGCTCCCAGCCCCCGCCCGCCCCGGCGAGTGAGCAGACAAGCCTCTCGGGCTGGTGAGTGTTGGTTGGCGCCGAGCCTCTGTGCAGGAGTCTCTCCGCTTTGCCCTCCGCACCCCTGTGACTGCGCTCTCCTCCGCGGCTCGAAGCTTCCACCCTCTGCCACCCGCAGTCTCTGCCGCCGCAAAGGGGCTTCCTAGTGCCTGGAAACCTTTCCTCCCTTCACGGCTCCCTCCCACTGGCGGCAGGTCCCGTCCCTATTCTTTTGTCTCTGTTATTTCTTTTTTTCTTTTACCCTACCCAAGTACGTGGGGATTTTCTTGCCTTTTGGGAGGTCTGACGTCTTTCTGCCAGCGTTCAGTGGGTGTTCTGTAGGAGCAGTTCCACGTGTAGATGTATTTCTACTGTATCTGTGGGAAGGAAGGTGATCTCCGCGTCTTACTCTTCCGCCATCTTGCCCCTCCTCGACCCATAAGCTTTTGACTTTAATAATTTCCAGGTTATTCCTTAGCCAAAATATGTTTTCCCTTCAATTTTCACACTGGTGTACTTTCCTTAATATAAAATACTAATATAATAAATAAATTGTATCCAGATGAAAGCCTGTCATCCAGTACCTCATCCCAGCACAGTGCCTGCAAATGCTATAGTAAGGATTTCTCAACGTGCTGCCTGTATCAGGGATAGAGACCTGGGAATCTGGCCGAGGTGGTATTTGATAAGAGGAGGAACGAAATGAATGGATAAGGTCAAGAAAAGATCACCTTGGGCAAAAGTCTTAGAGGTCAGTACTGCTTTTTATTCTCTCATAAAGTGAAGGAGGGGATTGGGGTGAAGAGAAAAAAAGAGTTCATCACAGATTGAAAAACTTTGTGTCAAATGTGGGAAAAACCCCACCAAAGTGAAGTCTTTATCATGAAATGCACCAAACACAAAAGAATGAATGCATGGGTTTGAGGCATTTGGGAGTGATTGGTAGTCATATTATTTAGCTTGCTGCACACTAGATGGCTGTAGTCAGGTTTTCTGTTCTGTTAACCATGGAGCCAATGGTTTCTTAAAGCTGTTACTCATTCGGAGGGAGTTTGTGTGCTTTATTTCCATGTAGGATATCTGTCTGAAAAGTACACTGCATATCTAATAAACTGCTAATTACTCAGATTGAGTAATCTTTCAATCAGTGATTTCTAAGAAAGAATGGTAACATTTATTTGAATATTGCATACTCTAAATGGATACTGTATTCATATCCAATAGTTATTATATACTTTCCTCTTTTCTAGTGAGACAAACCAGATTTTTCTCTTTTCTCTGCTCTCCTCCCTCCCTCCTGGTGTCTCTTCCTCCCTCTTGTTTCCTTCTTTCCTTCCTTTCTTCCTCCCTTCATTTCCCCTGCCTCTACTTTTTTTTCTCCTTTTTTGTCAGATAGCCAACATAGGAGCTAAGGGAAGAAGAGAAGGGTCATCATGGTAAGTGAAGAGAGTTATAGAGAGAAATACAGATAGTCCTTTGGTGGTAATATCTTTTGAGGGGATTCGGCTTTCTACACACACACATACACAGACATATACATTTGTAATACTGCTGTAGAAGAATACATTGTCAGGGAGGAAGAGGAAAAGTAAGATTAGCATTTGTTGAACTTCTGTGTACCAGGTTCTATTAGACTGCTTCATTTAATTCTTAAAATAACACAAGGAAGTTCTAATGAGAAAATAAAATATCTCTGATATCTGGTATTGGTATCTGTTTGTTACCAGCATTCTGATAGTACCCAAGCTGTTTAAAAAATACATGTTATTCACCATACAAAAATATGTGCAAACATAGTGATGCCAGCAATTCACTGTTCAGTAACTCATTTATTAAGAAAATATTTATGGATTGCCTACACTGTCCAGGTCAAAGAAAACAGTCAAGGTTATTTCATTAAATGAGTATTTGTGTGTGTACTCCTGTGTGTACATTTATTTGGTTTACAAACACTGCTACTTTGATATTACAGTGTGCAATTATGTAATGATAATGATAACAACTGATATTAACCGGGCACTTTCTCTTTGTCAGGGGCTCTAGTCTTGCTGAATGGTGACTGCATATTAGGTTCCTTAGAAGTGGGAATTCCTATGGAATTTTTTCATTTAAATTAATTAAATAACTAATCATATCCTACGTTGTTCCAAAGGTGACTTAAAATAAAGATTCAAATAATATGGTAAAAGAAAATAATTAAAAATGAACAAGAAACATGAGGTAATGGAAAAACAAAGTGAAGAAAGTATATTGAGCTGGAAGTGAGGCTGTGAAACAAATTACAGGCCACATATCTCCATGTACTTTCACCAGGGACGGGGGAAGCATGGTAAGATAGAGGGCCCATAAGGGAAAAATGAACTAGTTGTTGAGGATAAAACATAATATCTGAGACTGAGATAAAAGTTCTTTTGTAGGCCCTCATGTATGATGCCACATAAAGAACAGTATACTTATTGGAAACACAGTCCAGTCCATTTTTCATTATAGGCTAATGGCTTCAGTACATTTAATTCTAGAACAATTCAGTAAACAGTTTTAATGGGGTAGAGGGAGAGGTTGAGTGTTGGGGGCAGATGGAGTTGAAATGATGGGCCATATCATGTCCAGTTATGAAGTTTTCTGAATTTTCTTGCTTAATCCAAGGAAAGATGGTATCAGAGGAATGTGTAGTCTGCATAATCTGATGTGATCCTTCATAAAAATAATGTCTTTCAGCCAAGAGTTTAAAAGACGTTGACCCACAGTAAATTCAAGATTAATTTCAGTGTCAAATATTTGGAATGCAGATATTCTGGATTAGTTCAGCCTTATGCTTTAATAATCAGTCAAACTGGGGATAGAGTTGACATCCTACAAAAGGGCATTATTTATGAATTCCAGAAGGTCCTATTATAGTGTAATTCCTGTGACAGTACTCTTGTCAAGTTACTTAGTACTTCACAACTGCATTTGTGTTTCACTGTGTGAGCCCCTCTTCCACCTTTTTAGGCTTTATTTTAATGTTTCCAGTCATGAATCTGAAATAAGACAGTATTCTTTTTTTTTAAAATCAAACATCAATATATATTTTTTCTGTTAATGAGTCAATGCATTACATTTAGAAGACAAGGGATAATTCACTCATTGTCATGCAGAGTTAGCATTTAGATAACCATCTTTCAATATTTTTCTAGGAATAAGTTTAAAAATAAGTCTTACATATTATTTTTTATCTTACATTTTTTACTTAGTTTATCCAGTTCTTTCCCCTGGTACAGCATGGTGTTTGCAACAGTCTTTTAAGGTTGTACAGTATTCTATTATGTTGTGTTCTATACAGTTGATGTATTATAGTTTACTTAAGAATATAGTTTAGTTAAGCACTTGTAGATGTTGTGGTGTTAAAGACAGAAGAGACGGAAAAGAAAAGGAGTAGGAGAAGAGATAACGTGGGTTATTGCAGAGTTAGGTCAATAAATGCCCAGCCACTTCTCTGCCTTTTAAGAGTTCAGAGCACAAAGAGCTTTGTATGATAATAAAGAAAGTTAAGTAGAAAATGTGAAAAAAGTTTCTTCCCTAGTCTCCTTCCTCTCTCTTGCCATCTACTTTACCAGGAGACATGATAGAAATATTTTAAATAAAAAATGGAAAGTGAGCATGAGAGAAGTAACAGGAAGTTGAGCCAGTTGAGTGATCTGATGTAATCTGCAGTAAGATCCTAAGCTCTGAATCTAATATAATCGAAATTAGTAAGGTCTGGATTTGTTTTTAGTGTAGCTGGAAATTTCCACAGAATTTCTAAATATCTTTTTTAAAGACAATTAAATTTATTAGCATTTGCAAGGAGCCACAGTCTTGGATGATATGTGTTGGATATTATTATCATCAGTAAATTTACAAGGCAGAAGAAATTGTACTGAAGTGTGAATCCATAGGCTTGGAGAGAGACTGCTGGGCCAGCCACATTTCTTTTGTGACTCTTCTAGTCTACTAGATTTATAGCAGAGCACAATAACTATTAAATCTGAAATGTTACATAATTTCAGAACTTAGTTTCCTCTAAGCTGCAGTGGATGCTTGAAGGTCTGGGATGGAACAACATGTTCTAGACTCTGGGTGCAAAGGCTAAAGTGGAAACTGTAAAGGAAATCTCCTGGAAAGCAAAGCCTGGGTCTGCACCCATAACTCACCACCATGTGCTTCCTCTGAAGTGTCACCCCTTGAGCTTAGGGAGCTCTTTTATTGCCAGCAGCACATTTTATACATCTAAGCATCGTCTTCAGTAACTGGATTTATTTCTGTTATTAAAGAAAGACATTGCTTTGCATTTGGTTTCTTGGAGCATGGTATGGTGGGAGTGGAAAATTCTTTAATGTTTCTGAATGTGGCTACAATCAGATCCTCATCCAGGTTCTGCCTGTGAGGTTTATTTAAGAAAAGAGTTTGTTTTTCTTCATGTTGTCTAACACCATGTTTATTTTTTTCCAAATGTTGCTAAATGGCATAGTCTGAGATTTCTGTGGTGATCTGGTTTAGGTCTCTTTGAACAAATAAAACCTTTCTTGGGAATGTAATTATTTTTTCCTTAGGCACTGTGGTGGATATTTGGTGAAAGAGAAGTAGTGTTATTATTCTTCTCCTTTAGGGAATGAAATTTACATGGACTTCTGTCCCACTACATAACAAGGATTTTAAAGGTGGGAATGAGTGGCTGCTGCGGTATGATCTAGTAGAAAGAGCACTAGGCTAGGAGTTAAGACCTGCCCTAATCTTGACTCTCATTAAATAATTGTGTGTTTCCACATCTCTGATTTACTCTGTTGGATTGCATCTGATTATGACTATTACCATTCATTACATTTAATAAAAACTTGATTATAGACATTTAAAAACATATATGAAAGAAGAGGGAATAATATAAAGTGAACATGTATACATCTCCCAATTTCAACAATCATCAGTACAGTCAGTTCTGTCTCATCTATGCCTACAAATACCAGCATCCCTGTCCTTCTACCCCAGAACTATGTTGAAGCAAATCCCAGATGTCATATCATTTATCTGTAAGTACTTCATTATACATCTCAAAAAGATACAGACTTTTTAATAAAAAACACCATCACAATTATTACACCTAAAAATTAACCCCCCAAAATCCTTAATACCATCAAACTCCCAGTCAGTATTCACATTTTCTCGGTTTTCATATATATATTTTTAACATCTTTATTGGAGTATAATTGCTTTACATTGTTGTGTTAGTTTCTGCTGTATAAGAAAGTGAATGAGCTATACGTATACTTATATCCCCATATCCCCTCCCTCTTGCATCTCCCTCCCACCCTCCCTATCCGACCCGTCTATGTGGTCACAAAGCACAGAGCTGATCTCCCTGTGCTATGCGGCTGCTTCCACTAGCTATCTGTTTTACATTTGGTAGTGTATATATGTCCATGCCACTCTCTCACTTCGTCTCAGCTTACCCTTCCCCGTCCCCATGTGCTTAAGTCCATTATCTACGTCTGCATCTTTATTCCTGTCCTGCCGCTAGGTTCTTCAGAACCATTTTTTTTTTTAGATTCCATATGTATGTGTTAGCATACAGTATTTGTTTTTCTCTTTCTGACTTACTTCACTCTGTGTGACAGACTCTAGGTCCATCCACCTCACTACAAATAACTCAATTTCGTTTCTTTTTATGGCTGAGTAATATTCCATTGTATATATGTGCCACATCTTCTTTATCCATTCATCTGTCGATGGACACTTAGGTTGCTTCCATTTCCTGGCTATTGTAAATAGTGCTGCAGTGGACATTGTGGTAAATGACTCATTTTGAATTGTGGTTTTCTCAGGGTATATTCCCAGTAATGGGATTGCTGGGTCATATGGTAGTTTCTATTTCTAGTTTTTTAAGGAACCTCCATACTGTTCTCCATAGTGGCTGTATCAATTTACATTCCCACCAACAATGTAGGAGGCTTTCCTTTTCTCCACACCCACTCCAGCATTTATTGTTTGTAGATTTTTTGATGATGGCCATTCTGACCGGTGTGAGGTGATACCTCAGGTAGTTTTGATTTGCATTTCTCTAATGATTAGTGATGTTGAGCATCCTTTCATGTGTTTGTTGTCAATCTGTATATCTTCTTTGGAGAACTTTCTATTTAGGTCTTCTGCCCTAAATTGGAATGGGTTGTTTGTTTTTTTTGATATTGAGCTGAATGAGCTGCTTGTATATTTTGGAGATTAATCCTTTGTCAGTTGCTTCATTTGCAAATATTTTCTCCCATTCTGAGGGTTGTCTTTTCATCTTGTTTATGGTTTCCTTTGCTGTGCAAAAGCTTTGAAGTTTCATTAGGTCCCATTTGTTTATTATTGTTTTTATTTCCATTTCTCTAAGAGGTGGGTCAAAAAGGACCTTGCTGTGATTTATGTCATAGAGTGTTCTGCCTATGTTTCCTCTAAGAGTTTTATAGTGTCTGGCCTTACATTTAGGTCTTTAATCCACTTTGAGTTCATTTTTGTGCATGGTGTTAGGGAGTGTTCTAATTTCATTCTTTTACATGTAGCTGTCCAGTTTTCCCAGCATAACTTATTGAAGAGGCTGTCTTTTCTCCATTGTATATTCTTGCCTCCTTATCAAAAATAAGGTGACCATATGTGCATGGGTTTATCTCTGGGCTTTCTATCGTGTTCCATTGATCTATATTTCTGTTTTTGTGCCAGTACCATACTGACTTGATTACTGTAGCTTTGTAGTATAGTCTGAAGTCAGGGAAACTGATTCCCCGAGCTCCGTTTTTCTTTCTCAAGATTGCTTTGGGTATTCAGGGTCTTTTGTGTTTCCAGAAATACTGTGAAATTTTTTGTCCTAGTTCTGTGAAAAATGCCATTGGTAGTTTGATAGAGATTGCACTGAATCTGTAGATTGCTTTGGGTAGTAGAGTCATTTTCACAATGTTGATTCTTCCAATCCAAGCACATGGTATATCTCTCCATTTCTTTGTATCACCTTTAATTTCTTTCATCAATGTCTTATAGTTTTCTGCATACGAGTTTCCTTAGGTAGGTTTATTCCTAGGTATTTTATTCTTTTTGTTACAGTGGTAAATTTGAGTGTTTCCTTAATTTCTCTTTCAGATTTTTCATCATTAGTGTATAGGAATGCGAGAGATTTCTGTGCATTAACTTTGTACCCTGCTACTTTACCAGATGCATTGATTAGCTCTAGTAGTTTTCTGGTAGCATCTTTAGGCTTCTCTGTGTATAGTATCATGTCAACTGCAAACAGTGGCAGTTCTACTTCTTTTTTTCCAGTTTGGATTCCTTTTATTTCTTTTTCTTCTCTGATTGCTGTGGCTAAAACTTCCAAGATTATGTTGAATAATAGTGGTGAGAGCAGGCAACCTTGTCTTGTTCCTGATCTTAGAAGAAATGTTTTCAGTTTTTCACCATTGAGAACGATGTTGGCTGTGGGTTTGTCATATATGGCCTTTATTATGTTCAGGTAAGTTCCCACTGTGCCTACTTTCTGGAGGCTTTCTATTATAAATGGGTGTTGAATTTTGTCGAAAGCTTTTTCAGCATCTATTGAGATGATCATATAGATTTTTGCTTTCAGTTTGTTAATATGGTGTATCACATTGATTTGTGTATATTGAAGAATCCTTGCATTCCTCAGATAAACCCCACTTGATCATGGTGTATGATTGTTTTAATGTGCTGTTGGATTCTGTTTGCTACTATTTTGTTGAGAATTTTGCATCTATGTTCATCACTGATATTGGCCTATAGTTTTCTTTCTTTGTGACATCTTTGTCCAGTTTTGGTATCAGAGTGATGGTGGCCTCGTAGATTGATTTTGGGAGTGTCCCTCCCTCTGCTATATTTTGAAAGAGTTTGAGAAAGATAGGTGTTAGCTCCTCTCTAAATGTTTGACAGAATTCGCCTGTGAAGCCATCTGGTCCTGGGCTTTTGTTTGCTGGAAGATTTTTAATCACAGTCTCAATTTCAGTGCTTGTGATTTGTATGTTTATATTTTCTATTTCTTCCTGGTTCAGTCTTGGAAGGTTGTGCTTCTCTAAGAATTTGTCCATTTCTTGCAGGTTGTCCATTTTATTGGCATATAGTTGCTTGTAGTAATCTGTCATGATCCTTTGTATTTCTGTAGCGTCAGTTGTTACGTCTCCTTTTTCATTTCTAATTCTATTGATTTGAGTCTTCTCCCTTTTTGTCTTGATGAGTCTGGCTAATGGTTCATCAATTTTGTTTATCTTCTCAAAGAACCAGCTTTTAGTTTTATTGGTCTTTGCTATCGTTTCCTTCATTTCTTTTTCATTTATTTCTGATCTGATCTTTATGATTTCTTTCCTTCTGCTAACTTTGGGTTTTTTAAATTCTTCTTTCACTAATTGCTTGAGGTGTAAGGTTAGGTTGTTATTTGAGATGTTTCTTGTTTCTTGAGGTAGGATTGTATTGCTATAAACTTCCCTCTTAGAACTGCTTTTGCTGCATCCCATAGGTTTTGGGTAGTCGTGTTTTCATTGTCATTTGTTTCTAGGTAGTTTTTGATTTCCTCTTTGATTTCTTTAGTGATCTCTTGGTTATTTAGTGGCGTATTGTTTAGCCTCCATGTGTTTGTATTTTTTATAGTTTATTCTTGTAATTGATATCTAGTCTCATAGTGTTGTGGTCAGAAAAGATACTTGATACGATTTCAATGTTCTTAAATTTACCAAGGCTTGATTTGTGACCCAAGATATGATCTATCCTGGAGAATGTTCCCTGAGCAACTGAGAAGAAAGTGTATTCTGGTGTTTTTGGATGGAATGTCCTATAAATATCAATTAAGTCCATCTTGTGTAATGTATCATTTAAAGCTTGTGTTTCCTTATTTACTTTCATTTTGGTTGACGTGTCCATTGGTGAAAGTGGGGTGTTAAAGTCTCCTACTGTGACTGTGTTACTGTTGATTTCCCCTTTTATGGCTGTTAGCATTTGCCTTATGTATTGAAGTGCTCCTATGTTGGGTGCAGAAATATTTACAATTGTGATATCTTCTTCTTCGATTGATCCCTTGATCATTATGTAGTGTCCTTCTTTGTCTCTTGTAATAGTCTTTATTTTAAAGTCTCTTTTGTCTGATATGAGAATTGCTACTCCAGCTTTCTTTTGATTTCCATTTGCATGGAATATCTTTTTCCATCCCCTCACTTTCAGTCTGTATGTGTCCCTAGGTCTGAAGTGGGTCTCTTGTAGACAGCATATGTACGGGTGTTGTTTTTCTATCCATTCAGGCAGTCTCTGTCTTTTGGTTGGAACATTTAATCCATTTACATTTAAGGTAATTATCGATATGTATGTTCCTATTACCATTTTCTTAATTGTTTTGTGTGTGTTATTGTAGGTCTTTTCCTTCTCTTGTGTTTCCTGCCTAGAGAAGTTCCTTTAGCATTTGTTGCAAAGCTGGTTTGGTGGTGCTGAATTCTCTTAGCTGTTGCTTGTCTGTAAAGGTTTTAATTTCTCCATCAAATCTGAATGAGATCCTTGCTGGGTAGAGTAGTCTTGGTTGTAGGCTTTTCCCTTTCATCACTTTAAGTATGTCCTGCCACTCCCTTCTGGCTTGCAGAGTTTCTGCTGAAAGATTAGCTCTTAACCTTATGGGGATTCCTTTGTATGTTATTTGTTGCTTTTCCCTTGCTGCTTCCAATATTTTTTCTTTGTTTTTAATTTTTGATAGTTTGATTGATATGTGTCTTGGTGTGTTTCTCCTTGGATTTATCCTGTTTGGGACTCTCTGTGTTTCCTGGACTTGATTGACTATTTCCTTTCACATATTAGGGAAGTTTTCAACTATAATCTCTTCAAATAATTTCTCAGTCCCTTTGTTTTTCTCTTCTTCTGGGACCCCTATAATTCAAATGTTGTTGCATTTAATGTTGTCCCAGAGGTCTCTGAGCCTGTCCTCAATTCTTTTCATTCTTTTTTCTTTATTCTGCTTTGTGGTAGTTATTTCCACTATTTTATCGTCCAGGTCACTTTTCCATTCTTCTGCCTCAGTTATTCTGCTATTGATTCCTTCTAGAGAATTTTTAATTTCATTTATTGTGTTGTTCATCGTCGTTTGTTTGCTCTTTAGTTCTTCTAGGTCCTTGTTAAACGTTTCTTGTATTTTCTCTGTTCTATTTCCAAGATTTTGGATCATCTTTACTATCATTACTCTGAATTCTTTTTCAGGTAGACTGCCTATTCCCTCTTCATTTGTTTGGTCTGGTAGGTTTTGACCTTGTGTCTTCATCTGCTGCGTATTTCTCTGCCTTCTCATTTTGCTTAATTTACTGTGTTTGGGTTCTCCATTTTGCAGGCTGCATGTTCATAGTTCCTGTTGTTTTTGGTTTCTGCCCCCCAGTGGCTAAGGTTAGTTCATTGGGTTGTTTAGGCTTCCTCATGGAGGGGACTGGTGTCTGTTTTCTGGTGGATGAGGCTGGATCTTGTATTTCTGGTGGGCCGGACCACATACGGTGGTGTGTTTTGGGGTGTCTGTGACCTTATTATGATTTTAGGTAGCCTCTCTGCTAATGGGTGGGGTTGTGTTCCTGTCTTGCTAGTTGATTGGCATGGGGTGTCCAGCACTGGAGCTTGCTGGCCATTGAGTGGAGCTGGGTCTTAGCATTGAGACAGAGATCTCTGGGAGAACTCTTGCCGATTTATATTATGTGGGGCTGGGAGGTCTCTGGTGGTCCAATGTCCTGAACTAGGCTCTCCCACCTCAGAGGCTCAGGCCTGACACCCGGCTGGAGCACTAAGATCCTGTCAGCCACAAGGCTCAGAAGAAAAGGGAGAATAAAAGTGAAAGAAAGTAAAACAAAAAAATAAAATAAAGTTATTAAAATAAAAAATGTATAAAATATATTATTAAAAAATAAAAAAAGTAATAAAAAAAAGAAGAGAGTAAACAAACTAGTAAACTAATCCACCAATGATAACAGGCACTAAAAACTAAACTACGATAAACATACAAATCAGAAACTGGTCAGTCGCATACAGCAAACCCCAAGTCTACAGTTTCTCCCAAAGTCTATCACCTCAATTTTGGGATGATTCATTGTCTGTTCAGGTATTCCAGAGATGCAGGGTACCTCTAGTTTATTGTGGATATTTAATCCGTTGCTCCTGAGGCTGCACGGAGAAATTTCCCTTTCTCTTCTTTGTTTGCACAGCTCCTGCGGTTCAGGTTTGGATTTGTCCCCGCCTCTGTGTGTAGGTCACCCTCTGGGATCTGTTCTTCACCCAGACAGGAGGAGGTTAAAGGAGTGGCTGATATGGGGGCTCTGGCTTAGTCAGGCCAGGGGGAGGGAGGCCTGAGTTGGGCGATCCTGTGGCGGCAGAGGCTAGCATGGCGTTGCAACAGCCTGAGGCGCTCCGTGTGTTCCCCTGGGGAAGTTGTCCCTGGATCATAGGACCCTGGCAGTGGCGAGCTGCACAGGCTCCCAGGAGGGGAGGTGTGGATAGTGACCTGTGCTTGCACACAGGCTTCTTGGTGGCTGTAGCAGCATCATTAGCGTTTCATGCCCGTCTCTGGTGTCCACAGTGATGGCCGCGGCTCGTACGCATCTCTGGAGCTCGTTTAGGTGGTGCTCTGCATTTCTTCTCCTCGTGCACCCTGAAACAATGGTCTCTTAACTCTTAGGCAGTTCCAGACTTTTCCCCAGATTCCCTCCCGGCTAGCTGTGGCGCACTAGCCCCCTTCAGGCTGTGTTCATGCAGCCAACCCCAGTCCTCTCCCTGGGATCTGACCTCCGAAGCCGAAGCATTAGCTCCGAGCACCGACCCGCCCTGGCGGGTGAGCAGACAAGCCTCTCAGGCTGGTGAGTGCTGGTCGGCAGCGATCCTCTGTGCGGGGATCTCTCCGCTTTGCCCTCTGCACCCCTGTTGCTGCGCTCTTCTCCGTGGCTCCGAAGCTTCCCCCCCGCCCATCTCCCGTCTCTGCCAGGGAAGTGGCTTCCTAGTGTGTGGAAACTTTTCCTCCTTCACAGGTCCCTCCCAGAGGTGCAGGTCCCATCCCTATTCTTTTGTCTCTGTTTTTTCTTTTTTCTTTTACCCTTCCCTGGTACGTGGGGAGTTTCTTGCCTTTTGGGAAGTCTGAGGTCTTCTGCCAGCGTTCAATAGGTGTTCTGTAGAAGTTGTTCCACATGTAGATATATTTTTGATGTATTTGTGGGGAGGAAGGTGAACTCCACATCTTACTCCTCTGCCATCTTCACAACTATCTCCTCAATTTTCATATATTTTTAAAGGTTTATTTGAGTGGGGATCCACATAAGGTCATACATTATGATTACTTAATCATATTTCTATTTTTAAAAATATTTATTCATTTATTCATTTATTTAGGCTGCACCAGGTCTTAGTTGTGGCACTCAGGATTTTCCTTTTGGTATGCAGGCTTCTTAGTTGTGGCATGCGGAGTCTTTGTTGCGACATGCATGTGGGGTCTAGTTCCAACCAGGGATAGAACCCGGGCCCCCTGCTTTGGGAGTGTGGAGTCTTACCCCCTGGACCTCCAGGGGAGTCCCCTTAATCATATTTCTTACATCTTTTAGTCTATAAGTTTCCCTCCACTTTTCTTCTTTTTTTTGAATCCACATGGGGCTATTTAACACATTCTTTCTTGTTTGTATTTCCAGTACATTGATGGATCTAGAGAACTGATCAAGTCCAGGTTTGAGGGTTGGGTTTTTTGTTTCTTTTGTTTTTGGTTTTGTTTTGGTAAGATTACTTCTTACATGGTGTTATGTATTTCCTAGGAGGTACATAATGTCTTGGCATTTCTTTTTGTGAGTTATCAATCATTGATCATTTTCTAGGTCTGTTACTTCATTTTGAGTTGCAAAATGTTAATTCTGTCATTTCCTGTTTTCATTTTTAGCTGCAGAATTTCTATAAAGAACTTTTCCTCATGGACTGTCATTCCCCTAAGGTAGAGGCTATAGAAAAAGTTTGATTCTTTCCATTTAAATACAAGTTTTCATAATAAAGGTGGTTCCCTAAAGTCTTGCAAAAATGACCTGTTTTTTGGAGGAGGGATGATCCATGGAAGCATTATTTTGAACACATGAGTTAAAATACATTTATCCATTTCAAAATATCATCTGAAGTTTATATAGTTGGAGCTTATGCAGGTTGTTCCTGAGACTTTTGACATGACCCTCCCCCACCCAGTAGTCTTTTTTTTTTTAATTTTTTAATTTTATTTTTTTTCATACAGCAGGTTCTTATTAGTTATCTATTTTATACATATTAGTGTATACATGTCAATCCCAATCTCACAATTCATCCCACCACCACTCCCTACCCCCACCACTTTCCCCCCCTTGGTGTCCATACCTTTGTTTTCTACATCTTTGTCTCTGTTTCTGCCCTGCAAACCGTTTCATCTGTACCATTTTTCTAAGTTCCACATATATGCGTTAATATATGGTATTTGTTTTTCTCCTTCTGACTTACTTCACTCTGTATGACAGTCTCTAGGTCCATCCACATCTCTACAAGTGACTCAGTTTCGTTCCTTTTTATGGCTGAGTAATATTCCATTGTATATATGTGCCACATCTTCTTTATCCATTAGTCTGTTGATGGGCATTTAGGTTGCTTTGATATCCTGGCTATTGTAAATAGTGCTGCAGTGAACATTGGGGTGCATGTGTCTTTTTGAATTATGGCTTTCTCAGGGTATATGCCCTGTAGTGGGATTGCTGGGTCATATGGTAATTCTATTTTTAGTTTTTTAAGGAACCTCCATAGTGTTCTCCATAGTGGCTGTATCAATTTACATTCCCACCAACAGTGCAAGAGGGTTCCCTTTTCTCCACACCCTCTCCAGCATTTGTTGTTTGTAGAGTTTCTGATGATGCCCATTCTGACTGGTGTGAGGTGATACCTCATTTACCTCCCCGACCCACTACTCTTAGATAGCTTCTTTGCTTCTGGAATGACAAGATGTTCCAGGCTCATCTTGTGCATTTCCTGTCCCCAACCTGGATTCAGTCATTTTTTTCATAAAGCCCTGATTCCTTTTAGTGGGATTTGATGTTAAGACGTCATAGGGGCAAATATATATAATATAAATAAATATATTTATTTTTAAAAGATGAAGTAGACCATGAATTCTTACTGTTGCTTAAAACCAGGACTAGAGAGTTTTTAATTATCTGTTTTATATCTTTATCTCCTTTCAACCTTGTTGAAAATCTTGGTTCTTAACAACAGTAAAATAAGTACTTATTTGCATTATTTCACAGTATATATTCAACCGTCTCAGAATAATGATGCCAACCTACAGTATGACTACTGAAAATGACTTAAGATATATCATTACTATATTTTAAGTTACTCTAAATTATTATATTTTAGAATCACTTGTAATAGGTACTCTCTGTATGGTTATGCCATTAAATGTATACATATTTATGTTCATTTTAGTTGCAGTTTTTAGGAATTGCTTTGTCAAATTAAATTTATTTTATAATTATATAAAATAATTACATATTCTAAAGGCATATCTACAGAATAAGCTATTTGCAAAGAAGTGTGGCCTCTGTCCCTGGTTCCTGTACCTTGTTCATTCCTATTCCCTATAGGTAACCATTTAAAAATTTCATGTTTTGTCTTTCTGTTTTTCAAAAGATATAAACATGTACATGGGTTAAGGTTTCAGTTCTACAACACTGCTCCCTCAGCTACCTCCCGCCACCCCCACTTCAGACACCAGTCACAAGTCCAGGTTGTCACCTCTGCTTCTGAAGGACTATAGATTAGAAGTTCCCATTGAAACTGTGCACCTCAGATTGGCACTTGAACCCCTGTGCCAGGACTTGAACCCAGCCTAAACCCAAACTGGGACTTGAACCCACACGGCTGGGACTTGTACCCGGCCAAAACCCATAGTCTTCCAACTGAGATCACACACCTGGTTTCAGGACTTAATGAAGCTCAGGTTCTTGATGTCTCATCAGAGGAAGAATTCAGTGAGAGACAAAGTGATAGGTAAGAAGTGGATTTATTTAGAGAGAAAAACACTCCACAGGCAGAGCGTGGGCCATCCCAGAAGGCGAGAGCGGCCTTGAGAGAAACATACTCCACAGACAGAGTGTGGGCCATCTCAGAAGGTGAGAAGGGCCCCAGGGTATGGGGTTGTCAGTTTTTATAGGGGCGGGTAATTTCATAGGCTAATGAGTAGGAGGAGTATTCCAGCTATTTCAGGAAGGGGGTGGGGAATTCCAGGAATTGGGCCAATGCCAGTTTGATCCTTGTGGTCAGTGTTGGAACTGCCATGACACCTGTGGGTGTATCATTTAGCTTGCTGATGTGTTACAGTGAGTGTGTACTGAGACTCAAGGTCTAGTAGAAGTCAACTTGTCTGCCATCTTGGATCCATTTGGTTCTAATCAATTTATGTCATGTCCTTAGGCTATGTCATTCTTTCAGAGGTTGTGCCCTGACCCCTTCCCTCCTGTTTCACCATGACCCTCTCCTTGGGTTTTATTAATTGCTAGAGCAGCTCACAAAACTCAGGGGAACATTTTACTTACTAGGTTACCTGTTTATTATAAAAGGATATAGTTCAGAAACAGCCAGATAAAGGAGATGCATAGGGCAAGATATGTGGGGAAAAGGCTCGTAGCTTACATACCATCTTTAAGTGCACCACTCTCCCCAGATCTCCACGTGTTCACCAACCCACAAGCTGTCTGAAACACATCCTTTTGGGTTTTTATGGAGGCTTTATTACATAGGCATGATTGATTAAATCATTGGTCATTGGTGATAGATTGAACCTGCAGCCCCTCTCCCCTTCCTGGAAGTGAGAGGAGTGGGACTGAAATTTCCAACCCTCTAATCACAGGTTGGTTCTTCAGGCAACCAGCCTCCATCCTTAGGTGGGGTTCAAAAATCACTTCATTAACATAACGAAAGACACCTTTGCTGCTCTTATCACTTTGTAAGTTCCAAGGGTTTTAGTAGCTCTATGCTAGGAACAGTGGACAAAGACCAAGTATATTTCTTATTATACGTGATGATATAAAATCTTATGGTTCTGGTTTTGAGGTTTTTAATCCAAACTAGGGAACCCAGGAGAACAAATAAGTTTGAGGGTCAAGAAATGATGGGTGGGAAACAGTAAGTTGGTTTTGAGCATGTTGAATTTGAAATCCTATGGAACATCTGAGTGGGAATATCTAGTTGGAAACCATATTATAGATTCCAGGAGATAGGTGTGAACTAGATGTGTGGTTCTAGATGTAATAGCTGAAGCTATGCATGCTCATGAGACCTGTCAATTTTGTATATGGTAAGAAGCAGGCCATGGTTGGAAATAAGGCTGCCAGTCTAACTGCTAATTTTCCTGTGAAATGTGACCCCTGTCAGGATCACAGGCCCTGAGAACACAAAGACAAATGCCATCATCCTCTCTGCATCTTTTGAGAGAGGGTGATCTGTTCGTTGTCCAAGGCAGAGGAGCTTACTTTGAAAGCACTAATTAAATTATGAAATGTAAATAAGACTTAATTGGAGGAACCTCAGAGGAAGCCCTTTCCTAAATAAATCTTGATTTCTTGATGAATTGGTTTGGTAGGATAGAAAGGGAAGAGTGAATAGGATTTAGGTTCAGATTCCTCTGAGTTGTTCTGCTGGGATATAATGCTTATTCAAATGCCTAAGTTGAAGGAGTGTGTCACTAAGAGGGAATGGGATTTGGGGACTGAGAGCTTTTGGGAGGGGTGAGCGGTGGTGGCAGATGAACTTTAATGCATCCTTTATTATTTGGGATTAAATTCCGAAAGAGATCCTTGGCCATTCAGTGACTGGTTATCTGGTCTGAACTGCTTCCTCTGATGCCACGAAGCCCAAGGGATGGCGACACAGTGTGGCAGTCTTGTGACTGCAGTACAGCTCTCGTGCCGTGGAGTGAGGGAGGGCTGGAGGGCGTGTTTTGAATATAAATGTTGGTCGCTGTGGTTAGTGTCCTCAAATGTTCCCTTCCCTCAGCATTTTTAATCCTGTTGCTCTTTCCTTCATTTATCTGGTAGCCACAAGAAACTAATTTTCTCAAACTTTGGTCTTTTTGAATCTTTGGTCCATTATTTAACAAACACATTTGTGTGGTTACTATTCCATTCTCTGTCTAATTTCATCTTAAGATTGACCCCGTGATTTGGAATTATTCATTCCATTTAATATCTGAGGAAGCCAAATCATAAAAGGTTTTAATGAGTTGAATTAGCTACTATGGCTAGTAAGTTATAGAGCTGGAATCTGTATTCAGATCTTCTGATCTGAAGATAGTACTCTTTTCTTGACTGCATCTACCTTTATACATCATGGTAGTAAAGGTGAAGAAGAACGAGCTAGTGGAAGGGAGACACTATTTGAAAGGAGTTTCTAAGAATTAGAAGATGCTTCTTGAACTTCAGGAAACTATCATTTTTTTGAAAGGAACAAAAATTCTCATGTGATTTCTAGGGCCTTGTTATATAGGCAAATCACATCACAATGTTCTTTTACAACATAAAAATCCTGAATAGCTGAGCATAAAGGGATGCCCTTCAGGGTAGGATCAATGAATTCCTTTTAACTTTTTATGTCCCCTTAAAGGGGCTACAGCTAAAAGTGTGGAGGTGAGAGAACCATAAATCATGGACGTTGAAATACTAAATGCTGTGAACATAAATGTTTCGATAAATACTAAGTGGTATCAAATTCTGCTGTGAAATTCCAAAGTGTAATATAATCCTTTAGTGTGAGGAAAGAAGTCTCCAAGTGAACAACAGTTAAAGGTGGTCAGCTTGGCTTCTATATTTTGAAAAGGGAGCAAAGCTTAACACTGCTGCGTGTCAGTCAGTCCAGAAAGAGCAAGGGAATGGCTGTTTCATGCTGATGAGTTGTTTGTCCTTTTTTCTACTTTACACCTTTCTTCTTGTTTAATATATACAGGTATACATTATATAGCTATTATGTATACAGAGGCCTTTTTGACATCAAAGATTCTGGTTTTGCAGTTTGGATAATCTATAAGATTATACCGACCATAACATAGCAGGCACATGCCAGACACTTGACCCCTAAAAGGGAGTCACAGGCCATGACATATTTAAACACAGTGAGAAGTGAAGTGAACAGCCAGCATGCTCTTGAACAAATGTGCATTGTTGTTAAAATTGAAACCACATGTTGATTAATAAAACATAGGTGCAACCTAACTGAAAATGTGTGGACAGTTGGAACCCTGAGTATATTATTATTTTTTAAATTTATATTTTGTCTGTGGTTCTTGAGGCCCCATACTCTGTTTTCATAGTGAAAGTCAGCAACACAAGCTCAGCTGCATGGAAGGCGCTGGGCGCCAAAAGACCAGGTCTTCTCTAGTTGCTGGGACCGTGGAAAGATTTCAGCTGCTGCAACAAGAGCCTAACCAGATCTTTCTAAACCATGTCAAACCTGAACTTACCTGAGGGGCTAAATCACAGCCTGCTGAGCCAGACATCTCTGAATACAGCAGTAATTCAATGGCTGTTTATTACTTTATGGAAAATTCAGCCATAGACAGTTGTATGAAGAGATATTCAACAAACTAAATGTTTCAAGCTTCATTTAGTTTGAAATAACACAGGTTTCTTCTTCAGAGCTCCAAGTTTTTAGCTCTGGTGCATCTATTTTTTGTTTATTGGCAACTTAAATTAAGACAGGTGAGAGCTGTTGAATTTTCTCTGCAGGCAGATGAGAATGATGAAATAATGATTTATTTGTGTATCCTTTGCGCAGTAACAGCTAGAGTTGTCCGGAAATCCCATTAGTAATTTCTTTTTGCTTCTGTTCTATATATTTACTTGGAGCCAGCAATAGAAAAGTTGAGGGGAAAGAGGAGAGAGAACATAGGCAGAGAACATAGGAGGAGAACATAGTAATTTCTTTTTCTGTTCATTGGCGGAATTTTTCTCTTTTTGGAAGGAGCACGAGGTCTGTGGGACGAGCGTAAACTCCTGCACAGGAAAGGAACCCCTTGTTCCCATTCAGTATGCTTTCTTCTTACATATTTCTAGGGTTACTACTTTGCCTAGGTGAAAGCAAAGGCTGAAGCTACATAACGAGTCTCCCAGGTAATAAAGTGCCCTGACTTGATTTCATACCAGCAGCCTGTTTCACCACAGGTAATACTTACAGTTCATTTTTTATTTTAATATTCTACTAAGACCTTCTCCTCCTAGGTGTTCATTTATTTATTTATTCAGCACATATTTAAGGACATACTTTGTACATAATTAAGTGCTAGATTTTTAGAGAAGAGAAAAGGAATTATACAGTAATTCATGTCTCTTTTAACCTAGAGGTGAAAAAAACCCGTACACACTCATAAGAACAAATTACACACTAAAAAAATGAGTTCACAAAGTAGCATTAGATGAAGGGAATAGAAAATAAGTTATGTCAGTTCAGAAACAAGGGAGAGTTAACATTTCACCATGAACGGGACTGATTCTTGGAATCAGAGAGGGCCTTGTGCGGTGTCTTAGTGGCTTGGTAGGGGTTGTATGGGAAAGGAAGACTGAGCCTCTTTCCAAGAATGTGGAGGGTTAGGACCCAAACTGCAGAGGCAAAATAAGCGTGGCACATTTAGGGAAGTGTGAGTTGACTAGTGTCTAGAGTGGAAGTTTCACTGAGGGAAATATCTACTTATTCTATAATTTTAACAAGTATTATACTGAGGTCCTACTACTCTGTGCTGCGTGCTTTGTATACAAAGATGAAAAAGGCAGACATGGTTTCAGCCATCAAGGAGGTTACCATCTGATAGATGTCAGGACAATAAACATGGGAATAATAACTTATGAAAATTATTAGGTAAAACTTATTAGGAAACATACAAGGATCTATGAGTGAAAACAGGGGAAAACAACTGGAAAATAAGATAACTTTGTGTGTATTGTGGCCCAGAGGAGGCAATGTGATGTTGTATAGTTGAATAGTGTGTTCAGATCCCAGCTCTGCTGTGGGACTTGGTGAGTTATCAAACCTATCTGAGCAAAGGTCTCCACCTTTGGAAAATGGAATACCACCTGCTTTACAGAATTGCCGTCAGAATTGAATGAAATAACATAACATATATGAAGTAACATCCACAGTCTTTAACACATAATAGATTCTGAGTAAGTGTTAAAACCCATCATTCAGTCATGGCAAAACACCAGAGAAATAAAGAAATGCTGTTGTTTTTTTTTTCTGTTAGAAAAAGGCTCTGCAATGTTTATATAAGTTAACATGGTTGGTTAGAGAGTCACAGATAAGGTCTCCTCATCACTACCTATACCTGTTGGGATGGTGATGGCTTAGTCAGTAGCCTTAGAATAAGAACACTCCTCTCATAGAGGCTGCACACGCTCTGGATTTGTCTTTTCTACTGTTATTTTGGTTGTGAAAAGTATATGCCATTTTTCATGGATGAATATAAGACATGCTGGTTTAATGACTGCAGGGTGGCAATAAATTCAGCAAGTGCAATTTTCCCTTTGATCAAAATAGTTAATACCATGCAAAACCCCTGTCCTTCCCACAGAAGTCCTTTTTCTGCTTTAGGAGTTGTTGAATCAAGTCCAAGTTATATTAGGACTCTGAAGTGTTCTTTCCTTTCTCATTAAAGTGGAGACTCTGAAAATTGGGTCGAAAAATATTGTTTCCTTGTCCAACCTGACCTGTTGTGTTCCACTAGTATATCGATGGATGCCTCGTGATGCCAGCAGGATACTCAGGGTAGTGGATAGTAAGCAGTCGGAACAGGATGCGGTTTCTGATGCTCTTGGAGCAGTGAATTTGTCTGTGAAGGTTCCTATGTGAATATTTATGGTGCCATTATTTTCCTTTGGTGGTATCTGCCTGGAAGTTACTGCATCTTGGCAGATATGGTTCTGTTGTTGTTGGAGATACCAAGAAATTGGAGAGGCAATTTCATAAAATAGTGAGGAATTAAAGTAAAGAGCCATTGACCTTCAAGAATCCCGGAACTCACGGATCTGGGAGAAGGAATTACAGTTTCCAACTGGTATGAACTAAAGTTCTCAAACTGGATGTCAAAAGTCAAAACACTAAATCAATAAAATATCAAGTCAGAGCCATTTTATTGTCAAAAGAAACCTTCATTTGTCCTTCACACAGTAAGATTTTAGTCTTTGCTGATGACTGCTGTTCTGTTTTGATTTAGTTCATATGTGGGCATGATACCTCCTCATTCCAGAAAAGATTTAAAGTAGACAGTGGACATAGATTTTTAAGACTGTTACCCAGGAAAGACAACTCAAAACTTCCAAAATATTTTGTGACACTGGATATCAAACATTAGTCGTATTCTTTTATTCCTCATGCTTTATTTCTATAGGCTTCTTCAGTGGTTTCCAGCTGTTTCTTGTCCCTTTGGCTGCTTTTCTTGCCCTTTCCATTCCATGTGGTCACTAACCACGATCCCTGGGCTTAGGAAGGGCTTTGTTCTGAGGAAATGAGAAGTGCTCTGAAGGGGACATTGACACTAGACCGAAATGGAAATGAGCAGGATGCTGTTCTTGCTTAAAAGGAGAGAAGTAAAACCAGCAAAATAAACGGTAGAAAATAAATGTGGATGAAATATTCCATTTCTAAAAGTTCATGCTTAATCTGACCAATAATACCCATAATGATTATCCTACTGAAATCCAAATCTGAGAACAAAATACACATGAAAGTATTTTAAAGTAACTATACCTGCCAAGAAATAGGCATAATTTTCCATGAGTAAATGAATGTGCTTCAACAGGGTTTGGTCCTAAATTAGGCACATGTTAAATTTCACTAAGTGGTATGATGTGCATCAGGTCAAGATGGCAGATGAAGTCCATCCTTTTGAACACACCTCCCTCCCATGTAAATGTTAAAATGAGAATTAGGTAGTGATAATGAAATAAACACGTAATGAGAAGAATAGAAAGGGCTTTGTTGAACAAACAAAATGTTTTAACAGGTGTCTGGAAGGCAGAGAACAGGTGGAAAAATGATGATTAGGAAAAAAGAATGGAGGAAACTGCAGCCTAGAAGACGAGCAGAAGGGCTGAAGATTTTCTCTGTATTTTTAAGTAGTACATACATGGCATCTGAAAGTCTTCCTGATTCCCTCATTATCTCCCCAGAGCCAACAAATAATCCATGCTTACTGATTTTAGATCCTAAATATCAACCAGTGTCTGTTCTCAAACATTTCCTGAAGTTCTCCTCTCCTTTATCACTCTATTGACCTGCCATGGTTCAAACGTTTATTGTCTCCAGTTTTGACCATTGCAGCAGCTTCTGTCTGGTCCCCCTATCTCCAGGCTTGGCTTGTTCTAACCTTTCAAAATGCAAATATTACTAACGAAGCCACCCTTCCAATTAAAGTCTTGTAATAGTTTCCTGTGACTTTTAGAATAAGCAGGTTAGCAGAGGATGCAAAGTCGTAATCCTCATCTTTACTCCAGTGTCATTAACTCCAATCTGTTTCCCCTCTCCCCATAATTATCTATACTATTTATATCCCAGCAGTAATGAACTTGCCCTTTTTTAAAAAAAGCCTTATAGTTTTCTATGTATAAATCTTTCACCTCCTTGGTTAAATTCCCTAAGATACTATGCAGCTTCACATATCAGTGCTTTTGTTGATGCCACTTATTTTGATTGGAATGTCCTCTCTTGTGCCACTCCCCTGTCCCTATGACTTCTTTTCATGACGTATTTCAGTTTATCTTTGAAAATGCTACCTAGTGGTCACCTTCACTGTGAAATCTTGCCTCCTTGAACATGCTTCTATTCAGATATCAAAGTTTATTGTGCTTTTTTGTTTTAAATGTGTGTTTCTTTTATAAGACTGAGCTCTTAGAGCAGGACTGTGTATTTGCAGCTCTACAGCCCAAGGGTTTTTTTTTCCTTCAAATTTAGAAAAATTTCAACCACCGTTACTTTAAATATTTCTTCTGTCCCCTTCCTTTACAGAAACTCTAGTTACACCTATGTTAGGCCACTTGAAGTTATCCCACAGCTCACTGATGTTGTGGGTTTTGTTTTTTTTTTTTATTTACTTGATTCTTTTTTTTCTTACTGTGTTTCATTTTGCATAGTTTCTGTTGCTATGTCTCGAAGTTCACTATTTTTTTTTTTCACAAAATCTAATGTTGAATTAACCCCATTCAGTGTATTTTTCATCTTGGACATTGTGGTTGGCATCTCTAGAAGTTCAGTTTACATCTTTAAAAAATACCTTGCATGTCTTCATTGACCTTTTTGTATACATGGAATGAAGTTATAAGCTGTTTCAGTGTAATTGTCTGCTAATTCCAATATCTCTGTCAGTAGTGGTTTGGTTTCTATTGATTGTTTTTTTTTCTCTTCATTGTCTATTGTATCGTCCTGATTTTTTCCATGCTTGTTAATTTTTTTACTGGATATTTACCATTGTCAGTTTTTACTTTGTTGAGTGCTGGGTATATTTCTTTTTTTTCTTTTTTTAAATACAGCTTTTATTGAGGCATAATTGATATGCAGAAATACCGCAAATATTTAATGTCATATGCATACACCCATGAGGCCATTGCCAAAATCAAGGAAATAAGCATATTGATTGCTTCCAAAAGTTGCCTTATGTCCCTTTGCTTTTTTGGTGGTAGGAATACTGAACATGAGATCTACTCTCTTAACAAATTTGTGAGTACACAGCACCATTTTGTTAACTACAGGCATTATGTTGTACAGCAGATCTCTAGAACTTATTCATCTTGTATAACTATAACTTTATACCTATTGAACAACAACTCCTCATCTCCCCCTCTCCTCATCCTTTGGCAAACACCATTTATTTTCTGCTTCTATAAGTTTGACTATTTTAGATACCTCAAATAAGTGGAATCATGCAGTATTTGTCCTTCTATGACTGATTTCACTTAACATAATATCTTCTAGGTCCATCCATGTTGTTGCAAATGGTAGAATTTCTTTCTTTTTTTAAGGCTGAAAATATTCCATTGTTGTATCAATATATACTATTTGGTTTGAACAATTAGTTTGTTTCCATATCTTGGGCGTTATGAATAACGCTACAATGAACATAGGAGTGCAGATATCTCTTCAATGTCATGATTTCAGTTTTCTTTAGAAAAATACTGATCAGTGGGATTGCTGGATGATTTGGTACTTCTACTTTTAATCTTTTGAAGAACTTCCATACTGTTTTTCATAGTGGCTGCACTCACCAACAGTGTACAGGGGTTCCAGTTTCTCCACATTCTTGTCCACACTTTTGTTTTTTTGATAATAGCCATACATACTAACAGGTGTGAGGTGCTATTTCATTGTGGTCTAGATCTGCATTTCCCTGATGATTAGTGATGTTGACCACATTTTCATATACCTGTTGACCATGTGTATCTCTTCTATAAAGAAATGTCTATTCAATTCCTTGCCCGTTTTTTAATCAGGTTACTTGAGGGTTTTTTAAATTGAGTTTTAGTCGTTCCATATATATTTTGGATATTAACCCCTTATCAGATATATGGTTTGCCAAGTTTTTCTTTCATTCCATAGGTTGCCTTTTCACTCTATTGACTGTTTCCTTTGCTGTTCAGAAGCTTTTTAGTTTAATGTAGTTCCAGTTGTCTATTTTTGCTTTTGGTGCCTGTGCTCTTAATGTCATAAAATTGTTGCCAAGAACAATGTCATGAAGCTTATCCCCCATGTTTTTTTCTAGGGATTTACAGTTTCAGATCTCATACTTGAAACATTAATCCATTTGAGTTGATTTTTGTGTATAATGTAAGATAAGAATTCGATTTTATCCTTTTGCATGTGGATATCCCATTTTCTCAGCAGTATTTGTTGAGAGACTGTGCTTTTCCCTTTGTGTAATCTTGGCACCTTGTTGCAGATCAGTTGACTGTATACACATGGATTTATTTCAGGGCTCTCTGTTCCATTCCATGGGTCTATATATTTGTCTTTATGCCAGTATTATATTGTTTTTATTACTATAGCTTTGTAATATATTTTGAAGTCAGGAAGTATGATGCCTCAAGCTTTGTTCTTTTTTCTCAAGATTGCTTTGGCTCTTTGGATATTTTTTTTTCCATAGAATTTTAGGATTGTTTTTTATATTCCTATAAAAAACTATCATTGGGATTTTGATGAGAATAGCATTGAATCTGTAGATTGTTTGCGATAGTATGACATTTAACAATGTTAAGTCTTCCAGTCCCTGAACACAGGATGTCTTTTTGTCTATTTGTGTCTCCTTTAATTTCTTTCATTCACGTATTGTAGTTTTCAGTGTACAAGTCTTTCACCTCCTTAGTTAAGTTTATTCCCAAGGATTTTATCTTTTTGATACTATTATAAATAGGATTGTTTTCTTAATTTCCTTTTTGGGTAGTTTGTTATTGTATGGAAATGCAGTTGATATTTGTATCCTGAAGCTTTACTGAATTTGTTTATTAGTTCTAACACTTCTGGTGGGAATCTTTTTTTTTTTTTTTTTTTAATTTTTATTGGAGTATAGTTGATTTACAATGTTGTGTTAGTTTAAGGTGTACAGCAAAGTGAATCTGCTATACATATACATATATCCATTCTTTTTAAGGTTCTTTTCCCATATAGGCTGTTAAAGAGTTTTGAGTAGAGTTCCCTGTGATGTACAGTAGGTCCTTATTAGTTATCTATTTTATATATAGTAGTGTGTATATGTCAGTCCCAATCTTCCAATTTATCCCACCCCCACCCCCTGGTAACCGTAAGTTTATTTTCCACATCTGTAACTCTATTTATGTTTTGTAGATAAGTTCATTTGTATCCCCCTTTTTTTTTAGGTTCCACATATAAGCAATATCATATATTTGTCTTTCTCTGTCTGACTTACTTCACTCAGTATGATAATCCCTAGGTTCATCCATATTGATGCAAATGGCATTATTTTATTCTTTTTTATGGCTGAGTAATACTCCATTGTATATATGTACCACATCTTCTTTATCCATTCCTCTGCTGATGGACATTTAGGTTGCTTCCATGTCCTGGCTATTGCAAATAGTGCTGCAATGAACATTGGGGGGCATGTATCTTTTCAAATTATGGTTTCCTCCAGATATACGCCCAGGAGTGGGATTGCTGGGTCATATGGTAGCTCTATTTTTAGTTTTTAAGGAACCTCCATACTGTTCTCCATAGTAGCTGTACCAGTTTACATTCTTGGCGGGAATCTGTAGGGTTGCTATATATAAGATCATGCCACCTGCAAACAGATACAACCTTTACTTCTTCCTTTTTGATTTGGATGCCTCGTATTTCTTTCTTTCTTTTCTTCTTTTTTCTAATTGCTCTGGCTAGGACTTCCAGTACTATGTTGAATAGAAGTGGTGAGAGTGGGCATCCTTGCCTTGTTCCTAAGCTTAGAGGAAAAGCTTTCAGTTTTTCCTCTTTTAAGCTCTGAACTTTTCAGACATGGCATTTGTTATCTCAAGTAAATTCCTTTTATACCTCATTTGTTGAGAGTTTTATCATGTATGGGTGTTGAATTTTGTCAAATGCTTTTTCCCTATGTATTGAAATAATCATATGATTTTTATCCTTCCTTCTGTTAATGTGGTGTATCACATTAATTGATTTGCATATGCTGAACCATCCTTGCACCCCAGAGATGAATCCCACTTGATCATGGTGTGTGATCCTTTTTATATATTGTTGAATTCAGTTTGTTAATATTTCATTGTGGATTTTTGCATCTGTGTTCATGGCCTGTAGTTCTTGTAGCTTCTTTTTTTTTAATTAATTGATTTTTAAAAAATTTTTATTATTTATTTATGGCTGTGTTGGGTCTTCGTTTCTGTGCAAGGGCCTTCCTCTAGTTGTGGCAAGCGGGGGCCACTCTTCATCGCGGTGCGCGGGCCTCTCACCATCGCGGCCTCTCTTGTTGCAGAGCACAGGCTCCAGATGCGCAGGCTCAGCAATTGTGGCTCACGGGCCCAGTTGCTCCGCGGCATGTGGGATCCTCCCAGACCAGGGCTCAAACCCGTGTCCCCTGCACTGGCAGGCAGACTCTCAACCACTGCGCCAGCAGGGAAACCCCATAATTAATTGATTTTTTTAAACATCTTTATTGGAGTATAATTGCTTTACAATGGTGTGTTAGATTTCTGCTTTATAACAATGTGAATCAGTTCTACATATACACATATCCCCATATCTCTTCCCTCTTGAGTCTCCCTCCCTCCCCCACTCCCTATCCCACCCCTCTAGGTGGTCACAAAGCACAGAGCTGATCTCCCTGTGCTATGCGGCTGCTTCCCACTAGCTATCTATTTTACATTTGGTAGTGCATATATGTCCATGCCACTCTCTTGCTTTGTCCCAGGTTACCCTTCCCCCTCCCCGTATCCTCAAGTCCATTCTCTAGTAGGTCTGCATCTTTATTCCCGTCTTGCCCCTAGGTTCTTCATTACCATTTTATTTTTAGATTCCATATATATGTGTTAGCATATGGTATTTGTTTTTCTCTTTCTGACTTCACTCTATATGACAGACTCTAGGTCCATCCACCTCACTACAAATAACTCAATTTCGTTACTTTTTATAGCTGAGTAATATTCCATTGTATATATGTGCCACACCTTCTTTATCCATTCATCTGTCGATGGACACTTAGGTTGCTTCCATGTCCTGGCTATTGTAAATAGAGCTGCAATGAACATTTTGGTACATGACTCTTTTTGAATTATGGTCTTCTCAGGGTATATGCCGAGTAGTGGGATTGCTGGGTCATATGGTAGTTCTATTTTTAGTTTTTTAAGGAACCTCCCTACTGTTCTCCATAGTGGCTGTATCAATTTACATTCCCACCGACAGTGCAAGAGGGTTCCCTTTACACCACACCCTCTCCAGCATTTATTGTTTGAAGATTTTTTTTTTTTTTTTTTTAATTTTCGTTGTGTTATTTTTTTTTTTTTAATTATTTATTTATTTATTTATTTATTTTTGGCTGTGTTGGGTCTTCGTTTCTGTGCGAGGGCTTTGTCCAGTTGCGGCAAGCGGGGGCCACTCTTCATCGCGGTGCGCGGGCCTCTCACTATCGCGGCCTCTCTTGTTGCGGAGCACAGGCTCCAGACGCGCAGGCTCAGTAGCTGTGGCTCACGGGCCCAGCCGCTCTGCGGCATGTGGGATCTTCCCAGACCAGGGCTCGAACCCGTGTCCCCCGCACCGGCAGGCAGACTCTCAACCACTGCGCCACCAGGGAAGCCCTGTTTGTAGATTTTTTGATGATGGCCATTCTGACCAGTGTGAGATGATATCTCATTGTAGTTTTGATTTGCATTTCTCTAATGATTAATGATGTTGAGCATTCTTTCATGTGTTTGTTGGCAATCTGTATATCCTCTATTGGAGAAATGTCTATTTAGGTCTTCTGCCCATTTTTGGATTGGGTTGTTTGTTTCTTCGATATTGAGCTGCATGAGCTGCTTGTAGATTTAGGAGATTAATCCTTTGTCAGTTGTTTCATTTTGTTTTCTGTCTCCTAGGGATCACTCTCCTTTTTTGCCCGATTTCTGGTGTCTTGAAAACCATTGTTTCACATATTTTGTCTAGTTTTTTGGTTGTTTCAGGTTATAGAGTAAATCTAGTCCCTGTTATTGCATCTTGGCTGGAAGTAGAATCCTCCAGAGTTTCACTTAAAAGTTAGAGAAGATAGATGCTCAGAAGAATTATTCAGAAGCATGCAGAATATAGAAACAGAGGAAATACTTCCTAACTCATTCTGTGCAGCCAGCATTACCATAATACCAAAACCAGACAAAGACATTACAAGACAACTACAGACCAACATCTTTCATGAACATATATGCAAAAAAATACAATAAAAAATGGGCAAGAGTTCCGAATAGAAACCTCAGCAAAGAAGATATAAAGATGGCAAATAAGCATATGACCTCAAGGTAATTCAGATTAAAGCAATGAAACATACTTTTACCATCCAATCCAGCAATTACACACCTTGGTGTAATTCAAAGGAGTTGAAAACTTGTATGCACACAAAAACCTACACACACATGTTTGCAGCAGCTTTAATCGCTATTGCTTCAAACTTGGAAGCAACCAAGATCTCCTTCAGCAGTTTAATGGATAAATAAACTGTGGTATATCCATAGAATTGAATCTTAATTAGTGCTAAAAGGAAATGAACTATCAAGCCGAAAAAGACATGGAAGAACCCATGCAGTTCAAACCCATACAGTTCAAACCTGTGTTGTTCAAGGGTCAACTGTATATGATTCCAACTCTATAACAATCAGGAAAAGGCAAAACTATGGAGACAGTAAAAGGATCAGTGGTTGTCAAAAGCTGGGGAATAGGGAGGAATAAGCAGCCAGAGCACAGAGGATTTTTAGGGTAGTTAAACTGTTCTATATTATACTATAATGGTAGATACATGTCATTATTCATAGTGGTGGATATATGTCATTATACATTATACATTTGTGAAAACCTATAGATTGTACAACACGTATATTAACCCTAATATAAACTATGGACTTTGGAGGATAATGATTGGTCAATGTAGGTTCATTGATTGTAACAAATGTACCATTCTGGAGTGGGATGTTGGTAGTGGGACTGGATGTTATTTATGTGGGGGTGTGGGTTATATGGGAACTCTATCTTTCATCCAGTTTTGCTGTGAACATGAAGATGCTCTAAAAAATAAAGTCCATTAAAAACTAATTCAAGATTATCACCCAAAGAAACTTTGAACCATTTTGGTAAACCATTATTCCTATTTGATTTTATGATAAAAAAAATCAGTTATCCATTCTATCTCTTTCATAACCATCCACCTACTTCCCTCTCTCAAACCTACTAATAGAATAAGTGTTTTCTTCCCATTTTCTATGTTGACCCACAAAAAGTGCACAGTATTGTGCTTCACTCATGCTGAAGTCTGATGAAAGGGATCAGTCATTCATCTGATCCTTTGGTATAGGTTTCACTGAGGGTATATCAGTTTTTATAAATAATTTTTAATAGATACTCTGTAGGTGAAAGGGTTTTTAACATTCTGTAAAGCACATTGATGTATAGACTGTGAATGCTAATTGTGAAGTGCTGAGGTAGCTTAGTTGCAAACCAACCACTTTTGCATGTTGAATATTGTGCAGTGGGGTTGCTTCAGCTTCAGCTCAATAGCTTAGTCTAGTCCTTATGCATAAATATGAGAGCTTGATTTCTATCTAGATATAAGACCAGAGTTCTGCCTTGCCTCCATTTTGTCTTTTATTAACTAAAAAGACAGAGAAGTGGCTGTGAGTGAAAGAAGAAAATAAAGAGAAATAAATGTTTTAGCCAATAAGTCAATTTAGAAATGTCGTTGTACCAACAGCCAGTGCCCACATGTTCCAAGAAGATATCTCATTTTCCTTATTCAGAATTAACTATCTTCCTCCAAATTTGTAATTCTTGTGACCCATGAGAGAAGTTAGGCTATATTAAAAATAACTATTTAGTTTTATTTAGATTTTGTGATTTTTTTTTAAAGGAATACCTGGGATTAGGTTGGGATCTTTACTGATCTGACTAGGTTGTTGGAGAATTATCTCTGTGTGTGCAAGTTTAGGTTAACTTCTGAGTTTGCAAGAGTCTGAAGTAAGTTTGAGACCACTATTAAAATGACTACAGTTTGTAGCATTAGATGATATTACTTACTCTGTGGCTGAATTCTCTTATCAAAAAGTTCCTAAAATTTATGAAAAGTAATAGTTATCAGAATCTATAACCAGAATAACACAACAGATAATTTATGCATTACGTTTTAGAATTGTTAAAATTTTGTGTTTCTGATCACCAACTACTCCAGCTACTCCATATTGGATGATAGGGACATAAACTAAATTTTTTATTGATGAACACAATTGGAGTGCTAGATGATGTTCAGTTTGTTTTATGTTTGAATTTGTTACTAAAAATCATTTCATGATCTATAACTTTCTAATGCCAATGAATCATACATCTATAAAATAATAAGATTTTTAGATGAAAAAAAATCTCTTACTATATTGGGTCGGCCAAAAAGTTCATTTGGGTTTTTTTGGCCAACCCAATATATATCCATTCTGAGCATCAGAATACTTCTAGCAATTCAAACTAATGGACTATGCTGTCTAGAGGATAGTAATTCAGTGCTTTAGAAATGTGTGAGAGAATTAATTTGAGAATGATGGAAGTCACATTGGGGAATAAATGATACAAATTAAAATTAATTTCAACAGAGTTGTTTTGGCCTTACTTTCCAATTCATCCTCATCGGGAATTAATAAAAATCTTAGCAGGATGTGTTCAGGTTCTATTGATCCTATTCTCTTTCAACCATATTATCTACTAAGATAGTCCATTCCTTGTGTGAGCTGTTGATTATTAATATTTTCATAGGAAAACGTAAGATACTTTAAAAGTAATGCCTTGATCTTATTTTACTTCTTTGATACATTGCATTTTGAAGGGGAGTTTTGCAGTTTCTCAAGGTTAATATGAAACAATGAACGTTTGTCAAAGAGTACTTTATTTCCCTCATATTGTATCCTCCACAGTGCAACTGCCATTAAATGTTTAATTGCTACACCTTAACTTTTTGGCCTTATGTATATGGAAAGTTAATGTTGATTTCAGAAGTCATTGGTTATTTTTCTGGGACATTATGAAATTAAAATATTATCTCTAAACAGTTATAAAATTCAGAGGCTATAATGGAATAGTCTAATTTTACAACATTTATTTTCCATTTTACAGTTATTTTATTGTTACATATGTTTTCTTCAACTGATATTCAAAGGCCTGGAGTTAGCAAATCTCCCCATTCAGATACTAGTTTAGGAAGTAGTCAGGCTTAAGGCTTAGTACCTGAACATCTGTGTACAAATAGTTTGGTATAAAGTAGATTCCACTACCTGTGCACATCAATGAGTCAGAGAAAACAAATTGGATTATATATTTTGGAAAATGAAATGTAATAAACATTGCCTGGGACCAGTGATTTAGATAAACTGAATGAAAAAGAAGAGTTTATTTTGAATCATCTGGCACTTGAAAAGGAAAAACAGGAAAGCCATGTTGACTTTTAATGTAGGAAGATGGAAGATAACTTGCTTTTGGGTTTGGTAAGGAGTTTGGTGATGTTTTTTAGAGCAGTGGTTCTTAAACTTTATTGTGCCTAAGAATCAGCCTTGAGCTTTAAAAAATGCTAACTTCCAGGCCCTAACTCAGAGATTCTTTTTCAGTACGTCTCAGGTAGCACTTAGGATTATTTGTTTTTTATGAACACCATGAATGATTCTCATGCAGGTGGTTTGTGGACTTTATTTTCTGAAACACCGTCTTATACTATTTCTGTTAGCTTTATGTTCTTTCTGCCTATCTAGATGTGTAGCAAAAAATATTTTGTCATTTGGTCAGAATCTCTTTGTTACTTTTCATTAATAATTCATATAGCAAAGATGAAATTTAAAAATATACATATTTGGTGTGTCAGACTGGAGAGTATAGGCACAGGTAGAATCAGAGGCTAACAATTTGACATTATATATTTTATCGAAGATTTCATACAATTTAATATCAATGATTTAAAATTCATATTTATCAAACTTTTTACTCTCCCTCATTTCCCATGAATCAGTGCTCAATATAATCTGTCAGCCAACAGCCAAGTGTAACAGAATTTGCATACTAAGACAGTATTTTGTAATGTATTTTCTTTATTTTACTAATTTCATAAATTATTAGAACTTTCTGATGCTGTTTTCATTTTGTATTCTTTTACACGTCTGACCTATTTTCTTTATACAAAAGGTATTTTGGAACACTAGGGTACATTGGTGACAATATGTGTGTGTGTATGAGTGTGTGTGTGTGATTAGAGCTCCCTCTTAGGAGAAGTTTAGATATGTGAGGGGAAAGTGAAAGGACATGTGGAGATGAGGAAGATAGTAAGATATTAAAAAGAAAAAAAGTAGAGAGATGGAAAAGAAAGGAATTTCTTGCATGGTCTATACCAAGGTTTATAACAATTGGCTTTTGTTAAGTTAATTTGATGGTTCAGTTGTGTAGGAGGGTAAGCTATATGCAAAGTTTTTCTCTGGAGTGACACAGCCATATAATCTGAAGAGTGGTCCTATTAAGGTCCATTTTCCATTTGCTGTAGAAACATTCCAATGACTTGAGAGGTAAAATGTCAGTTGTTCCTATCCAAGGGTAGCATTTGTGGTCATGGTAGTGGTGGTGTTGGTAGTGTGGTGGTGGTTGTGGATGGGTTGATCCCTGAAATAAAGCAGATTGACTGCATACCAGGATGTGCCAGAATAGAAATAGAGAAAACTGGATCTCTGTGTGTAATTTATGTAAAATGCATAAACAACTTTGTGTCTCATGGGTATGGTTTAGAATAAAGAATGACTTAAAATCAAGAAAACAGACAATGGTGGTGTAAAGGGTTCGTTTTAAGATAAGCATAAAGGGACTTCTCTGGTGGTCCAGTGGTAAGGAATCCGCCTTCCAATGTAGGGGATGTGGGTTTGATCCCTGGTCAGGGAACTAAGATCCCACATGCCGCAGGGCAACTAAGCCTGCGTGCCAAAAACTACAGAGCCCATGTGCTCTGGAGCCCGCGCCACAACTAGAGAAGAGGAAACCCGCATGCCACAACTAGAGAGAAGCCTGCACGCCGCAGTGAAGAGCCTGTGCACCGCAACAAAACATCCTGCATGCGGCAACGAAGATCCCGCATGCTGCAAGGAAAGATCCCGCATGCCACAACGAAGACCCAACGCAGCCAAATAAATAAATATTAAAAAAAATAAGATGAGAATAAAAACTCAAATGTGGAAATCAAAGCCTTAAGGAAAGCATTAAGTAAAACTCGTATCACTGGGTTTTAAATACTAAATTGATGAAAAAGATCATTAAATTAGTTTTAAATTGGATGTTTTGTACATTATGTTGTAATTACCACATTATTGAAGTTAAATAAGTTTATGTCTTTCAAAATAGCAATGACGATTGGCATAAACCTTGGGTTTAAAATTTAAATTGGGCATTGTCTCTTAGAATGTCAGACTGAGAGCCACATTTTGGGGAAATGATTATTAAGAGTTTAGGAAAGTAGTAGCTGCCACAAAGCCAGAAACCTGTCCCTTTAAATTTTTTTTTCCGAAGTCCTGAGTAGTGCTAGATATGTTTTATTCACCCCTTTTAGGCTGAATCTTATAAGAAAGGTTATTTTAGGAAAAATATTAAAAATTTTTATTTATTTTTATTTATGAAATATAGGTGATTGTAGCTCAACTAATTGACCAAGGCTTGGAAAAAGCCATATATGTGTATATAGACACCCGTTCAACTTACTAAAATTTAATTTTTATTTTTTTGCTACTTGCTAAAACAAAGCTTCATCTTTATAAGAACAAAGGTAACTGTTACTCATCAGGATAAAATCATATAAAATAACAAAATATCTTCAACTTGGAAATGGAGGAACAAAGATGAGGTGGACCAAGAAAAGGGGTAAAAGAATTTAGAATCACTCAGGATTGAGGAGAAAGTAGACAAAAAGATACCTTTAAATCATTCGGCAGTGACCAAGAACCACACAGTAGGAAGAAAGACCAGTACTCACTGTACAATTGGGGAAAAATGTAAGGAAGAGTGGAGCTATTAATACCAAGCAAATAGGGGAGTAGCGTGTGGGATGACTGAGGCTGGTTCTCAAGCTGATACCTGTTGACTTGATTATTTGATAGCAGAGGTGGAGAAGTCCATGTAGAAAACACATTGATTGTGGTGAGGAGTACTAATTTATATTAAATAAAAAATGCCACATGAAGCTCATAAAAAATCTGAACATATAAGCCAGTAATAATAAGAAAAAGCATAAATCTGTGAATTAACATAAAAGTTAAAATGACAATAAAATGCTAAGACAGAAAGGGTGTATTTAAATGCAGATATGGACCCCATATGACTCTAGTACTTTCATAGAAAAAATAGAGTGCTTTTATGGGTATTTTTGACTCTACAATATATGACAGGAAGAGACGAGACTTAAGATTTTGATTTTAGACTGGAGCTCAGTGGAATAGTTAACAGGACTTTCAAAACTGAAAAAGCTCTAAGTTTCTTCAAGCAGTCATTGTTTCTGGTTCATTGACTAGAGAGAAATTTTTTTCAGACAACTGAAAATTTCTTTTATTTATTTAAACGCATCTGTGAAATCACTTTTCTCTTGAAAGATAGAAAGACTTTCCAGGTTAGTGTGTAGAAGAGAGTTTTTTTTAATGGAGTACAGAATTTCCTATTCTACATGTGCTGTTATGTCGATTTTTTAAAATAAATGAATAGAATGTATGCTTGCTGTTTATTAAGTGTTAGAAAGGAGCTTTTATCTCTTGCTGATTTTCAAAGATGAATAACAGAGCTATAGATGAAGCGGTAGACTCTAGGGCTTGGGTCTGGTTAACTTTAACAAGGTAAAGAGGAAGTACTCTTAGCTTTGTTAACTTAAGAATTCCACCTGGAAGGAAGGTTACAGAGCTGCCAGAGTTTGCCTGGTATTATAATTTTATAATGCCTTCATAACTTCAACATTTTTTGGGGGGGGTTGAACATGAAATTTAACTCATTCTAGATATTGCAGATGTAAATTACATTCAATTTTGGTTGAAGGCTTAGACATTTTTGAATGAGATAGAAGACACACTCAAATAGTTTAGATTTCTGTGGCTTCCTGGGAGCATTTGGGGAGCAGTATAAAAGCAGGTGCCTATAGTCCTTGTTTTCAGAATGGCAAAAAGCACACAAAAGCTATTTAAATCCCTTTTGTTATATGAAGTCCAAATACCTTAAATCCAGTAGATTGAAAAAAAAAAACTCCCTACTTTGAAACCAATAATTTTGACAAATTCCAGGGAAATGATACATTTATCTATGATCCAAAAGAAAATCTCTTCATTTTTCAGTGTGTGGTACAAATATGTTTAGAGTGTCCATTATGTATTTATTCTTGGGAATACTTATTACTGTGCCAGTGGGCATGCCTTATATCAAAAATGGGTGTTTCAGCAGCAGATGTTTAAATTATACTTTCACTCTGTAGCAAGTAAAATCATTTTTGAGTATCAAAATAAATATACAGCAGTTTGACTGATATGTCCCAACTAGAATCTTTAACATAAGACAAAGAACTTTAAAATAAGACAAAAAGAAACAACATTTTTTTTGGCAAGTATTACAGGAAGGAATTGCCTACACATAAGGATGGCCTTACTCATCCAGTTTAAATAGAATGGTATGTGTGATCTGAAGGGCATCTGGTGACTGATATTTGGGGGGAAATATGTTGAACAGGATTAAGTGTAGGATACTGAAGATAGATTTTTTTTAAATGTTGGAATCATTTTTATGGAATGGTCACTGTTCTTGTTGTACCCAACATGTATGATTCCCTTATATACAGGGATTATTAACCTGGACCAGTGAGTCATCTCAACATTATTATCAGTACAGTTAGCTCTCTGTAGTTCATCTGTGGATTATCCACTTAGGTATTATTTGTGACCGTTTTTCACTTTTGGATGTAATTGGACCCAATGCTTAGTATGTCCCATAGCCACACTCACCTGCTCAGAATATGTTGTAAATTATATTGGATCAACTATTTTCTACCGGTACTCTATCTTTGTGCTCCCTTTCAGACCATGTAAAATGAAGACTATACAATATGAAGGATTTTTACTGGGATCAGCAGTACCTATATTTAGAATTGTCAAAAAATTGACTTCTTCAGCAGATTCTTTCAGTTTAATTCATTTATGGTTCCCATGATTCAGTTAGGTTTGGATTCAGTTATTAAAAGGCAAAGCTGTAGAAACTTAACTGAGCTATACTTCCATCCTGGCATTCCCAGGAGGGAATTAGAGCATTACAGGGGTGGGGGAGGGAGGGAGGGAAGGAGGGAGAGAAAGAGATGGGTGGGGCGGGGAACGTGAGTGCAAGCACACTGCACGCCTGTGTAGGTGGTAAGATTGAGGGCTTAATTCTATCCCCTAGAAAAATAAGTCCCATTTCTCTTTGATCACCAGTCATTGCTAATACTTTGATAAGAAAACCACATGATTAACACAAATTTACAGTAGAAAAAAATTACTACTTTCTAAAGTCAGTGTAGAAGGATGTGGGTATTCTTTTCTCTTTTGACTCAGAGTAGACATCAGAAGCATGGAAACGAAGGAATTGTAAAAGAATTTTTAATGATAACCCCTCACGGTAATAGTTGAAGTACAATTCAGGATGTGTGCTCATGTCATAATTTCAGTGGCGATGATGAATTGTAATTATGTAAATATATGTGTGTATGTATGTTTTTCTTAATTCATTTAATGTAATGGAAATCAAGAGAATGCATCTAGAAGATGTTGGAGAGGGGATCATGTTTTTTAAATTGTTGGATATCTAAACTCAGGGCATCTGATAATCTTGAATAAGTTAAGTCCTGAAAATTCTGGGTAAATGATCTTCTACTATATAGTATTTGAATCTAGAGTTTCAGGTAGACAGCATCCACTTGATGTTAGGTAATCTGGGTTATATCCTGAGATCCAAATCCCTCTATGAGTAGCATTAAATTTCCTTTGGTGGCAGTATGTGAACAGTTCCTTGATATTTCTCAGTTTCTGCATGTTTTGTCTTTTAGGGTGTTTGCCCTGTGTACATGGCTCTCAGTCACCCATCCTAAGTCTCTGCTTCTTACTTTGAATAGTGGAGTTAATCACATTTCTTAATATTTCCTCTTGTGATTCACTGTGAAATTATCCCAACAAGAAGGACTTTGTCCTTTAGAAATTTTGAAAAAATGTTTTGAGGTTAGGTAAAAGTAGAGGCAGTAAAATATATTCTGTTCTTTACTTATAATCATCCATAATTTTATACTGGGAAGTTTTTCCTTTGTGAATGTAATTCATTCAGTATCAATGATTGGTGGCTATGTGTTGCTGGCTGACTGCTGCTTAATAGGGTGTATGGTTGAACTTTATTCCATGGGAGCCCATTACACCCCTACATTCAACTAGTGATTATCTAGTGTTCAAATGTTCATAATGAGAGACCCTGAGAAAAATTTCAGAGACCTCAAGTCAAACTATAATTACAACTGTAAAACAACAGTGTAATGCAGTGGAAAGAAGACTGAATAAATGCAATATGGAGACTTGTGTTTGATTTCCAGTTTTGTCTCTAACTACCTTTGGCCAAGGCAGGTAAGTCATTTAACCTCTATAATTTTTTATTTCTCATGTGTGCAATGTAGGGGTTGAATTTATTCAACCCCTTAATTCTTTCTAGTTCTAATATTTATTATTTGATATTATTAAATACCAAATTGTTGTTTAATTGGCCTTCTGCCATTTTGTCAATTAATTAAAAACCAAAATTCTTATGCAAGTAAATTAATAGCCCAGTGTATTAGCTAATTGGTTACTCAAGAAGTAAGCTATGGAATTTTTCAGGATTCTGTTTTGGGACTTGTATAGTTAGGATTCTCAAGAGAAAAAGGAGATTATCTCTATCTCCAGCTCCATATGTATCCCTATCTCTCTCGCTCTCTCTCTCTCTCTCTCTCTATTTCTCTATCTAAATATCTATCTAGTTAGCCAATTCTCATATATGTGTGTGTGTGTATATATATATTCATACACACACACACGAACGCACACACGTGTGTTCATGTATGTATAATAAATATATAAATTTACTTATAAATAAAAAAAATAAGGTGTTGGCTCACATGATTATGGAGGCTGAGTAGTCCAGACCCAGGAGTTCCAGTCAAGTCTGGAGGCCTGAGAACCAGGAGGGCTGATGGTGAAAGTTCTAGTCAGTCTGAGTTGGAAGGCAGGAGAAGACCAAGGTTCCAGCTCAAAGACAATCAGGCAGAGAGAACTTTTTCTTACTCAGACTTTTATTGTATTCAAGGCCTTCAGTGGATTCACTGAGGCCCACCCACATTGGGAAGGGCAGTCTGTTTTTCTCAGTCTACCAATTTAAATATTAATCTCATCCAGAAACACCCTCATAGACATACCCAGAAATAATGTTTAATCAAATAATATGGGCATGATGCAGTCCAGTCAAGTTGACACATGAAATTAACCATCACAGGACTGGAAGTTTCAACTGTAAGGAAAAATGAGAAAAAGTTTCTTTAAAATTATCTGTTTCATGAGATAACTACAACTCATTTTTTTCCTTCTGAGTTATTAGAAATCATAGTACTGTAAAATATACTGAAATAAACACTGGATATTCCCAGATAACAGAAGCAGCATGGCTCTGGAGGAAAGCAGCAGATGATAACGTGAATATTTTTGGAAGTAAGATGATTAAATAAAAATTAGAGATTGATGTGGATGAGATATGAGTTTGGTAAAAATAAATGTCAAGTAAAAAAAATTATGTGAAGATTAAAATAACTCTTAAGCAAAGCCTTTTGGAAAATTATGAACCTGAGAGGTGGAGCTAGAAAGACCTGAGGAGTGAGACTCTGGTCTCTTCAGTCATGCTTGTTCAGACAGCCATCATCTTTTACTATTATCTTCTTGGACTCAGAGAGAGAAATGCATATTCACCTGTTGTTGCAGCTTTATATTGTGGAAAGAGTCCTAGGAGAGAAGTCAAAACATACTGAGCCAAGGCCTGGTGTTTCCACTAAAAAGTTTCCTTTAATTCCACTCAAAAATTCCTTTAACTTCTTTGTACCTCAAGTCCTCATCTATAAAATGGCAATAAATTAATAACTTCCCACCTGACAAGCTCTACAAACATAAGGTATTAGTGTTCTTTATCTTCTTTATTATAGACGTTTTTCTCGTTGGTTTACTTTAAACGTTTTATAGTGAGAGCAAGAATTAGTGGAGTGATGTTTATTTGCTCCTTACTGTGTTTATACTATGTTGGCATGATAATTTACTTAGAAACATAGTGGAATTTACAACAAATAAATTTAATTTTGCTTCATTTAAAGCTGAATAAGAGGAAGGGAAATATGGCTATTTTCATATATTTTCCTCTGGAAATATCTAATCATGAAAAAAGTGGCTATTTTTGACCTACATTCAGTATTAACTACCAGCTGAAGAACCTTTTTATAACTTTCAGAAACCTAAACCTCAATGTTGAAAGGTCTTCCAGGTTTTTTTAGGAAGGGATGATATGTTAATAAGAAGTCCACGAACAGGACATGCCTAAATTAGCCCTGAGTTCACTGTGGAGTAGAGTAGATTTTCCTTGGAAGTACAGGTTTAGTCTGCAGATTTTCAACTGAGCTCTGATACAGGAGCATAAGTGATTGTTCTTTTAAAGCCACTAGTTTTAAGGTGCTTCTTATTGCAATAAGAGCTCATTGATGTGAAGGTGTAGTTTCCTTTAGAAAAAGAAGTATGTGTTACTCATATTTAAGTATGTAGGTAGTCAGGTACCTGGGTGCTCAAGTTGCATATTTTGTGAAAATTTTAATAAATACAGAAAATTACAAGAATAATATAATACCATCTAGAATTAACAAACATTGTTTTAATTTTTTTCTTAAAATTTTATTACTAAAATAATGCCCTTTTGATTTTTCACCAGAGCCAACTACTATCATGGATTTAGAATGTATCCTTATGATTCATGAATCATGAATAGCATAACTGTGCTTTGTGCATATTAGAAACATTTGAGTGGATGTGAATATGCTTCAGATATTTCTCTATAATTTGCTTTCTTATTCAGTATTGTTTTTGTGATCTATATATGTGGATATATTTAGATTTAATTTATTCATTGTATTGGTTATATAGTATTCATTGGTACAACTGATTTATTTGTCCATTCCCCTATTGATGAGTATTTAGGATGTTTCTAGAATTTTTTAAAAACAAATAAGGCTGCAGTGAACATTCTTTACTTGTCTGGAAAAGACTGTTGTCTGAGACATATGTGTAAGAGTTTCACTAGGTTATGTATTTGATTAGAATTGCTGAGCAATTGTAAACTCTGTGAGAAATTGCAACACTGCTCTCCAGTGTGACTTTACACTCCTATCTGAATAAATAGGACACTTAATGGCCCTACATCCTTGCCAAGTATTGATAGGTTTTTAAAGTTTTGCTATTATAATGGGTATGAAATAATGTGATATGTTCTGTTTTATTTCACATTACTTCTGATTATTAGTAAGGTCAGGCAACTTTGCAGATATATATTTGCCAGATATATTTGGGCTCTTCTGTTAATTTGATTATTTTTCGTTTTGGTTGCTTGCCTTTCTCTTTTTGCTTTCTTGGAATTCTTTATGTGTTCTGGATAATGTTTCTTTGTTTGCTGTATGTACTGCAAATCTTTCCTCCTTGTCGATGTCTTCTCTTTTAAATTTCTTAACGGTGTCTTTGGTAGGCAGCCTCTGAGTTGACTCCCAGTGATTCCTACCTCCTGGTATTCATGACCTTTTGTAATCTCTTCCCCTTGAGTGTGAGCTGGACTTATTGGTTCACTTTCAACGAACAGACCATGGAAAAACTGGTGGGATGTCATTCTGAGTAGGTTGTAAAACAACTGTGGCTTCCATATTGGGTTCTCTCTATTTAGTGCATATATGTTTTGCTTGTTCTGAAATCATGTCATGAGTACTGTGCAGGGACTCATATGGTGAGGAACTGAGCCTTTTGCCAAACATCCACATGAATGAACTTGGAAGCAGATCCTCCACTTCCAGTTGAGTCTTCAGAAACTACAGCCTGGATAACACTTCGACTACAAATTTTTGAGAAATCCCGAACCAGTATCATGGAGCCAAACCATTCCAGGTTCCTGATCCTGAGAGACTATGTGAGATAATAAATATTTGTGGTTTAACCAGCAAAGTTTTGGGGGTAATTTGTTAAGCAGCAGTAGTTAACTACTAGGACAGTATCTTGTCATAGGTATTTAAAATTTGGTGTGATGAAAAAAAATCAATATTTATAAAATTTTTTTGTCATATAAATTCTAGCCTTAAATTTATAAAGATATTTATCTATTTTTTTGAAAGTTTTCTTCTCATGGATTTCTTTGTTATGTTCCACTTTCAGCTTGATTACGGTATGTCAAGGTTTTATATTTTTGTCAGATAATCTTGTTGAATTGTCAACAATAATGTGGACATTATTTACTTATTTTAATACCTTCTTGATAGATTCCGTTGGGGTTTCTATGTAAACAAACATGTAATCAGCACATAATTATTACTTCAAATCTTCCATTCTGATATATTTTAAAAATCAGCTTTATTGAGATATGATTTCAATTATAAATTAGTCGATTTTAAAGTTTTGATGAGTTTTGACATATGTATACAGTATGTAATCACCATTATAATCATGGTATAGGACATTTACATAACCCCCAAAAGTCTTTCATCCCCCTTCGCAGTTAATTGCTTCCTACTGCCCATAGCTCTTGGCAACCACTGATCTGCTTTTTAACACTATAGTTTTAAATTCTCTAAAATTTCATTTAAATGAACATACAATATGCGATCTTTTGTGTCTGACTTTATTTCAGTTAGCATAGTGTGTTGAGATTCCCGTATTACCGAGTGTATCAGTAGATGGTTTCTTTTTATTGCTGATTAATATTTCATTATATGTGCATACTACAGTCTGTTTATCCACAGAAGATTGACATTTGAATTATTCCAGTTGGTGATTGTTACGAATAAATCACCTATGGTGATTCAAATTCAAGTCTTTACGTGGACATATATTTTCCTGTCTCTTGGGTAAGTACTTAAGAGTAGAATTGCTGGGTCAAATGGTAAGTGTGTGTTTAACTCTATAAGATACTGCCAAACTGTTTTCTAAAATGATTTTACATTTTGCATCTCCACCAGTAGTTTTGAGTTCCAGGTGGTTCCATATCCTTGCCAAAATTAGGTTTTGTCAGTTGTTTCAATTTTATCCACTCTAATGCGTGCGTAGTGGTATATCATTGTAGTTTTATTTGCATTTCCCTAATGACTAATGATGTTGAGTGTCCTTTCATGGTTTATTTGCCATGTGTATACCTCTTTTGGTACATAACCTATTTAAATCTATTGCCCATTAAAAATTGTGTTGTTTATATTCATATTATTGAGTTATAAGAGGTTTTTATATTTTGTAATCTTTTGTCAAGTGTATGCTTTGAATATATTTTCTCCCAACCTGTGGCTTGCTTTTTCCTTTCCTTAACAGTGTCTTAATAGTGTCTATAAAAGAGGAAGGCATTTAATTTTGGTAGAGTCCAATTTATCAATCTTATATAATTTGTGCTTTTTATGTCCTATGTAAGAAATCTAACTTAAAGTCACTAAGATTTTCCTCTGTGCCTTCTTCTGGAAGTTTTACAATTTTAGTTACACTTAGGCTATATTCTGTTTCAAGTTACTTTTTGTAAATGGTATGTGCCGTGGATTGAATTGCAATTTTTTGCATATAGATACTTGTGCTGGTACCATTTGTTGAAAAGACTCACTTCTCCTTTGAACTGCCTTGGCACTTGTTAAAAATAAATTGACCATAGACGTGTGGGTCTATTTTGGGACTCCCTGTTCTGTTTCACTGATATAAGTATATGTTTTTAAACAGTCAAATTATAAGGCGAAAATTAGAGACCTTTAAGTCTACTTTCATAGTTTAAAAAAAATGTTTCTCTTTAATCTTTCTGGAAATGATAATTGTCTATAATGTGATGTGACTGTAAACTTTATTTCTTCTAAATGTATCTACAATTGCCACTTGCCACTTACTGACTTCTTTTACCTCTGATTTCAAATATCACTCTAACCAAATATTTATATCTATATCTTTATCTATCACATATATGCACACTCATTAAGTATGAGTATTTCTGTTTCTAAGAAAGGCTGTAATTTTGTTGTTACTCTAGTTTTCCATTTCTCCAGCAATATCATGTTGTTTTCATGTACAATATTATAGTTATGTTTTATGGTAGAGAAAATCTTCTTTAAATATTTCTCTTATTCAAAAATTTATTGACTATCACATCACATTCACTCTTCCAGCTGTTCTTTCTACATCTTGAAAAAATACATTGTTCCATGATTTTGTTCCTCAGTAGAGAACTGCTAACACTTTCCTTTTTTAGAAAAGGTATGATTGATATTTTTCAGCTTACGCACACTTAGAGAAGGCAACTCCACAGGCTATAAAGGAATCAGGCAGAACAAGTTTGGGCATGCCCTCACAGTGTAAACAAATCTGTCTACAGATGTGTTTCTGAAATAATGCATTTAATAATAATACACTGTAATTAATGTGGTGTCCTATGGCCCCTGGGCATCCAAGGAACTATAACTCAAAGTGTGATTTCTAAAGCACAGGACAGAAGGGTTAATAAATACCAGAACCGTAGAACAGCTTGATTTCCTACAGCATCTCCTACAGCATGATTCAGAAATATTGTGTAAAGTATGTGAACCTAGAATATGTTTCATATCTAATCAGAGTTTCCTGCTCATCTTTTGAATGTAGGAGCTTCAGGGTCAATAGCTGCTGATTGGTTTTCATTAGTCCTTTTTCATAATTCTCCAGTGACAGGTCTTAAAACCAATAGGAATTCTGATTGGTACACTGAGTCTAAAATTTTCTGGCTTGTAATCAAACCTTCAGTATCATCTATGGTAATCTTCTTTGGACATGTTTTCCTTTAAATACTGTGCTATCTCTTGATGCTGTGTTACCTCTCCTGGCTTGAGATTCCTGGGTGTTAAATATGGATGTACATCTTTCATCAGTATGGATGTCCATCATATACTGTTGATCACCATAATGCGTCTGCTGATGTCATCCAGTTTTAGAGAAGCTAGCTGTGGTGCACTAACTCTGTTAGGCTGTAATGCTATTGGGGCCTATTGCAGTAAGAGTGGGACTTTGTGTAGGAATGACAATGGGTGGGGTTCACAAGGTCATGGATTCAGAGGTAGTAACAGCATAATTCACAAACTCTAGATGTGCTTAGGAGGAAATATTTTTTCTGCTTAATATATCTTTAACACATTTTTTTCTCTTTACAACATTATCTGTACAAGCATAGTTTAAATATCAAAATAACATTCTCTTTCGTATACATACCATAATATATTTAATAAATGCAAACCATTTTCCTATTTAACTGTTTCTAAAATTCTGCTCTTTTCAAAAACCTGATGAGTGTGTTAAAGAATATCACTAAATTGCTTATCACAAATGTTTTAAAATTTTCAATTTCCCTAGCAAACAATATATGAGACTGTCATCAGTATCAGATTTTAATTAATTACTTATTTATTTTTCAGTTACGTTTTTAAATTAAATTTTATTAGAGTATAGTTGATTTACAGTGTTGTGTTAGTTTCAGGGGTACAGTAAAGTGAATCAGTTATACATATACATATATCCACTCTTTTTTAGGTTCTTTTCCCATATAGGTCATTACAGAGTATTGAGTAGAGTTCCCTGTGCTATACAGTAGGTTCTTATTAGTTATCTATTTTATATATAGTAGTGTGTATATGTCACTCTCAGTCTCCCAATTTATCACCCGCCCCTCCCCAACTTCCACCTTGGTAACCATAAGTTTGTTTTCTACATCTGTGACTCTATTTCTGTTTTGAAAATAATTTCATTTGTACCGTTTTTTTAGGTTTCACATATAAGCAATATCACATGATATTTGTCTTTCTCTGTCTGACTTACTCCACTCAATATGACAATCTCTGGGTCCATCCGTGTTGCTGCAGATGGCATTATTTTGTTCTTTTTTATGGCTGAGTAATATTCCATTGTATATATATACACCACATCTTCTTTATCCATTTATCCATCAGTGGACATGTAGGTTGATTCCATGTCCTGGCTATTGTAAATAGTGCTGCAGTGGAGTCCATCTATCTTTTCAAATTATGGATTACTCCAGATATATGCCTGGGAGTGGGATTACTGGATCATAAGGTAGCTCTATTTTTATTTTTTTAAGGAACCTCCATACTGTTCTCCATAGTGGCTGTACAGTTTACATTCACACCAACAGTGTAGGAGAGTTCACTTTCTCCACACCCTCTCCAGCATTTATTGTTTGTAGATTTTTTGGATGATGGCTATTCTGACCATGTGAGGTGATACCTCATGTAGTTTTGATTTGCATTTCTTTAATAATTAGTGATGTTGAGCATCTTTTCTTGTGCTTTTTGGCCATCTGTATGTCTTCTTTGGAGAAATGTCTAGTTAGATCTTCCACCCATGTTTTGATTGGGTTGTTTGTTTTTTTGATATTGAGCTGTATGAGCTGTTTGTATATTTTGGAGATTAATCCCTTGTTGGTTGCTTTGTTTGCAAATATTTTCTCCCATTCTGTGGGTTGTCTTTTTGTCTTGTTATTGGTTTCTTTTGCTGTGCAAAAGCTTTTAAGTTTAATTAGGTCCCATTTGTTTATTTTTGTTTTATTTTCATTACTCTAGAAACTGGATCAAAAAAGATCTTGCTGAAGTTTATGTCCGAGAGTGTTCTGCCTATGTTTTCCTTTAAGAGTTTTATAGTATCCAGCCTTACATTTAGGTCTTTAGTCCATTTTGAGTTTATTTTTGTGTATGGTGTTAGAGAATGTTCTAATTTCATTCTTTTACATGTAGCTCTCTAGTTTTCCCAGCAGCACTTACTGAAGAGACTGTTTTTTCTCCTTTGTATATTCTTGCATCCTTTGTCATAGATTAAGTGACCATATGTGCATGGGTATGGGTTTAACTCTGGACTTTCTATCCTGTTCCATTGATTTATATTTCTGTTTTTGTGTCAGTACCATATTGTTTTGATTACTGTAGCTTTGTAGTATAGTCAAAAGACAGGAAGCCTGATTCCTCCAGCTCTATTTTTCTTTCTCAAGATTCCTTTGGCTATTCGTGGTCTTTTGTTTTTCCATGCAAATTGTAAAATTTTTTGTTCTAATTCTTTGAAAAATGCCATTGGTGATTTGATAGGGATTGCATTGAATCTGTACATTGCTTTGGGTAGTATAGTCATTTTCACAATATTGATTCTTCCAATCCAAGAACATGGTATATCTCTCCATCTGTTTGTGTCGTCTTTGATTTCTTTCATCAGTATCTTATAGTTTTCTGAGTACAGGTCTTTTGCCTCTTTAGGTAGTTTTATACCTAGGTATTTTATTCTTTTGATGCAATGGTAAATGAGATTTGTTTCCTTGATTTCTCTTTCTGATTTTCATTGTTAGTGTATAGGAATGCAAGTGATTTCTGTGTATTAATTATTTGTATTAATGAAGGAAAATTATTTGTTGTCATTTTATTCTACATTTCCATTACTAGAAAGCTCAAGCATATTCATATGTGCTTAATACTTGGATTTCTTTTGTTCAGGATATCAACAAAAAAGCATTATTTAATTTATATTTAGAAGTGTGGTTGAGAGTTTATAAGACAAAGAAGGGAGAAATGATATTCCTGGCAGAGAATTCAGCATTTGAAAAGTCCATAGAAGTCTATAACAAGTGTCAGTGAACACAGTATTTTAGGTATTATTCTGGTCTTTCTGTTTTCTTACTGATTTGTAGGAACTCTTTATATAACAAATGTATTAATCCTTTATATCTTAGCTACTGCACAATTTTCCCAGTCAATTTTTTCTCTTTTTTGTGTTTTTCCAAATATTTATATGCAAAACAGAATACTTTGTGAAATAGAAGTCATTTTATTTATTCATTTATTTTACAATACTTTTTGATCATGTACTATTTCTGGACCATATTCTTGCCTGTGAGGATATAGCTATACACAAAACTATCAGAACCCTTGACACTGAAGAGTTTACATTCCAGCTGAGAAGGAGAGCAAAAGCCAAAAGTAAATGTACAATGTGTCCAATGGTGATAACTGTTATAAAGAAAAATTAATCAGGACATGGGATCATTTGGCTGGAAACAGTTAGTAAGAGGAGAAAGGAAGGTGATGAGATCAAAGAGGAGCAGCTCTAAATGAATTAGAGCTGTGCAGGCAAGAACTGGGTTATTAACTGAGAAGTGGAAGTCATTGGAGGGTTCTAAGCAGAGGAGTCCTGTGGCCCATTTTGCATGATAAAAGGATCCCTCTGGCCACTGTTTGAAGAAAAGTCTTCAGGGAAGTCAAGGGTAGAAATAAGTAAATTAGTAAGAGGCTGTTTTAATAGTCTAGAAAAAGAGATGCTGCCTTGGTCTAGGGTAGTAACTGTGGATGTAGTAAGAAATGGGCACATTTTGCATACAGATATCTAAATTTTAGATTATATCTGTATCTGTATATTAGATCGATATCTGTATTTAGATGCAGACATCACAGGAGGTATCAAGTAGGAAATGGGATGAGTCTGGAGTTCAGGGAGAGATCTGGACTGGAGATTGTACACATATGGACAGCATTTAAAAGCATGGGACTAGATGAGATCACCAAAGGAGTCAGAAGTCCGAGGATACTATGTGTGTGTGTGTGTGTGTGTGTGTGTGTGTGTGTGTGTGTGTGTGTGTATATGTGTTTACCATTATCAGTTAAACAACTGGACAAAACCATGTACTATGTAATAAGATGAAACAGAATGGTCCACATTGGCTCCCTACCAAAAACTTGTTAATATTCCTGCTATTATCTGTATTCAAGATAGATTCTATCTTGTAAAAATTAGCTATGTGAAACAATTTTAGAATTACAGAATTTTGGATTGGGAGTGACTTTGGAGATAATTGTTCTATAGTTAAGGAAATTAAAACTGAGGCAGATCTTTTTTTCTCGATTTCACAGTGTGGAACACTTTGCACAATAGTATAATTTCTTCTCTATGTCCTCTTGAGGATTTTAACATTCAAGGTTACATGCGATTTGTATACAACAGAGATAAGAATAGTTTGAAAGCAAAATATGGTGTTCACATCTTTTAGCTCCATGTTATATGGGAGCCAGTCTCTAAGAGTTAGTCATCTGGAAATAAGGCCCAGAATTAGTTTCCATTACACGGTTCTTCAACTGGGTTCGAAACCATTCTTCTCATTTCGTTGTCCTTTATTACCTCCCACGTATATCAAACACCAGGTCATTTTTCCATTTTGAAAAATAACTGCATACCTATGATAGAAAATGTGTTTTGTTCACTGTATTAGAAATAGACACTAAGATGTGTAATGGATATCAGCGTCTGGTTATATTTCACATTGGATAAAAGCTGCAGCATTACATCATAAAACTCTATACATAGAACAGAATGGAATTTTGGACAACAAAGTGTACTGAAGAAAATTATGTGAAATTGATGTTGGTATCAAACTCTTCAAACAGGTTACTGAATAAAATTAAAATATTTTCTTACAGTTTAATCTGCTCTTCTGTAAAGCGGAGAGAAATATATTCAGAAGAGCAGAATAAACTGCTCTTGCATTCCACTCCCAAGGAGGAAGTAGTATTGTTTTTTAACATCTTTATTGGAGTATAATTGCTTTACAATGGTGTGTTAGTTTCTGCTTTATAACAAAGTGAATCAGCTATACACATACATATATCTCCATATATCCTCCCTCTGGCATCTCCCTCCCACCCTCCCTATCCCAACCCTCTAGGTGGTCACAAAGCACGGAGCTGTTCTCCCTGTGCTATGTGGCTGCTTCCCACTAGCTATCTGTTTTACATTTGGTAATATATATAAGTCCATGCCACTCTCTCACTTTATCCCAGCTTACCCTTCCCCCTCCCCGTGTCCTTAAGTCCATTCTCTACATCTGCGTTTTTATCCCTGTCCTGCCCCTAGGTTCTTCAGAACCATTTTTTTTTTTTTTTTTAGATTCCATATATATGTGTTAGCATACGGTATTTGTTTTTCTCTTTCTGACGTACTTCACTCTGTATGACAAACTCTAGGTCCATCCACCTCACTACAAATAACTCAGTTTCTTTTTTTTAAGGCGGAGTAATATTCCATTGTATATATGTGCCACATCTTCTTTATCCGTTCATCTGTTGATGGACACTTAGGTTGCTTCTATGTCCTGGCTATCGCAAATAGAGCTGCAATGAACATTGTGGTACACGACTCTTTTTGAATTATGGTGTTCTCAGGGTATATGCCCAGTAGTGGGATTGCTGGGTCGTATGGTAGTTCTATTTTTATTTTTTTAAGGAACCTCCCTACTGTTCTCCATAGTGTTTGTATCAATTTACATTCCCACCAACAGTGCAAGAGGGTTCCCTTTTCTCGACACCCTCTCCACCATTTATTGTTTGTAGATTTTTGATGATGGCCATTCTGACTGGTGTGAGGTGATACCTCATTGTAGTTTTGATTTACATTTCTCTAATTATTCGTGTTTGTTGGCAATCTGTATATCTTCTTTGGAGAAATGTCTGTTTAGCTCTTCTGCCCATTTTCAGATTTGGTTGTTTATATTTTTGATATTGAGCTGCATGAGCTGCTTGTAAAGTTTGGAGATTAATCCTTTGTCAGTTTCATATGCAAATATTTTCTCCCATTCTGAGGGTTGGCTTTTCATCTTGATTATGATTTCCTTTGCTGTGCAAAATCTTTTAATTTTCACTAGGTCCCATTTGTTTATTTTTGTTTTTATTTCCATTTCTCTAGGAGGTGGGTCAAAAAGGATCTTGCTGTGATTTGTGTCATAGAGTGTTCTGCCTATGTTTTCCTCTAAGAGTTTTATATAGTGTCTGGCCTTACATTTAGGCCTTTAATCCATTTTGAGTTTATTTTTGTGTATGGTGTTAGGGAGTGTTCCAATTTCATTCTTTTACATGTAGCTTTCCAGTTTTCCCAACACCACTTATTGAAGAGGCTGTCTTTTCTCCATTGTATATTCTTGCCTCCTTATCAAAAATAAGGTGACCATATGTGCATGGGTTTATCTCTGGGCTTTCTATCGTGTTCCATTGATCTATATTTCTGTTTTTGTGCCAGTACCATACTGACTTGATTACTGTAGCTTTGTAGTATAGTCTGAAGTCTGGGAGCCTGATTCCTCCAGCTCCATTTTTCTTTCTCAAGACTCCTTTGGCTATATGGGATCTTTTGTGTTTCCAAACAAATTGTGCAGTTTTTTGTTCTACTTCTGTGAAAATTGCCATTGGTAGTTTAATAGGGATTGCATTGAATCTGTAGATTGCTTTGGGTAGTAGAATCATTTTCACAATGTTGATTCTTCCAATCTAAGAACATGGTATATCTCTCCATATGTTTGTATCATCTTTAATTTCTTTCATCAGTGTCTTATAGTTTTCTGCATACAGGTCTTTTGTCACCTTAGGTAGGTTTATTCCTGGGTATTTTATTCTTTTGGTTGCAGTGGTAAATGGGAGTGTTTCCTTAATTTCTCTTTCAGATTTTTCATCATTAATGTATAGGAATACAAGAGATTTCTGTGTATTAATCTTGTATCCTGCCACTTTACCAAATTCATTGATTAGCTCTAGTAGTTTTCTGGTAGCATCTTTAGTATTCTCTATGTATAGTATCATGTCATTGGCAAACAGTGACAGCTTTCCTTCTTCTTTTGCGACTTGGATTCATTTTATTTCTTTTTCTTCTCTGATTGCTGTGGCTAAAACTTCCATAACTATGTTGAATAATAGTGGTGAGAGTGGACAACCTAGTCTTGTTGCTAATCTTAGAGGAAATGGCTTCAGTTTTTCACCGTTGAGAACAATGTTGGCTGTGGGTTTGTCATATATGGCCTTTATTATGTTGAGGTAAATTCCCTCTATGCCTACTTTCTGGAGGGTTTTTGTCATAAATTTGTTTTGAATTTTGTCAAAAGCTTTTTCTGCATCTATTGAGAGATCATATGGTTTTTCCCCTTCAGTTTGTTAATATGGTTTATCACATTGATTGATTTGCATATATTGAAGAAACCTTGCATTCCTGGGATAAGCCCCACTTGATCATGGTGTATGATCCTTTTAATATGCTGTTGGATTCTGTTTGCTAGTATTTTCTTGAGAATTTTGCATCTGTGTTCATCACTGATATTGGCCTGTAGTTTTCTTTCTTTGTGACATCTTTGTCGGTTTTGGTATCAGGGTGATGGTGGCCTCATAGATTGATTTTTGGAGTGTTCCTGCCTCTGCTATATTTTGGAAGAGTGTGAGAAAGATAAGTGTTAGCTCTTCTCTAAATGTTTGATAGAATTCGCCTGTGAAGCCATCTGGTCCTGGGTTTTTGTTTGTTGGAAGATTTTTAATCACAGTCTCAATTTTAGTGCTTGTGATTTGTCTGTTCATATTTTCTATTTCTTCCTGGTTCAGTCTTGGAAGGTTGTGCTTTTCTAAGAATTTGTCCGTTTCTTCCAGGTTGTCCATTTTATTGGCATATAGTTGTTTGTAGTAATCTATCATGATCCTTTGTTTTTCTGCAGTGTCAGTTGTAACTTCTCCTTTTTCATTTCTAATTCTATTGATTTGAGTCTTCTCCCTTTTTTCTTGATGAGTCTGGCTAATGGTTTATCAATTTTGTTTATCTTATCAAAGAACCAGCTTTTAGTTTTATTCATCTATGCTATTGTTTTCTTTGTTTCTATTTCATTTATTTCTGCTCTGATCTTTATGATTTCTTTCCTTCTGCTAACTTTGGGTTTTTTTGTTCTAGTTTCTCCCATTGCTTTAGGTGTAAGTTTAGGTTGTTTATTTGAGATGTTTCTTGTTTCTTGAGGTAAGAGTTTATTGCTATAAACTTCCCTTTTAGAACTGCTTTTCCTGCATCCTGTAGGTTTTGGGTCATTGTGTTTTCATTGTCATTTGTTTCTAGGTATTTTTTGTTTTCCTCTTTGATTTCTTCAGTGTTCTCTTGGTTACTAAGTAGTGTATTGTTTAGCCTCCGTGTGTTTCTACTTTTTACACATTTTTTTCCTGTAATTGATATCCAGTCTCATATCGTTGTGGTCAGAAAAGATACTTGATACGATTTCAATTTTCTTAAATTTGCCAAGGCTTGATTTGTGACCCAGGATACGATCTATCCTGGAGAATGTTCCCTGAGCAATTGAGAAGAAAGTGTATTCTGGTGTTTTTTGATGGAATGTCCTATAAATATCAATTAAGTCAATCTTGTGTAATGTATCATTTAAAGCTTGTGTTTCCTTAGTTACTTTCATTTTGGTTGATGTGTCCATTGGTGAAAGTGGGGTGTTAAAGTCCCCTACTATGATTGTGTTACTGTCGATTTCCCCTTTTATGGCTGTTAGTATTTGCCTTATGTATTGAGGTGCTCCTATGTTGGGTGCATAAATATTTACATTTGTTATATCTTCTGTTTGGATTGATCCGTTGATCATTATGTAGTGTCCTTCTTTGTCTCTTGTAATAGTCTTCGTTTTAAAGTCTATTTTATCTGATATGAGAATTGCTACTCCAGCTTTCTTTGGATTTCCATTTGCATAGAATATCTTTTTCCATCCCCTCACTTTCAGTCTGTACGTGTCCCTAGGTCTGAAGTGGGTGTCTTGTAGACAGCATATATATGGGTCTTGTTTTCTATCCATTCAGCCAGTCTATGCTTTTGGTTGGAGCATTTAATCCATTTACATTTTAGGTAATTATCTATATGTATGTTCCTATTACCATTGTCTTAATTGTTTTGGGTTTGTTATCGTAGGTCTTTTCCTTCTCTTGTGTTTCCTGCCTAGAAAAGTTCCTTTAGCATTTGTTGCAAAGCTGTTTTGGTTGTGCTGAATTCTCTTAGCTTTTGCTTGTCTGTAAAGGTTTAAATTTCTCCATTCAATCTGAATGAGATCCTTGCTGGGTAGAGTAATGTTGGTTGTAGGTTTTTCCGCTTCATCACTTTAAGTATGTCCTGCCACTCCCTTCTGGCTTGCAGAGTTTCTGCTGAAAGATCAGTTGTTAACCTTATGGGGAGTCCCTTGTATGGTATTTGTTGTTTTTCCTTTGCTTCTTTTAATATTTTTCTTTGTGTTTAATTTTTGATAATTTGATAAAATGTGTCTTGGAGTGTTTCTGCTTCGATTTATGCTGTATGGGGCTCTGCGCTTCCTGGACTTGATAGACTATTTCCTTTCCCATATTAAGGAAGCTTTCAAATATAATATCTTCAAATATTTTCTAAGTCCCTTTCTTTTTCTCTTCTTCTTCTCAGACCCCTATAATTCACATGTTGGTGTGTTTAATGTTGTCCCAAAGGTCTCTAAGACTGTCCTCAATTCTTTTCATTCTTTTTTCTTTATTCTGCTCTGCAGTAGTTATTTCCACTATTTTATCTTCCAGGTCACTTCTCCGTTCTTCTGCCTTAGTTATTCTGCTATTGATCCCTTCTAGAGAATTTTTAGTTTCATTTATTATGTTGTTCATCACTGTCTCTTTGCTCTTTAGTTCTTCTAGGTCCTTGTTAAACGTTTCTTGTATTTTCACCATTCTGTTTCCAAGATTTTGGAACATCTTTAATATCATAACTCTGATTTCTTTTTCAGGTAGACTGCCTATTTCCTCTTCATTTGTTTGGTCTGGTGGGTTCTTCCTTGCTCCTTCATCTACTGTGTGTTTCTCTGTCTTCTCATTTAGCTTAACGTACTGTGTTTGGGGTCTCCTTGTCGCAGACTGCAGGTTCGTAGTTCCCGTTATTTTCGATGTCTGCCCCCAGTGGCTAAGGTTGGTTCAGTGTGTTGTGTAGGCTCTGTGGTGGAGGGGACTAGTGCCTGTGTTCTGGTGGATGAGGCTGGATCTTGTCTTTCTGGTGGGCAGGACCATGTCCGGTGGTGTGTTTTGGGGTGTCTGTGACCTTATTATGATTTTTGACAGCCTCTCTGCTAATGGGTGGGGTTGTGTTTCTGTTTTGCCAGTTTGGCAAAGGGTGTCCAGCACTGTAGCTTGCTGGTGTTTGAGTGGAGCTGGGTCTTAGTGGTGAGATGGACATCTCTGGGAGAGCTTTTGCCATTTATTATTAGGTGGAGCTGGGAGGTCTGTGGTGTACCAATGTCCTGAACTCAGCTCTCCCACCTTAGAGGCACCGGCCTGACACCCGGGCAGAGCACCAAGACCCTGTCAGCCACAGAGCTCAGAAGAAAAATGAGAAAAAAAGAAAGAAAGAAAGAAGTAAAATTAAATTAAAATGTTACTAAAGTAAAAAAATTATTGAAAATGAAAAAAATTAAAAAGTAATAAAAAAACAAGGAAGAAAGAAAGAAGAGAGCAACCAAAACAAAAAACAAATCCACCAATGATAGCAAGCACTAAAAACTATACTTAAGAAAAAATTAAAAAGAAAAGGACAGACAGAACCCTAGGACAAATGGTAAAAGCAAAGCTATACAGACAAAATCACACAAAGAAGCATACACATACACATTCACAAAAAGAGAAAAAGGAAAAAAATATATATGTATATGTGAAAAAATAAAAAAGAGAGCAACCAAATCAATAAACAAATCTACCAATGATAAGAAACTCTAAATACTAAACTAAGGTAAACATAAAACCGGAAACAAATCAGATGCAGAAAGCAAACCCAAGTCTACAGTTTCTCCTAAAGTCCACCACCTCAATATTTGGATGATTCCTTGTCTATTCAGTTATTCCAGTGATGCAGTGTACATCAGGTTGATTGTGGAGATTTAATCCGCTGCTCCTGAGGTTTCTGGCAGAAGTTTCCCTTTCTCTTCTTTGTTCACACAGCTCCTGGGGTTCAGCTTTGGATTTGGCCCCGCCTCTTTGTTTAGGTTGTCTGAGGGCATCTTTTCCTGCCCAGACACGATGCGGTTAAAGGAGCAGGTTATTAGGGGACTCTGACTCACTCAGGCTGGGGGGACGGAGGGGTATGGAATGCAGGGTTAGCCTGTGGCAGCAGAGGCAGGCGTGACATTGCAACAGCCTGAGGCACGCCATGTGTTCTCCTGGGGAAGTTGTCCCTGGATCATGGGACCCTGGCACTGGTGGGCTGCACAGGCTCCCGGGAGGGGAGGTGTAGATAGTGACCTGTGCTTGCACACAGGCTTCTTGGTGGCTGTGGCAGCAGCCTTAGCGTTTCATGTCGGTCTCTGGTGTCCATGCTGATAGCCACAGCTCGCACCCATCTCTGGAGCTCTTTTCAGCAGTGCTCTGAATCCCCTCTCTTCGCACACCCCAAAACAATTGTCTCTTGCCTCTTAGGCAGTTCCAGACTTTTTCCCGGACTCCCTCCCGGCTAGCCGTGGCGCACTAACCCCTTTCAGGCCGTGTTCACGCAGCCAACCCCAGTCCTCTCCCTGGGGTCTGACCTCCGAAGCCGGAGCCTCAGCTCCCAGCCCCCACCCGCCCTGGCGAGTGAGCAGACAAGCCTCTCAGGCTGGTGAGTGCTGGTTGCCACCAGTCCTCTGTGCGGGAATCTCTCCACTTTGCCCTCTGCTCCCCTGTTGCTGCGCTCTCCTCCGTGGCTCCGAAGCTTCCCCCCCCCACCACACCCCGTCCCCACCAGTGAAGGGGCTTCCTAGTGTGTGGAGACTTTTCCTCCTTCAAAGCTCCCTCCCAGAGGTTCAGGTCCCAGCCCTATTCTTTTGTCTCTGTTTTTTCTTTTTTCTTTTGCCCTACCCCTGTACATGGGGAGTTTCTTGCCTTTTGGGACGTCTGAGGTCTTCTGCCAGCATTCAGTAGGTGTTCTGTAGGAGTTGTTCCACATGTAGATGTATTTCTGATGTATTTGTGGGGAGAAAGGTGATCTCCATGTCTTACTCCTCCCCCATCTTGAAGGTCTCCTGATTAAAGAATAAATGGCCAATCTAAAGCAGAGCAGTATTATAGTTTGCAATGATAGAAATGACCACAGAGGAGTACTCAAGTCAGCTCATCTTCTCACTCTCAGTTCCTGTCTCTTTTTGGAGTGAAGAGAAAGGAAAACCTGGTCTCTATATGTGCCCAGCTAAGGAAAGGATAGTTAACTGAGGAAGTAGTATTGATGTAATGCTTTCTGCTTCCACTCTGTCTATTCATTTCACTGGGGAAAGCCAAGTGTCCATGGTCCCTTCACTGGCTTTGGTTATGGTATTTGTTAGATGCAAGCATTGCCTCTCTATCTTTCCAGGTGGGAAACAAATGGCTACAAGGTCATGATTTGGGGGATCATGATGGGAGAATTAAGCATACCAGACGTCATGTATTTAAGTGAATGATCTTTTATCCCCTTAATACTCTATGTCTATCTCACAAATTGGGTAGATTCCCTAGGTCAAGAGCTGTGATTAAACTTTTAACAAACTTTTAACATCTAACATTATCCATTAATGCACTAAATACTATACTTTTCTTGGAAATTCTGTAAGTGTGAGATTGTTATTTAGTGGCTGGGCCAGAAGAGCAGAAGGCCAGTCATCCCTCTTTTGAGTCATGGATGAATGGATGGAAGCCATCTGAACCAGCCAGAGTTTGCAGATGGCTTCCAAACTGGGTTGTTTTTTATTTGACAGACATTGAACAGAAGAGTATTAGGGTGGATTGCAGAGAAAATCATGGTTAAAAGAAACGCCTTAATGAAAATAATAGATTTACTGAGCATGTTATTTATACTTATTATACTGGTTTCTTAACTTCTGAATGAAATATAAAACATCCTAATGTTAGTAAGCTAGAAAAAATTTTGGAGAGAAGTGGTATGGGCAGGAAAGTAGGGATTGTAAAATGTTTAGTAACATTCATGGCAACATCTGTAAGCAAATTTAAAATATATAAAAAGTAAATAGGATCATTTCCTACCCCTCTTACACAGATGCATAATTTCAAACCATCTCTACTTGAAAAAAAATATTACGTTGCGCTTGATAGAGGTTGATATTGCCAAGAATGTGCTTTTTAGCTCTAGTGGTTTTGAGTTATGAATACACAAAACAAGGGTTTTGAATATTTTCTTGAATTAGGGAATTATCTCTACCCTTTTTGCATTCTTATTACTTGAAAATGTCAGTTATAGGGCCTAAGCTATACTATTTTGTGATACCATGAGGACATGAGCAGTTTGCCTAGGAAAGAGTACGTTGTCGTTTTACTTTATGGTTCCCTACCTCACAATATTAAGAATACTTGTATAGCATTTAGGCTTTGAGTTTGGAAACTTCAAAGAGGTTTTTGAGTTTACTGTCTTCATGTGTTTGTTGAATTCATGGGCTATCCCTTGGAAGTGCTAATGGGGCATCCTACCTGAGGGGGCAGATTCCCCTCCATCTGGCAAAGCTCTTGGAACTTTAATATATTGTTCTGCCTATAAATGGAGTCTGTTCTCTTTTTGTGGGAACAACTGCTTTAGAGCTCTTGCTCCAAAATAACTACTGTGTAATACACGATGATACGTTGTGCATGGTGTAGCATAGCAAATGATTATTAAATGTCTCAGTGTGCAGAGAAGAGCTTAAGAGTATACATGCAACATTTCCTCTGAAAACACAGAAATCTTTAATTTGTGTGAGCTAGTCTTTTTTTCCCCCCCCGAAAGAAATCAGCATGCAGGACGGATTTGCCTTATATGAGGAATCAAAACTATCTAAATATAACATCATATATTACTATCTTGGAAGAATTTTCTTATTATTGGTGTTATTGGCTAATTGGTAATGTGGTGGATAGTTTAAATTATATATTAGGAGGTGCAAGGCATTCAAAAGAAAAAAAAAAGAGATCAGGATAAAGAAAGCTTATGGCGAGCAAAGGAAGAAAAAATGAAAACCTAAATAGGGTTCTTTTATGGTTTGGATAATAGTAAGAAAAATGAGACATGAATCCAGATTTAAAAAATAATATTATAATAATGATTAGTTACACTTTATGTGTGGTTTCTGTTCCTTTGATATCAGTCAACTGTTTCTCTGAATTTGACAAATGGAAACTGAGTTTTGGACATTTATTTTAAAATAAGTATTTGCTTTTATTAGGTTTGTTTCATGTAATGAGCTTTGATAGGATTTAGTGAAAATAAGTTGCATGAATGAATGATATTGTGAAATCTCCTTGAATTCCTTGGAAGAAAACTGCATTAAGAAGATAGGGTTTTAGAAGCTGTTATCTGGGTATTTAGTTATAATTGAAAAATTATTGGGTCATACTGATGCATAGTCTCAGTTTAGCACTGTTTTGAGGAAGAGTTTAAAAAAAATGTTTACTTGGTTTTGAGTAATGTGAGTATGGAAAGATAACACATTTTCCATTTTTAAAGCAATCAAATATATATATTTTTCTTTTTCTTATTTGTATACCATACCAAAAGAAGAACTCAATTTTAGGATTTAGAGCTTTCTGGGAGCTTGGTCCTCATCAAGGGAAATTTTGTGGGTAACTTACAAGGGTGATGACATTATAAGATAATAAATATTTATCTTTTTAAATAAAATACATAACATAATTTCATATGCCTAGACTTATATAACTTGTAATGATTATGGAGTTTCAAAAACACGTAGCTTTCTTTGATATTTGTTTGTGGTTTTGAGCTATATTTTCCCACAGAAGAGGATAACTCTATACTCTTTTTTGGGGTTTGTTTTTTCCTTTATCATATTTTTTTGTTAAGAACATCCCACCTTTATAAATTAGCTGGAACAAATGGTATTACTGTTCTGGGAAAGTGACATCTGTTATCACTCCACAGCCTTAAGTGTTTCCTGGTAGAACACACTCTGATAAAATCTGTGTAACTTAAACAATTATTATAATATAGTTTTCAAACTTAACCTAAAATGTTAGACATTCTGTGGAACCAACTTTGAAAAGAACTCACTAGCAGAGTAGATCTTATTAATAGTAATTAATTTTCACCTCATCAGTTAATTATTTAACTAACTTATTTTTGTTCAGCAACTACTTAGTAGTTGACCTACTTAGCAATGTGTTAGGAGCTACGTGCAGTATATAGTGGTAAACAAAACATTTTCCCTGTCCTCACCAGAGTTAGAAGAGTTTCAGATAAAAATGTCTCTCCACGTTTTTTCTCCCAAATTTTCATATCTGCTGTTCACATTTGTTTAACATAGTGGTTTGGATGACAATAGGAAATAGTTACAAAGAGAAATGATATTGAAATCCGCAGATCTGGGTTTGAGAACTAGCTAATTTGATATGAGCAAATTACATAATCTGAGTCTTCATCTTGTTATTTAAATGCCCAAAGGCAGCCCCAGAATTTCTAAATAGGAAGGGACCAGGGATCAGAGGTTGGTTAGAAGAGGGACCTATGGCGCTTATCTTGAGACTGTGTTGACAGAGCAAGCACTCTTATTTTTATTTAGGTTATATGTTTGTTTGGGACAGGGTAATGGAGATCATGGGGGTGCCTAATCTCCTAAATCATCCCTGGGCATAGCCACTCTTAGGACCTAGCCCAACGTGCAGAACTCTGGTTAATTTACAGTCAATGGTGTGTCCAGGATCACATGAGATATGGATGGGAAAGAGCTTGAATATATATATTCTATTATTAATATTTTGGAAATCATAGTATAGAAGGGCAATTCAGTTGAGAGCCTGGGGGAAGATTCTCTTCCTAAACCTAAATGGTATACTTTTTTAGGAATCAGATATGTGGACCCAAAAGCCTCAATTAGTTTTTTCTCACATGGGTAGTTGTCATATAACTCCCAGAGTCCTGCTTTGAGCATAGCATTTCTGGCTTCTGCTAACTTCTCTCAGAGGTGGAGAGCTTTGTGAGGCATTTCACACAAGGCAATTCATTATTTGATTAAGTCACTCAGGAAATCATTTTTACAGATCTGGTCTCTCATTTTTTGTCGAAGGCTCTTTCTGTATCACTCTACTATGTCTCTTCTGTATCTGTAGAAGAGAACCTATAATGATTTAATTAGTCATTACATGGTATAGCAGATTTAGAGTCTATAAACTATGTCTCAGATGTGTAGAAATATAACTTTATTTTTCTGTAGCTGAGCTCAGCATTCTTTATGATGAAGGCAAAAAATGTTTAATCTTAGCCCCTTCTTAGGTATCATAGAATGTAGAGCAATTCAGAAGAAAAATCACATGGCTGGTTGGGTCACTAAGGTCTTCAAGGGCAGTGAATATGCCTCAGGTCTGTATCTCCAGCACCTAGGAGTTTATCTGACAGAAGGAAGATTTTCAATAAATATTCATTAATAATGCAAAAGTATTCTTCAATTCTAAATTTCTGAGGTAGTCAGTGTGACACACTAATTCACTAGTAGAAAAATTAGCTGGAGACAGGAGGCATATTCTTCTGCCTGAGTTTTAAATGTTAGTGTCCCGCAGGGCTGGATTTCTAGGCCCTCTCCCATTCTCACTCTAATACCTTTTTTCCTAAGTGATCTCTGTTCTTCTGCTTCCATTACCTTTCATATGTCACCAATGCCAAAATGAGTATCTCCAGGCCAGATCTCCTTTTTGGCTTTCAGACTCTTAAAAAATTAATAAACAGAAACTTCAGTTAAGTAGTCAGGAGTCCAGAAGTGGGAGCTCTCACACCCTACGACTATAGAGGAGACCAATAGGAAGAGGGAAAACTCCTTTTCTTTCCTGGCAAGGACTCAGTGAATGAAAAGCCATATACTCTTTGTTTACTTTAGCCCACCCAACTTCTTTTTCCTGCTCAGTAAAAGCATTCTCCTTCCCTTGCTGTGCATTAACTTGCACATGGGTCTCCACAGACCCTGTGTTATTATCCACTGCTGATCCTGAATAAATCCATCTTTGCTGGAGGAATACGTGGTAGTCTATTTGTTAGGTCAACATTTTGGTGGCCTGTACAGGGACCAGAGAAGACAACCCCAAAGGCTTGGGCTGGTGAGTGAACAGGTGCAGTACCAACAATTGAGGCTGTTGTTGCTCACTGCTTTTCTTGTCCATCTTGAAGTTTGAAGGTCTGTCTTTCTCCTGGATCTGAGCTCACACTCTCTTTGCATTTGAGGCTTTCCAGTTTTTATTTGTGATCTGTTTTAAGCTTTTGTCTTTCTGGTTGAGACCTTGTTCTGTATGCAAGTACTTGTTTGGCACTTAGGTCGGATTTTTTTTTTTAATATTTATTTATTTATTTATTTATTTTTGGCTGTGTTGGGTCTTCGTTTCTGTGCGAGGGCTTTTTCTAGTTGCGGCAAGCGGGGGCCACTCTTCATCACGGTGCGTGGGCCTCTCACTCTCACGGCCTCTCTTGTTGCGGAGCACAAGCTCCAGATGTGCAGGCTCAGTAGTTGTGGCTCATGGGCCTAGTTGCTCCGAGGCATGTGGGATCTTCCCAGACCAGGGCTCAAACCCGCATCCCCTGCATTGGCAGGCAGATTCTCAAGAACTGCACCATCAGGGAAGCCCCCTAGGTCAGATTTTTAGTCAGACTCTTTCAACTGAAGCTAGCTGAAAACCCCTTTGACCCATTCCTTGGGAAACAGGGACTGCTTCACTGAAACTGTGCTGGTTTTTCAGCCTTTGGCCTATTCCTTGGGAATATTTTATTTTCTGGGAGCTGGCTGACAAAGGCTTTGGCATGGTTTTTCTGGGATTGAGCTGTTTCCTTAGAGTTGGCTGGTATATAGATGTGCAAGCTGTTTGAATTGAGCTGTTTGAGCTGTAAGGTGTTTAAGCTGTTCGAAAAGCTTTCTTTTATTCTAGAGAAAAACCTCTGAGAAATGGGATCTCAGTTATCTAAATATTTTGAGAGCACCACCCCTGTAGGGACTGTAGCTAATTTTGTGTTTACAAATTGTGATTTATCCTCAAACACATTTATAATTAATGGACGAACCTGACCAAAGGCAGTTGAGTATATCAATGGCCATTACGGGGAACTTTTGAAATCCCGAAACTTAATTGAATTGGATCACAATAGTGCAACAATTTTCATAACTGAGTGGTATGCCTATTTCATTTGGTGTCATGAGGCTTCCAAATGTTATGAGAAGCCTAAAATTGCGTCTCTGCAAAATAAGATTTTAAGATTAACTGAGGCAAACAAACAATTAACAAAAAGATAAAATGGATTCTGAAGCCTCAGGCTGTTTTTCCTTAGCTTCTTTGTTTCAGATTCTGCCTCTGGCTCCATCTTTCTCCTTTACTTCTATGCCACTTACTTAGGCTTCTTCTATACAGGCATATCTCAGAGATATTCCAGGCTCAGTTCCATACCACCACAATAAGTGAATACTGCAATAAAGCAAGTCACACAATTTTTTTTGTTTCCTAGTGCATATAAATGTAATGTTTACACTATACTATGGTCTGTTAAGTGTGCAGTGGCATTATGTCTTTAAAAAAACCACACACATACCTTAATTAAAAAATACTTTATTGCTAAAAAATGCTAACCATCATCTGAGTCTTCAGCGAGTCATAATCTTTGCAGTAGTAACATCAAAGGTCACTGATCACAGATCACTGTAACAAATGTAATAATAATGAAAAAGTGTGAAACATTGCAAGAATCTCCAAAATGTGACAGAGAGACATGAAGTGAGCAAATGCTATTTGAAAAGTGGTGCTGATAGACTTGCTTGAAGCCGGGTTGCCACAAACCTTCAATTTGTAAAAAACACAATATCTGCAAAACACAATAAAGTGAAGAAGCACGATAAAATGAGGGTCTGCCTGTACCCTCAATGCCTCCCTGCTAATTTTCTTGCCTAACTACCCCTTTTCCCTGAAACTCCCCACTCCCTTTTTCTCTGAATTTATTAGAACCTGTTCCTTTAAAATTAAGCCTTCTTAGGATGAAGAGGCTAAACCCTTAATTTCTTATATACCTGGGACTAAAGCTGAACTATAAGTCATAGTCAAAGATTTTCCTAAAACAACTGGAGATTCTCACAGATTTGATGAGGGATTTAATATAGTCATTCAAACTTATCACTTGGTTTCTCTGACTTTTTAAAAGCTGATTCATATGCTTGTTGGTGAAGGCCAGGCCCAGCATTGGATGAAAACTGCTAATTGGGAAAATCCTGAAAGGTCTTTAGAATTACAACCAGGAGACCAGCCTGCTAACTTATTATATAATCAAGCTTCGGCAATTTCTAGGTGACTTCATGTAGCAATTCCTGAGGCCTTTCCAAAAGCCTGTTGAGTGGAACAAAATTTAGGCTTGCACAGAAAACATCTGATGAACCTGCTTTATGACTCTTATAATCGACTTCAGATTATTTTTAATGAAAATTCTGGTCTTCTTTCATATGTTGATTCCATCCAGGTAGTTTTTAACTCCATGCTTATTCATGGGCTGAAATGGGATCTATCCTTTCTAGTGAAAAGGACCAGGATGGAATGGGAAACTGTGCCCAATCCAGATTTAGTTACCCTGGCAAACCAGCTCAATTGCCCTCTAGATGAATCCGTTAAAAGGAAGACCACCAAAATTCTTAATTAACTCTAGCAAATGAAGTCTCCTAGACGAAATAACAATTTTCCTAGCTTCTCTTATTATTGCAAAGAACCAGGACATTGGAAAAGAGATCGTAACAAATTTAAGCTCTTTAGGCACCTTCCACCCTCTAACCAGTCTTTCCGACATCCCCTCATTTCTCAATGACAAGGTTACAAAGGTTCTTCCGAATACTCCCTTTTAATCAGCTTGGAGAAGCATTTCTCCAGAGTGGGGATGCCAGTCTTAACTGACACCAGAGCCACACTGTCAGTGCTCAATCCCACTAGTCATCCTTAAATAAATTAAATGATCCTTGAAATCTTTCACTGTTTCCTCCCTGACGGTACTAGAGAGGATTTTGGAAACACTGATCATTTTTCTCTGTTGAATCAGCTGCCACCTTCCTTAGGGGCAAAATCTCCAATTGATGTTGGCAAAATTCATAGTACACCTCCCATCAGGATTCAAATAGATCCCTCAAAACCTCTTCCCAGAATTAATCAATACTCTATAAAGCCCTTTAAGGCCTAAAGTCCATAAGAGAAGATACCACATTCCCATTTTACCAGTGAGAAAACCCAAGGGCTGAAGGTGGAGGTTTGTCCAGGACCTGCGAGCGATAAACTACATTGTTATCCCTTGACACCCTGCTGTTCCTAACCCTCATACATTACTAACATCCATTCCCACTGGAAACACATTCTTTACTGAAATTGATTTTTGCAGTGCATTCCTTAGTATTCCACTTGATGAAGCTAGTCAATACCTTTTGCCTTCACTTGGGAAGAAAAACAGTTCACCTGGATAGTAATGCCTCAGTGTTTTACTGAGGTTCTTATTTCTCACAAATCCTGAAGGCTGATCTGGATAATATAGAGTTCCCTAGAGGTTCTACTTTGTAGCAGTATGTGGATGATTTGCTTCTTTGTTCTCCTTCTCAAGCCTCCTCACAGGAAGACAGCATCCACTTGCTAAAGCTTTTAGCCTTAAAGGAACATAAAGTTGCCAAAGAAAAATTGCAGTTTGCCCAAACTCAGGTTCAATATTTAGGGCATCTGAAATCAGAACAAGGCCTACACCTAGATCCAGATAGAATTCATGGTGTCCTAAGTTTCCCCTAATCCAAAACTAAGCACCATCTGCAAGATTTTCTTGGGCTAGATGGTTATTGTCAGAATGGATTTCAAATATCTCTCTTACGGCCAAACCTTTGTATGTTTTACTAAACAATAACAACCCTGACCTAATTTTATGAGAAAGCTGAACAACAGATTTCAAGGCCTTAAAGGAGAGTTTGATAAACCCACCTGCCCTTGGGAATCCCAATTATAAGATTATTTTTTTCCTTTTTATATATGAAAAAGAAGGGGATGCTCTTGGGATACTCACCCAAAAACATGGGGACCACCATAGACCCATTGTGTTCTATAGCCAGCAACTGGACCCTGTGGCATGGGGATACCCCATTGCCTTAGAGCCATTATAGCCACCACCCTTTTAATTAAGACCACCAAGAAAATTGTGGGATTAATCATTTTTGTACCTCATACAGTAAAAGCTCTCCAGAATGTTATCACAATGAATATTTCTCAGTCAGCTGCCTTACCTCCTATGAAATCCTTTTGTTAACTCCTCCTCACAGAACTCTTTTACATTGTAGTTGTAGTAACCTTAATCCTGCTACTCTTCTCACTTCCATCACTGACAAAGTCCCTCATGACTACTTAACGCTGATGGATTACCTCTTGACTCCTCATGATCTACAAGAAGTTCCTGTGGGTAACACTGATTCTCATGGTTCACTGATTTAAAAGGTGACACTGGCAAATACTGTACTGGGTATGCTATTACTATTCCTTTTCCTGTTTTTGAGGCAGCATCTTTACCTATGGTTACTACAGCCCAACAGGGTTGTACTTTAGCCAAGGCCAAATTCCAATACTTATACTGATAATAGATATGCTTTTGAAGTAGCTCATAATTTTAGAATGTTGTAGAAACAACATGGTTTCCTTACTTCTAGCAGAAATAAAAATAGAGATGGCTCCTACATTCAGGAATTGATAGATGTGATATTTTTTACTGGCCTCTTTAGGTATTATTAAGATTCTGGGGAATTTTGAACTTGACTCTCTGGAAGCAAAGGGAAAATCACCTGGCTGATATTTACGCAAGGAATGCTGCCCTTAAAGGAACCAACAACAGCCACACTGCTGCCATGGTCCAAAGTGATATTTCCCCAAATGATAAATTAGAAAACTGGCTAGAGAAACCCAACAATTGGCTGCAGAAATGGAAAAACAAGATTGGAGATTGTTGGTTTGATAAAAGAGAAAGCTCTGGCTTGGGCCAAATAACTCAGTCCTCCAAGAGACTCTGAAATTCCCACTCCTCATCACTGTACATGCATTAAACCATTGATCCGCCGACACAATGATAGCATTAATGAATCAGTAGTGGTGGGGAAACATTAACAAGGCTGGAAGAAGTGCCAGCCTCACTTCTCCTGATTGTCCAAAGTACAACCCAGGGAAGCCTGTTCATACTGTTTCCAGACATTTATTTATTTATTTATTTTTTCAAATTTATTTTATGTATTTATTTTTGGCTGTGTTGGGTCTTCGTCGCTGTGCACGGGCTTTCTCTAGTTGCATCGAGCTGGGGCTACTCTTAATTGCGGCGTGTGGGCTTCTCATTGCGGTGGCTTCTCTTGTTGTGGAGCACGGGCTGTAGGCGTGCAGGCTTTAGTAGTTGCAGCACGTGGGCTCAGTAGTTGTGGCTCGCAGGCTCTAGAGCGCAGGCTCAGTAGTTGTGGCGCACAGGCTTAGGTACTCAGCAGCATGTGGGATCTTCCCGGACCAGGGCTCGAACGTGTGTCCCCTGCCTTGGCAGGCGGATTCTTAACCACTGCGCCACCAGGGAAGCCCCTGTTGCCAGACATTTAAAATTGAAGTTCAGGCAAATAGATTTACACAACTTCCTCCATCTAATGGATATAAATATGTTCTAGTCATTGTCTGTATGTTTTCATACTGGACTGAAGCCTTCCCTTGCAGACAGGCTACTGCCTCTTCTGTGGCTAAAGTCCATTTGGAAAAGATTATTCCTGCCTGGGATAATCTTAAACTTGATAGTGATTGAGGAACCCATTTTACTGGCCAGGTATTTTGACAAGTTTGTGATGTTTGGACAGTTTTACAACACTTCCACTAAGCTTACCCCTTAATTCTCTGGTTTAGTCTAACACACTAATGGATTTGGCAAAATTTGTAGAAGCCTTTCAAATACGCTGGCCAAAAGCATTGCTGTTGGTCCTTCTAAATCTCAGATCCACCCCTTTTGGAACTCATAAACTCTTACCATTTGAGATAGTCATAAGATACCCAATACAGTTGGCTCCCATTTCTTTTGACTCACAACTGATATTAGGAGGGATACTCCAGTACTGGAAAGGCCTAATTTCTTCTATTAAAAACAACCATGTTTTGGTAGAGCAGTTTTTTCACAGTACGTTCTCTGGAGATGGAGATCTTAAGTATCACACCTTGCAACCTGGAGATTTCATCTATTGGAAAAGACACCTCTAGAAGAACTCTCTTCAACCTTGCCAAAGAGGCCCCTATCAGGTATGTTAACAAACTCTTGTATGGCCAGAATCTAAGGAACAGACTCTTATATTCCTGTGACACACATAAAGAAAGCACCAAACCCTGACTGTACCTGCATATTATCTGCTGACCTGAAAGTAAAGATTTCCTGGTATTGAAGCAGACATCTGATGAGACAGCTTTCCCAAGATATCTCGACCAGGCCTGTTGGAAGTTTGTCACCAAATCTTTGATGATGACATAATGCTTTAAATGATCTCTAATATCTGTGATCTTTATAATATATGAACTCTAGATAAAAAGTGCCTGAGTGTTCTTCCTCCTACCCCTCCTTGTTACTCAAATGTGAACTCAGTCGGTTTCCAATCTGTGTACTTTCTCTGTGCTGTGAGACACTATACCCAGCAAAGATTCTTCCTGGCATTGAGGGGCAAAACCCAGAAAACCTGACAATTGATCAGAGATGCTTTTATAAAAAGATCTTGATCAAAAGGGGAAAATGCAAAAAATTAATAAAGAGAAACCACAATTGAATAGAGTCAGGAGACCAGAAGGGGAGCTCTCACACCCTATGATCAAGCAGGGCCCAACAGGAAGAAGAAAGATTCCTCTTCTTTCCTGGCAAGGAGTCAAGCAATGAAAAGCCATGGGCTTTTTGTTTACTTAGCCCTCCCAGCTTCCTTTTCTCTTCTGTAAAAGTGTTCTCCTTCCTTTATGTGTGGGAACTTTCATGTGGCTCATGCTTGTAGGCCCCAAGTTGCATTTCTCTGCTGATCCCAAATAAACCCATGTTAGCTGGAGAAATATCTGGCAGTCTGTTTTATGTCAACAACTCATATATTCAGCACCTACAGTTCTTTTTCCTGAATGAGACAGGCATCTCAAACTCCTGATGTCCAAAACTGAGTTCATGGTATTAACCTCTAAATCTGCTTTTTCAGTATTTCCCAGGTCAGTAAAAGCACAGCACCTCAATTCATTTGCCTATCTATTCATTCAACAAATATCTATTGTGTGCCTTCAATGTTTGTATCTTTTAATTCCCTTCCTGTATCTTGCCCCCTACCCTCTTCTCACTGGTTATCACTAGTTTGTTCCTTGTATCTGTGAGTCTGTTTCTGTTTTGTTATATTCGTTTTTTTTTTTTAGATTCCACGTGTAAGTGAAAACATACAGTATTTGTTCTCTGTCTGACTTAACTTCACTAAGCATACCATCCAGATCCATCCATGTTGCTGCAAATGGCAAAATTTCATTCTTTTTTAATGGCTGAGTAGTATTCCATTGTATGCATATATCATTTTCTTTATCCATTTATCTGTTGATGGACACCTAGTTTGCTTCCATATCTTGACTATTGTAAATAATGCTGCTGTGAACATTGGGGTGCATATATCTTTTTGAATTAGTGTTTTCAGTTTCTTCAGATTTATACTCAAGTGTGGAATGGTTGGATCTTATGGTAGTTCTATTTTTAGTTTTTAAGGAACCTTCATACTGTTTTCCATAGTGGCTGTACCAACTTACATTCCCACCAACAGTGTGTGTCAGGATTCCCTTTTCTCTACACCCTCAGCAACATTTATCGTTTGTTGTCTTTTTGATGATAGCCATACTGACAGGTGTGATGTGATATTTCATTTTGGTTTTGATTTGCCTTTCTCTGATTATTAGCTATGTTCATCATCTTTTCATGAGTCTTTTTGCCATTTCTATGTCTTCTTTGGAAAAATGGCCATTCAGGCTTTCTGCCCATATTTTAATTGGTTTATTTGTTTTTTTGATATTGAGTTGTATGAACTGTTTATATGTTTTGGATATTAACCCTTTATCTGTCATCTTATTTGCATTCAGTAGGCTGTTTTTTCATTTTTTCAGTGGTTTCTTTTGCGCTGCAGAAGCATTTAAGTTTACTTAGGTCCCATTTGTTTATTTTTGCTTTTGTTTCTCTTGCCTGAGGAGACATCTGAAAAAATATTGCTAAGTTACATGTCAAAGAGAGTACTACCAATGTTTTCTTCCAAGAGTGTTATGGTTTCTGGTCTTACATTTATGTCCTTAATGAATTTTGTGTTTATTTTCGTATATGGTGTGAGAAAATGTTCTAATTTCATTCTTTTACATGTAGCTGTCCAGTATTCCCAGCATCACTTATCGAAGAGGCTGTCTTTTCCCCTTTGTATATTTTTGCCTCCTTTGTCATAGATTAATTGAATATATGTGCATGGGTTTATTTCTGGACTCTATTTTGTTCCATTGATCTGGGTGTGTTTTTGTGCCAGTATCATACTGTTTTCATGACTATAGCTTTGTAATATAACCTGAAGTTATGGAATGTGATACCTCCAGCTGTGCTCTTTTTTCCTCAAGATTGCTTTGTCTATTTGGGGTCTCTATAGTTCCATGGAAATCTTAGGATTATATCTTCTGTTCTGTGAAAAATGTCAGAGGTATTTTGATAGGAATTGCATTGATTCTGTAGATTGCCATGGATAATATGGTAATTTTAACAGCATTAATTTTTCCAATCCATGTGTCCTCAGTTTCCTTCATCAGTGTCTTACAATATTCAGAGTATAAGTCTTTCACCTCCTTCATTCAGTTTATTCCTAGTTATTTTCTTCTTTTTGATGTGATTGTAAATGGGATTGTTTTCTTGCTTTCTCTTTATGATAGTTCATTATTAGAGTATAGAGATGCAACAGATTTCTGTATGTGAATCTTGTATTCTACAAATTTATTGAATTCATTTATTAGTTCTAATAGGGTTTTTGGTGTACACTTCAGGGTTTTCTGTATATATTGTCGTGTCATCTGTAAATAGTGACAGTTTTACTTGTTTACTTCCAATTTGGATGTCTTTTATTTCCTTTTCTTGCCCGATGGCTGTGGCTAAGACTTGCAATACTACATTACATAGAAATGATGAGAGTAGGCATCCTTGTCTTGTACATGATTTTAGAGGAAAAGCTTTCTGCTTTTCACCATTGAGTATGATATTTGCTGTGGGTTTGTCATAAATGTCCTTTATTATGTTGAGATATGTTCCCTGTATACCAACTTTGTTGAAAATTTTTATCATGAAGGGATGTTGAATTTTTTAAATGCTTTTTCTCCATCTGTAGAGATGATCATGTGTTTTTTATCCTTCATTTTGTTAATGTGGTGTATCACATTGATTTGTGGATATTGAACCATACATGCATCCCTTGGATAAATCCCACTTGATCATGCTGTATGATCTTTTTTATATATCATTGAATTCGGTTTGCCAATATTTTATTGGGAATTTTTGCATCTGTATTCATCAGATATTGGTCTGTGATTTTCTTTTTTTCTAGTGTCTTTGTCTGGTTTTGGTATCAGGGTAATGGTGGCCTTGTAGAATGAATTTGGAAGTGTTGCAACCTCTTCAGTTTTTTTGAATAGCTTGAGAAAGATAGGTTTTAACTATTTTTTAATGTTTTGTACAATCCCCTTTGAAACCATCTAGTCTTGGATTTTTGTTTGTTGGGAGTTTTTTGATTTCTGATTCTATTTCAGTACTTGTAATCAGTCTGTTTGCATCAGCTATTTCTTCCTGATTCAGTCTGGGAAGATTGTATGTTTCTAGGAATTATCCGTTTCTTCTAGGTTGTCCAATCTTTTGACCTATAGCTGTTCATAGTTTTCTTTTATGATTGTTTGTATCTTTGTGATACCAGTTGTAATTTCTTCTCTTTGATTTCTTATTTTGTTTATTTGGATCCTCTCTCTTTTTTCCTTAATGAGCCTGGCTAAAGGGTTATCGATTTTGTCTTTTCAAAAGATCAACTCTTGGTTTCATTGATCGTTTATGGTTTTTGCCTCTGTTTTATGTATTTCCTCTCTGATCTGTATGATTTTCATCTTTCTGCTTACTCTGACCTTTTTTTAAAATTATTTTTTATTTGTTTATTTTTGGCTGCATTGGGCCTTCGTTGCTGCACACAGGCTTTCTCTAGTTGCGGTGAGCGGGGGCTACTCTTTGTTGTGGTGTGCGTGCTTCTCATTGTGGTGGCTTCTCGTTGCGGAGCATGGGCTCTAGGTGTGCAGGCTTCAGTAGTTGTGGCACACGGGCTCAGTAGTTGTGGCTCGTGGGCTCTAGAGCGCAGGCTCAGTAGTTGTGGTGCACAGGCTTAGCTGCTCCGTGGCATGTGGGATCTTCCCGGACCAGGGATCGAACCCTTGTCTCCTTCATCGGCAGGTGGATCCTTAACCACTGCACCACCAGGGAAGTCCTACTTTGACCTTTTTTTCCTTCTGATTTTTATTTCTGATTCCTTTAGATGACAGGGTAAGTTGCTTACTTGTGATTTTTTTTATTTCTTGAGGTGGGCTTGTATTGCAATAAACTTCCCTATTAGAGCTGCTTTTGCTGTGTCCCACAGATTTGGGAAAGTTATGTTTTTATTTTTATTTTTCTCAAGGTATTTTCTGATTGCTTCTTTAATTCCTTCGTTGACCCATTTATTTTTTAGTAACTTGTTGTTTAGTCTCCACATGTTTGTGTTTTCTCCATTTTTCCTCCTGTAACTGATTTCTAGTTTTATACCATTATAGTTGTAAAAGATGCTTGATATAATTTCTAAACTTTTAAATTTGTTGAGACTTGTTTTGTGGCGTAGTATGTGATTTATCCTGGAGAATGTTCCATGTGCACTTGAAAACAACATGTATTCTGCTGCTTTTGGATAGAATATTCTGTATATATCTATTAAGTTCATCTTATTTAATGTATCATATAAGGTCCTTGTTTCCTTACTGATTTTCCTTCTAGATAATCTGTCCATTGATGTAAGTAGGGTGTTAAATTTCCCTACTATTATTGTGTTACTGTCAATTTCTCTGTTTATGTTTGTTAGTATTTGCTTTATGTATTTAGCTATTCTTATATTAGGTACATATATGTTTACAAATGTATATCCTTTGCTTGTATTGATACCTTTATTAATATATATTGCCCTTCTTTGTCTTGTTACAGATTTCATTTTAAAATATACTTCGTCTGGTACGAGTTTTGCTATACCAGGCTTCTTTTCGTTTCCATTTGCATGAAATATGTTTTTCCATCCGCTCATGTTCAGTCTGTATGTCTTTAGCTCTAAAGTGAGTCTCTTGTAGGCAGCATATAGATGGGAGTTTTTAAAATCCAATCAGCCACACTGTACCTTTTGATTGGAGCATTTAGTCCATTGACATTTAAAGTGATTATTGATAGGTATGCACTTATTGCTATTTTGTTACTTGTTTTCTGGTTGTTTTTGTAGTTTTACTCTGTTCTTTTTCCTTTTGTGTCTTTTCATATGGTTAAATGATTTTTTTGTGTGTGTTTTGTTTGTGTTCTTTTCCCTTTAGTGTTTGTGTATCTATTATAGCTTCTTGATTTGTGATTATCATGGAGTTCATATGTGTTGACCTATATCTGTGTATACTTGTTTTAACCTGATAGTCATTTAAGTTGAAACACATTCTAAAAGACCTACATTTTCACCCCTGTTCCCCATATTTTGTGTTTTTGGTGTCATATTTTACATTTTCATGTCTGTCCCTTAACTGCTTATTGTAGTTATAGTTTAATTTTATAATTTTTGTCTTTTAAGCTTCATAGTGGCTTATTTTAGTGCTTAATCTACAGCCTTTACTATACATTTGCCTCTACCTGTGGGATTTTTCTTTCCTGTAATTTAAAATTTTTTGTTGTAGTCTTTTCTTTTTCACTTAAAGAAGACCATTTAACACTTCTTGTAAGGTCAGTTTAGTATTGATGAACTGTTTCAGTTTTGGGTTGTCTGAGAATCTCTTTATCTCTCCTTCAATTCTGAATGTTAACCTTGTTGAGTAGGGTATCCTAGGTTGTAGGTTATTCCCTTTCAGTACTTTAAATATATCATGTCACTCCCTTCTGGCATGCAAAGTTTCTGCAGAAAAATTAGCTAATGCCTCTTTGTTTTTCTCTTGCTGGTTTAAAAATTCTCCCTTTATTATTTACTTTTGCCATTTAAATTATGATATGTTTTTTTGTGGATCTCTTAGGGTTCATCTTGTTTGGGACTCTCTGTATTTCTTGTATCTTGAAATCTTTTTCCTTCTTTAGGTTTAGGAAGTTTTCATCCATAATTTCATCATATACATTTTCTACCTTTTTCTCTCTCTCTTCTCCTTCTGGGGCCCCTATAATGCAAATGTTAGTATGCTTGATGTTGTCTCAGAGATCCCTTAAACTATCCTTATTTTTTAAGATTTGTTTTCCTTTTCGCTGTTATGACTAGGTGATTTTTATTATTCTACCTTTCAGATTGATTATGCATTCTTGTATATCACCTAATTTGTTGTTGATTCCTTCTAGTATATTTTTCATTTCACTTACTGTATTTTTCAGCTCTGACTGGTTCTTTTTTATATTTTCAAGTTTTTTATTAATATTCTAACTTTGTTCATATTTTCTTTTACCACATTTATTTAGCTTTCTTATTACTATTGATTTAAATTCTTTATCAGGTAAATTATTTATCTCCATTTTATTAGGGCTTTTTTCCAGTGCTTTTTTTCTTGTTCTGTTGTTTGAAACATATTCCTTTCTTTTATCGTTTTGTTTAACTTTCTCTATGAAATTAGTTGAAACAGTTACCTATCCTGGTCTTGAAGGTGTGTCCTTGCGTGAGAGTGTCCCTGTGCAGTCTGCACGTGCACATTGGCTTTGTTGAGAGAGCTGGATCTGAAGCGAGCATAGACTGTGTCTTCCCCCTGGGTGTGCTGGTGAGGGGAAGATAGAGCTGGAGTTGGAGAGACTAGAGTGAAACCAGGTGGGAGCTGGGGTTTCTCCTATGCAAAATGGCCAATCTGGCTCTGCTGGGGATAGGGTTAGGGCCAAAGAGCTGGAGCAGGAGCCCTGGTAGAGTTGTGTTTCTCTTGAGTGTGATTGTAGCCTCCACCTTGCTTGGGTCTGAGGGCCTGGGACTGTACTTCTGTGCTGGTTTCACTGTTTCCTCTGGTGTGCGCACCTTGGTTAGAGGCTGGATCAAGGCTGGGGGGTTGATGCCACACTACTGAGCTGGTTTTGCTCCCACTAGCAATTACAGTCTCTACCATGGAGCTAGTTTCAGTCCTTCCAAATGTGAGCAGGGATACACTTGCTGGCAATGGCTGCCCCTGCCCTGGTCAGAAGCGGGGCTGGGGTCTGAGTTAGTTCTGTTCCCTGTAAGGTGCATACTCATTAGCAATAGCAGCCTTTGCCCTAGTGGAGAGAAGTGCCGAAACAAGAGGACCTAGAGCAGGAGCCTAGTGAGGGCTGGGGCAGCACATGTTTGGGGAGTCCTAACAAACTTACCAGAGCCCCAGGCAAAAATGTGGCCAAAAATGGCAAATAGGAGATCCAGAAGTTCACACATGCCCTAGTGGAAGTCAAAGAAGGAAGAGTTCTGATGGACTCGAAGATTCCTGGGGTCAAGTTTGGAGGGCACCTAAGGTGGTAGACATCACAGTTAGAGGCCATGTTAGGGACTACAGCATTATCAGGTGCTAGCACTCATCCTGAGGAAATGGGTAATCTTGTAGTATCAGGAGGAAACAGAGGAATCAGAAGCCAATACCCAAAGACCAAGCAGGGTGAGGCTGTACAGTTGAGGCCAACACAGATCCAGAAAATGAGAATCCGTTCCTTTACTGCCAGGATGCTGTACCCAGATACCATCCCAGGGAAGAGGAGTAGATGGGAGAGAACCCACAACAGGGAAGCATAGTCTTGCAGAGGGGATTGAACTTTGAACTGGCTGAGTTTATATCCTGAATTAACTGGCACACCAAACCAAAAGTGTAGGGGCTGCTTTGTAAAATGTAATGATTAAGATATTGGTTCTAGAGCCAACTTGACTGGGCTTGAGTTCCAGATCTGCCCCTCAGTAGTGATGTAACTTTGCATAAGACTATTTATTTCTCTTTTCCTCAGTTTTTTCATTTGTTATGAGAATTAAATATATTAATGTTGTGAAACGCTCAGAATGCCACATTAGTGTCAGGTTACCTTAAAGACATACAGGAAGACTGTAGGGGGAAGTCAATATAGATTTTTCTGGACCGAGATATGATTATTTATGTAAAGTTTGACTAGGCCAATTCACTTTCTGCCATGGGCCAAGCGCTCTTTCCGGAGGTCACTGCTCTTCCTGTGAGGAATAAATGCGACATGGTTAACTGAATGCAACTGACTAAATTTCTAGTTAATCTTCTCGTACTGATTTATGCCTCTAGGTGCTGAATTAGAAATCCAAGAACGGTAGAATTTCCTCTGAAATTTTGCAATTAACTCCCCTTAGAAGATGTATTATATATTACTCATGTGTTTGATGGTGTACTTTTATTCCATTCATTCACCATGACATTCTCTGCTGTTGTTTCTTGTCCTAAACTTATCATCTTCTGGCATGATGAGAAGACATGGAGATTGTTCTGTTTAACCAACACTGTTGAGCAGCTACTAGTTTGTCAGGCATTGTGCTGAACTCTAATGTGGGCTCTGGATATCTCAAAATGAAAAGGAAATGGTCCTGGCCTGAGGAGCTCACCTGTTAAAGCACAGCTCAGTGAAGCATTGTGAGTTTTATAATATGGGGCCATGCTAACTAACATTGGGTGGAATGTGCATGTGTGTGGATTGGTGGGGGTGGGTGTCTCTCTCTATTTTATCTTATTGTGTGTAATCACCTATTAGTGTTTTCTCCATATTCCCCTATTTTTTTTTTTCTGTTTTGGGATCACATTTTCCAGTTTCCCTAATGTTTGTAAATTGCCTAGCGTTCCTAAATTTTTCTAAAATTTGACCAATAGAAATGACCCTAAAGAAGCTCTATTCCTGTCCACTGACTTGGAGATCCCACTCTCATCTCTTTTCTGTTTCATTTCCCACCATGCAACTCAAATTCTGAGAACGGGCAGAGGCCCCAGGTTTTTTTTTTTTTTTTTTTTTTAATTATTAGCACCTTTAATTAATTATTTATTTATTTATTTATTTATTTGGTTGTGTTGGGTCTTCGTTTCTGTGCGAGGACTTTCTCTAGTTGTGGCAAGCGGGGGCCACTCTTCATCGCGGTGCGCGGGCCTCTCACTATCGTGGCCTCTCTTGTTGCGGAGCACAGGCTCCAGACGCGCAGGCTCAGTAGTTGTGGCTCACGGACCCAGTTGCTCCCCGGCATGTGGGATCTTCCCAGACCAGGGCTCGAACCCATGTCCCCTGCATTGGCAGGCAGATTCTCAACCACTGCGCCACCAGGGAAGCCCCGGGGCCCCAGGTTTTGAAGAAATCTTGGAATAGTCTTTAACATAACAGAAACTTAAGGCACTATAATATCCCTTAATACAATGCCCTGCATATTTCATTTTTCTTTAATTGACTCTTACTTCTTTTAAGGAGATATATTAGGAACATAATTTCCAAAACCTTCACTATGTAGAGACACACACGTGGCTAGTCCTGATGATGTCCCAGGGAGACTTGGGGCCAATTCTTTGAGATCCAAGGTCTCAAAGATCTCATTTCATCTGTGCCCATGCTTGAGCACCCCTCTTCTATTGCTGAGGGCTTGTGATTATATGTAAAGTAGATTCACGTTGACTGGTGTTCAGGAGGACTCTTTCCTTTCACTGCCGGTAGACTTTGTCCAAGTCCTTGCAGGGCCATAGCTGCATTGGATTGTACTGTTTTATTAAAATCCTTATAAAACTTATGCTGATTGCAAGGAAGGCAACCTAGATCCTCTATTTACTATTTCAGGTTGGTCATTCTGAATCACCTACCTACTTTCCAAATAACTGATGAGATACTTATCAAGATCTTGTTTTCAGATAGAAACACCTAGTTCCATGACTGAGCAAAAATAAGAAGCTACTTCATTCAGTTTTTCAGCAATTTGAATCAATCTTTTTTTTTTAAATGGTAAACAAGCAAAACTTTTTTTTCCTCAAAATTTTTTCCTTTTTACATGGCACTTACGTTGAGGATTTTTAGGGTGACCACCACAAGGAAAAAATGATTTCAAAATCTATTTTGGTGACTGAGAGGGCGCAAATGAGAGGAGAAAACAATCAACTACATTTTTGTTTTGTCAGGGAACAAGGGAGTTCTATTAATAAGCACTTCAGTAAATCTATCAGTTGAAGAATATGACTGTGTGATGTTGTGCCCCTGTCTTGTGCAGCGGTGATATCTGAACAGATTGAATCTCAAAATCATGGGGACAGGGTCAAGCTAAATTTAAATGTAAGATGCCTAAAGGTCTGCCCATCAATTTAACTGGGAATGTAGGAGTTTGGAGTAAATTTAGATTTCTCTGCTCACAGCTTTATATTATTTCAGTTATGTATTGCATAGGGTAATGTTGTATATCTATAAAATGAGGAGACTAGAAGATCTTTGAAGATTCAGGTTTAAGATGCTGTATTTCCATGATTCTTTAACCTTTGAAGGAATTAGAGAAATAAAACAACTGTGATGCAAACTGTACTTTTATCACTTTAGACTTGTAGAATGTCAGAGCTTGAAGTGATTTTTATATCTGATATCTTCCTTTTAGCCCAGGGTGTGTTGCTATTTAAATGACCTTGTATTCATGGGTTATACCCTACTGATAAAATTGTATATCACTGGAGACTTCACAGCTCTTCCTGGCAGCACATCCCGGTGCCTCATAAATCTTAAGGTAAGGGAGCTTATGGCCAAGGTTTAGTGCCTTTGAACGTATTGCCATTACCTATACTTTTTGGAAGTCCCAAAGCCCTTTTGAAAAAACATAAAAAGTTGTGGGGTTTTTTTGTTTTTTGTTATTCTTGTGCATGCTCTATTAAGATACACAGTTCACTTCAAAGCATTAAAATATATTGTCAAACTTCTGAATCTTAACATTTTATACTAATTTACTAAATGACTAGAAGTTATATTTGCCTTCTGTTTTTTTTTTTCAAAAATTTACTTTTCTTTTATGATCCCTTTTTGAACTCCTATGTCCCTGACTAAATGTGAAGTTAACTGTGAGTTCTGAACCAAGGCAGCTTTTAGGGATGGATAGTTTAATAAAGATAATGAGAAATTTATTAGCGCTTATGACTGAAGGCCTGTGGGATTCTTGTTTTGGTTCATATGAGTCTATTTTACACTGGTAAGGATTATAAGTAATGATTTTACCTGTAAACTTAAGGAAAATATACTTTTGATGGGCTTGTTAGGTGACACCTAGAAAAGCTGTAAGCATGTGCTGAGCTATAACAGGCAGCTTTCACTATGTCCACAACATTGCCCATTACTTCTTTCCCTTTTCTTGCTGCACTATAGGGTTGCTCCTCATACCACTTTCTCATTCTTTTTCTGGTATAATGAATAGCATATGGCATATATCAGCTTCACTCAAATTTCAGTGTTTCATTGCAGCTGAAGTGACTTGCCAGATTTTCTAGTTTGCCTGTCGCTCTTATAGTCACTTTTACATTCTTCTTCCTGCTTCACAAGTAGAAAAGATGCACCAATGGATGCCAGCATTGGCACTCATAGAGCAGGTATTGGATTGGGGATGCCTTTCGTGAGCAGTTTTTACTTCCCTCTCTCCTGATTCAGTTCAGGCAAGAAAATTTGAGCAAGAGCCAGGACATGTGGCAGCCTTTAAGTTTCTTCCAAATTTTATGAGCTCAGAATCTAATGTGGAGTCCACCCTTCTATCACTGGCCTTGACATCATAGAATTTACACTACCACTCTGCCCTTGAAACTTGGAAATTGCCTATTATCCAGGTCATTGGAGGAGTTTGCTTATTGATTCTGAAGCTGCTATTTGGTAACAATTCAAAGTGTAATGTAGAGACCTCATCTCCCAAATCCTCTCTTGTGTGCTCTCTCCTATACAGCAGGGTGTAATTTTGCTTGTGGTATATGTAAGCACCTTTTCCCAGCATGCCCTCATCTAAACATGCCTTTCCTTGTGCCAGACACTATTATGCTCTATCAATTTATTATTCTCAAGGCTTTAGTTATGTCACTGTGCCAGGTATGCCTAATTTTTTGTTCATCTAAAATAGCATTATGTTATTATAAATAGAATGCACATTTGGAGATGGAAATACACTATTCATTAGGTGTACCAGTACAGACCATTGGCCTCTGGCCATGCTCCTCTAATGTTGTAATTTCCATACCCCAAGGAATATGGTTATGTATCCTCTCTTTATTTTGAAGGCTATAATTGTAAACACATGTCTTGACTGGATACCTTATATCAATAGCCTTCATCGACTCTGCCAGAAGACGTGAACAGCGTAATGCAACATCAAAGGAAACCCAAAGAAACGTTGTTTTATTATTTGAGATATATTTGGGCTGGGCTCATAGTAGCTTATTGCTAGATTTGAAAATCAAACGTTAGGCTAAGGCTGAGCGGTTTTAGGGGAGCAACCTTAGTACCAAACAGATGAGATAAAAAATGTTAGACTAAAAACAGTTCATTGTAGCAATCTGCATGGCAAAACAACCAAATCTAACATAATACATAAGTCAGAGGCTGTTATCAGTTACATGCCTTTAGTTTATTTACTTTATAATTTTCTGGATATGTCTGGCCTAATTTGTGAATTTTCAGTGAAAAAGTTCCTCCGGTTTCTCTATTTACTTTCATTTAGAAGGCATCATTTGCGAACCTGTGGCCTGGTTAAAGTCAATAAAAGCTAGTTACAAGTAAACAAATAAACACCAAATTCTCTAGTGGTCACTTGGCTTGGAGCATGAGTTTTAAAAGTTAATTGATGGTTGATCACTCTTGGATATTGTTAGTCTTCCTTCATGTACAAAAGTTCTTTTAAACAAAACCCTGTTAAATTATTTTCTTAAGGGAAAAAAATATATTAACAGTGAGTAGTAAAAACTGAAATATTTATTTTGCCTTTTCGTAGAAATCAGTGATTCTGCCTTCTTTTTTTCGTATTATAAATTCTTCTATTAGTTAATGAGGCTGTGCCAAAACAATTCAAAATTTTGAGAAAAATTTTCTGAATTTTCTAATTCTCATCACAAAAATCTAAAGTCTGTTTTTGGAGTTGTATTTATTTTTATGGAGTGTTCTTGTAGAATTCCAGTGAATTTGCTATACCCTATGGGAGTCCAGTCTCTGAGCTGTAGGGAGGTGCTGTAGGAACCTTTCTAACAGTAATGCGGAAGTTAGAGTTTAATGGCATAAGGACAATCATGTCGAAGAAGGTGGGTTTGGAGCCTTCATTATTGGTACGGGAACAGCAGACGTCATGAGCCTTTGTTCAAAGGACACATTTGTGTCAGCTGGCCACAATGTGTTAGCAAAGGAGGCTGAAACCTTATTCCCCACCTTCCACCCCAGGATCAGTACATACTGTTCAAGAAAGGTCTCTTTTAACCAAGAGGAAGGCTTTTTTTTTTAGTATGGAAAATGACTTTAGAATGATTGACATTTACCAACTAAAATACTCTGTTTTCCCAAATGTTTAATAATGCGTTTTTTACTGATATAAAGACAGGCTGAGTGACAAAAGCTTCTGTAAGAATTTAATCATATTGTGGCTAAAAAAGAAGATGCACTTATAATTTAGTTATAATAGGGAATCAGTATTTTAAAAATCTAAGTGTTTCTGAGGGAAGTTTAGGGGGATTCACAATATGATTAAATTTGTGGCATTAATACACCCAGTAAAACTTACAAGTTCTTGCAGCAATGTTTCTTACATTTTTCATGTTATGGCACCCACATAAAATTATATTATCTCTATGCTACATTAGAATAAACAGACAAAGCTACTAAGATCAAAGACTGGGGTGAATTGCTGCCCACTTCCCCTAAGAATTACGGGACTGATACCTGTTTGTGCCCTTAGATTGTACATTTCTTTCTGTCCTTCCTTCTTTTCTTTCCTTAATGTAACTTATTTCAGAAGAGTAGGAAAAAGAAGATATATTTTTTACTCTTGGATTTCCCATTGATTTCAAGGAGTATAAATTCAGACAAATTACTCACAATTTCAGACCTTCTGTTTCAATTAATAGGCATTCTGTTGTTTTAAAAAGTAGAGCTTATTTCTTTAAAACCAAATCTAACCATGCTCTGGTGAGCCCACAATGCCTAACAGAATACCATTGGCCTGATTAATATTCACACCATAGAAACAGATGTTGAAAACAGCACAGATAAACCAAAAGTTGGAAATGAAAATAATGTGCCAAAAAGTTTGCAGCAAACTCCTGCTTCACTTGCCTCAATTTTAATTGACAAAATTTTAATTTAATTGATTTATTTTGGTATTTTAAAAAATCATCATAAACAATTTATTTTCAGCTAAGTTTCAGAGATAGGTGACTTTGAACCTTGCATTTTATTATATTAATTCCAATGTGTTGCTTCTTATAGATATTTAAAATCCCCCCCTTTTCATTTTTTAAAATTTCTTTTCCTTCTTTACTCCCTCACTCCCTCCTAATCTCCTTTTCTTCCTCCCTTTCTTTTTTTCTTTCTTTTTCACGTAAAGAGCGTCTGAATTTTTAAGTCAGTTCCTAAAGACAAGAGCAGAAGCCTAGAATTTGAGATGTGGTATGTGCAGGAGAATCATAAATGTGGCAGTTTTTATGTTTCTTTTCATTTTTATTCTTTTTGGTTTTTTATTTCAGAAAGTTAAAAAATATTGGGTTCATTAAGGATACTTTCATGTGTTTACCTTGTGTTGTAATAAAAAATTCATAAAGATGGAAAGCCGTTCAGAAAATGGAGTTTTATTTAGATTATGAATCAGGTTAATGTTTTCAGTGTATGTTTTAATTAGAAAGCGTAACCCTTGGACACAGTTTGGATTCATTCAGTTCAGTTCTTCAAACATTTTACATTTAGCAACCTCGAAAAGTTATTATTCATTTATTTGATTTATAAAATGCATTCATCACTTTGGCCCCTGGGTGTATTTACAACCGTGATGCAAATTTATTTAATACAGCATTGGTTGATTCTTTCCAAGCAAGTAGATTTCCTCACCTCCCTCCTGTAGCCACCATGATTCAGGAGAATAGCCAGTTGGAACAGATGGACCATGCAACTGGGCTTTAAAGGAGAAATTTAAATTGTTGTTATACCTCAAGAGGAAATGAGTCTGTGCAAAGTTTCTTTCTCTTGCTGGTCAGGTGGGTGGAATCTCCAACAAGCATGTACTACTTGGCCTAAACAGCTAAGGTTATGCATCCCTCATCTCCCTGAAAAAGAGCCAAGGCAGCAAAAAATAAATTTTGTAATACTTCATTTACATATTAGGCTGCCAAGAAACACTGCAGTGCAAGTGGCATGAGCCCTGCACAGCCAAGGTCTTTCAAATGTTGCTTTAAAAAACATTTTTTTTTCAGACATCAAGTTCTGGTGAATGCAGGATAATATGAGGTTAAATGCACATAACTGGAGTCATCTTGCTTTGGTTTAAATCCAGGTCTTTATAAGGCTTTTCTTCTGTAAAATGAGGATAAAATAGCACCTAATTCACTGGATTGTTGTGTGGATTCAATGAGATAGTGCATACAAAGTATCTCTAACAGAAATGCCATATAGGAAGAGCTCAATAAATGTTGGGTTGTAGTTTTTCATGGAATTTATAATTAGAGAGTTGTCTGCCTTGGAGGAGGCCTAAATGACCAGTTTTGGGACACTACAATGCACATTAAAATAAAAATAATATGCTTCCATCATTGAAATGTTTTCCCTGACTGATGAATATTGATGAAAAGTTTCTGGATAAACTCACTGTGGAACTACCAACATAAAATGACCTGATTGTCATGAAGATTTTAACACAGTGTTGACAGTGATGTTGACATAACATGAACATAAAATCTCTGGGCCACACAGTATGGGTGAGTAATGCTGATCACCCTCATAAGCCATTTGCATCATCTCTATCTACCCAATAAGAGATGAAATACATTTTATGTATAAGCAAAAGTTTTCATTGCGGCACTGTTTACAATAGGCAAGACATGGAAACAACCTAAATGTCTAGCAACAGGTGAATGGATAAAGAAGATTTGGTACATATACACAATGGAATATTACTCAGCCATTAAAAAGAATGAAATAATGCCATTTGCAGCAACATGGATGGACCTGGAAATTATCATAGTGAATGAAGTAAGTCAGACAGAGAAAGACAAATATATGATATCGCTTATATGCGGAATCTAAAAAAAAAGATACAAATGAACCTATAAAGCAGAAACAGACTCACAGACCTAGAGAACAAACTTATGGTTACTGGGAGGGGGAAGGATGTGAGGGAGGGATAGATTGGAAGTTTGGGATTGACATGTACACACTACTATATTTAAAATAAAATGCCTTTCCATGAAAAAGAAAGTATTCCATTTGTTTTTCACAATAGGAATGAGTTTCATAAAGTGATTATTTTGGGGCTATGGGGAATATAGTAATAAGTGAGACAGTTTAGAGGATATTTATTTTGTCCTGTGAAACGTTGATTATTTTGAGGCAGAAGCCACTGGGTGAAGGCCTAGGATATATAGTCTCTTTTATTCCCAATATTTTCCCTATTGCTCCATTTTGTGTCTGTAGGGATACACATCTGACTGAGAAAAGCCCTCTCAGCTCTAAAGGAATTCATGGAAACTGAGCCAGTCTTCAGACCCAGTCCATAGTCTGTGGTTTAACTGCTATCTGTGGGAAGATTGAGGGGGAGGGGTCAGTGTTCACCACAGCATTCATACCCTTGTTACTTATCTTTTGATTTGTTTAGAACCCAGATATAACATCCTATTTCAGCATTACACATGAAGAAGGTGAAAATTAATTGAATAATTGTGGCTTTGTTATTTAACTCCAGAATATTTATTTAAAAAAAGAGAAAGTTGATGTTGTCTGGTTATTCTTTGTATATACATTTATAAATAATTGTATGAGTACTAAATAAATTTCCACTTTTAAAATATTAATTTATTTAGTAGTACTTCTATTTTTTTCTTGCTTCCATATCAAATGTAAAGTATACTCATATCAGTAACGCCTCTCATTCAAATTCTATGATTTTTTTTTATTGGGATATAAAGATAACTTTTTCCTACTTCCCTCATACAAAGTTGGGAATAATTGATTAGATAGATTTTTGTCAGCCATTTTGACCTCCAAAGGAACTTAGAGCCCTTTTCTCACCCCCAAGGGTTACCCCAATTGCTAACACACCACATTCTGTACTCAAGAGGTGAGAGCACAGGTCTGGATTGACCAAAATGGCAGCCCATGTAGGAAAAGGGTGCTCTCTCCTTTCCCATGAGTCTATGTAATACAGGCCTACAAACATCTTCCTTGGCATCTTTCCCCTTCCCTTACTCCGGAGAAAGATGTGGGGTATGTAGTATGGGAAAGGCCACTCTAGCTTAGGAAAAAATTCTTGGACATTTCTTCCTCTTGGCTCTCTATATCTCATGAAGGAAGGCCCTTACCTCCCTTAGATGTATAGATTTGGGATTTGGGTTGGGACTTTGTGTGAAAGTTGGTTCCTTAGATGCACCTGGGAAATTAGGTTCTCCATGAGGTGTAGTAGGTCAGGTCATCTCCCCGGAATTCTGTAATGGGATTTGGGGACCAGAGTGTCTTCTAGTAATAAAGGGTTCCTTGGCCCAGGTTTTTGAAGATTTTGTTGTTGTTGTTGTTAAGGGGTGGGTGGTGAGGGGTCAGAATTGGGATATTCCACAGCCCCTAGCCAACTACCACCTCTTAACGTAAGCCGTATATCCTCATCTGTTGCTATGTTGATAGTGAGCCTCAGCTTCTACTGAGTGGAGTGGATAGGTTTTTGTTTTCAGTGTCATCATTTGGGAAAATAAGACTAAAATTCACTGGTGATTATTATTTTCTCTTGCTCAGTAATCTTCAGAATATGGTTGGTCTGATTGTTTGATTTCTATTATCTCCATCTGCGTAGAATATAGGGCTCACTACTTATGTAAAGAACACTGTGTAACTGAGCCTACAGAAGACAAACCAGTGAGGAGGATTTTTATTAAGATGGAAATGTCTGAAATATGTAGCCATGGGAATGTACATAACTTTTCTTAAAGGATGTCTATAGGGTCTGCCTGGTGCTAATTCTCAGAAGGAAAAGCATTGAGTTGCATGTGAAATAAATTGTGGAAGATTTCTCTCCTGGAGTTTAAAATTTTGTGACACTCCTAAATCCAGTAGAAGACAGAAGAAAGATTGTATGAATTTATGCAACAAAATATGTTTGAGTTTATCCCATGTCTAACAACATAAATGTGAAGTAAAGGAAAACATCCTCATACCACCAAAAATGCGTTTCTTTAACAAGCACTAGTTGGGAGAGGGTGTGACCCTTCTAAAGGGTTCTAGTCCAGACACTTATTGTAACATGGGGTAATCAAATGTCTTCTAAATTCTCAAATTCTTTGGGGTGCAGTTGAGTTGTGGTTTTTACTTTAAATGTTCAATGGAATGCTGAGATGAGTCCTATCCTGTATCTCTGTCAGCAAGAGGTTTCCCACCATGTGTATTGGAACTAGGCGTGTTATTTCTATTAATTCTTTTGCCATTACAGTAGCACTATGCTAATTCTAACAGGCTAGTCAGTGTCATATTTGTTCCCAGCTAATTTCATTCTTAGATTCGCAGGAGGTAGAGGAATGGGGAATGGTGTGATGCTATAGCTGCCTTTCATTTAATTTTTATTGTTGTTTAGATGTTTACACCTATTAGAATGACTATAACCATACATTTTATGCTGCGCTAATCTTTGTGGTCTGTAGGAGAAGACATATTTATGAAAATATGATATAATTCTTATTCTTTAGTGGTGGAAGCAATTTTTGAAGGGAAATTTACATGGAAGCTTAAACTATAACAAAAGATGAAAGTGAAGATAGAGGGGGCCCTGTGTTTCTACTTGACCTCTTCCTTGCATGAGTCCTAAGAAAAGTTTTCCCCTAAGTATATAGCAATATTTTAAAGTCTTGGAGGGAGGTGAATTTGCTGAGATCAATGTTAACCTTTTCTACATTCATTAATTTATTTAGTCATTCAGTATTTGTGGAAAGCCCTCCAAACACCAGATTGTGTTGTCATGCTGTTGTTGCTGATAACAGTAATAACTAGCATTCATTGAATGTTTATCGCATATATCAGGGATGGATGATCTCAATTCTCTTAATAATCCTATTAAGTATTAACTATTAGCATCTCAATTTTACAGTTGAAATAATTGAGGCTTAGAGGAGTTAAGCACCAGGTTTAAGGTCAGACAACTAGTAAATAGGAGAGCAAGAGATTTTTTACTCTGGTTGTTTGATTCTCAAGCCAACTCTTAGACATCATGCTCTCTCCCTATAATAGTATCAAACACTAATTTTAAGGCTACTATGTTCCAAGGTAAACACTTTCAGATATATTCTGTTTTAATCCTCTCAAAATTTCTATGTCCAGACATTATTATTATCCCGTATTTTATGCTTAGGGGAATGAAAGCAAAAAAAAAAAAGTCTCTCTATTGTCACAAACCAGGTAGTGGCAGAGTTAAGATATGAACCCAGAAAGCATATGTATGTTCTTAAATACAAGTCTCTAATAAATAAAAGCGGTTCATGTTCTCAGGAATCTAGCTTATGGTAAGTAGAATTTAGATATAGACATCCAAATTTTAAAAATCCAGTATAAATAGATGCTTACCTCAATGGAGGTATAGGCAAATATTTTGGGAAAATGTTAACTTTAGCCTAGTGCCCTAATGGCTCCCTTCCTATTTCTAACCTAAAAACAGCTTTTACACATTTTCTTTCATTAGCTCTGGGATTCCTCCATTCTCTGCTTCCCACCCTTCACTTAAAACCGTTGGTAGCTTTTGGCTTGGTTTCTCTGATTTCCCTCCTATTGGCAAAATTTCCTCTTTGCCTGTCTCAGAAATACACATATTTTAACAATCGGCCTGCTCTTAGGTGCCTGCTGTATCTTCTCCCATTCCATTCTGGCCTCTCACCCAGATGCATGATCTGCAGCTTGCCCCTGTGCCACAGACCTTTCCTTGGATGCAACACTCCACTCTGGGCCAGCAGTTTTCAAGTAGGCTCTTTGAGTGGCCTTTTGCTATTCAAACTGTGGTTGGTACAGTAACATACATATTACCTGGGAACTTGTAAGAAATGCAGAATCTTTGGTTTCACTTTAGACCTACTGAATGAATCAGTCTGAATCTTGATGAGATCCCGGGTGATCTGTATCCTTGAGAAGCACTGGTCTAGTTGGTGAGATCGTACTGGAGTATGGAAGAATTTCAAGTTCATTATGCACTGATAGGGAAGCTCTCACAGTGGAAGTAGTATTTTGATGATACTACAGGAATGATAGGGGTTTTCTGGGGGTCAGGTAAGGACAGTATCTGTGTTACGGTTCTCCAGAGAAAGAGAACCAATAGGAGATGTATATGAAGAGATTTATTATAAGATATTTGCTCACATGATTTTAGAGGCTGAGAAGTCCCTCGATCTGCCATCTGCAAACTGGAGACTCAGGAAAGCCAGTGGTGTAGTTTGAAGGCCTGAGAGTCAGAGAGCTGATAGTATAGGTTTCAGTCTGGGTCTGAAAGCCTGAGAACCAGGAGTCCCAATGGCAGGAGAAGATCAATGTCCCAGCTCAAGTAGCCAGGCAGAGTTAATTCAACTTTTCTCTTCCTTTTTGTTCTGTTAGTGCCCTCAGCGGATTGAGTGACGCCCATCCACATTGGGGAGGGCCGTCTGCTTTACTCGGTCCACCACCCCAAATGCTAATCTCTTCTGGACACATCCTCATAGACACATACAGAAATAATATTTAACCAGCTGTCTGGACATATTGTGGCCTAGTCAATCTGACACATAAAATTAATTATCACAGCATTCCATGCTGGAAAAACAGCATGTGCAATGGCATAACTGGGGAACTACTAGTTCAGGTTTTCTAGAGCATAACATGTGAAAGATAGAGATGGATATGGTTGTTTTAAACCATGGTTGTAGTGACACTCCTCCCATCAAGTGTACCTTGAATCTGGGTGGGCTTGTGACTGCTTTGTCCAGTAGAGTGTTGTATGTAGACGTGATACTGACTTCCAAGGCTAGATTATAAAAGGCCATGCAACTATTACATGCTTATGAAACCCTGAGCCACCATGTAAGTTATTTGAATAACCTGAAACTGTCATGCTAATATGCATTAAGATTCATTGAAGGGTTTGAAAGGGAAACTTGATATTCGCAAGACCATTGGCAAGGTAAGCTAGTTAAAAAGCTGTTGCAATGTGTTTGAAGAAAAATGATAAGATTTTGGACTAGGAAAGTGTTCTTTGGAATGGAGAGAATAAATGTGAAAACCACATAGGAAGTAAAATTTGCAAGACTTGATTGATTAAATGTAAGGATGAGGTAAAATATCTCATTTGGATTTCTGGATTATTGGACTTGCCATTTATAAAAAGGGAATTGCTTTGTGGGAAGAGAATGAGTGTATGTCTCGGAACACATCCAGTTAGAGACATATAGATGGCAGTTGGGTTTGGATTGGTACTAATTAATGTATACATCACAATTTCAGATGTATTCTTTCACTCATGCCAATTCTGAATAATTGGTGGTTGCTGTCTGGAAGGGTGAGTTGAAGATTCTGAGAGTGGTCTTGGCTTGATCAGTGATTGATGTTTACCTGGGGTAAAGCCAAAGGGAATGATCGTTTGCCTGATGTATATATTTGCCAACTTTGATAGTAATGGTAGGAAGTGTCAAGATATTATGATATTGAAAGGTAATGATAATCAAATCATGGTTCAATGGGGGAACAACAACATTTATCTGTTTTGAAACCTTCCTGTACTTTGTTGAATATGATGAAGTCTGAAAAAGTATTCGTCTAACCCATTATTATTTGTGGCATGATGCTTTGTGGGGACTGACCCACTGTGATCCTGGATAACTATAAGAGCTGGCATTGGTGAGGAAGTATCTTAGGCTTCCAGCTAAGTGAAAGCAATGGGAAGAAGTAGAATCATGGAATTATAGAATTGGAAAGAAATTTGAAGTTTGGTCATTCCAGCCCTCTCATTTTACTGAGAAGGAGATTGAAGCTTGAGAAGATGTGCCTTGCCTAAGATCACTTAGCTTTATAAGCTCTGAAATTGCTTTGAAATCTCTATAATAAATTTTTCTTCTTATGACAGAGCCAGTACTGGAAGCTAGCCTAACTGCACTGTGATGACATTGGCTTATGATGAACTAGATCAAGTGCACAGCAGAAAGAAATTACTATGTAACTGCCCAGGGTGAATCAAGGATTCCTTCCACATTGAGGATATCTGTTTCCACCCATGGCTATCAGAAGCTGGTCTGCTGCTAGCTGTGGAGCCCAGAAGATACCTTCAAATTTTCAGAGAAGGATAATAGATGGTTGGGAGAGTTTCCAGAATCGTGGTTTCTGTAACATCTGTAGCCTCAGAACTTAGGAAGAGCAAGTACAAAATGTGTTTTTGCAAATGTTTTTCAGGATTTAAGATCTAACCTGTTTAACAGATTGTCTTGCTTAAAAAACATGACTGGTTTTAGCTGACAAGTTGGATTTTATGAACTGATCGATCCCAGCTGCCAGTTGTCAAGGCCAGAGGATGTTCCAAATTGGCAGTCCCCAAAGACCTTGAGTTGATTGGCTTAAAGTGGGGAAAGAAAGATATGGGGGGGGGTGGAGAAAATAGAATTTTATAAAGCTAATATAATTTTGAAATTATTTGAAATACAAATATCCATTCGAACACACAAAAAAGTGAAAATAGTCTAAGCTGTATTCTGCTTTGTGGGTGGTTCTAATGCTTTCTAAGGTTGTAGGTGACCTCCTTCATCTTTTATTTGCTCCTTGTTGCATTTTCTAATAGTAAAATCATACTCATATTTAAGTAGCGAAAAGGGTGTCTATATCTTGACTGCTTCTAAGTTTGAATTATGTAGCTTCTTAAGAAGGAAGCTATGTTTTGAGTTCATGAAAGTATTCTTATTTTGACAAAAACACCAAGCGTCTATGTCTTAAGAAAGGCACGGTGAGACTTTTTACTTGGATAGATTTTTGAGTTGTAAATGAGACAGTTGTTTGAAATTCAATTTTTAAATTTTATTGTGAGATCTAAGTCCATATTTGAACGCATTATTGTTTTTAACAATGCTAATAATGCTAATGATACCACCATTTACTTTAACTCTTTATGCCTTATCTCCCATGATTTGTACCTATCACGTTGAGTTATAAAGGTGAAATGAGCTAACCTATGCAAAATGCTTAGAACAGTGCTTGTTATATAATTAATGCTTGATAAGTGCTATTATAATTACAAATCATAGCAATGTAGAGGTAATGCTACAAATAGTATTGGTCAAGTACATAATAAAACTCTGAATGAATTGTTAAAGTGCAATTTAGCTAAAAAAATCAGTGATTACTCTTCAAAAGTGTACATGCTTAGTACTTTAAACAATGTCTAGAAAAGATCATCCATGATTCGTCTAACTATATGATGAGATTACAAATATTTAGTTTATGCATGTTGGCATTTCCACCTGTGACTGTGTTTTGCAGTCCAAGTGGCCTTGGTACTATGTTTTATCCAGGCACCGAGTTTCTAAAGGTGAAGCTCTGCTTAAAGCATTAGCTTCCAAAACATCAATTAGGTATTTAGTTATTTGGATTGGTGATATCTTCTTCTTATATTCCTTCCTATTGCTTACAGGGAGGTGGCTCTCTCTTTTAATTATAAATCTACATGGCCCCATTGGAAGAAAAGTCAAACACTTTAGATACTGAATTAAGTAAATAATGAGGGAGCATTGTCAGTGCTGCTAAACTAGTTACTTTAAGGGCAAGCATGAAATGACAGCTTGCCCTTAAAGTACTGATGCTGATCTTCAGTATTCCCTCACTTACCCCGAAGAAAAATTCCCATTGAAAGGAAAATATTACCAAATATTCTGAACAATAAATGATTTAAGAAACTAAAGTATCTTGAGAACCACTCTCCATAAAGTACCATGTATTAAGTGAGGTGTAGCATTATGTAAGTCAATTAATATAAATAAATGATTGGCTATTAAAAGTCTGTAATCTGTATTTTATTATTTAAAACACAGCTGATGAAAGTAAAATCAATGATGCAATTGTTAGAAGTATCATTACATAATTAGAGAGGCATTGGTTCAAATTTTATCGTAGCCATTTTTTGACTTGTGACTCTGAACTTACTACAAACTTCTTTGTGTCTAATCATGTAGATAATAAATGCTTGGTAGTGATTATTTTGTTATTTGTAGCTAAGAAAGTCAAATTCTGAGAGTATGACTAAGTACATTTTATTATTTAAATGTAATGTCTAGATTCAGTTTAAGCTTACTCTAGCAGAAAACCATAATATTTGCAACAGTCAAGGTAGTATTTTAAATCCCAAACTTCCTAGTCTCTCCTCCCCTCGCCTCCTTTCCCCTCCCCTCCCCTCCCTCTTCCTGCCCTCTCCAGCTTGCTCTAGCTCTCTGTCTCCCAGGCTGTCTCTCATTCTATATACACAAACACACACATGTATATTGAAAAAGGGTATTGACAGGAAAAGGAAAATTAAACCAGCTAATTATTGTCTACTGTACAAAAAGGGCTTAGATGTAATTATTTCTGGCAGGCACCATTAGGAAGGCCAGATGACTCTACTACCCCTTCCAAAACTATTTCATATAAGAAATATCACAAAGAAACATATAGTAAATCTAATACAACAAAGATTGGATACTTAATCTGTGTGCTAGGTATTATGCCAATCAATTTACATTCAGCAACTTTATCAAATGGGTACTATTATTATAAATGTTTAAGAGATAAATAGAGGCAGAGAGATTAAGTAAATTTCTAGGGTCACAGAGTTGTAAACTAGAGAATTAGGATTCAAACTTAGGTTTGCCTCTGTGCTATAGTTAAACTCGCCAAATGATGGTTAGAGTGTATTAGAAAATTAGAAATTAAGAGAAAGAAGAAATCTACAAGCTGGAGTGGTCTGGGGAGTCTCATTGGAGGAGGTGTGAGGTCAGCTGCGTTTGGAAGGACAAGTAGTATGGTATTTCATTTGAGAGGATGGCTGCAGGAAGAATACAGATGTGCAAAGGTTCACAATGCATTCCTGTATTAATCAGTTGACCAGTTTGATTCAGGAATGTGTTTAGAAGGTGAGTGATCAGAGATAAGATTTTCTCTTTAACAGCTTTTTTTGAGGTATAATTGACAGACAATGTACAACGAATACTTAATGTGAACAGTTTGGTAAGTTTTGAACATATGTTCCTAACCGTGAAACCATCACCGCAATCAGTATAATACCCATCACTGACAGAAGTTTCTTAGAGCACCTTTGTAATTTCTCCCTTCCAGTCCTCTTACCTTCCTACCTCTGGGTTCCCAGGCAACTGCTGATATGCCTTCTGTCACTATACATTAGTGTGCAGTTTTTAGAACTTTATAGAAGTGTTTTTGTCTGGCTTCCTTCACTCAGGATACTTTTTCTGAGCTTCATATATATTGTAGTTTGTATCTATAGTTCATTATTTTTATACCTAAGCAGTATTTCATTGGATGGATATAGCATCATTTGTTTATCCATTCACCTTTTGATGGGCATTTGTATTGCTTCTAGTTTTTGGCGATTACAAATAAAGCTACTACGAATATTAACTTAAGAATCTTTGTTTGGACCTATGCTTTCATTTCTCTTGGGTAAATAATTACGAATGGAATTCCTGGATCATATGGTGTGAGAATGTTTACATTTTTAAGAACTGTTTTTCTAAGTGGTTGTACAATTTTACATTCCCACCATCAGTGTGTAAGGGTTCCTGTTCCCCCAACATTCCCCATTACTCACCAACACTTGGTGTGGTCATAAAATGAAAGGATAAGTGGGAGGCAGACAGAGACTCAGATGCCCAGTTGACGAATTTGACCTTTCAACAAAGACCCATTAAAAGTTTTAGAATATGGAGGGGTAAGATGTTTGAGGTGATTTAGGAAGGTAAGTCTCATATGGTGTATGCAAGGTAGATTAGGGTAGGGAAAGGCTGATGGTTGGGAATCCAGCTTAGGTGGCTACATAGGAGGTGCTTGAAATAGTTCAGGCATGAGAAGATAAATGTGTGAACCAGTGGGATGGGGGTGAAAAGGGGAAGGAAGAAGCAGACACAAGAGGGAGTTTGAAGGAAGAATTAATGAGACAAGTTTTGTTTTTATTTCTTATAGGAATGGAAAGAGAACTTTACTTACACTTATCTAGCTTGAGAGACTAGGAGAAGAGTGATGTCATTAACAGTAACAGAAAAGTTGGAGGTATATTTTGGGGAAAGAGAATGGGTGAGATTTAGATATGTTGAATTTGAAGTTCATTCAGCTCTATCCCAGGATCTTTTATTTTTATGTAGATGTTTACATCCAGCTTCAATTCCACATGAATTTTAGGTGGCCACATAAACATATAGTAGAGGAACTTTGGAAATAAGTTAGAGACAGAAGCTTCCAGTGAGGTGGGGACCGGGAAGAAAAGAAGGATGTGGAAGTGGGCTGGGGTAATTTAAGGGGGGCAGCAAAGGAGCTGTGAAAGCATATATTTGGGAAACTTTCCCCCCAGAACTATTCAAGTTAAGAACTGTGGATGCCCACTCCAGAGGTCATTCATGGTATTTCAAAGGACCGTTTCAGGGGTGGCTTTATTGAGAATCCTGTTCTGTTTGTGATTTTCATCATTTTCCAAGGTGGTAGGCGTTGAACTATGTCAATCTCTGTCCAACTCTTTTTTCTTGGTTGATTTTCCTCAAATCTCACCATTGCTGGGAATGGCCTTGTCCATTTTTCTCTATTGGTGTCACCTAGGGTTATATAGCTAGGAATTTGATTCTACTGTTCTATCTTTAAAAGATGATTCCAGGATTCAAATCAATAGTGTTGCATGCAGTGCTACTGAGCATTAGGGAAACGTAATTTAAGATGTAGCTTTGGAGAAATTAATGCTTTGGGCATTTCTTACTACATTTAGAATTCATATTTAAATGATTCATACCAAATAGAAGAAAAAAATCTCTTAGATTTTATGATCCAGAAGCATACTTTATGGACTGCTGGCAAATTGTGTGTAGCAGTGAGGGAGTCAAAACACAGCACCCATCATGTTGCCATAGAACACGTTCCTGTGAGGGTGCCTTGAATGATGGTGATGATGCATACTGTGATGAGGACTTCCCACTCCGTTCCCACCCACAACTAGCCATGCGTGCTGAGACCACTTACTTTGCCGTGAAATAGTAATATAGTGATGCTTTTTAACAGTTTATAAGAGAGAAAGTGTTTAAGTGTGATTTTTTAAAAAGAAAACACACTGTAATGATGCCTCAGGGGACATAATGAGCTATGTTGAATTCCTGCCAGTATTTTCATTCTAAAGCGGTTGATTTAAATATAGTGCTTTCTGTGGATTGAGACAAAAATAAAACTTTTTGTTGTTGTTGTTGATTCTTCTTCCTGTTTCTTTGTTTCAGGTCGAATAACATTCTTTATGTCAGTATTAGCATTTCTTGAACACTCAGTATTTTTTACCGTGTGTTAGATTGAACACAACTGTCACTTGTCTCCCGATCCCAGTTTGTACATGTGCTTCTTAATGGCCTTTATGACCTTTGCTATGAGTCAGGGTATTGTTCTATTTATATATTAATCTGTTTAGATTCATTGTATATTAACATTTTACACGCACTAATTAGATTATCAGTCTATGGGATTAGAACATTATAGGTGTCCTTGCTTGGGTGCACAGAGCACAAAGCAACATTATTAGGGTAATGATTTTCAGCAAGTTTATTTAGCCAACTTTGTCGTTTTATAGTTTGACTTGCTTTGTCATCATTCCCAAAAGTTTATAATTGAGCTCAGTCTTGAAAAGTGCCCAAAGCAGTAGAGCATGATGTTTAGAAGCATGGGCCTAGAATCAGACTGTACCGCTGGAAGCTCCTTCGATGGATAGTTTTTAAATTTTGGCAGTTGTTTAATTGTTCTTTAGTTTCCTCAGATGTACAATGGCAATAAAACAATAAATGTTTCAGTGGGTTGTTGGGAATAACAGTACCAGCACAGAGGAAACTATAAGTGAATGTTAGCAAATAACAACAACAAAAACAAATGAATGAAAATCTTAATCAACCAGCTCTGAGACTTAATCACAGATTTTCTTTCTGCGTGTAGGTGGGACAGCCATCCGTTCAGGGACACACCCTGGTTAAGTTCTTCATCTTTCCTGAAAGACTGCTGAATCAGTTATCTGTTGCTGTGTAACACATCAGCCCAAACGTTAGTGGTTTAAAGCAACAAAAATGATTTTTTAAAATCTCAGATGGCTTCTGTGGTCAGGAATTCAGGAGTGGCCAAGTTAGGCAATTTTGGCTTGAGTCTCTCATGCCGTTGTGGTAAGATTGTGGCTAGGAACAAGGAGCTCTTGAAGGCTTCTTCACTCATACGTCAGGTTGTGAGGACTGAGGACTCCCATAGCTTGGGGCTGGAATAGTGAGGTCTCCTCAGACATCTCTTTGTCTGTGTATTTTCTTCGTGTGATTTTTCTAATATGCTAGCTTCAGGATAACCAGACTTCTTAAATGTTGCCTCTGAGCTCCCAAGATATGTATCCTAGAAGAGAGTGAAAGAAAGAGGTGGAGACCATATTATCTTTCATGACCAAGCCTGGGAAGTCAGTGTTCCTTGCAACATAATTTGTTGCTTGAAGCAGTTATGAAGGTCCACCAGGTTCAAAGTGAGGGGGCATAGACCCTCCTTCTTTGTGAAGAAGTGTAAGCATCAGTCTTACAGTAAGAGAGAATATGGAGTAGGATGCATATTTATGTATTTTTGGAAAATAAAACATGCCACAGCTGCCAAGCCTCCTGGTACTTACTTAGATGGTTGTCTAACATGGATAACTGACTTTTAAGAATCTGGTTAAATAATATGGCTTCAAATTCTCTGCTGCTCTATACTCATCAAAGCCTCAATTGTGAGAAATAATATTCAGGGAGGATTTTAAAAATATCCTGCCTTTTGTCCCTTGATTAAACTAGACCGTCAGGGAACTCTTTTAGTCCTTCTAGAAATGTTTTACCTGACTTGACCTTTGACCTTAAACCACAGGTATGCTTTGGAGGAGCGTATAAGAAATGGTCATATAAAAATTACTGAGGTACTGAATATAGAGATGCTTAATCCTCACCACCCCCTCTTCCACTAATGTTCTTCTTCTCAGTCTTTATAAACATACTTCCTTAAATTATAAACCTATGTGTCTTCTTTGGCTTTACCCTTTACTTCATAGCAAATTCATCACCAGGTTTTCTTGTTACACCATTTGAAATCTGTAACCTTTTTTCCATATATACCTGGAGATGATCTTGCACTAAAGGAGATCAAAAACCCAGATTTGGTTTTACTCTCATTTGGGGATTAAAATTTGTTGGAAAAATGCAGAAAAATGGAGCAGATTTTAAGGAGCATTTCTCATTGATTTTTCCCAACGAATTTCTTAGGGTCATGAAACACAAGCATAGTAATCATTGACCTGATATAATTGCATTTCATGTTGACCTAATTAACCATTATCTATCTTATTATCCCTGGAGTTAAAAAAATTTTTTGTCACATTTACATAGAAACTTTATTGACTGTGACTCTAATTTTTTGGACTGTGGTATATAAGGTTGATAATAAGCATATTTCTTAGCTCATAGTACAATGCCATCATTGATCCATGCAAGACTTATTTTTTTAAAATTTATTATCTTTATCTTCATTCTCTACTCTTTTCTCCCACACTACCATAGATAGCTATTCTAATTCATTCACTGTGTATCCTTTTATTCTGATATATACTCTTACTAAATCCTTGTTGCTTTGTATACATGTATTTTACATTTACATAAATGATATTCTGCTATAGATCTTATTCTGTTTCTTACATTAAAAATTTCACTTAGGAGTATGTTTTTAAGATACATCTAGTTTGCTGTGAGTAAATCTAGTCCATTGCTTCAAACTATTTTTAAAGTAATTAAAAGTTTCTTTTCACTTAACCTCAACTATTCTGCTTTTTTCACAAATTAAGGCAAAAAATGTGGTCTATTGTTTTTTAAATGTAGTTTAAACTTATAGTTTATAAACAATTAAAGTTTATAATAGCTTGAAAAAGTATCAGTCGCCTTCTTTTTTCAATTATGCTGCATTTGTGCTCATCTTTATATTTCAAACCTATCACTGAAGGATAGCTATCTTTATTCCTAGGAGACTTCCTACTGTTCAAGACCCTTTATTTAACCCTTTCTTACTAAGCATATGTTTAAAAAGTATCAAAAGCAGTGGCACACTGAACTCAGGGATCTGACTTTTGATATCTGAAACTGATTTTAGGGCAGTATTTAATAAATACTCTACAAATTTGTGTCTGGCATTTTAACTGAAAAATTTTATAATCATGGAATTAAAGCATCAGCAAATATGTGTTTATTCATTCTGTTATTTACCACCCTCTTGACAACTGACATGGGTAAAGGAAGGTCATTTTCCCCCTTGGCTTGTCTTGGTGTATGTTTGCTGGCTTTGATTAGCAGCATGATGGAGCAATCTGAAATAAATTAGTATCAATGGAATGGAAATCTTAGTGGTTTAAGTATCACTATTAGTATACACGGCATGTCTGAAACTTTGCATTCCTTTCCTGGCTGCACCTCCTTGTTCCCAGTCTTTCCAAGGTTCTGTCAATAAAGTCCTAAGTAGTTGACTACTTGGATGAGATCTGGAAATCAAAAAGACAGAAGGATCATTTTGTTGATCTGATGAAAGTTTAGGTCATGGTGGGTCCACGTTGAAACAGATTAGAACCTTAGGTCGAAAATGAGATTTACTTACTGTTCATCTTAGTCTTAAGTGGAAGAGTGTTACTTGCATTGGTTGTATCCTACAGACAAATAAGACAGGTATTACTTAAAGATTTTGTGTGTAGCATATGGGCAGAATCAAATAGAAACACAGTTTCTTTTTGGTCTTGTACCTCCTAAAGCTCTACTAAAAATAGGTAGGAAAGGCAGAGAAACGAGCATAGGTTTAGTATTGTTGGCATGAATCAGTTGTTTGATTGTGCATGACAGGTTTTTCCTTGCCTGGTACCCTTTTTCTCTTTCCCTTCCTTCCCCTGCAGTTTTCTATGCCCTCCCCTTTTCCCCTAGCCCTTCTGCTTGGCACAGAACTCTGGATAACCATCAGTGAGGGATAGGTCAAGTTAGAATTGCTGATGGTGAACATATCTGTTAGGCAAACATAAGAAGCCGTAAACACTGGCTTGCTGGCAAGTAGAGAGCTGATGGAAAGGACAGGGATCCTGTGTTTTCACTAGTGCTCTTCTGACTCAGAAAGCATAGGTCATTAACAAGTTAGGAGATGGACCTCCCCTCCTCCTCTCTTGCCAGGAAAAATACAACCTTTGGAGAATAGGGCATAATAAACTGCTGGAGTAAGGCCTTTCTGTGCCTGCTGGCACTTGAAGTCACCATTGCTGTGGTTAGTTTTGCTGCTCATTCTTGGTCTTCATGCACGTGACTGGCCTGATTTATCTTTCATTACTCCAGGGCTGCACAGCTCGGGAGGATTTTAGTACAAAAAACTTTCTCCTGAGATTACTTAAAGGTCTTTCCCTCTTGAACGGAAGCAGAATTAACTTTTGATGGCTTTTGAATTTAAATGGAACTCCCACTGTATAGTAGCAGCCTTGTTTTACCAAAACAACAGCAAAAACAACGACCCCAACAGTAACAACAGCAACTTGGGACCGGAGGTGGAAGTTTAGGTTGCTTTCAATTGAATTTATGTTGTGTCACTTTATTTTTTAATAGGTTTTATGATATCTATGTGAACCATGCAGCCAGTTAGAAATGGGCTCTTTCTCAGATGAAGATGGAAGGGTTTTTTTCCCCCCAAGGAAAAGCTATGCTACTATAAACATTCAAATTCTTAAATAATCAGACTCACCCATTAATCAGAATTTTTTAACCCTGTAATTTTATAAGAAATAGGTAAAAGGACAGTAAGTGCCTATCAATGATGACTTTGTACTAAACCCTTATAACTATAACCTAATGTCAGTGCAGCTCTACCTCTATTTCTTAACCTCTGACTTCATAGTTATAGCACCAAAGTAACTGATTCCCAAAGGTATGACCTCAGGAACCATAGGTATCTGAATTATCAAATAGAGATTGAATTATATTCTCCATGCTGCATTTAATAAATCAGGAAAATAGACTAATGCATTTATAAACATTTTTGATCCTGAGGGTTGAAATAGGAAGGATTTTTCTATTCATTTCTGACTTGACAAGAAAATCCAATGACCTAGAACATCTCCTTTCCTAAGAATTCCAATCAATTGTGGTTTTGGAGTATTTACATGGGGTTCATGTTGCATGAGCCGTATGGGATCGTATTGAACAGTCATATCCTCATACATCAGGGAATCTAAGTCTAAAGATGCTAGCTTAGTTTTCCAAAGGTGAGTGAGATTAAACTTTTGCCTTTGGAATCAGCCCCATATATGTATTAATGTCACCAGAATTCAGTTCTCCCTTCCCCCACCACCCAGCATGGGGGAAATACCGAATCTACTCCAAATTTAGGCTCTCTGGCTTCCTTAGATTTTCTCTCACTGGATTAACTACTTTCTATAGCGATATTAAACCCCTAAGGAAGGTTGTATTTGAAGCCCATTACAGGATAATGTTCCAAGAAAATTGTTCTTTTGAAGTTTGATTTGAAACTCATGCTCCTCATTAATGCAGGCAGCAGGATGGCAGGAGACCTGTCTCTGAAAAGGGCTTGTTATGAGCTGGGGAAGCAGCTTGAATCCTCAGCATGGATGTACATAGTTAAAAGCAAAGCCAGGCAAGAAATGAGATCAAGCCTGGAATTATGTATCTGTTAGTAATTTCAGATCCACATGACTAATAAGACAGCATGCTTGTTCTCTAGCTGTTTTTTAAAGACTGATCAGTGTAGAGTTGAAGCAGGATTTTAACTTTTGATTTTTATACTAATTTCAAGATTTTTCTTCTTCCTAAATTTAGCCTTGCAGAGATCCCTGTGAAATATTTGAGTCACAGCTAGCTATTTTCACATATCATCAGATTCTCTCCTCAACATGAAGAAATAGCGGAGTAGGAAAGAATTCCTTGGGGGATAGAGCATGCTTTGTAGTTTTTTGTTTTTTAAGCGAAAATTATCTAGGCAGAATTTGGTTGTCAGTAAAGTTGTTTGTTTTGGTTGGCAATCAGCATGTTTAGTCTGAGAGGCAGGGACTTTATGCTCAGAAGTAAGACTTGAAGATGCATTGTCTCCAAACTGAGAGGGAGCAAAGAAAGTGGTGGAACAAGGCAATGGTGGCTTCAGGTCTGTTTCACAGAGTCAATCTGATTTTTACTTACTCAACTGGAATTTGTTGTGAGTGTGACATATGTTCATGTTTTTCTGTATATGCACTTGAATCTAGGCCTAGGTTTATAAGTAGTACTTGGGGACCAGGTGGCAAGAACATAGCAGTTCTTCTTTTAGAAGCTGTAAGAGAGTTTTCCAAAGGGGAGAATGGAATGGAATCCAAACCACTCTAGAGAACCCCTCCAGCTTTTTCCTTCTCATTTTCTCTATCTTGTTTCTTCCATACTTTACTCCATTCAACAAATATTTATTTATGAAACAGCATGGTGATTAAGAGCAAATATTTCCATTAGAAAGATCCAAATTCCAATCTCTTAAGCCTCAGTTTCTTCATCACTAAAATAGGGATAAAAATAGTATCTACAGCAATGGTTATAATCAGGATTAAATGATATAATCCCTGTTAAATACTTAGTGTACAGTGCCTGGTAGGAAATAATAATTATGTCACTTATTCTTAAATTTGTCTATGATCAAAAATAGATATTTAGCAATAAATTGCATAATTTACTAAAATTATTAGTATTAGTATTAAGCGTGGTTTCCCCCTAGAGGTGATTTCTAAATTGGGAGCAGTGGGAAGAGGGGTAAAAACTTATGTGATAATTCTTTTGACTGAAGTTTTCTCTGGGAAATATGTGTATTTTCTCTCTCTCTCTCTCTTTTGGTAATGAATCTCCCTCATTAAAAGGAAGAAAGGAGACAGAAATTTCCTGTTTGGGAAATGAATAAGATTAGGGAAGGGGAGGGGGTCTCTGGAAGAGGAGAGATGGCATGCATATTGGACCAGAGCCTGAGTGAGTTTGGGAGGAACCAGTCATGATGTTCAGCGTGAGCATATTTGAAGTTTGGCTGAAGAATTGACTCAAAGTTGCTGTTAAAATTGTTAAGAAAGAGAAGATTGCTCAGAAGCCCAGCAGGGCAGAATTTGACTTGCTACCTTCAATGCGTAAGCCAAGTATGTCATCAGAGGGTGGCTCAGATTCAGATGTTTTCCGATCTTAGCACTGAAAATTACTGAAAAAATTTGTGTGTCCTGTACTTGTAAAACAGCAGTAAATCATAAAACATAAAATGTAAATTACTGCTGGAAGTGAAATTATTTTTTTCTTTAGATCTTTTTTTATGGACAAGTTTATTGAAGACAAACATTATTTTTGTGTCCCTACCTTGCTGGTATCCTAAGCATGCATATAGTCTGTCTTTTGGATAGTAATACAGCACCACTCTCAGTTCTGAAGCCAGAGTTGCGTTAGCAGAGACAGTCAGGCCCAGGCCACCTAAACTCATGAATATTCATCACACAGAGATGGCTGTCTTAGTTGCATTCCCCAAATTGTCATTTCTAGGATCACCTCCCACATAAATTATGTGCATTCAAACCTTTATATAAGAGTCAGCTTCTGGAAGCATCCAACATTAGACAGTTTGTATCAGAAGTGGGGTACTAGGAAGTAGACCCTGGGATTAGATCACTAACTTGCCAGTTAGAGGCAAGGGCTTCATTGCTGAGGATGAGGGTACTGTCAAGGCCTCTTGATGATCTGTAACATCACAGTTACTAATACTGTCACCTGTGCTGGATTGGGATGAGGTAGAGGTGAAGAGGGATGCACTGGCTCATGCAGTAACTCTATACTTGAAATATGTAGAGCAGTGATCATGTTGAGACCTGTGTAGTGCGGTAGCTATTGTTAGTAGTCATAGAAGTCTTGAAGGAAGAAAAGGAACAGACTCAGTTCAACCAAATATTGTCTTCAGATGTGTTGTGAAAGCCAGTTCTCCATGATAGCTTTTAAAGAGAACCACATCTCCAGCAGTCAGAAAACAGACTGTGCTAAGAATCTGGTCCAAGATTTGATTGTAAGAATAGAGAAGTTACAAAGCAAGCTGAATTCATAGCCCTGGCAACTCTCCTACACTTAAGAAAAGGACCCTGATAGGAAAGAAATAGAACCCTAAGATCTGGGATTAGCATGTTTAGATGGCTGGGCTTGAGAAAATCAGTGCCTTAGATTTTCCTTATGCCTCTAGGCCAGAAGTAGTTGCTCCATCTCTCATGTTAGAAGAGAATACCTAGGCTTTCATTGCCTAGAAACTACTAACAGAGGACATAAGGTAGATATTTTTCAAGATGATGATGGTCCTTCACAAGCTATACTCGTTCCTCTTCCCATGGCTTCTCATTGCGTAGATCAATAATAGGAGTCAAGTCTCAGCATGACTTGACTAGAGAATAGTCAAGATCTTATATATCAATATGGATCTTCAGGAACAAGGAGAACATACACAGGGAATGAATCTTGAAGATACTAGAGCAAGAACAGCAGAATATAATGCTGAAAAAGGAGAATTTATTGATATAGGGGAACTCTTCCATTACTCTGGATTTTATATCCTGGCATGGACAATTGGAGCTGGTTCTAATTCTCTTTAGCATGGCTGCATGAAGCTTGAAAACAACGATGACTTAGAGTACGTGAAGTAGAGATGTCAGATATCTTGACAGAGTAATAAGGATGCGACAAGAGGCCCAGAGAGATGGGCATGTTAGAATAGATGTAATATGCAAGACTAGAGACCCATCAGTTGAGTGTTCTTTTTGAGGGTTCCTGATTGCTTCATTCACTGAAGTGAAAGGGAATGTGTTAGTGGGGGCAGGGTGGGATACCAGCATCATCAGAAGTTCAGTGGAGCTGTCCTCTGTAGACCAGCATTGGTGATAAGAGATGCTTCTATGAAACTCAGTTCTCTAATGTTAGTGAGGATGATTTGATTATGGAGTGGCAGAGGCCAGGTGTTGGCACTTACCTGTCGGAGGCAAGGTGGACATTAAAACCATGATGGGCCATCCTCAAGGCTGGGATGGCAGCTAGGGGACCTTAACCCTCAGGTATCTGTGGAAATGACTAATATGCCATACTGTTCCTAGGAGTGAGATAGATGGACAGCCAACAAGGGCATTGCTAGACTTGTATCAATATAATAAAACAGAGAGACAAACAAACTGTAGGTTAGCACAGGAATAATGTTAACTACTGCAACAAGAAAATTATAGTCCCTCAGTTTTGACCCAGTTTTTAGACTCAGAGCCTTTTGGTTGAACGGGATGCTAAATCCCTTCAAGGAGATATCTTGCAGTGTCACAGTAAGGATGTAAAGTAGATATTCCCACATTTTTCCTCAAAGGAATGTGGCCATTAGACAGAATCATTGTACACCAGGAAAAGGGGAGGGCAGAGCTAGAGAGAACACAGTTGACAAGATCACCCATACTTACACCAATTGTCAGTTCGCTGGTTCCCGAAACCACCTTCAGTTTCAATAATTTGATAGAAGAACTCATGGGGCTCAGTGAAAGCTGTTATCCTTACAGTTATGGTTTTATTACGGGGGAATAAATACAAAGTTTTAATATAGAGTTAGGTTTATTACAGGGAAAGGACACATTAAAATCAGCTAAGGGAAGAAATACATAGAGTCCAGGAGGATTCCAAACATAGAGGTTCCAGGTATTCTGTCTCCAGGTGTCCTGTCTTCATGTCCACAGTCATGGACAGTGTTAACTCTTTCTGGCAAAGTTGTATAACAATATGGAATATTGCCAACCAGAGAAGCTCACCTGAGCCTTGGTATATGGAGTCTTGGTTGGGGTTCCATGGTGACCTGCCCGCATGGCTGACCTCAGTCTCTAGCACTGCTGGAGGTAGAGCTGATACTGCATGATTCAGAGCCCCCACAATGAACCACATTGATTAGATTGGTGTGGTCCAAGGAAGGCCCTCAGCAAACAGTGACACTCCTATCAGGCATGACATTCCAGAGGCTTAGAGATTACTTCTCAGAAGGCAAGGGCAAAAGCCAGATTTCTCTTTGGGCAAGGTTAAGTACTTTACTGTGCAGAAAGTATCCAGAGCTTTTAAGGACAGTGGAATATAGGGCTGAGCTGACACTAGTTCCCACAATGTTCTCATGGCCCTTGTTAGAATGAGGGCTTGGGAAGGACAGGTGGTTGATAGAATCCTGGCCCAAGTTCATTTGACAGTGGATCAAATGAGTCCAAAGACCAATCTATGGTTATTTACCCAGTTCCTGAGAACATACGCAAGATAGATCTACTTATCAGCTGGTAAAACCTTCACGTTGGTTGCCTGACCTGGGTTTGGAGAGCCCAAAGCAACAAATATTCTGAATGGTATGATAAGACGTGTGTGTTAGATGGTGGAAGATTTAACACTGCAGATATTCAGGAGCTTTCAATATCTATAAAATTTTTATGCATCTATTGGTCTTGGGCATACTAGGACATACCTTCCAAGTTAAAGGCAAGTTATTACACCTTGTACCTCCCATCACTAAGAAAGAGGCCCAGTGCACAGTCTATCATAATAGGAAATACTGCCTCAGTCTAATTATTGGGTATCTTGGAAGGCTGCAGGTTCTGATTGAGACTCAGAGAGGACTCTGAAGCAAGTTCAGAGAGTAGTGAAAGCAGCCTAGCTGTTTGGAGTATATGACTCAGTGGATCCAATGGTACTAGAAGTATCTAGTAGATTAAAATGTTATGTAGGTTCCCTGGCAAATTTGGATAGGAGAGTTGTCGTACAGACTCCTAGGGTTCTTGGAAAAGCTATAATGCCTCTGGCAGAGAATTATCACTTTTTAAAAAGCAACTAAATCGTTGAGTTAGGGACACCAAATTACTGTATTATTTGAGTTATACATCATGAACTGGGTATTATCAGACCACAAAACCATAAGGTTGGGCAGGCCCACGCATATCTGGAGGAACAAGCAGGTTACACAAGGAGGTGGCCTACATTTCATGTCACCTACCCTTCTACCTATCCCTCAGCTGTCAAAAGAAGGAAAACTCTGGGCCTGGTTCATAGATTGATTTGACATGTTGATGCAAACTGAAAATGGACTACTGTTACTTGACAGTCCTATTGCGGGTAGTCCTGAAAGACGGTGACGAGGGGAAGTCTTTCAAGAGGTTATATCTTTGAGCAATACACCTGGTAATTAACTTTTTGAGGAGGGGAAAACAATGTAAGGTAAGGATATACATTGACTCCTGGGCAGTGGCCAGTGGTTTGGCTCATTGCTAAGAAGCCTAGGTGAAGCAAGATGGAAGATTGAATACAAGAAGTTATGGGGTACAGATATTCAGATGGTCCTATGGGAGTGGGCACAAAATGTGTGGATCTTTGTGTTTTACATTTATCCTTAAGCATCTACCTTAGCAGAGGTCAGCCAGACTGTCCTCATTCAAACCGGTGCTTCTCGCGCAATGAACTTGTTAATGGAGTAGTCATAGGACCAGTAATGAAAGATATGCCTGAGGTCCAATAACATTACACTCCCTATCACCAAGATTATTCTAGCTACTGTAGCTGTTGAATGCCTGACCTGTCAGCAGTGAATGCTGAACTTCAGTATTTGCAATATGTGCTTCTGCCTCTATAACTTTAGCCTCTGCTGAATTAGAGACTCTGGTATGCTTCAACTAAGGGACACAGTAAGGATTCCATAAACCTAAAGCTAAAGCTGTTGACTGGTAATTTTGGACTTCTCATGCTGATAGATCTACAGTCAAAGAAAGGAGATACCATACTGGCAGGGGTAATGACTCTGATTATCATGAAGAGATAAGATTGCTGCTACATATTTGGAGAGGAGAGAAGTATGCCTAGAACATAGAAGGTTCACTGTGGTGCCTTCTGGTGCTTCCATGACTAGTGATAATTATGACTGTGCAATAGCATTAGTCATGCCCTGACTAGGGCCTGGTAACAGGAAGCTCATATCCCTCAGGAATGAAGATCTGGCTAACCCCATTGAGGGGGAAATTAACTAAGCAAAAGTTCTAGGCAAGCTGAGAGGAACATAGAATAGTTGTACTTTTTTTTTTTTTTTTTTTTTTTTTTAGAAATTGTGGCTTGTCCCACCTTGAAGAATTAGGGACAGGAGAGTGGAAAATAAACAAATGACATGAATAGCTCTCAGTGGTGGAAGGAGTGGACTACGGCAGATACTTTGAGTGCCCTGCCTGGATTTTCTCACTGTTTTCATACATTCTGATGGTTTCCTGATATAAGCACCTCCAACTCTCTGCCTGAATCTTTCTTTGGTCATGGGTGTGATTAGGTCATGCCAGTGGAGATGGGAATAGAAGTGCTGGGGACCTAACACCCCTAGGACAAGCTCTTAACTTTTGTTGGACAGGAATTTGTGTATAAATATCCCACTTCTTTGCCCCTCAAATGGAACAACTCTGAAGTGGAACAACTGCAGAGGTCCCCAGCACAGCTGAGCCTTAGTTGCCCATTGTTATCAATGTGCTCATCAACACATTCTGTGTTAGTGTCTTTCTCTGTGTTACTGCCTTACATACTATTGTTGTTGCTGGGATTACCTACCAAATAAATTACTTGTACATAAATCCTTGTTTCCAATATGCTTCTATGAACATTCCCTGTAAGAAAATGTGCCTTTAATTTTTGTATGATTTTTTATTATTTATTATTAAATAATTGATGAGAGCCATGTATCCATGTGTCCTAGGTAATGCTGGGTGTTCTACAATGAATGACATAAACGTGTATTACGCACTTACCAACATTTTACCTAGCTCAGGGGTTGCAAACTCAAATGCACACAGCGAATAGTCAAGTAAGGAAAATGAAGTCTGAGTCAGTGGGAAGTAGTGGGAGCTGTGATGAGCTGGAGAACACATGTCAATTGTTAGCCATCCTTCTGATTTTGTTTTCCTAGAGAAATAAGGGGGCATGGTTTTTATGTAAAATTCGTGAATTTTAAGTTTTGGCAACTAATTCCAAATTATAAAAATCTCTATACAAGTCTTCTGTGGAACTTAGCACAGAGCACTAGCCATTTGCAGTCTCTGATCCCACCTAGTCTTCAGAATTTGGGCAGATATTTTGGTTGGATCCAGCTTTTTCCATAGTTTTATTTTGAAAGTATAACTTAATTTAGCACTTATAATTTATTTTAATGAAGAAAGGACAATTCATCTTCTTATGTTAATTCAGGTTGTCAAAGCAAGGGAGCCAAATTTAGAAGAAACTGTCTCTTAGAAACCCACCTAAGGATTCCCGGTGCATTCTTAGTTTATGTGTTGTATGTCTGAGAGGACAGATTGAATCATTGCTACTGATCCCCTTGGACTATGGCTTAATGAAGAGTTGATTTAAGAAAACCTTGGCTACCAATATGAGCTATTGTTTTACTATTGTATATAATATATATACAATTAGATATGAAAACATAGAGTTACTAATGACCGACTGCCTAAATCCAAGGGGTTAAATCAGAGCAGGTTTCTCATTATGTTTCTCCAATTTTAATTGTCAGGTGGGGTACTGGGGCTTAACAGATTCTCCCCTACTATGAATTAGGGCATGTTCCAGAAAATGCTGATTTATATTTTTATAATATTATTCATAAATGAGAGAATTTTTGATCAAGTATATCAGAATGGCAGGTAACTTTAAGTTTCAAAATTGAAATTGTTGCAGTCACTGAGTAATGCTGAGTGTCTCTTCCAGGATGAACCCACATTCTTCTGCCTATTCCTGTCTGTGTAAGTGCTGTTCAATAGAAAAATAATGCAAGACACATATATGATAAAATTTTTCTAGTAGCACATTAAAAATGCTCAAAAGAAATAGATGAAATTAATTTTAATAATGTTTCATTTAACCCAATATATCAAAAATATTACTTCAACATGCAATAAATATAAAAATTATTAATTATATCTTTTGCATTCTTTTTTCATACTAAGTATTTGAAATGTGGTATTTTACACTTAAAACATATCTCAATTTGGACTAGCCTCATTTCAAGTGCTTGACAGTTACAGGTGGCCAGTGGCTACCATATTGATCAGCCCGCATTTAGTTCTCTATACGTAGAGTTAGTCACGTTTATCCCAGAGATCATGAAAATATATTATTTTATTTTTGCACCCAGGGCATGGCCGCTTGGTGTTTCATGTCAAATGGTAATAATATGTTCCATTCCATAAAAGTGTATCTTAAACACATTTTGTAAAGTCCTTAAATTAACAAATATTTTATTTTTAAGACTATAAGCAAGTAGATGGTTGGGGGATGACGATGCTTTAAATCTTGCCAAGTGTGGAAGAACCATGATACCTTTAGAAGAAGGCAAACCAGCATCTTCCTAGGTTTTATTGTGAATAGGTCTTCCTGATTTAATCTTCCATAAGGCCTTAGGTTCCTCTGCTACAAATTCTCCAACCAGGGTTTTTAGGAGCATAACCACTATGGTTTGAGAGGGAGTACTTTAGCTAAGGGATTTAACTGGTATATAGCAGGTGCTCAATAAAATGTTATTGAAAGGAATAGAATGGACTTACGGTTAATCATCCTGGGTGTTAGCTTTCTATTGTCGTTACAGTGAAACCTTAGGGATTAAAACAAATTTTGTTTTCTAATAATACTGATCTCTTTAGTGATTAAGTTCAAATGAGTATAATACAAATAAAAAGTGGATTTTATTGCATAAAGATGTGCCACCATTAATCTCGGAAGGAGTAGTTGAAATCTCTTGGGAAAGTTAAGTAGTTTTGATAACTGCTAGTTGTCACCTTCTATCTCAAGGGTTGTTGGTGTACAGTTTACATTTCAGTATTAACTGTATTTTATTTTGTTTATATTTCTCTGGAGCTCTTTGCAAGCAGAGGAGAGCTTTCTTCTTTAGTCCTGGTGTTTAGATTTTAAATTGATGGTTGTTGAATGAATGAACAAATAGTCATTTTGCTCTTTATTTGTTTTAATCTTTAGGTCTTTTTTCTTTTCTTTTAGTGTTACCTGGGATGACAAGGGAGGTTGCATCTGCATCTGACTCATGCTAATCTAAATAATGTCAGATCATTACTATTGACTTTTAGCAATACAGTAAATTTCTAGATCCAAGCCTTTCATGTCCATATAAACATCTTTTCTTTCAATTTGTTTTTTTTTTTCCTCAGTTGAACTTTTGCTCTCGTTATTCAGTACTCTAGACTCCTCTCAAATCTCTTTTATTTTCCTTAATTAAAACATCATGATGAAGCATAATGGTCTAATACATGTGTATATAAAACTCCAGACTGGTCCACAGATAAGATTTCAGTTTCATTTCACTTACTTTGAATTCCTCATGTTTAAAATTAAAATTAAAACCCAATATAGCTCATATATAACAAAGAAGAAAAATAATCCAATTTAATAGTCTTAAAATAGCCACATCAAATCCAGAGTGGCTAAAGTCTATTAAATTCTAAAGATTTGACAGGCTTAAATTTTTTTTTCTCTTTCTCAGACTGTATCACTTAATATGTTTTGTGTGAAGAAAGTAAATGAGACATGGAGTCTACCTTAAATGCAGAACTGAAGGGTTTATTTTTATTCCCACAGGGCAAGTGTAGAATGCATGGGCAGATGTCTTATATTTTGCTGCTACTTCAATTGCTGAGGGAGATGACCACCACCTTTGAAATAATTTTAAGGACGTTTTCAGACTTGATCACAAAAACTGACATTTAGGAAATAGAACTAGTCTATTATAGTCTGAGGGAGTAGAGAAAGCAGAGATAAGCCTAAAAAGAAATAGATTGTTGTGGCCTAAGTGTCTGGTAGAGTGATCAGCTCTCAATTATCCATGGTATTGAGAACTGGAGATTCATAGATCATTGATATCTACTCATAAATCTGAAGCCTCAGTTTAATAAACAGTTTCTGTATCCTCTTCTATGAGAACTACTGACAAGGAGTGGGATAGACTAGTTTGTGTTTCAGCAGATTTTACTTCTCCTGTCCAGCTTTGGGTGAGGTTGCTAATGAGCAACTTGTTCAAAAGCCAGGAGCCAGAGGGAAAAGGAGACAGTGACTAGCAGAGTCCACAACTGGATAATTAACCTCAGAATAATAGAGAGGAAACTATATATCCGTTAGGAAGAGAGAAACAAATTCTCTCCTTTGTGGTCCTTGCCTGTTAAAAAATATCTGCCCTCTCTCCTCAGAATCTTTTCATTTAGAAACATGTACTCTGTGTATTCCAGTGGGTTGAAAACTAGAAATAGGTCTCATGTAGTATCACGGTTAATTTGAATAGCAGCTTACTTTTTAGAGTTAGCAGCACTTGGGCTCTGCACCTTCCTGTGTTAACAGCCCACATCATGGCTGGTTTGGTTTAGTTTTGCTACCCCACCATCACCACAATAAGAGTAAGTGATGCAATTTACTGTGAAGGGATTCCCTATTGAGAAACAACTGGCGCCTGAAAGCCTTTCCTGTGCATGTATAAAGGCAGTTAAACATTGTTTTTGCCTCAACAGAGGGTGAAATTCCAAAATACCACAGACAGAGAAAGCCATGTTTTACATTTGAGGATAGAGGCAGTACCGCATAATCTATGTACATTCAAGTAAACATTTTCCCCACTTGAACAACTGCTCCATAATTAAATGTAAATGCCCCATTCCGACATACTGTATCTATGCCCAAACACACCAGTAATATCCCCACGTAACTTTCTGACATACACTTCTTTCTCTCTGTCTTAAACTGGATGAAAAACTATAAAAGCATTCCTAAGCAGTCATGCAGTTATCTCAGGTCTTTGGCCTACAGCCTGATAGAAGCTAGACCATGTCTAAATGAACTCAGACTCCAAGCAAATATGAGACATAGGCACTTATGACATGGAAGAGAAAAATCTGAATATTGAAACTGCTTCACAGTTATTCAATATAAAATCAATACATTGGAGGTTTGAGTGGAAGGATTACAAAATGTTTAAAGGGCTGATATTTTAGGTTTATAAGTAAAAACACTCATGCACATTATTAAAAAAACAAAAAAACCTATATATCCCATTGCTTTCCAAACCATGATGAAGATTCTCTGGTTATGAAAGATATTTTATTTCTGTGAAATTTTAATAGAATGCAAACTATCTTCAATAAAAATGCCTGATTAATCCATATGTTTCTATTCCATTGACTGTTTTTGAAAATATAATAACTTCATGTATAATTGGAATAATTATTCCAATTATAATTATTATAATTTATATATTTATAAATTATATAAATATAATTATTTATATTTATAAATGACCAAATTAAATGTGGAATTTTTTTTCAAGGCCCCTCCCCACCAAGGGATCATATATATATATATAACAAAACTTTTAAAAATGGCATGTTTCACATTATAGATGGTTCTTGACAAAGAAGGGCAGAAATAGACAGTTTTTGAATGGATACATTTTACTTCTTTGACTATTATCTATTGCATTATAGACAGTATAGAAATTTATTTGAAGTGGATGGACTTTATAGGAGGGAAATTGATGAAGTGGAGATGGAAAGTATAAAGTTCTCTTTCACGGATTTTTTTGTGAAGTTTTTTGGGGATGAATATCCAGGGTTCTTTTTAAGTTGGGAGAAAATTGCTCTTTTTCTTTTTTTTTTTTTTTTAAATTTAAGAAAGTGACTGTCACTAAAAGATAGTAGAAATGAAGGAGGTTGTGTTAAGGAGGACTAACTGAGGGAATATGGTAGGGAATGAGATTCAAGGCAAAGGAGGGAGAGAAGACAAGGATGAACAAATGATGCTGTAAAGACAGTTAAACCTTGGGAGATGGGAATTTGATTGGAAGACCTTGATGATGTAGAAAACATCATCTGAGAAAATGAGCAGGGCAGAAGTAGGGTGAAGGCATTAGGATGGTAGTGAAAGTTTAGAACACTTATTTACAGAAATGGGTAAGTGACCTAGCCAGAGAAAAAGACAAAAATTTAATAATGTCAACTCAGGGTCTCTCTAAAACTTGGCCTAGAGGTAGAAAGTTGGATTGATCTATGTCAGGGGCCTTGTCAGGTAAATGCAGCAGGAGAACAAAGATGAGAAAAAATAAGGATGCTAATAATAAAGGCTGTAAGATTTGGAGAGAGCTAAGTGGGGAAGACAAAAGGGAGGATTTAAGAGACTGAGACCTCAGTGAAGTTTAGGTAGGTTTTAGTGGGAATGAAACAAGTTGGGAGATTTTCTTCTGAGTAGGATACTGATGTTTAAGGTTTTAGCGGAGGAACTGGGTGATGACAAGGGCCAGTATACAGCCAAGACAGTGGGTTGCTTCCGTCCACATTCTCTTACATACATATGGAAAAGATCAGGGAGGAGGAACTTTGCATTATCTGCTTCCTTAAAGGCATCATGGTACAGCACACTGGAAAAGCACTAGAGAGACTCATGTGGGTCCTGGCCCTGCTGCTACACAATTCTTGGTCTCCTCTTTGATAAAGTGGATATGAATATATCTTTTATACTCCTGTTTCAGGTATGCCGTGAAGAATAAATTATGTATGTGCAAGTTCTTTGAAAGCTGCAAAACACTATATATGTATTGAGTATCATTAAGGAGTAAATTTTTAAATGTAAAAGTGACCTCATTGTGAGCTGGGACAGTTAAGAAATCTTTTAACAAATAAGATAAGGATCTTCATTATTGGAACTTAATTTTCAGATTCTGAGACCCTACCTTGAGAGTCCTTTGCCTGTGCCTTGCTTCCTAAACTCCCCATGACCCCCAAGTGATGGTTAAAGGCTTGTTAGAAACTGAAGGGATCACCTGGAATTAAAATCCCACCACCCATTCACTTGACCCAGAGTACTGCCATTCCCTGGAAATTCTTGTTTTCACAGCCCAAATGCTAGACCAGGCCCTGATGTGTAAAGTTTTTGGCTTGGATTGAGCCCAGTACGCTATTGGTCACTTTTACTTGGATTTCCGATTATCTTCCTTGAGGTCAGCCACACAGCCCAGTTTCCAAAAACTCTGGTCCGACTCTCTCCATGATTTCTCTTCTTTTCCGGCTGATCTGATGTGAAGGTTTCAGTGAGCCTTATCATGATCCTGTTACATTGCTGTGGCATTAGAAAATGATTGAAATGGTAAAAACAGACCAAGGAAAAATGACATGGATCAGTTTTATTTTGAGGGAGAGTAATAATTGAGGTCAAAACTTTTTTTTTGAGTCTTTCTCAAAGTTTGTATTTCAGAACTCTCAGATATTAGTTTTATCTGACGTGTAGTTTGATACAGGTATTGCTTGATATGTAGTACTAATTTTCAACTGGGTGGAACATTACAATATTAATTGTCTTAAGGTGTATTTTCCAAAGTAGTGGGAAAAAAATACCTTGTTATGAGAACAAATTTTGGATGAAATCATAGAAAATTTTAACCTTTTATAGGTGGCAGTGAAAATAAGAACAATGAGATTGCTTTCTCTGGCCTATTCTGTCTGACAGGCAATTTTACATTCATTTGCAAATGTTACTTTAGAATAAAACAATTATATTTGGTGAAACACATATGGAGGCTGAGGCCTTGATACTCTAACCCCCTCTTTCAAGCCCCCCTTCTCTCTATCCCTAACTTTACATATACAGAAACCATCAATAGATTCCAGCTGGCTATATGTACTAAAATAGTTCAGAAAAAGAAATTCCCAATTTGAAAACCTTTCTAATGATCTGTTTGATAAAGCCATGGAATGATAAGTCTCCCATGGAATAAAAAAAAAAGGCCTAGCCAAGTTTTATGCTGATGAAGAGAAGTTTAGATGTCTCTTGGACCTGCATCTAATAACAACAGTACCACAGTTATTAATAGCAAGACCTGTGGAGCTAAACGTTACCTCGCTGTCAGCAAAGAATGTGCTTGCTGCAATGTATTAGGCTTTTCTTTGACAAGTTTAAGACACCATAATGAAGCAGTTGCATGGGACAGACAGATAAAGTAAATCCATCAGATAAATCAGTTCTTTGTCCTATGCATACTTGTATTCAAAAGCTAAGTCCATGAGGGGAATGGGGTGGGGAGAGATTTCTTTGTTATAGTTTTCTAGACATTTTTCTCTTTTTTATGGTCCAAGTCTTTGTATATGTTGTATAAAGTATGATAAGGCTCAGCAAAAAGATTTGTAAACTATATAAAATGCTTTGCAAATAAAACTTTAGGAGTAAAAAAGCAATAATTAAAGCGGATTCCTGGGTCTGATATTCAGTTCTGCTATGGACTGAATTGTGTCCCCTCAAAATTTGTATGTTAACCTCCAATGTGACTGCATTTGAAATCACCTCTGAGGAGATGATAGCAGTTTAATGAGGTCATAACTGTAATCCAACAGGGCTGGTGCCCCTTGCTCTGTGCACAACTTGGAAAGATTATGTGAGCACACTGAGAAAAAGTAAGGAAGCTAGGAAAATCTGCAAGCCAGGAAGAGAACTCTCACCAGAAGCTGAATTACCTGGAACCTTGATTTTGCACTTGTAACCTCAAGAACTATGAGAAAATAAATTTCTATTGTTTAAGCCACCCAGTCTTGGTATATATTTATGGCATCCTGAGGTAATACAGATTTTGGTACTGTGAAATGAGGCGCTGCTGTAAAAAATACCTAAAAATGTATGAGTAGCTTTGGAACTGGGTAATGGGTAGAGGTTAGAGGAATTCTGAGGTGCATATTTTAAAAAATCCTAGATTGCTTTTGGACTGAATCTTGGTAGAAATATGGCCCTTAAAGGCCATTCTGGTGAAATCTCAGACAGAAATGAGGAACAGATTATTGAAAACTAGAGGAAAGGCAATGTTTGTTACAAAGTGATAAACAGCTTCAGTGAACTGTGTTCTAGTATTTTCTGGAAGGTAGAACTTGTAAGCCATTAAATTGGATATTTAGCTGAGGATATTTCAGAGCAAAATGTTAAAGGTGTGGCCCGGGTCCTTCTGTCTGCTTACAGTAAAATGTGAGAGGAGAGAGAGAAATTGAAGAAGGAATTAAGTAAAAAGGGAACGAGAATTTAAAGATCTGGAAAATCCTCAGGTTGTCCATATTGAAAAAAAAAAAAAAATCAAGTGTGTTCCAAAGAGAACACCAAGGGTATGGCTGGACTATCATTTGATAAAGAGATTATGGGATTATACAAGTAGAAACCCTGCGAGTTTGAACTGAAAGGGGACAAAGATGGGACAAAATAGAAGGATGGAGGGCTCTTAGATTCTACGTTACAGGATGATACAACTATTCTGCAGCACGCATGCTTTATCATTCCAGAAAAGGGAAGAATGACTCTGAAGACGATTCGGAGATCATCAGGGCTGCCACTCCTACCACGTGTCCAACAGGCAGGGCTCATTCCTCTTGTTTCCTCTTCAGTTTTGGCAGATCAGAATATCCTGCCCACTGCCTCAGGGATATAGCCCTTGCTGAGAGCTGAGGGGGCGGAGCTGCCCTAGGAGCCATGGGTTTGATTCTGCGACTCAGTGAGCCTAGAGGGCAGAGCATTGAACCAGAGAGGATTATTCTCAGGCCTTGAAATCTAATGGAATTTGCCTTGCTGGGTGTTGGACTTCCTTGGGACACATCACCCCTTCCTTCTTTCTGATTTCTCTCTCTGCACATAATATGTCTGGTTTCACAGGTTCATATCTGGAGAGGAATTTTGCCTAGGGATGAATCATACCTCGAATCTCAGCCATGTCTGATTTAGATGATACTTATTTTATATTGTTTTTTTCTTCTTTACATATTCTGTTGTTTTTTATTTTAAATTGAGTATAGTTGGGGGACTTCAAGATGGCAGAGGAGTAAGATGTGGAGATTACCTTCCTCCCCACAAATACATCAGAAATACATCTACATGTGGAACAACTCCTACAGAACACCTACTGAATGCTGGCAGAAGACTTCAGACTTCCCAAAAGGCAAGAAAATCCCCACGTACCTGGGTAGGGCAAAAGAAAAAAGAAAAAAAAAAAAGAAACAAAAGAATAGAGACGGAACCTGCACCTCTGGGAGGGAGCTGTGAAGGAGGAAAAGTTTCCACACACTAGGAAACCCCTTCACTGCTGGAGACGGGGGTGGCGAGGGGAAGTTTCAGAGCCATGGAAGAGAGCACAGCAACAGGGGTGCAGAGGGCAAAGCAGAGAGATTCCCACACAGAGGATCGGTGCCAACCAGCACTCACCAGCCTGAGAGGCTTGTCTGCTCACCCGCCGGGGCGGGTGGGGGCTGGGAGCTGAGGCTCAGGCTTCAGAGGTCAGATCCCAGGGAGAGGACTGGGGTTGGCTGCATGAACACAGCCTGAAGGGGGCTAATGTGCCACAGCTAGCCAGGAGGGAGTCCGGGAAAAAGTCTGGAACTGCCAAAGAGGCAAGAGACCATTGTTTCTGGGTGCGTGAGGAGAGGGGATTCAGAGCACCACCTAAACGAGCTCCAGAGATGGACGTGAGCCACGGCTATCAGCGTGGACCCGAGAGATGGGCATGAAATGCTAAGGCTGCTGCTGCAGCCACCAGGAAGCCTGTGTGCAAGCACAGGTCACTAGCCACACCTCCCCTCCCGGGAGCCTGTGCAGCCCACCAGTGCCAGGGTCCCGTGATCCAGGGACAACTTCCCTGAGAGAACACGCGGTGTGCCTCAGGCTGTTGCAACGTCATGCTGGCCTCTGCCTCTGCAGGCTCACCCCACATTCTGTACCCCTCCCTCCCACCGGCCAGAGTGAGCCAGAGCCCCCTAATCAGCCGCTGCTGTAATCCTGTCCTGGCTGGTCGGGAACAGAAGCCTGAGGGCAACCTACACACAAAAGGTGGGGCCAAAACCAAAGTTGAGCCCCAGGAACTGTGTGAACAAAGAAGAGAAAGGGAAATTTCTCTGTGCAGCCTCAGGAGCAGTGGATTAAATCCCCACAATGAACTTGAGGTACCCTGCATCTGTGGAATACCTGAACAGGCAATGAATGAACCCAAAATTGAGGCAGTGGACTTCGGGAGCAACTGTAGACTTGGCGTTTGCTATCTGCGACTGACTTGTTTTGATTTTTATGTTTATCTTAGTATAGTTTTTAGCACTTGTTATCATTGGTGGATTTATTTATTGGTTTGGTTGCACTCTTCTTTTTTTTCTCTTTAATTATTTTTAATTTTTTTATTTTAATAAATTTTTAAAGTATTTATTTCAATTATTTATTTTTTTAAAAAAATATTTTTTCTTTCTTTTTTTCTCCCTTTTCCTCTGAGCCATGAGGCTGACAGGGTCTTGGTGCTCCGACCTGGCGTCAGGCCTGAGCTTCTGAGGTTGGGAGAGTTGGGTTCAGGACATTGGACCACCAGAGACCTCCCAGCCCCACGTAATATCAATCAGTGAGAGCTCTCCCAGAGATCTCCGTCTCAACGCTAAGACCCAACTCCACCCAATGACCAGCAAGCTCCAGTGCTGGGTGCCCCATGCCAAACAACTAGCAAGACAGGAGCAAAACTCCACCCACTGGCAGAGAGGCTGCCTAAAATCATACTAAGTTCACAGACACCCCAAAACACACCACTGGATGCAACCCTGCCCACCAAAAAGACAAGATCCAACCCCACCCACCACAACACAAGCACCAGTCCCCTCCACCAGGAAGCCTACACAAGCCACTGAACCAACCTCATCCACTTGGGGCAGATACCAAAAACAACGGGAACTATGAACCTGCAACCTGAGAAAAGGAGACCCCAAACACAGTAAGTTAAGCAAAATGAGAAGACAGAGAAATATGCAGCAGATGAAGGAGCAAGGTAAAAATCCACCAGACCAAACAAATGAAGAGGAAATACGCAGTCTACCTGAAAAAGAATTCAGAGTAATGATAGTAAAGATGATCCAAAATCTTGGAAATAGAATAGAGAAAATACAAGAAATGTTTAAAAAGGACCTAGAAGAACTAAAGAGCAAACAAACAATGATGAACAACACAATAAATGAAATTTAAAATTCTCTAGAAGGAATAAATAGCAGAATACTTGAGGCAGAAGAACGGATAAGTAACCTGGAAGATAAAATAGTGGAAATAACTACCACAGAGAAGAATAAAGAGAAAAGAATGAAAAGAATTGAGGACAGTCTCAGAGACTTCTGAGACAACGTTAAAAGCACCAACATTCAAACTATAGGCGTCCCAGAAGAAGAAGAGAAAAAGAAAGGGTCTGAGGAAATATTTGAAGAGATTATAGTTGAAAACGTCCCTAACATGGGAAAGGAAATAGTCAGTCAAGTCCAGGAAACACAGAGAGTCCCATACAGGATAAATCCAAGGAGAAACATGCCAAGACACATATTAATCAAAATATCAAAATTAAATACAAAGAAAAAGTATTAAAAGCAGCAAGGGAAAAGCAACAAATAACATACATGGGAATCCCCATAAAGTTAACAGCAGACCTTTCAACAAAAACTCTGCAAGCCAGAAGGGAGTGCCAGGACATATTTAAAGTGATGAAAGGGAAAAACCTACAATCAAGATTACTCTACCCAGTAAAGGATCTCATTCAGATTCGACAAAGAAATTAAAACCTTTACAGACAAGAAAAAGTTAAGCAAATTCAGCACCACCAAACCTGCTTTACAACAAATGCTAAAAGAATTCTCTAGGCAGGAAACACAAGAGAAAGAAAAGACCTACAAAAACAAACCCAAAACAATTAAGACAATGGTAATAGGAACATACATACTGATAATTACCTTAAATGTAAATGGATTAAATGCTCCAACCAAAAGACATAGACTGGCTGAATGGATACAAAAACAAGACCCATATATATGCTGTCTAAAACAGACTCACTTCAGACCTAGGGACACATACAGACTGAAGGTGAGGAGATGGAAAAAGATACTCCATGCAAATGGATATCAAAAGAAAGCTGGAGTAGCAATTCTCATGTCAGACAAAATAAACTTTAAAATAAAGACTACTACAAGAGACAAGGACACTACATAATGATTAAGGGATCAATTCAAGAAGAAGCTTTAACAATTGTAAATATTTATGCACCCAACATTGAAGCACCTCAATTCATAAGGCATATGCTAACAGCCATAAAAGGGGAAATCAACAGTAACACAATAATAGTAGGGGACTTTGATACCCCACTTTCACCAATGGACAGATCATCCAAAATGAAAATGAATAAGGAAACGCCAGCTTTAAATGATAAATTAAACAAGATGGACTTAATTGATATTTATAGGACTTTCCATCCAAAGACAACAGAATACACTTTCTTCTCAAGTGCTCATGGAACATTCTCCAGGATAGATCAGATCTTGGGTCACAAATCAAGCCTTGGTAAATTTAAGGTAATTGAAATTGTATCAAGTATCTTTTCTGACCACAATGCTATGAGAGTAGATATCAATTACAGGAAAAAAACTGTAAAAAATACAAACGCATGGAGGCCAAACAGTACGCTACTAAATAACCAAGAGGTCACAGAAGAAATCAAAGGGGAAATCAAAAAGTACCTAGAAACAAATGACAATGAAAACATGACGACCCAAAACCTATGGGATGCAGCAAAAGCAGTTTTAAGAGGGAAGTTTATACCAGTACTGTCCTACCTCAAGAAACAAGAAAAATCTCAAATAAACAACGTAACTTTACATCTAAAGCAATTAGAGAAAGAAAAGCAACAACAACAAAAAAAACCCCAAAGTTAGCAGAAGGAAAGAAACCATAAAGATTAGATCAACAATAAATGAAAAATGAAGGAAACAATAACAAAGATCAATAAAACTAAAAGCAGGTTCTTTGAGAAGATAAACAAAACTGATAAACCACTAGCCAGACTCATCCAGAAAAAAAGGGAGAAGACTCTGAAATCAAGAGAATTAGAAATAAAAAAGGAGAAGTAACAACTGACACTGCAGAAATACAAAGGATCATGAGAGATTACTACAAGCAAATATATGTCAATAAAATGGACAACCTGGAAGAAATGGACAAATTCTTAGAAAAGCACAATCTTCCAAGACTGAACCAGGAAGAAATAGAAAATATAAACAGACCAATCACAAGCATTGAAGTTGAAACTGTGATTAAAAATCTTCCAACAAACAAAAGCCCAGGACCAGATGGCTTCACAGGCGAATTCTATCAAACATTTAGAGAAGAGCTAACACTTATCCTTCTCAAACTCTTTCAAAATATAGCAGAGGGAGGAACACTCCCAAACTCCTTCTATGAGGCCACCATCACTCTGATACCAAAACCAGACAAATATGTCACAAAAAACGGTAACTAGAGACCAATATCACTGATGAACATAGATGCAAAAATCCTCAACAAAATACTAGCAAACAGAATCCAACAGCTCATTAAAAGAATCATACACCATGATCAAGTGGGGTTTATCCCAGGAATGTAAGGATTCTTCAATATATGCAAATCAATCAATGTGATACACCATATTAACAAACTGAAAGATAAAAACCATATGATCATCTCAATAGATGCAGAAAAAGCTTTTGACAGAATTCCACACCCATTTATGATTAAAAACTCTCCAGAAAATAGACATAGAGGGAACTTATCTCAACATAATAAAGGCCATATATGACAAACCCACAGCCAACATCGTTCTCAATGGTGAGAAACTGAAGAAAACCATTTCCACTAAGATCAGGAACAAAACAAGGTTGCCCACTCTCACCACTATTATTCAACATAGTTTTGGAAGTTTTAGCCACAGCAATTAGAGAAGAAGAGGAAATAAAGGGAATCCCAATTGGAAAAGAAGAAGCAAAGCTGTCACTGTTTGCGGATGACATGATATTATACATAGAGAATCCTAAAGATACTACCAGAAAACTATTAGAGCTAATCAATGAATTTGATAAAGTAGCAGGATACAATATCAACGCACAGAAATCTCTTGCATTCCTATACACTAATGATGAAAAATCTGAAAGAGAAATTAAGGAAACACTCCCATTTACCATTGCAATGAAAAGAATAAAATATCTAGGAACAAACCTACCTAAGGAGACAAAAGATCTCTATGTAGAAAACCCTAAGACACTGATGAACGATATTAAAGATGATAGAAACAGATGGAGAGGTATACCATGTTCTTTGATTGGAAGAATCAACATTGTGGAAATGACTATACTATCCAGCAACCTACAGATTCAGTGCATTCCCTATGAAACTACCAATGGCATTTTTCACAGAACTACAACAAAAAAATTTCATAATTTGTATGGAAACACAAAAGACCCCAAATAGCCAAAGCAATCTTGAGAAAGAAAAATGGAGCTCGAGGGATCAGGCTCCCTGACTTCACACTATACTACAAAGCTACAGTAATCAGGACAGAATGGTACTGGCACAAAAATAGAAATATAGATCAAGGAACAGGATAGAAAGCCCAGAGATAAACCCATGCACATATTTCACCTTATCTTTGATAAAGGAGGCAAGAATATACACTGGAGAAAAGACAGTCTCTTCAATAAGTGGTGCTGCGAAAACTGGACAGCTACACGTAAAAGAATGAAATTAGAACACTTCCTAACACCATACACAAAAATAAACTCAAAATGGATTAAAGACCTAAATGTAAGGCTAGACACTATAAAACTCTTAGAGGAAAACATAGGCAGAACACTCTATGACATAAATCACAGCAGGATCCTTTTTGACCCACCTCCTAGAGAAATGGAAATAAAACCAAAATAGACAAATGGGACCTAATGAAACTTAAAAGCTTTTGCACAGCAAAGTAAACCATAAACAAGATGAAAAGACCACTGTCAGAATGGGAGAAAGTATTTGCAAACAAAGCAACTGGCAAAGGATTAATCTCCAAAATATACAAGCAGCTCATGCAGCTCAATATCAAAAAAAAAAAAAAAACCCAATCCAAAAATGGGCAGACGATCTAAATAGACATTTCTCCAAAGAAGATATACAGATTGCCAACAAACATATGAAAGAATGCTCACCATTAATAATCATTAGAGAAATGCAAATCAAAACTACAGTGAGGTATCACCTCACACGAATCAGAATGGCCATCTTCAAAAAATCTCCAAACAATAAATGCTGGAGAGGGTGTGGAGAAAAGGGAACCCTCTTGCATTGTTGTAGGGAATGTAAATTGATACAGCCACTATGGAGAACAGTATGGAGGTTCCTTAAAATACTAAAAATAGAACTACTATATGACCCAGCAATCCCACTACTGGGCATATACAGTGAGAAAATCCTAATTCAAAAAGAGTCATGTACCACAATGTTCATTACAGCACTATTTACAATAGCCAGGACATGGAAGCAACCTAAGCGTCCATTGACAGATGAATGGATAAAGAAGATGTGGCACATATATACAATGGAATATTAGTCAGCCACAAAAAGAAGCGAAATTGAGTTATTTGTAGTGAGGTGGATGGACCTAGAGTCTGTCATATAGAGTGAAGTTAAGTCAGAAGGAGGAAAACAAATACCGTATGCTGACACATATATATGGAATCTTAAAAAAAAAAAAAAAGGTTCTGAGGAGCCTAGAGTTAGGACAGGAATAAAGATGCAGACGTACAGAATGGACTTGAGGACATGGGGAGGGGGAAGGGTAACCTGGGACGAAGTGAGAGAGTAGCATTGACATATATACACTACCAAATGTAAAATGGATAGCTAGTGAGAAGCAGCTGCATCACACGGATAGAATAGCTGGGTGCTTTGTGACCACCTAGAGGGGTGGTATAGGGAGGGTGGGAGGGAGACGCAAGAGGGAGTGGTTGTGGAGATATATGTATACATATAGCTGATTCACTTTGTTATACAGCAGAAGCTAACACACCATTGTAAAGCAATTATACTCCAATAAGGATGTTAAAAAAAAAAAAAACCACCTATAGGGGCTGGCAGTTAAATTTCTGAAACAACTGGCTGTAATAGCACAGGGAATAGTGAAGTCTGGTAAAATAGAATATAAATATCCTATTTAAAGGGAGTAGCTGCTATTCATCTTTAGACAGTACCTATCAACTAGAAATTTGAAACTAATATCATAAAAACTCTGTCTTTTTGGAGCGGAAGCCAGATTGATTAAAAACTACTTTCCCACATTTCTCCAAAGAAGCCATACAAATGGCCAATAGGCACATGAACAGATGCTCAATATTAAATTAATATTAAAGATGCTAATTATTAAAGAAATGCAAATCAAAACTACAGTGCAGTATCACCTCACACCAGTCAGAATGGCCATCATTAAGAAGTCTACAAATAATAAATGCTGGAGAGGGTGTGGGAAAAAAGGAACCTTCCTACACTGTTGGTGGGAATGTAAATTGGTGCAGCCACTATGGAGAACAGTATGAAGGTCCTTAAGAAACTAAAAATAGGGGTACCATGTGATCCAGCAATCCCACTCCTGGGCATATATCTGGAAAGGATGAAAACCCTATTTCAGAAAGATACATGCACCCCAGTGTTCATAGCAGCACTATTTACATTAGCCAGGATGCGGAAGCAACCTAAGTGTCTGACAGATGAATGGATAAAGAAGCTGTGGTATATATATACACAGTGGAATATTACTCAGCCATAAAAAAGAATGAAATAATGCCATTTGCAGCAACATGGGTGCACCTAGAGATTATCATGCTAAGTGAAGCAAGTCAGGCAGAAAAAGACAAATATCATATGATATCACTTATATATGGAATCTAAAAAATGATATAAATGAATTTACTTACAAAACAGAAATATACTCACAGACATAGAAGACTTATGGTTACCAGAGGGGAGAGCAGGGGGTGGGGGGGAGAGATAAGTTAGGAGTTGGGATTAACATATATGCACTACTATGTATAAAATAGATAAACTACAGGGACTTATATAGCACAGGGAACTATATTCAATATCTTGTAATAACCTGCAATGGAAAAGAATCTGAAAGAATATATATATATACATTATATATTGTATATATAACTGAATTACCTTGCTGAACACCTGAAGCTAACACAACATTGTAAATTATACTTCAATAAGAAATGCTTTTTAAAAAATTAAGTATAGTTGACTTAAAATATTGTATTAGTTTCAGCTGTACAACATAGTGATTCAAAATATTTATAGGTTACACACCCTACAAAGTTATTATAAAACATTGACTATATTGCCTGTGCTGTACATTATATGTCTGTGACTTATTTATTTTATAACTGGTAGTTTGTACCTCTTAATCCCCTTCACCTCTTTTGTGTCCCCTGCCCCACCCCAAAGCCCCTGAAACTATTAGTATGTTCTCTGTATCTGTGAGTCTTTCTATTTTTCTATATTTGTTTGTTTTGTTTTTTAGATTCCACATATAAGTAAAAACATGACAGTTTTTGTCTTTCTCTGTCTGACTTATTTCACTGAACATAAAACCTTTCAGGTCTATCCATGTTATTGCAAATGGCAAGGTTTCATTCTTTCTTTTGTCTGAGTAATATTCCATTGTATAAATACACCACATCTTCTTTATCCATTTAGCTATTGATGGACACCTAGGTTGTTTCCATATCTTGGCTATTGTACATAATTCTGCTATGAATATTGAGGTGCATATATCTTTTTGAGTGGGTGTTTTTGTTTTCTTCAGAAAAATACCCAGAAATGGAATTGCTGGATCATAACATAGTTCTAGTTTTAATTTTTTGAGGAACCTGCATACTCTTTTTCATAGTGGCTGTACCAGTTTACATTCTCACTAACAGGGTACTAGGGTTCCCTCTTCTCCACATCCTCACCAACGCTTGTTATTTATTGTCTTTGTGACAACAGCAACTCTGACAGGTGTGAGGTGATATCTCATTATGGTTTTGCTTTGCATTTCACTAATGATTAGTGATGTTGAGCATCTTTTCATGTGCCTGTTGGCTACCTATATATCTCCTTTGGAAAAATACCTATTCAGGTCCTCTTACATTTTTTAATTGGGTTGTTCGTTTTTGTGTGAGTTCTTTATATATATTTTGCATATTAACCCCCATTTGAAATGTCATTTGCAAATATCTTTTCCCATTAAATAGGTTGCTGTTTCATTTTATTGATGGTTTCCTTCACTGTACAAAAGCTTTTTTAGTTTGATGTAGTCCTATTTGTTTATTTTTGCTTTTGTTTCCCTCGCCTGAGGAGAGAGATCAAAAAAAGTTTTGCTAAGACTGATGTCGAAGAGCATACTGCCTATGTTTTGCTTCTAGGAGTTTTATGGTTTCAGTTCTTACATTTAAATCTTTAATCCAATTTGAGTTTGTCTGGTATGTGGTGTGAGAAAATGTTCTAAGTTCATTCTTTTACATGTAGCTGTCCAGTTTTCCCAACACCATTTATTAAAAATATTGTCTTTTCCCCATTGTATATTCTTGCCTCCTTTTCATAGGTTAATTGACCATATATACATGGATTTATTTCTGAGCTCTCTAATCTTTTCACTGATCTATGTATCTGTTTTTGTGCCAGTACCATACTGTTTTGATTACTGTAGCTTTGAGTGTAGTTTGAAGTCAGGGAGTGTGATACCTCCAGCTTTGTTCTTCTTTCTCAAGATTGGTTTGGCTGTTCGGGGTCTTTTATGGTTCCAAACAAATTTAAAAATTATTTGTTTGAGTTATGTGAAAAATACCATTGGTATTTTGATAAGGATTGCATTGAATCTGTAGATTGCCTTGAGTAGTATGGTCATTTTAATAATAGTAATTCTTCTAATCCATCAGCACAGGATATCTTTTCATTTATTTGTATCATTGTCAATTTCTTTCATTAATGTTTTATAGTTTTCAGGGTACAGATGTTTTACATCCTCATTGAAATTTATTCCTAGATGTTTTATTCTTCCTGATACATTTGTAAATGGAACTGTCTTCTTGATTTCTCTTTATGATAGCTCATTACTAGTGTATAGAAATGCAACAGGTTTCTGTATATTAATTTTGTGTCTTGCAACTTTACTGAATTCATTTATTAGTTCTAATAATTTTTGGTAGAATCTTTTGGGTTTTCTGTATACAGAATCATGTAATCAGCAAATAGTGACAGTTTTCCTTATTCCCTTCGAGTTTGAATGCCTTTTATTTCTTTTTCTTGTCTGATTGGTCTTTCTAGGACTTTTAATACTATGTTAAATAGAAGCAGTGAGAGTGGACATTTTTCTTTGTTCCTGATCTTATAAGAAAAGCTGTCATCTTTTCACCATGATGTATCATGTTAGCTGTGGGCTTGTCATATATGGCTGTTATTATGTTGAAGGACATATCTCTATAACCAGAGTTGAGAGTTTGTTAACTCTTTGTTAAAGGGTGCTGAATTTTGTCAAGTGCTTTTTCTGCATCTTTTGACATATCACATGATTTTTATCTTTCTGTTAATATAGTGTACTATAGTAATTAATTTGCATATGTTGAGTCATCCTTGCATCTCAGGAATAAATCACACTTGATCACAGTGTATGATCCTTTTAATGTATTGTTAAATTCAGTTTGTTAATATTTTGTTGAGGAGTTTTGCATTTATGTTCATCAGGAATATTGACCTGTAGTTTCCTTTTCCTGCAGTGTCCTTGTCTGTCTTTAGTATCATGGTAATTCTGGCATTGAAAAATGATTTTGAAAGTCATCCCTCCTCTTCTATTTTTTGGAAGATTTTGAGAAGAATTGGTATTATTTCTTCTTTAAATGTTGGGTAGAATTTACCAGGGAAGCCATCTGGTCCTGGACTTTTGTTTGTTGGGGGGTTTTTGATTGCTGACTTATTCTACTGACAAGTAATTGGTCTGTTCGGATTTTCTATTTCTTTATGATTCAGTCTTGGTAGGTTGTATGTTTCTAGAAATTTATTTTTTTCCAGGTTGTACAGTTTGTTGGTGTTTAATTGTTCATAGTACTCTGTTATGATCCTTTGTATTACTATGGTATCAATTATAATGTCTCTTCTTCATTTATAATTTTATTTATTTGAGTTCACTCTCTTTTTTCTTGGTAGTCTAGCTATAGGTTTGTTAATTTTATTTATCTTTTCAAAAACAGCTCTTACTTTCATTGATCTTTTCTACTGTCTTTTGGTCTCTGTTTCATTTATTTCCACTCTCATCTTTATTTCCTTCCTTCTGCTAACTTTGGACTTATTTTGTTCTTCTTTTTCTACTTCCTTGAGGTGTAAATTTAGGTTGCCTATTTGAGATTTTTCTTTTTTCTTAAGGTAGGTGTTTATCACTGTGAACTTTCCTCTCAGATCTGCTTTGTTGCATCCCAGAAGTTTTGATACTTTGTATTTACATTTTCATTTGTCTCAAGGTATTTTTTAATTTCTCTTTTGATTTCTTCCTTGATCCACTGGTTGTTCAGAAGCATGTTGTTTAGTCTCCACATATTTGTAAGTTTTCCAGTTTTCTTCTTATATTTGATTTCTAGTTTCTTACCATTGTGGTCAGTAAAGATGCAGGATATGATTTAATTCTTCTTAAATTTAGTAAGACTTGTGTCCTAATGTATGATCTATCTTGGAGAATGTTTCCTGTGTATTTGAAAAGAATGTGTATCCTGCTGTGGTGGATAGAATGTTCTGTATATGTCTAAGTTCGTCTAGTCTACCATGTAGTTTAAATCTAATGTTTTCTTATTGAAAGCTTGGCTGTGAAACAGCATTTTTAAAATATGCAGATAAAGCTTTTTCAGGGAAAGACTGGCAGATGGGTGATTTTGCCTGCTCCCTCTATGCTGAGCCCTCTGGGGGATAGCTGCAGTGAGTGCTCAGGCACTGGTTAAGAATTGTTTCTTTGTTTTCTAGAGTCTTGTGGATCTTATGGACACAAACCACACTGGCTTTGAGAGGTGGGTATTTTGGGTGTCCTTCCCTTCAGTGGGAGTCTTAAAATTTGAAGATGTGGGGTCTAAACCCTTTGCTCCTCGGGGAGAAACTAGGAGTTATGGGTTCCCTCCTGATTGTATGGCACTGGGTCAGGGGTGGGATATATGGCCAGAATGTATCTTAGCCTTTCCTACCATTTTGATGTGGGTATTTTCACATTCTTTTAATTTATAGAAGAAGTTGCTCAGCCAGTTTCTGGATCTCTTTCAGAAAGAGTTGCTCTATGTGTAGGTGTACATTTGTAGGATGAGGGGCGTTCATAAGACTCCTAAGTCATCATCTTGGTTGACTCTCTTGAGTGCCTATTTTTGTGTTGCATACTCTCCAGGCACTTGGGATACAGAAGTGAATGCAACAAAGTTGCTACCCTTATGGAACTTATATTCTATTGGTGAAGGCATAATGTAATGTCAGGTAATGGTTATTTATGAGAAGAAAAGTAGAGCAGGGTAAAGAAGGTAGTGAGTGACAGGCTGGAGCTATTCATATAGGCTGTTCAGGGAAGGCCTCTCTGAAAAAAGGCCTCTCTAAAAGAAGAGTCATGTGGATACCTGGAAAATACAAGTGCAAAGTCCCTGAGACTAGAGCATGATTGGTGTGTTCAAGAAAACTGGAATGGGCCAGTGCTGGAGGATAGTGAGAGAGAGAGAGAGAAACAGGCAAATGATCACTAAGGCCACATCATGTAAGGCCTGTAGGCCATGGTCAGGAGATATAGTTTACTCTGTGATGGGAAGCCATTGAACTACCATGTAAATTAAAAAAAACATCACTCTGGCTGCAGTGTGGAGAATAGACTTTAGAGTTAGGGAAAGAAAAAATATAAGCTGTGAAACTAGATAGGGACTATTATAATAATACAGTTTAGAAAGATGGTGGCTTGATCGAGGGTCAGTGCTTTTCAACCTTGGCTCCTGTTAAGGAGCTTCTAAAATATAACCAATGCTAAGGCCGAACCCAGAGTAACTAATAAAAATATTTGTGGGTGTGGCCAAGAATTGGTAATTTAAAATCTTCCCAGTGATTTCAATGTGCAGCCAAGGTTGAGAACCACTGTCCAAAGCAGTAACCACGAAGGTGGTAAAAGTGATTGGATGCTAGCTATATTTAATCATTAGGAGCAACAAAATTTTCTTACTGGTTAGATGTGGGGCATAAGAACAAAGAAAGCAAAGGGTGATTCCAAAGTTTTTGGCCTCGGCAACTGGCAAATAGTTATATGAGAAAACTTTTTCTTAAATCTAACCCAAATCTTTTATTTTCAGATAGTTATCAAATTTACTCAAGTGATGATGGATGGTATCACGTTCTGTAAAATATACTTTCATACACATTTTGGAAAGAAAAATTTATTTGATCCCTTATTTAATATCCCAGTGGATCAAGATCAGAAAATGGAAACCATAGTAGTTATTTTAACAGAGATTGTATCAATAATATAGAAAGTGGTTCATCAGGAGTTGGGCTAACTGGCAAGGTAAAAAGGAGGGACTGAGAGAATATGAAAGTAATAACTACAGGAAGCAGCCACCATCCTTGGAAACCAAAGGAAGAAGTTATAATTATCAGAACCTAAACTCTTAGAACCCAATAACTGCAGAACCCTAGAAACTAAACGTCTGAGAAGAGAGTGGTATGCAGCTGCTTTGGAAGGATCTTGTAGAAATGGGACTCAGATTGCTTAGGGAAAGGTGCTGCCCACCTGATACTGTTACATTTAAGATAATATGGTAAGGCTGATTCTAGGACTGTGGTTAGAACCAACTCTTGCTGGAACCAGCTCTGCTGCCAGGGGTGAAGTGAAGTTTCTGGAGTGGTACTATCAAGAAGAGCAAGCAAAGTAAGAGGAACAAATCCATTCTCTTCTCTTTTTGCCTTCCAATTTAGTTTCTCTGCTATAGAACTTTATTAACAGAGTAGCAGCTGGCAAAGGAGAAATACGGTTTGCTAATTCCTAGTCCGAGCATTACAAAGCAGTATATAAGTGTGGAGCTTAATATCTAGCTACAGTCTACTCCTTTGACTACTTAACATCCATAGATACCCTCCTACCCGTGTTTGAATTTCCATACACAGCAATGATAATTTTAATGTCATTGCCTAACAAGATGCGAATAACATTCATATAAAGGAAGATGCTCTTTCTCTCTCCAAAGAGAGGTCAATGTTCCAGAAGTTACAGTATCCACCTTAGGGTAAAGGCAGGTTATCCATCACTGGAGGATGTTACTCCTCAATTTAGTTATAGCCCTGTTGGAATAATCTGTAATCAAAGACTAATTGGAAAGTTAACCAGCAACAACAATCCTTATATAAAATAATAACAGGAAAGGAGGAAAAAATAGCTACTACAACTCTAATTTCTGTAAGGGTCAAAAGGCCATAATTGGTCTTTATTATATCCGTCTTACACTACCTTACATCCTTCCTTTGCCCTTAACCAGTCCCTTTACAAGTCAATGTTCTTTGCCTTGGAGAGTGACCCAAATCTTTTTTCCTGAAGTGTCTGAATTCTCAGTGACCCAGATTTTTTTTAGTTACTATCATTTTCTGTCAACTTTTACTATTGGACGTGGAATTCCTAATGGATGTCTCAGAGAATTCTCTAGGTTCCGAATATAGTCTTCCCTGTTCCCATTGTTCAACAGTAACCTAATTTTCTCTTGATGATCAGAAACTATCATTCCTGCTATTAAAGTAATCGTTATCTTTGTCTGTTGGTTTAGTATCATGAGGAGCTCAAAATAAGTGGTCTCAACTTTCAATTCAATAGAACCAATGTTGCTTCTCCCAGTAGAATAATTTATATCTTGGAAATTAAGACTTACAAGCTAGCAGAACTCAAAATTGCTGAGTTCAAAAGTAAAAATTCTGCAAGTGAATTATTTAGTGTAATAGTGAAAGGAGTCACTCTCGCTTTTTCCATTTGATTCTCAAATCCGTATATTCTAATTATGGGAGAAGCAGTTGACTCAGAGTATATTCAGCATTCTGTAAGAAAGAATTCATTTCTTTGAGAGGGTTTTCTGCCAACTGGTGCCGTAAGTCAGGCTTCAGTTGGGTATTCCAGCATTCTACTATACTAGGTGCTTTTGGGTAATGAGGTAAGTAGTATTAGGATCAGTGAATTCATCGTACAAGTCCATTGTCATATGTCCTTGGTGGTTAAATGAGTCCATGTCAGTAGCAATGTTGTGCACAGTACCATGATGGTGAATAAGGCATTCAGTATGTCTAATGATGTTGCTGCTGGCATAAGAATTACAGACTAAGGAAGCAAATTCGTGTCTAGAATATGTCTGTGCTAGTGAGGACAAACCATGTACTACTTTGCATAGTAGTAGTACTGATGCAAAGGGTCTAATGTTTAATTTGCCACCCAGTTGCTGACTGAGTCCCTCAGGGAATAGTGACATCTTGGGGACTCAACCTTCATCTCTGCTGTTGGCAAGGTAGATACTCAAAATTAATAGACAGATAAGCCTTAGAGAGTGAAATTTCATGGTGTTGAGTCTATTTGTAGCTTCTATTCCTGTTATTGAGGCTCTTTCTACATTTCTTTTTTTTTTTTTTCTACATTTCTTTTTAAGCAAGCACTTAGATGGTTAATTAAAGAGGCTGAATGACATCCATAACGCATGTCATCTGTCTACCTGATTATTAGTCTCCTCTGCATGCGATGCTCTTTTTTGAGCATTCACATGAAACACGAATATAGCCACTCTCTGGCTCGTTCTGAGAGGTCCTCCCAGCTACTCTTTCTCTAGTCCTTCTTGTCTTTAATCTTCTAGTGCTGCTCTTTCAAGTGCCCTGACTATTCAGCTGAACAGCTAGTTACTGACTACTTTAGATCTGCATTTCTCAGTCCATACAGAGCGGAAAACCAGGTGAATTACTTGAAGTGCTACTCATAGGGAGGATTACCTCACCGCTATCTTTCAGAGCATTGCTGGATGGGTGTGTAAATATAGCAGTCCATTTGCAGGTTGTGACAGCATACTATGCACAACTGCCTATAAACCAGGTTTTTTCTTCCTCATTCAAATGATCAAACTAATTTCCTATGAGGCACTGAGTGTGGATTAGGGGAGAAGAGACAATGAAGCAGGAGTAGGTGACATACAGGTATAAGCCACCTGCTCACACAACTAGCTCCTGCCTTCCAGGCAAGCCCCATCACTTACATGCCGTTTTCACTTGGCGATGGTTTGCTACATCACCTTAACATTGTGACTGGAGGGGTCAGATAACACTAGAACACTAGTTCACAATGGACATCTCAAGTCTTATGGTCGCTTGATGTCCCATAGTTAGGAATACGATCTCTGTCAGGGCCCAGCAATAAGCCAGGGGCTGTTTTTGAAAGGGAGACTAGTTATCTAGAGAAGAATGCATGAGTTTGTTCTAAAATCTGGGCGTTCTGTGCTATAATTCTCCTTTGAGATCTTGCTAGAGGCTTTATTCGGCATCGTTATTTGCCACAGAAACTTTGAGTATCATTGGATCTGCTGGTCGTAAAGTCCAAGTGACCACCTGTACTGCAGCTTGGTTCTGCTGCAAAGCCTTCTATTGCTCTAGACTCTGCTTACAGCTGGCAGCCTTTGAGGTTAATTGATAAATGGGTCTGAGCAGTGTGCTCAAATATGGTATATATTACTTCCAAAATCCAAACAGACCCATGAAGCATTATACCTCTTTTTAAATAGTAGGTGGGTTCAACATTCAATAACTTGTCTTGCACTTTGGAGGAAATGTATCAATATATTCTAGTATCTCCTGAAACAACTATAAAGTAATAGGCTCCTTAATTTTCATTTACAAATGAAAAATTTTCTGTGCCATCCAAGCCATTTTAAGCCACATAGCTTCTCTTTAAAGTTGCAGTATTTCCAGGGTAACTTGAAGCATTGGGTCATTCAGGAGACAGACTTTACAAGATTTATTTATTTTTTTAAATGAAATAGTTAAGTGGTTAGTGATGGGAGTTGCACCATTAGGGAAGCATCCAGTGAGGATAGAAATTACACAGCATGCCTACAGACCCTATCCATGCCCATCCTTTGCTTATTGCAGATGTCACCAGTTCACCAGATCATGGCCCTTTTTCTGAACCTGCATATTTTCTCTGTATTAACACAGAGCTTAAACAAGCCAACCAACTGATAAGAATTGAAACCTGTTAGCCGTTCCATGGGACTCCTGCATGAGAACCACTAGAGTGTTTGTTAAAGATCTCCTGGGCCCACATTGGGGCCTGTTGAATAAGAATGACTGCGATCAGGAATTCGTAGGTTGGCTGGTACTGACCTGGAACACCTCATGGCACTCAGCTTGACTTAACTCTAGATTTGTCTCATTCTGATACAGGCCCCTATCTCCCTTTTTCTGAAGCATTTACTTTAGAAAATTTGTAATTGTAAATTCATTCTTGACCCCTTTGAGACGTATATCTTCTCCCGGCCTCTTGTCAAATTGACAGTCCAGGAATGTCTTTCTCAAGGACCCAAGACCATCCCCTTTAAATGTAATCACTGGGACTTCCCTGGTGGTCCAGTGGTTAGGACTGGGCGCTCTCACTGCCATGGCCCCAGGTCAATCCCGGTTGGGGAAGGTCCTGCAAGTCTTGCGGCACGGCCAAAAAAAAAAAAGTAAGTAAAAATCACTATCATCAAGAAAGAGCACCCTTATCTCTCAGACTGTGTGGGAAGGTAGGAATCTAATTTCAGTAAGCACCAAGTAGCAACACAGATGGTCTAATCACATTGACCAACCTCCCCATTAACGTCCTCTAGTGATTTTCTGTTAGTTCACCACAGGGCTTAAATACTCTCCTGCCTTTTATTTCAGCCCAGATGAGTTCAGTCTCTCCCCCCTACTGTAATAGTCTTGAATAAAATCTTCTTTGGTTGTTTAACTTGTTTGCTGCAATTTTTCTTTGACAGTTCCACAGGTAATTTTCATTAATATTCAAATACTACAGGAAAAACATTGCTAGATACTGAAGAGTAATCTTTAGGGAATTAAGCAATCATCAACAAACAAACAGAAACTACCTCCCCACGCCCTAAGAACCATTTACTGTTTCTGACCTATTATTAGAAAGGATTAGTCTTTGAAATGGCTTTTTCAATGGGTGGGTTTTGACTAAGTGAAAATTCTTATTTTAGTAAACCTGATGGTAGATGCCCATATTTGTGAGATGACTGGTTAGGGCAGGTAGTGCAGTCTGCAGTAAATGAGGCTAAATAAACATATAAATGAGATATTACTGTAGGAGTAGAACTGGTTTAGAAAAAAATTAGAATAAGTTACCAGCACCCAAACTTTGCCTTGTTATCCCATAAGCTCAGTTATTTTCCATATCTTCCTGAGGAAGGTACTCCTATTAGAATGTCAGCATTCTATTATGTGGGAGCTGCCATATCCAATATAAAGGAACTCCGCCCTTCTTATATGTATGTATACATGGTAGCCACAAAGCTTCATGCCCAGAGGTTTTTATGGGATATGGCAGAATAAAAATGTTAACTGGACCTTTCAGGCTATCTTGGTATCCTTTCTTTAACGTGAACCAGAGACAATAAGGATGGTGACCTACACATCATTTAGTGTCTCTGGGCATCAGTATTTTTATCTGTAAAATAAAGGAGGCTTAACTCACATTGTAAATATTTGTATGCATTTTGATATTCTCATTTTCCCATCTCCTCTCTGTCAAAGTCAGTGGTTCAGTGATTCTATGAGTCTGTGAAACAGGACTGTGTTTTTGATGTGGTTTCAGTACTTGCATAATCTAAGAATCCAAAAACTTGAGTTCAATAAGAATGATTGTGTAAGATGACCATTCCCACTGAATATTTTACCTACTTTTTCTTCCTCGTATGCTGGTGATTAGGTCAGATGCACCATTTGGATTATAATCAGGACTTATTAAAATGATTCTGGATACTGAATAATTTGAGGATGGAAGAAAAACGTCTTTGTTATGTGGTCAGTTTTGTCCTATTATAAGTAGGAATTTAATACTGCTATTTGGTTTTTTACAGCAGAGATTACTTAAAATTCTATTAACTTCTATTTTAGATTCATGAAAATTTTTGTAATTCGTATTAATGTTCATGGCTATCAGTGTTTACAGGGTATAATTATAAATAAAACTAACCATAATCTCAGGGGTACTTTTTTCTTTCTTTCATCTATTTAAATATTAATGTCATAAATATTGGCTGAATGCTTACTGTGTGGCTCTGCTAAGTGCTGAGGATACAAAAATCAAAAAAGTGTAGCAAATAACTGCAATATAGAGATGTAAGTGCCTAATGGAACTAGGCACCAAGTATTAAGGGAGTACTAAGGATGGTATGATGACTTCATGGGAGGAGGCAAGGTTTTGTCAGGGAAAGCTTCAGAGAGGATGTGGTATTTGACGTGAGTCTTGTACAAAGAGCAGGGATTTGCTACCTGGAAAAAAAATGTGAAAAGAGGATGAAAAGCTTGTGAGGAAAGATTTCGAGAGAAATGATTTTCTAATCAAAGACATGAAGGCCTTTTGTGCCAGTTTCATCATCTGCAGTTCCAATAGGAAATCACTAACCTTGGCCTTGCAATGAAATTCAATGTGATGCTGATGAAATGATAACTGGGCCATTACTAAGATTCATGAACATTTTCCCATGGAAAATTCTCATAAAGTCTGTTATTTCTCACAGATTCATGAGTCTGTAAAGCAAAAGGCCTATAAAGAGAAACATTTGTGCTTATGAGTGTAAAATCTTATCCCCTTTGCTGTGATTATAGCAGTTTGACTTGAACCTCTATGTAATAACAGTATAAATGCTACTGATGTAGACCTCCCTTTTTTTTGTCAAGAAATGTTGCCTGTTTGGTTCTTTTGTATATGCTCCAGCTGATATTGAAGACAGTTAACTAGTTTGGGATCAATTTTTTCCCTTTTTTTGCAGAATAAGAGAAAAATCAATTTGAAAGAGAACAAGCAACATTTAAGTGTGGGCTAGTTTTTTTCAGATGCCTCTTGGACTCTTTTAGAGTATCATAAAATTTTGATGTCTCCTCTTTAAGTACTGTTTTATAGCTTATTAGTCAATATTATCAATCACTGCCTCTTGAAAAAAATCAAAATTGCATTACTTAAAAAGGCGTGATATAATACAATTGTTTACTCAATACCAAAACTTTCATAAGAATGTGTATAACATGTTCTCTGATTACAAGGAAAACATAAATGAAATAATACTGTTTGGATGACTGAACCATCTCCAGTAAGTTGGATATATATCAGGTCTTAAGTTAGTCTTCTTTTATTATTTTTTAAAAATTTAAAAAAAAATTTTTAAATTTATTTATTTTTCAACATCTTTATTAGAGTATAATTGCTTTACAATGGTGTGTCAGTTTCTGCTTTATAACAAAGTGAATCAGTTATACATATACATATGTCCCCATATCTCTTCCCTCTTGCATCTCCCTCCCTCCCACCCTCCCTATCCCACCCCTCTAGGTGGTCACAAAGCACTGAGCTGATCTCCCTGTGCTATGCGGCTGCTTCCCACTAGCTATCTATTTTACGTTTGGTAGTGTATATATGTCCATGCCACTCTCTCACTTTGTCCCAGCTTACCCTTCCCCCTCCCCGTATCCTCAAGTCCATTCTCTAGTAGGTCTGCATCTTTATTCCCGTCTTGCCCCTAGGTTCTTCTAACAATTTTCTTTTTTTTTTTTACATTCCATATATATGTGTTAGCATACGGTATTTGTTTTTCTCCTTCTGACTTACTTCACTCCGTATGACAGTCTCTAGGTCCATCCACCTCACTACAAATAACTCAGTTTCGTTCCTTTATATGGCTGGGTAATATTCCATTGTATATATGTGCCACATCTTCTTTACCCATTCATCTGTTGATGGACACTTAGGTTGCTTCCATGTCCTGGCTATTGTAAATAGAGCTGCAATGAACACTGTGGTACATGACTCTTTTTGAATTATGGTTTTCTCAGGGTATATGCCCAGTAGTGGGATTGCTGGGTCATATGGTAGTTCTATTTTTAGTTTTTTAAGGAACATCCATACTGTTCTCCATAGTGGCTGTATCAATTTACATGCCCACCAACATTGCAAGAGGGTTCCATTTTCTCTACACCCTCTCCAGCATTTATTGTTTGTAGATTTTTTGAAGATGGCCATTCTGATTGGTGTGAGGTGATACCTCACTGTAGTTTTGATTTGCATTTCTCTAATGATTAATGATGTTGAGCATTCTTTCATGTGTTTGTTGGCAATCTGTATATCTTCTTTGGAGAAATGTCAATTTAGGTCTTCTGCCCATTTTTGGATTGGGTTGTTTGCTTTTTTGATATTGAGCTGCATGAGTTGCTTGTATGTTTTGGAGATTAATCCTTTGTCAGCTGCTTCATTTACAAATATTTTCTCCCATTCTGAGGGTTGTCTTTTCGTCTTGTTTATGGTTTCCTTTGCTGTGCAAAAGCTTTTAAGTTTCATTAGGTCCCATCTGTTTATTTTTGTTTTTATTTCCATTTCTCTAGGAGGTGGGTCAAAAAGGATCTTGCTGTAATTTATGTCATAGAGTGTTCTGCCTATGTTTTCTTCTAAGAGTTTGATGGTGTCTGGCCTTACATTTAGGTCTTTAATCCATTTTGAGTTTATTTTTGTGTATGGTGTTAGGGAGTGTTCTAATTTCATTCTTTTACATGTTGCTGTCCAGGTTTCCCAGCACCACTTATTGAAGAGGCTGTCTTTTCTCCACTGTATATTCTTGCCTCCTTTATCAAAGATAAGGTGACCATATGTGCGTGGGTTTATCTCTGGGCTTTCTGTCCTGTTCCATTGATCTATATTTCTGTTTTTGTGCCAGTACCATACTGTCTTGATTACTGTAGCTTTGTAGTATAGTCTGAAGTCAGGGAGCCTGATTCCTCCAGCTCCGTTTTTCTTTCTCAAGATTGCTTTGGCTATTCGGGGTCTTTTGTGTTTCCATAGAATTGTGAAGTTTTTTGTTCTAGTTCTGTGAAAAATGCCAGTGGTAGTTTGATAGGGATTGCATTGAATCTGTAGATTGCTTTGGGTAGTAGAGTCATTTTCACAATGTTGATTCTTCCAATCCAAGAACATGGTATACCTCTCCATCTATTTGTATCGTCTTTAATTTCTTTCATCAGTGTCTTATAATTTTCTGCATACTGGTCTTTTGTCTCCTTAGGTAGGTTTATTCCTAGATATTTTATTCTTTTTGTTGCAGTGGTAAATGGGAGTGTTTTCGTAATTTCACTTTCAGATTTTTCATCATTAGTGTATAGGAATGCAAGAGATTTCTGTGCATTGATACTGTATCCTGCTACTTTATCAAATTCATTGATTAGCTCTAGTAGTTTTCTGGTAGAATCTTTAGGATTCTCTCCATATAGTATCGTGTCATCTGCAAACAGTGACAGCTTTACTTCTTCTTTTCCAATTTGAATTCCTTTTATTTCTTTTTCTTCTCTGATTGCTGTGGCTAAAACTTCCAAAACTATGTTGAATAATAGTGGTGAGAGTGGGCAACCTTGTCTTGTTCCTGATCTTAGAGGAAATGGTTTCAATTTTTCACCATTGAGGACGATGTTGGCTGTGGGTTTGTCATATATGGCCTTTATTATGTTGAGGAAAGTTCCCTCTGTGCCTACTTTCTGGAGGGTTTTTATCATAAATGGGTGTTGAATTTTGTCGAAAGTGTTTTCTGCATCTATTGAGATGATCATATGGTTTTTCTCCTTCAATTTGTTAATATGGTTTTTCACATTGATTGATTTGCACGTATTGAAGAATCCTTGCATTCCTGGGATAAACTCCACTTGATCATAGTGTATGATCCTTTTAATGTGCTGTTGGATTCTGTTTGCTAGTACTTTGTTGAGGATTTTTTCATCTATGTTCATCAGTGATGTTGGCCTGTAGTTTTCTTTCTTTGTGACATCTTTGTCTGGTTTTGGTATCAGAGTGATGGTGGCCTCGTAGAATGAGTTTGGGAGTGTTCCTCCCTCTGCTATATTTAAATTAGTCTTCTTTTATACTAATAATAATTAGAGAAACTTTGCTTTTATTATTGTTTTGGGACAACTGGGAAAAGAGATTCTTCTTTAAAAGGTTTTTCCTTTTTTAAACTTTTAATTCAAGAAAGAAATTACAGTACAATGCCAAAGCAGTGCTTTCCATAGCAGCAAATTAGAGAGGGCTAATTTGTGGGCATGGCCATGCCCCGTTAACTGTATAAAGGTTTTTCCTTTAATTAAAATCTCAATGAGGAAATTTTAGGAATCTCAGTGGTATCTTCCAGGAGTTTTAAATCTCTCTCCCAGTTTCTTCATTTTAGATATCCTTCCAATAAAGAAGCTTATATTTCTGGCACACTCTAAGACCTAAAAGAATATTCAATGGTTACTGTAATAAGAAACTCTATTGACAAAGATGTTTAAAGTACCCAGGTTCTTAAGGGATTAAAGATCTTATTTCACCTCTTCTTATTGGAAAAAGAAGAATCAGTGATGCATGTGCAATGTAGGTCCTGGAGTTCTGTGCTCAAGTAATACGTAAAACTTAATGAACTGACTTATGTACTTTCCAAGTTGGCTTTGTTTTACATATGGGTATTGGTTTCTTCGTTTTCTCAGTGTTTTTAGGGGCTTAAATACTGATTTGGTTGACTTGTGTTGCTCAAAATTTTCTGAAAAAAACTGATTTAATGCTTTACCAGGGGAAATGACACATGACCTTGTTGGCTTTATTTAGTTGTAACAGAGAGAAAAGAGCTATTGTACATACAACATTGGGCATTATATTGTAATTTGGGTTTCTTTTATCACAGCAAAGACAGTAGACTACTGTTGAGAGAGAAAACACTGTATACTACATTTGAATGCTTCTTTTCCGTATTGGTAGAGTCAAAATCTTGGTAATTCTCATAAAAATTTTTTAAAATAAATCACATTTTCCTGGTGAAATTAAAGTGGGTTTCATTTCAAGGTAAGGACTAACCAGTTGATCATGTGGAGAAACATTACATTCATCTGAAAGTAAGAAGTTAGCCAACTGCAAAGTTAGAAAGTATAGTCCACAAGTCTACCCTCACCTCTGATACTAATTGCAAGTTTGGCGGTTATCAAGAAGGTTCTCCTTCAGCTTCAAAAATTTGCTAAGAGTCACAGAACTCACTGAAAGCTATTATACTTAACAGTTGTGATTTACTACAGTGAAAGGATACAGATTAAAATTAGCCAAGGGAAGAAGTGCATGGGACGGAGTCCAGGACGGTTCCAAACACAGAGCTTCCAGTTGTCCTCTCTTCCTGGAGTCATGGACAGCATTGCTTTCTCAACAATGATGTGTGATAATACACACAGAGTATTGCTAACCAGGGAAGCTCTCCTGAGCCTTAGTGTCCAGCCTTTTATTTGGGCTCCGGGGTTTATTGCCCACATGGTTGACTTTTCATTGCCATCCTTCCTGGAGGTAGTGTGGTTACTACATGGCCCAAACCCCTCCTCATAATTCACATTTTTAGACTGTTAGGCGGTCAAGACTCTAAGTAAGCAAAGACATTCTTCCTAGAGATCACCTCCTGGCCAAAGAGGACAAAAGCTGATGTCTCTTTGAATAAGGTTAATTCTTTAATACACAATGTGTGTATTAAGCAATATGAATAGCTGTGAGAAAGAGCTGAGCATTTTGAAGGTGAAGTCTGTCTTTTAGATTGTGACTTTTTGTTGTTGTTGCAGAAGCTTCATGAGTGGTCAGAAGTGATCAGCTAGGAACCAGATCTCAGTTGATGTTTCCTGGTTTGTGTGTGTACTAGGCATGTGATACAAAAAGCTGTTTTATTTTCCTTAGCTTCAGTTTCATGGATAATGAAACCAAAATCATCAACCCTAGCTATTTCACTAGATTTTAGTGAAACCTAAATAATGAAAAGTGTAAAAGTGCTTCACAAAGTTCCATAGTAATGTAATTGATAATATTTAACATCTCTGAAAAAGAGCTGGCAGTTATGAGTAATTAAACCATTTGAGTTAGTAATTTTTGACTTGAAATTGTAAAGAATATTGTTAGCAAATGTCATGATTATTTTAAATAGAATTTAGTGCTAAAATACAAAGAATAAATGTTTAAATATTTTATTTCAGATATATGATTTCTAGTATAGACTGCAAGGCATTTTTATAGACAAAGCTCTTTTACAAAAGTAAAAAGTATGAGCTTTAAATAGAGATAGTTCAAGAAACATGGGAACACTGGAGGATAAATTATGTGTATGTATAATGCATTGGTCCACACATCTTACATGGATTATGTCATCATTTAATAATTTAACCATGGCATAAATATAGTCTGCTGATGCATTTCATAATTTAAGAAATAATGTCAAATAGAATTAGAACTAGTAGGAAGCTGCCTTTGGACAATACCTTGCGCTCCTTGTGTAAATAGGCATTATTTAAATTTGTTTAGCAAAACGCAGCTGCTGACAAATAATACTTGTACTTTTTGAGACTGTCATCATTTGAGAAGCTGAATAACCAACAGTTACATTCCAGCTATATGCAGAACATTTCATTTAAAGAATGCTTGTAGGAAGAAAATATATCCATGCACACCCATTGACTTTTGTTACCAGTTATAAACTTGATATATTGTCTTAGTTTGTTCCTTTTGTTGGAAAAAGAAAAGGGAGGAATTATCCATCTGGCTCCTGTCCTGAAGTTCAGCCCAAGAGGGAGGTGATGTAGGGTGAAAACTTAGAATCCTCGCACCAAATCAATGTCTTGCTGACATCGTGAAGCCGTGTATACTTCTGAAGTGCCAAGGTTCTCTGCACGGTCCCTGTTACCCACCTCTAATTCTTTCACATACAAGGTCTTCCAGATGTTCCTGAGGAGAATGTGTCTCTTTATAGTAAAAGTTATATTAGCTATCATTTTCCACATATTCCTATGGTACCCATTTACAAGAATTTGTAGTACATACCCAAACATCTGCAGATATTATCTCCATAATTACGTTTGAAATTACTAGCCACCTGTCAGCACAGGGATTACTACTATGAAGAATGTCAAATGGGAATTAAAGTTTTTTATTAGGTCACCAGCATTCTACCATAGACATATTGTGGGCAGATAGGACTGTTTCAACACACAGTTTTATTAGGTACAATAAATTTGGAGGCTACGTACTGCACTGTTACTGTATATGCATATTTACTGTGTGCATATGAATTTGGCACTAACTGAAAACTGTTGAGGATGGTAGTAGTACCTTGGGGTTTGGGTTTTAGATGAAAACGAGATGTTTGGCTTCTTCATTTCTTGTACCAAAATATATTTGTTTAAAAAGCAAGTGAAGCTACTTAGAAAATATGTTGCTTTGACTCATGGAAATGCCACGAACTTTAATTTTGCAAATGAATAACTATATTGGAGAGGATAACTTCTAGGAATTAGGGAGGGGAAGAGAACAGAAGAGTTGGGAAGCTGAAGAAGGAGTTTGATGGATGTGACACAACAACTATGGAATATCTCATAGTGCCCGTGTGAGAAGTAAGAGCAAGGGATATTGGTTCGCCTTTGACCTCTCCTTACTCTCCCAGGACTAATAGATAATATTTGAAAGTTTGCAATGTGACAGGTGCTGTGTTGAGCATTTAATATGTATTTAATCTGCATAATGCCACTTTGAACCAGGAATTATTGTTATCATCATCATCTCCTCATCATGTTTTGAGAGACAAAAAAATTGAAGATTGCCCACAGTCACATAGCTAGTCAGTAGTGAAGCTGGGACTTCTGTCATCTACACTGGGTATTTGAAGTTATTAGTGATCTCCATGCTGCTAAACCCAGTTGGCTTTTCTCAGTCTTCATCTTATTTGACTCAATAGTAGAATTTGAATAATAGAATATATACTCTTTGAAGTATTTTTTAAAATTTCCTCTTGGCTTCAAGGATAGCATTTACTCCCTGTTTTCCTCCTTCTGGATACCGAGTCTTAGGTGGTGCTTCTTTGTCTCTTCGGGGCTCAGTCCTGATCTTTTCTTTCCTATTTCACTCACTGACTGGGGAATTTCATCTGGTTTCAAAACCTACAATACCTTCTCTAGGCAAATGTCTCCTTATGTGTATCTTCAGGCTAGTCTTCACCAGACTCAAGGCCTCCTTCAGACTTAGCTTGTTTCTGTCTTTTCCTCTATGTGGCTGATAAGAGAGAGAGATAAGATCTGAGGTTCCAGTTTGGACTCAGAGGCCCTTTAGGTCTCTAGCATAATACACAGTAAATTATAACTCACTAGTGTAGTCTTCATTTGAGTTTAGGGCCCAATGCATGCCTAATAATAAAGGGTTTTTTTCTCTTTCTTTTTCCTTTGCCAATATTCCCTATGGTCTGATTCCCTAGGAACCTTATGGCAAGGGATATTCCCTGTGGTCTGGGGCAGGATTCAGATATTTCTGGATTCTCTGGCTAAAAACATCATATTAAATCTAAGTCCTGTTTCAACTTTTAACTGTTGGACTTGCACAGTAATATACTTTTTGAGGGTATAGGCATATTGAATCTAGAGAATGTACAGCAAAGTGTTTTTCGGTGACAGCTTTTCAGAGGAACTTGAATCACCCCTGTATGATTTGACATACTAAGATATGATATGTACCGTTTATAAAACTTGGTGGGCTTTTCAGTAGGGCCAAAGTTGGATTTGTTTCCTGGAAATATCAAGGATGGTTTTTAAGAGGTAATAAAATTCAAATTGTCTTCAAGCTTTTTAATAAAGGGCAGGAGTTTGGAAGAGTTCCACAAGCTGGGGAAATGGCATGTTAACAGTTCTGGTGGTGAAAACAAGAAGGCACATCTGGGAAATTACAAGTAGCATGGCAAGTGTATAGAATGCACGTAGAGAGTGACGGGATGATGCCAAAAGGTGGGCAGAATAAGAAACATGAATTGTCTTGGACTCCCAAGGAGGCCTGTAAATGGCATCTTTGTTTTTCTTGCCTTAGTTATAAATCAGTTGAATGTTAAAATGGAGTCAGCGGAACTAAACATCAACTCTATTAATGATAAATCTCATATGGGAGAAAGTGACATGGATGTGTGACAACAGTGGACTTCTTACTGAAGTTCAGAATTAGGCAGACTTACTTACCTAGTCACAGGGGTGGCCATGCACAGTATAGGTCACCACCCACGGAGCCCTGCTTTTATGAAACTTATTACAAGGAGGAGCAGAGAAAAATGTCAGCTCTCTGAGTCCCATTGAGAACGAAGAGGAGGGAACTGAGCTTTCTCAAACTTTACAATCAGAAAATGAATACTGCTTCAACAAGGACGATTAAGGAGTGGGTTAAAAGACCTGGAGTGTTTAGAAGACTAGAGGAGTGAAAAAGAAGCATTACCCTTACCCTCTGCATTCTTTATGCAAAGGGAAATGATTGAAGAACTTTAAGCAGGAAATCAATGCATATTTGTTTAGTGGTTGGATGTGAGGTTTGGTAGGTAGATATAGGACACTTAGGGCCTTTAGTGTTAAGGTACAGGTTTTAAATGAATTTAGTAGGCAACAGAGAGCCATCAGCATTACTGAGCAGGAACTGTTTCATCTGGATGTCATGTGCAGTACTGAAGGGATTTGAGATGAACTGGAGGAGGGGAACCCAAGTAATAAGCAATGATAATTGCGGCAGGCAGTAACTGGAACTACTGAGGTGTTTTAGAGATGGAAGGAAGGAGCAGATGTAACAGTAAGAATGGATAAATAGAACTTGATGAGTGGTTGAAAAGAGGAGAGAGGGAGAAATCAAGCCTCAACCTTGGGTTACTCTGCCCATGTGATCAGAAGACAACTGGATCAAATTAACAGATAGAGAAGAAGAAGGTGCTGCTTGGAGAAGATGGTAGATTCACGTGACTGTTGGAGGTGGAGATCTGGAGTTTGAGATAGGAGTTAGACAGTTTATTTAGATGTGAGAGGTTTCTAACCAAAATGTGATTTGAAGCTATGACATTAATACAACATAATGTATAAAGAGAAGAGAGAATAAGACTGAGATATGAGGCATAATATAGAAGGACTAGAAAGAGAAAAAATAGGGTAGCCGGAGTCAGAGGTAGGAGGAGAACTGGAGAAATAAAGAAATTCAGGCCAAATATATACTAGAAATCATTAGATAACTGTCAAAAATGGTGGTTGCTTAATGATGAAGACTACAAATTGTGTAAAACCTTTCCTCCTTGACAGTTGTATTGAACATAGTGTGAAGATTAATGTTTATTGAGGTTTCTGGTATGTGGTATTGTCTGATTAAGGAGAAGGACTGGAAAAAGTATACCAGTGAAAATGGAGGGTATAGGTGATTTACTCATAATTGAACGTAGATACTCTTGAAGGCAGTGAAAGAACTAATAGAGGAAAAGTGGAGTAGAGTGGGGAGTCAGTTGGAAAAGAATGGGAGCTTGGAAAAAGACAGCCAATGAAAGGTTTGTGCCAAGGTTGCTAAGTGTGAATGATAGATATTTAGAATGTTAGAGGGTAGGAATCATTTCTTCTTCACCTACTGTCAAGTACAGTTATTAAGTACTTGATAACAATCTGTATAATTCAAGAGATGGTGCATTTTGGGAGGCTATGTATGAGAAACCCACCCTGATTTACTCACACAGTAGACATATCTCCTGCTATTAGTGTAGATTGTCTGTAAGAGAATTCTGAATCACTGATTTTTTTCTTATTCCTTTGCTTTGCTTGCATTCAGATATAAAACTTAAGAGGACAAAACAATATGTGTGGAATTAATTATCAGACATCATAATTCAAGTGACCATAATTAGACCCTTGGGTCTTGAACTCTCTGAAGAAAAACTGATATATGATATTTATAACTATTTCCAGTGTCTAAGCATTCAGTATCCAGAAAGTGAGCTCTTCAAAATATTTCTTTTAGCAAGTTTTAAGAGAAACCTTTAATCTGTAATATGGTTAAACCTTGTGATTCTTCCCATAGTGTGGAGTTTCTCTGCCAAGTGAGACTGCCTTCTACCATGTGAGTCAGAGCTGTGTTATATATTAGTTGGCTCAGGGGATATTACAGAAAAATTTCTCTGTACATCATTTGGCCTAGAGGAATTTCTGAGAATGCCTTTTTGCCTATTAATTAGCCAAAAAGGCCTTCTAATATTACATTTGACATTTTTAATTCATAAAATCCTTTCTTTCAGTAACTGTCATTTTAAAAAGATGGTGTTACAGATTGGAAAAGAAATTTTCTTTTTCAGAGGAGCTGTTTTTCTCCTAAAATTAAAACATTGGCAAGATTTAAGGTTATTATATAGAATAGATCAAACTTGTCATCAATGCAGGGGTCCCTTTCCTAAAACTCATGAGTATTGATTATCTAGCCTCTGCTTGAATAATTCTTTTGTGCAAGTCATTTTTTTTTGGTATTGAATCAGAATCTACATTTTAGTTTCATCGAATTTATTAATTAATATGCAGGTACACCTTCTGATACTTTACATCTTATGACTATTTTTAAATATTTGAAGGCAGCCATTTTATCCTGGTGCCTTACCCTCATGTCTTATCTTTGTTGGGTATAAAGTCCCTTTTACCTCTACCACTATTCACGCACATGCCTCCAGTTCTTTCAGCTTCTAAGATGTACACTGCTAGATAAAATACTTAATTAAAACCCTTGGTATTGGAGAAGTAGCCTTGACTTTTGGACTAAATTGCAATTTTTCTAGAATTACTTAATTTACTTTCTCCATATTTAAACATAATAATTTTGAAAGTGCATAGATATGAAAAATAAATCAGTCTTATTCTAGACTGTAGAAGATGTTTTGATTAGCTATAGAGTGGATGAGACCAGAAATAAAATAGGTTCAGATATTAAAAAAGTAAATTTCTACTTCTTCCACTACTTACCTATTCTTCAAAGATATACACTTGCATCAATTAGAAAACCAGTAGCAAATGTTCTATTGTATGAAAAGTTTTATAAGGTGAACAACTTACTACTTCCCCATCTGTCCCTACAATTTTTTCTTTCTATATATGTTATATTCATCCTTATCTATTTTCACTCTGTAACTTTCTAGTTAATGAAACATGGGCAGTGGTGAAGATGACAGGCAGAGGGGTACAGTAATGTGGAAGGTATAATCCATCATAGAAAAGGAGAGAATAAGGAGCAGCCTTTGGTATTCTGTATTTTTGGAGTTAAAGAAAGCCCCTCACCATCTAGCAAAACTATCAGCCTCCACTTATGAAACAGTAGAGGTCACTCTGGCAATCTCTCCTTCCAGGCAAGGCAAATAATCATATCTGATTGGAATCATGCCTACTGAGAAGATATAACTACATAATTTTCCTTTATGGCCTCCCCAGAGTGGGACTGTAAGATGTAGCAGTCTACTTTGGGTATTGCCAGCATATCATGTAGAACCATCTCTAAATATGGCCCATGTTTTTCTTCCTCAGTCAATTGGTCATGAAGAATTCCCTATAAGAACATAGGTGCAGGTTGAGAGAGAGGAGAAAGGGGATAATATAGCAGAAATAGGGTCCATGGCCTCTAGGCCACTTGCTCATGCAATTTACTTGTGGTTTTAAGAACCTGCTCAAGCCTTATTTTGTATATTCCACTTTCATTTGATAATGAATGTTGTAGTGTAGGCCCACATTTAACGTATGATGATTCAGACAACACCCAGTTCATGATGGGAATCTCAAGTCATATGGTAACTTTGCGGGCTGTGGCCAAACTTTCAGTCTCTGTTAAGGTCCAATAGCATGCCAAAGCTGGTTTTTCAAGAGGAGAATAGTTATCTTCAGAGAAGAGTAGAGCTTTGCTTAAAATCCAATAGGTCTGTACTGTGATTTACCTGTAAAGGCCTGATAAGAGCTCCATACAGCATTCCTGTCTTCCAGAGACACTCTAAGGACTACTGGGTTAGCTGGACCATATGACTCAAGTGTCAGAGCAGCTTGCACATCATCCTGGAAAAGTTACAGTACCTTATCTTGTTCTGAGTGCCATTCAAAATTAGCAGCTCTTCGGCTTACTTGGAAAAAGGATCAGAGAAGCATGCCCAAATGAGATATATGTTCTCTTTATGATCTCAAGGTGCCCGTTAGGCATTGAGCTTCTTTCTGAGTGGTAGGGGGAGTCCAATACAGCAATTTGACCTTCATTTTGGAACGGATGTAAACTAAGAATGATCTTTACAGTTTTAAATGGTTGAAAAAAATAAAATCAATAATATTTTGTGATATGAAAATTATATAAAATTCAAACTTCATGAATTTGAAAAATTCCCAGATAAAAATATGAGTCAAAAAATAAAGTTTTATTGGAACACAGGCACACCCTTTTGTTTATGTCATCTCTATGGCTGCTTCCATACTAAAACAGCAGAGTTGACTAGTTATGACAGAGACAGTAGAGTTCACAAAACCTACAATGTTTATTATTTGGCTTTTTATAGAAAATGTTTACCATCTCCTGCAATATACAGTTCTAGTCTAATAAATCTAGAAAATCAAAATGAAATGAAAAAAAATTCTGGGAAAATATGAAACACCAAAATTTAAATAAGAAATATGAGACTTCAAATATAAGACCAACTAGTGTAGAATAAATTTAGAAATATTGTCAAGAAATGGTTTCTAAATAAGGCTCTGGGTCTATATTGTGTTATAGGTGACTCCATTTAACATTTGATGAATCAGGTAATCTTCCTGCCATAAAACATAAAAAATATATACAAAATATAAACATAAAATATGAATTATACTGGTGAATAGAAAATGTTAAAATTATCCCAGTTTGTTTTACAAAGCCAATATAATACTGCATCCAAAATGAAAAACTGAAAATAATCTTTAAAATGAGAGGATTATGTGGGTAAATTTTGTTGCATTAACTAGTTGGAAAATTATTACATAGTCAATAAAACGCATAAATATTAATATAATCTATAGTATATAAATTGCTAATGATATAATGTTAAGTAAAAAAAGCAGGGTATAAAATTGTATCTACCCTATATTACTTGCATGTATAAAATACACATGGGAGACAAAAGGATTATAAGTAAACATACCAGTGTTGACACTGATCTTCTTAGGATAGTGAGATTATATAATCTCACAGAAAAAAATCTGTTTAAATAAATCTTTTATAATGTGATTATATTCACTTTATAGTAAAAGGAAAATTCAAATTAAAAATATATCACCTACATCATTTTTATATGAATTACTGATATTTCACCTTCTCATAGATTTGGTGGGAAATTAATTTTTTTGGACTATATGGAATATTTTACCTGCCCCTACTAAATTTCATCATGCTAATTTTGGCTTTTCCTTATAGTATATGGAATTTTTTTCAATGTTGAGTCACTTATTGATGATATTAACTTTTATCATTATCACATCTGTAGATTTGATCAACATATCTTCTTTTTTGCTTTTATCCAAATTGTTTATAAAAATATTTACCACTAAAATGAAACCACTGTCTTGGAGTTCTCGATGTACCTTCTAAATATCAAATACAGTAGACTAGTCTCAGTTCTCACTTTTCTATATTATGGAATATTGACCTCTGCCTCCTAAAATGTTCTTTTCACTTGAGCATAGCCATCCTAGTTTTCTGCCATTATTCCTACCACCTGGATGGGAGGAGCATTCTTAAGGCTGTACATATTCTGACCACTGTTCTTTTTCTGTTCCTTTCCTTATCTGCTTCCAAGTTTCTACACATCACTTCTGTGAAGCTGACTCCCAGTTATCTATTTGAGGTCTCTTCCTCTGATCTCTGGACCTGTATTTCTAAATGTTTTCTTGACATCTCCACCTGATAGTTCTGCTGGAACTTAATCTCAGCATTCCCCAAACTCTATTTACTTTGACGACAGCACTATTCTTGTCACCTAATTTTGGAGTCATATTTGACCTTTCTCCACTTTCCTTTATCTAGTTAGTTGCCATTGGGTGAAGTCTATCTAAGCAGCACTTCTTGGTCTTTCTACCCAGACTGAGAGGCAGTGTGCTGAGTTATTAGGGCCCTGGACGCAGACTACTTGAGTTCAAGTTAGCACCTCACCAAAAACTGTGTGCCATTGAGTAATTTTCTTAAGCTCTCTGTGGCTCAGTTTCCTCATTTGTAAATTGGAGATGGCAATATTTTTAGCCATATATCTCATAGGATTATTTTGAAAATGAAAAGATAATGTATGTTATGTCCTAGAACAATAGTGCTCAGTCAATCTTTTATTATTATTATTATTTCCATTCCACCTTATTCCAGGCTCTTTTTATTTCTAAGGTCGATGGCTATTGTATTATGTCAAGGATGGATAATCTGCTTCTGCAGAATAGATCTATATTATTTTATTTGAGATACAGTTTTAAAGTTTATATGGAATCCTCTGAATTTGGCTAAGATTTATGCCTCATGTGACTTCTGATTAAGTAAATGGAAAAACTGCACATTGGAAATATTTTGTTCCCATCATATGGGGGCGGGGGTTGCATTTATTGTAAAACCAGCAGGTTAAGAAGAAACCTCAGAAAATCCAAAGACAGATGTACAGTTTGGAATGTAAAAATAAAAACAAAACAGAAGTGCTCACGCAATATCAACTCAGGCAAAATTAGTTTGGGGAGAATTTACGGATCAGAAAATCTCAGAACAGGGAAACGGGAAGCTGTCGTGTGGCCTCTGGACATCTCTGCAAGGATTATTTGGTTAAGCAGCAACATCCAGTAATTCCCCTCTGTAGAGTCGTATGCACTGTGGGTCACGACATACAGCAAGAGACACAGAGTTCCCTTTTCTGTTCTTCTTTCATCCGCAGACAACCACTTTTTACCTCAGTCAAGCCATTTGCTCAGAATGAAAACCTCATTTATGTAATCGTTTTACATGCTTCTGCTAATTTGAAAATGTTTATTTCTCTGAAAGGCATTTATGATATTTCCCCATTCTCATTGTGTATTTAATACTGCTAATTTTAAATGGTTCTAATTGGAATTTCTTACCAAACGCACATCTTAAAAAGTTTACTGAAGCGTAGAAAGAGTTCCCACAGTTTCCAGTTTCCTTGCATCATGGTTTCTTTTAAAATGGAACCTGGGAAATATTGACTAAGTTTTAATCATCTGTTTCCTTTGTCCTGTGGCTTGTTCCTGTCTGTTTCTAAGTTGTGTAATATTTATCTATGTGCCAAAGAATTGTGAAGTATTTTATGGACTCTTCAGAAAGAATGAATATTATATAAAGAACTTAACTTCATAATTTTATAATAGGCCTGTGACAATAGAATTAAGTTTCTGTTGTTCCTGGTTTCAAGTATCATGGAAAGACAGTAACCTTGACTTGCTGAAACATTCATATTTCCTGCATCCAGAACTATTGAACTGGCTTTTTTATTGTGCTATCAACTGAGGGGAGCAGAGTTCCCTTTATATTACTCTAAGATGAAGAATTCAGAAGCTAGTAAAATGTGACTATCTATATCGATCTACCTACCTACCTATCTATTCATCCATCTGTCTGTCATCCAACCCTGCAGTTCTTCTCGTTGCATTCATGCTGGTAATCAGTGTCCCATTCCCGCTTCATCCCCTAGAATTTTACCTTCATCCCCTTTCAACATGAGGCAACATTGAGTAGTGTTAAGATTAGAGCTTCTGGAGTTAGATCTGAGTTTTAACTGAGGGCTGCCATTTATTTGCTGTGTGATCATGGGTAAATCAGTTATCTGTCTCCTCATTTGGAAAAGAAGGTGGTCATTAAGTGCTCCTGCAGATTGTTATGAGGATTAACTAGGGTGTAATGTATATAAAAACTTGACCCTCTCTGATGGAAAGGAAGGACAGTGTTAAGATCTGAAATTTTTGGAGCCTGTCCTTTGACCTGCACTTCCCAGATCTCTCTTTGAATCTTATTGACTACCTTTGGGGTTTTATTTTTGCTCTGGTTATACAACTTCTTCCCTTTTTCCAAGACTAAGGCTTTTATCCTTAATCTTTGGAATTTTCACTTTAACTATCCTTTTGTGCTTAGCTTCTGGAAGGTTTGCTTAATTGTTAACATTTTTCAGGAACTTCTGGTCTGAGGGATGTATCTGTGAGAACAGGAGGAGGAGGCAAGGGGAAAGTAAGGGGAAGTTTCTCTTTAAATTTTGGGTCCTGGATCCCAGAGGAGAGTTGGGCTGACAACTCTCAATTCCTGAAGATCTAAACAGAGTTGTAGTATCATTCATGGATGATAACTTGCTTTAACCCTAGGTCAAGAGGATATTATATTTCATCAACCAGGAACAATCAAACACTACAAATTCAGGTACCACCAAAAATCACTTTTCCTCCCAAATTACATTTATTTATTCACCTGTAGTGATGTTAATATACTTTCTCTTTTCTTTTTGTATCTGATTGAGATTTCCTAGTTTTGATTGAAAGCCAAACCACACTTCCTGTACATCCTTTTGTCTATAGTACATGTTCTTTGGAATCACTGTCTTTTATGATGGCTATGATTTAGATATGCTTTTAGTCAGAGTGATTACCTATGTGCCAGTTGTACTAAGCTTCACTCCAGGGGCAGCTTGTTGCCCTAATCAGGAAAGCACCATTCAAGGATTGTTTTCTGTGTTTAAGCAAGAAGCCAATTATACAGAGGTAGCTACTGTGAGAACTTCTGTTATTTGTACCAGTATCTAATGTTGCTAATAAGCATACTGAATATCAAAAGTGAGTTTCCCTTTGTAGCACCTCAGGCTGGATTTCAAATCAATTATTTGTCTAGCAATGTAAATCCATCGCTAAATCTCTTGTTGCCTGATACTGACTGTAAAGTACCAGAATCTTGTCTCTGGAATCTTGTGTCTGTGCTGAGTGCATGACTGGCTTCGTACTCTGTGACCTGTGCTTGGAAGGGACTCACACTTGGTTTAATGCTCTGCTGTTGCCATCCTGAAATTCGTATAATTTTTGAAGAAGGAACTCCCCACCTTTATTTTGCCCTGGGCTCCACAGATCATTTAGCCAGTCCTGACTGAATTAACTTTTCATGCAAGGACACTTGAAAGGATAGAGCCGGCACTTCATCAAGTTTATCATGTTGAAGGAATGCTTATGTCTGCTTATTTAATGAATGTTGAAATATGGGGTAGAATCTGCTTTGAAACTTGCTTCAGTTAGAACCAATGAAGTTGTGGGGAGTAGCTAACCCTCTTCTCCTTCATAGACTGTTGTTTTCTACCAAAAAGAACCTAAGATTTACAAAACCAAATTATCTTAGGTTCACAACAATGTCATCTAGGTTTCAAGGGCTACTTAGATCATCATAGCAAAGAGAAATAAAACTCTTGCTATAGAACACTTTGTAATTTTGGTGCAGTTCACCTTGTATCAGTGTTCTAATCAGAAAATTAAATAATATCAGATTATAAAAAATGATTAGTTTTACTTATTTTGCTAAAAGTCATAATTTTTCATCCTATCCCTCTACCTCAGAGCACAATATCTCTGTATACAGTTCAACTGGAAACAGTAGATTGGATTGTGTTTTTATATAGAGCACATGATTTTTCAAAGGATCAGTTCATGGATTAGGCAGTACTCCGAAACCTCAGCCTTTAGAGCAAGATTTGATTTAAAACCTCATGCATAGAGGCAAATTATTGCCCAGTAACATTGATTGAGTGATGGTCTGACAAGGATCCTGGAAGACGGGGCATTATTTTTAATTTTTAAAAATTTATATAAGCCATATTTTTGTTCCCCTTTGTTATGACTGTACTTTTTTTTTTTTTTTGGATTTGCAGTTAGAATGTAGACATATTTTCCAAATGAATGAAAACTCAGTTTGCAATGAGATGGCAAAGCCCCCTTTATGGAGAAAGATAGCCTGGGGACTCATAGAGGCCTGTTTCAGGCTAGACTGGAAATAAAAAAGATTATATTTTCTGGCCTTTAAGGAACATTCTGTTGACTCAAAGCTTTTTATCTTATTGTGAAAATGTGTAATTCCTCTTTCTATAAAACCACTAGGGATTGTTCTACCTGTTGGTTGTTGATGCCTTCTCCAGTATAGGTTGTTTTTTTGCCTTTAACATTTTTTTACCCTAGTGGAATGAAGAGTAAAGGAGAGGTGAGAGCTACAGCCCTGCTCTTTCACAGGTATAATTACTTAGGCAACTAAAACAAAATTAGAGTGTTTTAACAAATAATCCACCCCCTCTCCCCCCCAAAAATTACCCCAGAGTCTTTTTTTTTAATAGGTACATCAAAACCTTTTTAGCAGTGACACTGTGGTGAAGGCCTGTTGCAGGTCTGACTGGCATTAGGAAATGAGCAGTATGTCTCACAGCTCTTTACTCATCCCTAAGAATCTACCCAGCATTTGTCCAGGAACCTGTGACTGAATTTAAAGGTGGACATCCAGCAAGCACTGTTCATTTCTTTCTGGCCTTGTGAACACGTGAAACCATTAGTGTTATAGATACCTTGTATTTATTGCCTATTTTGGGATATATTTCACACTTGAATGGATTAGGTAAACTAGAAAACAACAAGAAAACAAAACAAAAAACTCAACATTAACAACTAAACAAAACGACAACAGGAAAACAAAACAAAAAAACTCAAAATTAACAACTCAGCTTTCTCAATTTCTTCTATTTTTCGTTGGACTTATTGTGTTGGGTTGTGGATATATCAAGTTATTTAGAACAAAGCAGCACTCTGGGTTTTATAGCTAGAGCTATTTTTTCTCCTCTTTAATCAACTTCTGTGGATTTTGAATAACAACATTCCGACCTTGTGTTCTTGTGTTAATTTTAGAAGTAATCAGCCCTAGAATTTTCTTTCCAACATGCTTCTACCACTAAAAAGTCTATGAAGTTTATTAGACCTCATTCACAAGGGTCATGCAAAGAGAAAATGGAGTGCTTTATTTTAGATAAGGGCCACATATTACCATAAGAACATGTCACATGTTGCAGTCAGCATTTTTAATAGCAATAATAAATATGGCCATAAGTCAATGTTGAGCACGTAATTTAATACTGGTAATTATATACCCACAAACCTCATTCAAACTAGGCTCATACTTTCAGTTTGAGCATGCACATATGTATCACTAAATGACTGTGGGTTTTCAAGTATTTCACCAGAAAAGTATTTTTTATTCCAACGCTGTGTTGTGTCAGGTCAAAAGACTCTCTTCAGGGGTGTGTTTTATTTTAGGGAAACCTTAATACTAAATAGATTTTATGAGAAAGTCACAAAGCCGGTTGTATTTACAACCCTGAAATGTGACTAAGTTAAAGGAAAGAGCCTATAATGGTCACTTAAATGAGAAAACACGATTGTAAAATCTTCACAGTTTTCATAGAAGTGTTTTTTCCTTAATATTGCAGCTTTTATGTCTTTTTTAAAATCTGAAAAACTATAGGAGAATGTAAGGAAAAAATGCAGTAATGAGTTTTCCTAACTGGTCATTTATATCTTCGTGGAATTCAAGAAAAAAAAGAGGGGGTGGTGGAGGGATGAGGTACAATACTGCTTTTGTTTTTAAACCTTTTGTTTTGAAATACTTTCAAACTCTAAGAAAAGTTGCAAGGACAGTACAAAGAACTCTTGTTTAGCCTTCATCTTAATCCCCAATTGTTAACATTTTAGCATATTTGCCTCTTCCATCTATGTACCCATCTACGTACCCATCTATGTATATATGTATGTATGTATGTATGTACTATCTATCATCTATTTCTATTATTTATCTTTTCTTTCCACTTGAGAGTCTGTTGCATATGTGATGTTCTGTTATTCCTAAATACCTCAGTGTGTATTTCCTACTTTTCCGTAATACATAAAATATATCAAAATCAGAAAATTAACCTTGGTACAAGAATACTATAACCCACAAACCCCATTCAAATTTCAGTGTTTGTCCCAATAACGTCATTTATAGCAGTAGATAAGAAAAGAGGAGGCGGAAGAGGAGGAAGGGGAGGAGGATGAGGAGGATGATTGGGAAGGAAGATGGGGGAAGAGGAAGGGAAGGGGGAAAAAGGGGAGGAGGGGAGGAGGAGGAGAACATATACAATAGTAAAAACAAAACTTCTGGTGGAGGAACCAGTTCAGGATCAAGAGTTTCATCAAATTACCATGTCTCTTTATTTTCCTTCTATCTGGAGCAATTCTTTGGCCTTCCTTTGTTTCTTGACCTAGACATTTTAGAAGTATACAAGCCATCTATTTTGTAGAATATCTCTCAGTTTGGATTTGTCTGATGTTTCCTCATGCTTAGATTCAGAGTATGCTTTTTTTGGCAGGAATGTTACAGAAGTGATGCTTTCTTCACTGTATTTTATACCAGGAAAAGATAATATCAATTTGTGCCATTACTAAGTAATGTTAATTCAGTATCTACCTGGTTTCTCCCCTCTACAGTTCATTAATCAGTAATCTGTATTTCTTAATAACTAATTAATAATTATTTTGTGGGAGATACTTTGAATCTGGGTAAGTGTTCTATTCCTTATGAAACTTTCACTTACTAGTTTTAGCATTGTTTGCTGATTTTTGTCTCAGTAATTATAATATGGTTGCCAAATGGTGATTTTCTTTCTTTTTTTAATTTATTTTAATTATTTATTTATTTTTTATGGCTGTGTTGGGTCTTCGTTTCTGTGCGAGGGCTTTCTCTAGTTGTGGCAAGCGGGGGCCACTCTTCATCGCGGTGCGCGGGCCTCTCACTATCGCGGCCTCTCTGTTGCGGAGCACAGGCTCCAGACGCGCAGGCTCAGTAATGCGGCTCACGGGCCCAGCTGCTCCGCGGCATGTGGGATCTTCCCAGACCAGGGCTCGAACCCGTGTGTCCCTGCATTAGCAGGCAGATTCTCAACCACTGCACCACCAGGGAAGCCCCAAATGGTGATTTTCTAATTCTGTTATTCCTTCTATAATTATAGCTGGAATTCAATGGAAAATAGAACTTGCCTTCTCTCTCTCTCTTTCATCAGTATGAATTTTACATTCTTATTTTAACCAATGGGCTATTATCCTATTATTTATTTTAATATGATGGTTATGTAACCACCATCACAATCAAGATATAGAACATTTCTATCACTCTTGAAAGTTATCTTGTGCTCACTCATAGTCAGTGTGCTCCAACCCACTCTGTACCTTGGCAAGTACTGATATTTTCTGTCACTATGGTTTTGTCTTTTTCAGAATATCATATAAATAGGATCATACAATATGATGCCTTTTGAGTCTGTCTTCTTACACTCCACATATTGCCTTTGATATTTATCCATGTTGTTGTATGTATCCGTAGTTCATTCTTTTGATTGATGAATAGTATAACATTTAATTATGTTAACATACCACAGTTTGTTCATCTGTTACCAGTTGATGGTCATATGAGCTATTTTCAGTTTTTTGAAAATCATGAATAAGCAACTGGTAAACGTTTGTATGCAGGTTTTTTCTGTGGACATATGTTTGCATTGATCTAGGCTAAATGTCTACCAGTGGGATTAGTGGTCATATGGTAAGTGTGTGATTAATTTTATGAGAAACTGGCAAACTGTTTTCAAAGTGTCTTCATTTTGCTTCATACCAGCAAAGTATGAGTTCCAGTATCTCTTTATTCTTGCCAGCATATGATATCATCATTAAAAAAAATAGACATTCTAGTAGTTGTGTAGTGGTATCATATTATGGTTTTAATTTCAATTCTCTAATGATTAATGATAGGGAGCATCTTTTTCATGTGTTTATTTGCTATCTGTATGTGTGTGTGTATATATGAATTCATGAATTTTTTGGTTAAGTATCTGATAAAATGTTTTGCCCATTCTCTATTGAGTTGTATGTTTTTAAATTGCGTATAGTTGATTTACAACATTATATTAGTTTCAGGTGTACAGCATAGTGATTAAAAATTTTTATAGATTATACTTCATTTATAGTTACTATAAAATATTGCCTATATTCCCTATGTTGTACAATATATCCTTGTACCTTATTTATTTTGTACATAGTAGCTTGTACCTCTTAATTCCCTACACCTATCTTGCCGCTCCCCACTGGTAACCACTAGTTTGTTCTCTATATCTGTGAGTATATTTTTGTTTTGTTTTATTTCCTTGTATATTATAGTTTTTAGATTCCACATATAAATGAAAACATATAGTATTTGTCTTTCTGTGTCTGACTTATTTCACTAAGAATAATACCTTCCAGGTCCATCCATGTTGTTGCAAATGGCAAAATTTCATTCTTTTTTATGGCTGAGTAGTATTCCAGTAGTGTGTGTATGTGTGTTTGTGTGTGTGGGTATATACATATCTATATCTATCTATCTATATGTATATATATATATCTCACATCTTCTTTATCCATTCATCTCTTGATGGACACTTAGGTTGCTTCCATATCTTGGCAATTGTAAATACTGCTGCTGCTATGAACCTTGGGTTGCCTGTATCTTTTAGAATTAGTGTTATCATTTTCTTCAGCTATATACCCAGGAATAGAATTGCTGGATCATGTGGTAGGTCTATTTTTAGTTTTTGAAGAAATTCTATACTGTTTTCCATAGTGACTGTACCAATTTAGATTCCCACCAACAGTGTACAAGGGTTCACTTTACTCCACATCCTTGTCAACATTTGTTATTTGTGGTCTTTTTTGATGATAGCCATTCTTACAGGTGTGAGGTGATAATCTCATTGCGGTTTTGATTTGCACTTCTCTGATGATTAGTGATGTTGTGCATCTTTTCATGAGCCTATTGGCCATCTGTATGTTTTCTTTGGAAAAATGTCTATTAAGGTCTTTTGCCCATTTTTTAATTGGTTGTTTGTTTTTTCATATTGAGTTGTATGAGCTGTTATAGATTTGGATATTAACTCCTTTTTGGTCATATTATTTACAAAATATTTTCTCCCATTCAGTAGGTTGTCCTTTCATTCTGTCAATGTGCAAAAGCTTTTAAGTTGAAATATGCCCTATTTAAAAAATTTTGAGATTCTTTTGCAACTGGCTGTCCAGTTTTCCCAACATCATTTATTGAAGAGGTTGTCTTTTCTCCATTGTATATTCTCGCCTCCTTTGTGGTATATTAATTGACCATATGTGCATGGCTTTATTTCTGGGCTCTTCACTCTGTTCCATTGATCTGTGTGTCTGTTTTTGTGCCAGTACCATACTTTTGTTATTACTGGAGCTTTGTAGTTTAGTTTGAAATCTGGGAGTGTGGTATCTCCAGGTTTGTTATTCTTTCTCCAGATTGTTTTGGCTATTTGGGTCTTTGTGTTTTCATAAGATTTTAGAATTATTTGTTCTAGTTCTCTAAAAAATGCCCTTGGTATTTTTATAAGGATTGCATAGAATCTGTAGATTGCCTTGGGTATATGGTCATTTTAACAATATTATTTTTTGCTATATGAACACAGTATATCTTTCCATCTGTCTGTGTTGCCTTCAGTTTTTTCGTGAGTCTTATAGTTTGCAGAGTACAGGTTTATTTCCTCCTTAAGCAGTTTTATTCCTAGGTATTTTATTCTTTTTGATGTGATTGTAAATGGGATTGTTTCCTTAATTTCTCTTTCCATTAGTTCATTGTTATTGTATAGAAATACAGTAGATTTCTGTATATTAATTTTGTATCCCGCAACTTTACTGAATTTGTTGATAAGCCCTAGTAGTTTTTTGGTGGTATCTTTAGGAATTTGTATGTATAGTATCATGTCATCTGCAAACCGTGGCTGTTTTACGTCTTCCTTTACAATTTGGATTTTTTTTTTCATCTGATTGGTTGTGGCTAGGACTTCCTATACTATGTTGGATAAACATAGTATTTTATTTTATTATGTGAGGCTGGGCATCCTTGTTTTGTTTCCCATCTTAGAGGAAAAGCTTTCAACTTTTCATCATGGAGTATAATGTTGGCTCTAGGTTTGCTTGCCATATATGGCCTTTATTATGTTGAGGTATGTTCCCTTTATACCCACTTTATCGAGAGTTTTTGTCATAAATGGATGTTGAATTTTGTCAAAAGCTTTGCTATATCTTTGACAATAACAAATGGTTTTTATTCCTCAGTTTGTTAATGTTAATGTGGTGTATCACATTAATTGATTTGTAGATATTAAAACATCCTTGCATATCTGGGATAAGTCCCACTTCATGGTTATGGTCCTTTTAATGTATTGTTGAATTCAGTTTACTAATATTTTGTTGAGTATTTTTACATCGATGTTCATCAGAGATATTGGCCTATAATTTTCTTTTTTTGCAGTGTCTTTGGTTTTGGTGTCAGGGTAATTCTGGCCTCATAGAATGAGTTTGGAATCATTTCTTCCTCTTCAATTTTTTGGAATGGTTTGAGAAAGATAGATGCTAACTCTTTTTTGTTGGGAGTATTTAAAATTGCTTATTCATTTTCATTACTGATAGTATGTTCATATTATCTATTTCTTCCTGATTCATTCTTGGGAGATTGTATGTTTCTAGAAATTTTTCCATTTCTTTTAGGTTGTCCATTTATTAGCATGTAATTTTTCATAGTAGTCTCTTATGATCCTTTGTATTTTTGTGGTGTCAGTTGTATCATCTCTTTTATTTCTTATTTATTTATTTGAGCCCTTTCTCTTTTCTTCTTAATGTGTCGGGCTAAAGTTTAATCAATTTTGTTTATCTTTTCAAAGAACCAGTTCTTAGTTTCGTTGATCTCTTATATTTTTTTAGTCTCTATTACATTTATTTCTGCTCTGATCTTATTATTTCTTTTCTTGTACTAACTTTGGAATTTGTTTGTTCTTCTTTTACTCGTTCGTTTAAGTGTAAGATTAGATTGTTCATTTGAGATTTTTCTTGTTTTCTGAGATAGGCTTGTATGGCTATAATGTCCCTCTTAGAACTGCTTTTATCGTGTTCCATAGATTTTGTATTCACTGTGTTACCATTTTATTTTGTCTCCAGTTATTTTTTGATTCCTCTTTGATTTATTAAGTTACTCATTGATTGTTTAGTAACATATTGTTTAACCTTCTCATTAAGTTTTTGCAGTTTTTTTTCTCGTAGTTAACTTCTAGTCTTATACCATTGTGGTTTAAAAAAAAAATGCTTGATATGATTTCAGTCTTCTTCAATTTATTGAGACATCTTTTGTGGCCTATTGTGTGATTATCCTGAAGAATGTTCCATGTGCTTGAAAAGAATGTTGTATTCTGCTTCTTTTGGATGGAATTGTTGTATCTGTATCTATTAAGTCCATCTGATTATAATGTGTCTTTAATGCCAGTATCTCCTTATTGAATTTCTGTCTGAATGATCTGTCCATTGATGTAACTGAGGTATTGAATTTCTGTAATATTATTGTTTTACTGTCAATTTCTCCCTTTATATTTGTTAATGTTTGCTTTATGTATTTAGATGCTCTTATGTTGGGTGCATATATATCAATATTTATAATTGTTATATCTTTTGATTGCTCACTTTATCATTATGTAATGTCATTCTTTATGTCTATTACAGTCTTTGTTTTAAAGTTTATTTTTTATGATGCAACTTTTGCTATCCCAGCTTTATTTTTATTTCCATTTGCATGGAGTACCTTCTTCCATCTCCTCACTTTCCGTGTGTTGTTTGTCTTTAGATCTGAAGTAAGTCTCTTTTAGGCAGCATATAGATGGTTTATTGTTTTTTTAATCCATTCAGTCACTCTGGGTCTTTTGATTGGAGCATTTAGCCATTTACATTTAAAGTAATTATTGGTAGGTATGTAATTATTGCCACTTGTTACTCGTTTTCTGGTTGTTTGTAAGTCTTTGTTCCTTTCTTCTTCTTTTGCATTCTTCCCTTGTGATTTGATGAGTATCTTTAGTGTTAAGTTTGGATTCATTTTTCTTTTTTGTGTGTATATGTATGATAGATTTTTGATTTGTGGGTACCATGAGGTTTATATATGGCAACCTATATATTTATTTATGTAATTATTTTAAGTTGATGATCTCTTAAGTTTGAACACATTCTAACAACCGAGTATTTTTACTACCCCCACCCCCTCCCCGTTTAAGGTTTTTACATCATATATTACATGTTTTTGTTTTGTGTATTCCTTAACTTCTTATTGTGGATATAGATTATTTTACTACTTTTTTCTTTTAATCTTCCTACCAGCTTTATAAATGGTTGGTCTACTACCTCTACTATATATTTGCGTTTAGTAATGGAATTTTTCTTTTTGCAGTATTCACATGTTTAGTTGTGGTCTTTTCTTCCCCCCTAAGAGAAGTGCCTTTAATATTTCTTGTAAAGTCAGTTTTGTGGTGCTGAACTCTTTTAGTTTTTGCTTGTCTATAAAGTTCTTTATCTCTCCTTCAAATCTGAATGATAGCCTTGCTGGATTTCTTAGTTGTAGGATTTTCCTTTCATCACTTTCAGTATATCATGCCAACGCCTTTCTGTCCTGCAAGGTTCTGCTGATGAGTCAGCTGGTAGTCTCACAGGAGTTCCCTTGTATGAAAGTATTGCTTTCCCTTGGCTGCTTTTAATATTCTCTCCCTATCTTATTTTTTTTCCATTTTAAATATAATGTGTGGACCTCTTTGGCTTCATCTTGTTTGGGACTTTCTATGCTTCCTGGACCTGGATGACTGTTTTCTTTCCCAGGTTAGGGAAGTTTTTGGCTATTATTTCTTCAAATAATTTCTCTGCCTCTTTCTCTCTCTTATCTCCTTCTGAGACCTCTATATTGTGAATCTTTGCATGCCTGATGTTTCCCAGTGGTCTCTTAAATTGTCCTCATGTTTTAAACTTTTTTTCTGTCTTCGGATCTGTCTTCCAGTTTGCTCATCCATTCCTCTGTACCATCTAATCTACTTTGATTTCTTCTAGTGTATTTTTAATTTCAGTTATATTTTTTCTCTGTTGTTCTTCTTTATGTATTGTAACTCTTTGTTAAAATTCTGTGTTTAGCCATTCTACTCCCAACTTTTTTGAGCAACTTCATGATCATTACCTTGAACTCTTTATTGGTTGATTGTTTTTTTTCCACTTTGCTTAGATCTTCTTCGGGGGTTTTGTCTTGTTTCTTTGTTTGGAGCACATTTTTCTGTCTCTTCATTTTGCCTAATTCTCTGTGTTTATTCTGTGTATTAGCTAGGTCAGTCATGTTTCCTGATCTTGGAGCAGTGGCTATGTAGGAGATGTCCTGTGGAGCCCAGCAGCACATTCTCTTCTTTTCACCAGAGCTAAATGCTGTAGGGGTCCCTCCTATGTGGTCTGTATTGACACTTCCGTTGTGGTGCGGCCAACTACTGTGGTGTCCTAGTAGGCAGGGCTTGTCCCTGGCCCCATTGGTGCCAGCCTGATGGTGAGTGGGGCTGGGTCCTCGGGTGACTGGCTGTGGTGCCTGGCAGGGCCTGGGGTTGGTGCTTCCCCACTGGTGGTTGCGTTTGGCCGTGGAATGATTGATTACTGGGCCAGGGAGTCTGGGGTCTGGTTTCAGCCCACTGGTGGGTGGGGCCAGATTCCAGGGCAACTGGCAGCAGGGCTGGGGTGAGAGGGCAGTGCTGGTGCTGTCCCTCTAGTGAGCAGAGCCAGGTACCTGCATGGATGGCTTCATGACATAGGGGTTCCTGGACTGGTGCTGGTCTTGGTGGTGGGCAGGTGAGCCCCTGGTGGGCACGTGCTGATAGGCTAGTGGGAAGACTCCAAAATGTCACTTGCCAGCACAATGTCTTGATGATAAAATGAGCTTCCCTAAATGGTTGCTGTCAACATCTGTGTCCCCTGAGGCAGTCCCAGTTGCCTGTTGCCTCTTCAGGAGGCCCTCTAAGATCAGCAAGTGTATCTGACCCAGGCTTCTTTCAAATTACTGACTCTGCACTGTACTTGGAGTGTGTGAGATTTTGCATGCATCCTTTGAGAGTGAAGTCTGTGTTTCCTACAACCCTCTGGCTCTCCATATGCAAATTCCACTGTCTTTCAAAGCCAGGTGTTCTGGGGACTCATCTTCCTAGTTCAGGACCCCGGGGATGCAGAGCCCAATGTGAGGCTTAGACCCCTCTCTTTTTGTGGAGAAACTCTGCAATTGTGATTATCTTCCTTTTTGTGCATAGCCTACCTGGGTATGTGAGTCTTGACTATACTGTGTCTCAGCCCCTCATACCCATCTCTTTGTGGTTTCTTCTTTATATCTTTAGGTGTGAAAAATCTTTTCTGCTAGTCATCAGGCTGTTCTCATAGATAATTGCTCTGTAAATAGTTGTAATTTTGGTGTGTCAGTTGGAAGAGGTGTGCTCAGGGTCTTCCTACTCTGCCGTCTTGGCCACACCTCCTAAAAGCTGCATTTTCTGAACTAAAATTACAGTTGCATTAAGTGAGCCTAGCTGTGTGGGTAAAAATTTCCTCTTTTAAGTAATTTTCCAAAGAAATTAAACTTGTAGAAGAGATAATTGGAGAACTATGTTCACTTGTATGAAGTTGAGGTGTTTAATCTTTGAATTATTAGAAAGGACCTTTAAAATGAATCCATATCTTATTCTGGAGATTTATGATTCAAGGGCAAGAATTATAACTGTACAATGTAAAGTAAGGAGATGGTGGTGCTAAATGGATAAAGATATTTGCTTCCTTTCTTATGCTGTTAAAATTAACTAAAAATTGTAGCTTTTTCAGTCTGTTTGAGGTTTGACTTTGAAAAAATTGCTCATGTAGTTTCAGAATTCATAGCACTGCTCTTTCCTTCACTCTTGTGTTTTTTCTTCCATGTTAGAGAAGAATGATCCAATCTTTATTTTATGGCTTACTCAGAATATATTATTATTATTAGTAGTAGTAGTAGTAATAGTAGTAGTAGTGCTCATACTCCAGTACCTAAGAGTGAGGTAGGTGATATTTGACAGCATATATAACAGTGACTTAATAACTGGATCAAGTAAAAAATGCCATTCACTGATTCTTGATTCAGAAACTCAACAAAGTCCTTTGTTTGAAAATGATGAACAAATCCCTTTCATCAGCAAGAATTTTTATGTAATACTTGACAGTGTAGGTTGGTTAGAAATAAATAAGCTTGAGATAAATGGATAAATCAAAATAGTTGGTTCTAATGAAATGAGGTATTAACATGTGAATTTGGGGTCCATGGCCTTGTCTTAGTTAAATCACTAATCACCAAGGTGACACTATGACCATGCTTTGATTAAGTTGCTAACTATAAATTAAAGGAGAAGAATGAGTGCTACTCTTTCTTTAATGAATATATTTAACAAATTGTTGTAACAAATAGGAAGTATTATTAAAACAACCAAGTCTTATTATAAATATATCTGTGACCATGTGAATAAAGTAGGAAAATAGTAATATGGTTATTTCTAAATAGTTTTTAGTGGAACTGTTTCTCCTGTGTCAGTTCATATAGTGAAATAGCTAAGAGAATTATAAGAAATGGTGAATTTCATTGTTACTTCTGAGTGATGGGAGTGGATGAGAGGGAATTTATGTCTCTCATACATCAGTCTAGATCCCCAGTCCCAGCCTAAAAGAAAGACAATAAGACCCACTGTCATCATCACTGCCTTAGAATTCTAGCCACATAGGATGAGGCCAAGTGGATGAAATATTTATATCTTCCCCCAAGGTTCCTTAAGCCTCCTTAATCTTTGGCTTTGTAATGCTTTGTATTATGTTGGGTATAACAGATTTGTCTTATAAATGTCCTTGATTCAGCCATGTCCTGAGAAAAAGCAAGTGATAGTAAGAGGAATCTACTATAGGATGTAAATTTAAAAAAATAACTCTGCTATGACAGTGACAAATTTTTAAAAAAAAATTTTTCCTGCACATCAAAAAAATCTACCTGTATGACCTTGGGCAAGCCTCTTAAACGTTTTGTTTCAATTTCCTAACGTGTTTTCTGAAGCTTTTGAACTTACTGATCTTTGTAGTACTATCTGATCTGAGCCTGCTGTGACTCTGTGCCTTAAGAGCACAGAGAACTTTAAGCAACCTTAGGGATTTGAGGCAAGAGACATGGGAGTATAACTTAGTGCAAGGAATAAGACTAAATACCAAAAGGAAAATATATTGTACATGAAAGACCTGGGTTTGGTGGCTATTTTGCTGGTCAGTAAGAGGGGAAAATCTTACAGGGTCGGAATTTTCTTTATTCAAACCACAGTATGACTGTCTTAAAATACAATCATGTTGGAAGATTTATATTCTGGTGAAGAGATAAGATCAGATAGTACATGTATATGACTCCAAATGAAATGTGAAAAGGAAAAAAATTATTAAAGATCAAGCCACCTTCCCCATGTATTATAAGAAGGGTAGTGGCGGGAGGGGAAGCCAACTGTATTTTAGGACGAAAAAACAAGAAGTCACATTCCTAGACTCAGTGTGTATAAATATAGTATAGAAGGGCAGTAGTTTTGTACACTTGACAGTGCAATAGGAGTCCTATTCATTCTTGATTGAGGCTAATTTAGACATATCTGAGGTTCTCTGGGAACCTGCTAGAATTTGCCTGCCAGGTGCTTCTTTGTAAGAGGAACTTAGGATTTTTGGGGGGGAAAGAACCCATGCTAAGGGACAAAGTCAGCCAGATGAGCTGACCCAGCCACAGCCCAGTCACTGGAGGGATGTGGTTATTTTATATTTCTCTTGGTACCTATTACAGAGATACATTCCCAGATGCAGAATAAAAACGAAAAGAGCTGTTTTTGCTAAAATCTGTTTATGATATGCATGTTTAATGGAGCACTGAGTGAGTTGTATCAGATGAGATGTTATGCTAAAGAGGAGGAGACACATTCTCCCTAAATTAGCTTTGAATGGAGTGTGAATGGAGTCCATATTTGGCTTTAGCGGGTGAGGTGGCAGGTGGTGAAGTTGCTGCAGCATTGTGGAGGTGACAAGCATGTGCAGAGGTGGCTTGTGCAAGTGGGAAGTCCAGAAAGGACAGTATTGGAGGTGACTGACAAGCAAGGAAGGCTACAGTGCCCAGAGGGAGTTGACTGACCCTAAAGACACTGGATTCATAGAATGCTGCCAAGTAAGATTAACAAAGATACCCAACTACAAAAAATTAGTAGAAATTATGAACAGAATAACAAATGTAAAAAAATTATGGAAAATTGATAAACAAGTTGATAAAGGAAGGTATAATTAGAGCTTAAGTGTATTAGGGAAGAAGAAGCAATAATAAAAGCATTATATATTGAGATTTCTAGTGTGTCAATAGAAAAGAAGTGAGAGGGATGGTAGGATTAGAATGAAGACAGGAAATTAATCATAGCACCAAGGACAAAGATTATAGTTTCTGTAAAATATGTTTTAAGAAAGAGAATTTTACTGAAATAGAAGACAAAGGGCAGCAGTTGACAAGAAACTCCTAAGCACCAGACCCTGTTTTAGATGTTTGAAATATATTATAAACATGCAGTCTTCTCGTCAAACAGTTTGCCCTAAGCACAGCTACTAAATGTCAAACCTGGATTTGAACCCAGTTGTTCTGATTCCAAAGTCCATCTTTTTCTCCCCTTCTCTTGGAAAGAATGTGGACTTATGCTGAAATTTCAGTTAAAGGCTAAAGATAAAAGTGAATTAACAGCAGGCATTTTAGTTCAAGAAATGAGCAGCACACTCACGTTGTTGAAAAGGAGAAATGATTCTGGCTCTCATGTTCTTCTTTTTGAGTTCAGAAAGACTTTTGAGTTTTGTGTAAACAAGTTTTTGGCTGCTGTTTTTATTGACATATGGAAGAAAGGTGAAATAACCAATAAATGAAGTTAGGAGTTTTAACTAAATATAATTTTAGAAAGGAAAATGGAGAAGATTAGAAACGAGAGGAAAATAGAATCATCAAACACCAATCCTGATTTCTCTAAAGATCTGGTTTTTTTAGAGACAACCAGAGAGAGCAGAACACAGGAACCCTCAGGGAGGGATATGCAAATCAGTGCTCTGTGAGCTAAAGAGGCCCAAGTGGTTGTTGCTCTGTGAGCTATGTCCAACAGAAAGGGGCTGGATGGACATTTGGTTTTGTATAAGTTAAAGCTTTTGTTGAGACATGTCATGAAGAAATTATGTGCCTGATTACCTGCTGAAAAACAAAAACCTTATAAATCAATGTAATCAGTTTTACCACAATTGGGTAAATATTGACAGTTAGATGACAAAATTCATATAGAAATGCAAAGTGCTAAGAAGAGTTAAGAAAGAGCAAAGCAAATCAAAAATGTCTCAGTCTTACTCTACAGGATAGTGCTAGGGTAGACTAATAAACCAGTGGAATAGAATAGAGAGACCAGAAACAGACCACACTAATTCACGACAAAGCTGGCATTGCCAAGGGGTGGGGAAAGGACAGTTCTTCATGAAGTGATGTTTGGGTCAATTGAATACCGATATGAAAAAAAAAGCAAACTTGACCTGTGCAGCAAATCATATAAAAAATCAATTCCAGGTTGATTGTTGATCTAAAAGTAACAGGTAAAACAATAAAACTTCAAGAAGACAACATAGGACATATATTCATGACCTTATATTAGGCAAAATTTCTTAAACAGGGCACAAACGCACTAACCATAAAATAAAAGAATGGTAAATTGAACTACATTAAATTAATAATGTCTATTCATTAAAAGATATCAATAAGAAGTGAAAAAGGCAAGCTCAGAGTGGGAGAAGATATTTACTATACCTTTGACAAAGGTTGTTATACATATAACTGATGAAGAATATATGAAGAACTATCATGAATTAATAATGAAAAACCAGACAGTTGATTAGAACAATGGGCAAGATATTGAACAGGGACTTCACAAAGAAGATACCCAATTGGTGAAAGAGCACAAGAAAATATGTTCAACTCCTTTAGGGAAACAGGGAAATGCAAGTTAAAACTGTAATGAGATACCTCTAGCACCTACCAAGATGGCAAACAAACATAAAACTGGCAATACCTAGTATTGGTGAGGATTATAGAGCAGCTGGGACTCCCATGCTGTTGGTGCAGTGTTTTGGGAAATCTGAAGCATGTATTAAATTAAAGACACATTTCTATGACCTAGCAATTTTTCTGCTAGGTATATATCCAATGGAATTATGGCCACATATATATATATATACCAAAAAACAAGTTAAGATTTTCCATAGCAGTATTCATAATAGCAAAAACTTGGAAAAAAAATCCAGATGTCCAGAATGGATAAATAAATGGCAGTATATTCATGCAGTAGACTAGAATACAGCATTAAAAGTGAATAACTACTGCTACAGGTATCAAGATGGATAAAACATAATGTAAATGAAAGAAGCAATTCTCAAAAGAATATACTAAAGAATCCATGTGCAGGTTCAATAGCAGGCGCTGCTAATTTATGGTATTAGAAGTTAGGACAGGGTCCCTTGAGAGGGGCAAGGTGTAATTGGTAGAGGTGGGGCTTCCAAGGTTCTGGGAAACTTCTTTCACATTGTAATAATTCAACTGATATTTATACTTATGATTTTTGAACATCTGTAGTTTTATGTCAGTTATATTTTAATAAAAAGTTTATTTAATTAAAAAAAATTTACTTATTTACTTTTGGCTGCATTGGGTCTTCATTGCTGCGTGCGGGCTTTCTCTAGTTGCGGCAAGTGGGGGCTACTCTTCGTTGTGGTGCACAGGCTTCTCATTGCAGTGGCTTCTCTTGTTGCGGAGCACGGGCTCTAGGCACGTGGGCTTCAGTAGTTGCAGCACACGGGCTCAGTAGTTGTGGCTCGTGGGCTCTAGAGCACAGGCTCAGTAGTTGTGGCACACGGGCTTAGTTGCTCCGCAGCATGTGGGATCTTCCCAGACCAGGGATCTAACCCGTGTCCCCTGCATTGGCAGGCGGATTCTTAACCACTGTGCCACTAGGGAAGTCCCTATTTAATTTTTTAAAAGACCCTAACAAATCACTGTAACAACCTTCTCATTCTCATGGGGAGGGGAGAGGAAAAATTAAATGACAGAGCTGATATTATCCTGTCATTCTGTGAGTACTCTGAAGTTCTCTACCAGAAAAAGAAAAGTTTAAATGAAAGGAAGTATAAATCAGGAAAAGAATGATCATAATACAGGTTGAATGTAGTTGTTATAGATATTTTCATCTGATAATAAAGGGAGAAAAGGAGTGGAATGCTTAAAATTCATAAAAAAGGACCATAAAACTATCGCAGCTGCCAACAAAAAGTCCTAAATATGTCAGAAAGGGAAGAACATAATCATATTAAAAACAGAAAGTAGAGGTTAGGGCAGTAGGAGTATTTGGTGTACTCTTCTTTGGGGGGAAGGTTAAGAAGACTGATCCAGTGCCAGTTCTTTGTTCTTTTACTTTGGTTAGGTATGAACAGAGTAGATGGTTCTATCTTTGGGCATCTTTTTGGCTTCTGCTAACAGTGGTTATAGTTTATGCCTGTTAGCCAAGTCTGTGCCCCTAAATATCCCATTTCCCTTAGAACACTGATGCTTGTAAACCATTTGGACCTGTATTGTCTGGTATTGCTTTTACCCAGGGGTATAGTCACTCCATTTTGGGGCCCATTAATCACCACTGGGTGATTTGCAATTTTGAGAACCCAAGAATTGTATAAAACTCATCTCAACAGGAATAGCACCTTTAGGGAATCTCTTTAAAGTAGCAATTTTCAATTCTATTAGTCTACTAAAAACTGGTGGGAATGGAATGATCCACTGATGTGAAAAGAGTTTCAAAAATAGAAAAATATTAGTCAGTGGGAAGAAAGGAATGAGAAAGGTGAAGAAGTGTGGGTTGCAGTCTGAAGACCTAATGCTGGAAAATAGGAGTGTGCAGCCAGAGAAATGTCAAAGAAGTGTGACAGCTTATGCAGTAATAACAATGATTAACCTAAGGCTTAAGACATCAAAAGAAAGCTTTAGGAACCTGGAAAAATTAAAAGCATGGAAGAAAGCAGAGATGTTGTATGGGATGTTCTATTATAACAAATTACTATTTCAAATGACCATAAAGTTATGAGTCAGGAAAGACTATTCCATCAGCAAAAGGTATAGGGAGAATCAAACACAGTCACACTCTGTAAATGTGCCAGAACAAGTGACTTAGGAGGAAAATAGGTAAATTTTTATTTCAAAGAATCTATTTCTTTAAAGGTAGAAAAAGGAAGACTAAAGAACAATGATTTCTGGATAGCAAACAAAACAAAACAAAACAAAAAACTGAAAAAGTTAAAACTGATAAAGAGAACACAGTAATAAAGAGCAATGATGTATATTTGCATAGCACACAACATCCATATCACTTTTTCACTTTTAATACTTTATGGTGCTTTAGGCTCACAAAATCCTTCACATCATGGAGGTTGGCTTTATAAGTGTTTCTGTCTCTGAAGGAAGTTAAGTGATGGTGAAGTAATGTGACATATTGGTTAGGAGTCTGAACTCCCCAAGATTAATAATTCTGCTGATGTTCTAGACTTGTTACCTTGGGCAACATATTTAACCTCTCTGTACCTCAGTTTCCTTAACTGTAAAATGGAGATAATAATATAATTTACTTCAGGGTTTTGTGAGGATTAAATGTTTTTAATTATTAAGAGCTCAATCAGTGTTAGCTGTTGTTTTCTAAAGCTACACTGTTCTTTAATGGCACAGCTTGGACTCAAGTCCAGTTTTGCTGCCTCCAAATCCAGTGGCCTTTCCTGGATGCCTTTTTCTGCTCTCCTCCTAAATGAGTTAGAATCTGGGCTTCTAGCCAAGTTGAGGTCTTGAGAGTCGGGACCAAAAAGTAAGAGGGCAGTCTCTGAGGGACTGGTGCAAAGATGAAGTGTGATCCAACTTCCAAGTCAGTGGATCTAGTTAGCAAGAAACAGTCCAAAAACATAAGGGCCAGAAGGGTAGATAGCAAGAATCAGCTCTAAGCTGTATGCTCTTTAATGGAGGTCAGGTAGGCTAGTGATAGTATTTTGAGATGGGAGACAAGTAGAAATCCCTAAGGCAATGGTGTAGATATTTTGCTATTGTTACTTTTTGGCAGTGGGGATCCAACTGTAAATGTTTATGAAATAATGATCTACTTGGCTTCTACCTCCTGCAGCTGGGACTACTTAATACCTATCTGCAGGCCCAACCTCATCTCGAATTTCTGTGCCAGTTTTGGCCCTCGCCAAGGAGATTCTTATGAGACCACTAACTAGTCAACTAGCATCAAGTTATTCTTCTAGGTAGATACAATCTGTTGCTGTGTTTTGTTTTCCTAAACAAAGCCCTCCCTCTAATACATTAGTTGCTTGAGATTCCATTAATATCCTTGAGAGTGATGGGAATGGATGCCAAACCTGATTTCTAGTTAATGAAGCGAGGCCCCCACTGCCTAAAGCTGCCTCTCTCTGAAGTGGAGCTCTGCACCTTTTCTGTCCTGGAGCTCCGTCTATCATCTGCTGTCCACCCCACTCGAGTGCCAGGACTGCCACCTGTTGCTTACTCATTTGAACTGTATTGTTATGCTGGCCTATTCTTTTGATCTCTTGGGCTTGACTTTCTTGATGAGATCTGTTCTACTGAAGGTGAATCATTTCTTTAGTTATGATACACTTGAAGTATTTATCTTAAATATAATGCTTAGCCAACACTGAACATTTCTATGTACCAGGCCTTGTGTTTTATACCGATTTTCTTATTTAATCTTCCCAAGAACCTATGATGTAGGTACTATATTGTTAGGCTCAGTTTTCAGATGAAAAAACTAAGGCTCAGAGAGGTTAAGAAAATTTTCCAAGGTCACACAGCTGGTAAGTGGGAAATTTGGGGTTCAAAACCAGTAACTCCAAAACCTGAGATCTTAAACATTATGTTATATGTTGACAATAAAAGAAATAATAAAATAGAGAGCATGTGGAGCGATTTAGAAGAAAGTTGATCTGTTAAGGCAAACTATTATTAGTGGTACTACAACTAGATTTTTCATTTGCTGCTCATTATTTCCACCAGAAATATCAATGAGAGGCTGTTTGAGTTTTTTGAGTTTATCCTATATCTGAAAGGAAAATAAAGACAGTAAGAGAGGAAAGAACATATATTTTTTTAGAAAAATATTTTGGAGTCAGTGTGTTAGATGCTAAATGAATGAGGATTCTGGAAAGTGTGGAATGACCCACCATAATCAAATACTACTGAGATGTAATCACTGCAGTGGATGCCAATAGTCACAACCAACACTGACTGAGTATGGAGAATGGAGTATTATGAGTTGTACTCTATTGAGGATAATTTATTATAAGTTAAAGAGAAAGTCATTGGTCATTAGTGACTGATTAAGTGGTAATGTTCAAATGTCTTATGTATGTCAGGTGACCTTGTTAGACTTAGTAAAGGGAGATCCTTAAAACAGAAAACTAGAACAAATAATATGGTTTCATTTGTTCAGGATCCAAAATAGTTGTTCTTACTTTTTTTTTTTTTTTAAATTCATGAGGCCCTTTGCAAATATAATAAAATCTACATACTCTCTCCATAGGAAATTACATAAAATCCATATCCTTGCACAATTTATCATACAATTTTATGCTCTGCCCTGAAGCCTGTTCACAGACCCCAGGCTGACAATCCATGATTTGGAAGAACTCTTTTTGACGAGGGGAGATTTCCAGCGTTAGAATTAAATCCTAGTGAATATCTCTTGCCAAATGCTCTCAAATAGCTGTGGTAGTAGTGACTGCAATACGCAAGCTTACTTGTGAATAGAATGGCTGCTGCTGTTTCAGAGTCTGATATTTTTCATCACAAGAGACAAGTATAAACTCACACTCTTATTTTTTTTATTCTTGTTATCATTGTTGTATATAAATAATTCTTTTCCCAAATTCTGCTGAGAGATTCTAAGATGGGCAAGAGATTTAAAAAAAATCTGTTATGGTGGCTTTTTAAAAAAATTGGAGTATATTTTTTCTTTAAGCCACAAAATTACTGTAGGTTGTGCCATAGAGACATTTTCATAGTTCAGGCAGCTTTGGGGCCCTAATTCTAGTGTATCAAGCCCACTGACAGGCGTGACCAAACCTAGAAACATAATACAGATTTAGGTAATCAGCCAGTTGTCTCTGCCTTTTTACTTTGGATTAATGCTCTGGGCACGTCTTCAAAGTTATGCTGCGGAATATTCCTCAAGCATTTATTTTCATAATATTCTTATGTAACTAACTTCTTTTTATCCATTTTCCTCTTCCATTTAAGTAAGAAAATGAAGGCACCCAAGTATAGATTGGAGCTATTTTGCGTCCTTTTCTAGCATTAGATCAATTGACTCTTTACAGTCATCTTTGGCTTTATCCTTTGTAGCCACATGAGACTGACATATAGATAAAGTTTTATTCACACAAACCTGAAATGATAGCTTTGAGACATATCTGTATTGTGCTCAGTTGAATGAGGAAACCCATTTTTTCTCTCTTTTTTCAGAATGCCACCAACATTCCCTCCCATATATGAATTTATCTTGATACAGTCATAAAGCTGAGATTCATTTGTTAGGTGAGAGGAATATTTGGATTCCTAAAAAGTAAAACCTAACTTATTTTAAATAATTGTTTAAGCCAGATTAGAATTGAGCTGCTGTGTGGTAAGGGAGGTATAGGTATGTCCAATGGTACTTTCCTCAGTACAGGCAATAGCTATTATGATAAGATGGTATGGCTGGATTTGAGAATGAGAAATACAAAGTGCAACTGTTTATACTAACGAGGATTTGTCTCTTTGCCTGATAATATCATTCATATATAAAATAAACAACACCCCCCTGTAAATTAAAAGTAGAAAATAGGATACATTTAACTGTTCGGAAAGGGAGGGAGTAATAACTGGTTTGAACCATCATCTGTGTAGGTGCTATGTAAACTTTTCTATCTGTTCCTGCCAGTGAACATAGAATCTGACATCAGTGCCCTGTTCTTCTACTCTCAGACCTCTCTTCAGAAGATACTGCCAAAAAGCTGAGTCTGGTCATTGGAAAAGTGTATACATTGCAGGTAACTTACTAAAACCTTAGGAAGAGAATGTAAAAAAAATGCACTGAATACGAGATTATATTGACACTCTGACATTCTGAATCAGATAAATCAGTTCTTGGTGGGGGACATCACTCATACTTTCCAGTATGGCCCAACCCAAGACGTATTACCACATCCACAGATGTGAAAGTTCACTGTGGTCACCCACCGGGACAAATATAGATTCTCTGCACATGCAGTTCTAATTAGCAGGGCTTCCGGGCAGGGCACCAGCCATTTTTACTTGATGGTGATAGCTTTATTGTTTCCTTGACAATTCAGTGACGTTACAGAAGATGCTACAGCTACTAGATGGGCAAACACTGCATGGAATTAAAGGAAGAGGCCCAATAGCGTGTGAACGAAATTTCGGAAATTCTTCACTAGTGAAGTTTGCAGTTTAGAGTTCGTTAATTGTCTCATCCTGGCAATTACATAATTGCTATATTTAAGTCCAGAGTTGGCACTTATCCAATTTGGTACGGTCTTCTCCCAGCGTACCTCTAACTACTTTAGAGAATAGGCAGGCACTTTCCAACGAGAAGCCTCTGCTCTAGCACATAGGTATTTTCAGAGTGTCTCTGAACGGGCCACACTCATTCTCATCTACAGCAAACTTTTTGAGTTAATTTATTGCCTTTCCAAATAATTTGAGGGCTGCTTTGGTGAGAGTTCTGGGATTTGAACCTGGGCCTATCTGACTTTGGTAGACTACATAAATAAAATATACAAGCCAGACAGACTTGAGTTAGAGAGCCTGTCTTGTCGTTAGTCAGTTGTATCAGTTTGATCAAGTTATTTAACCTTTCTGAAGCTGTTCTTTTTTCTTTAACTTTATTTGTGATAATAGCTCAAAAGCTTGCAGCTGGAATAAAACAGGATCAGATACATAAAGCACTTGATATAGTACCTGGCATATAATAGGCACTCAATAATTAGTAGCTGCTCACAGAGGATCATGTAAATATACTTCGGAATTCTGAAGGTCTTTATGTTTTGCTTCCCTACCCTTACCATATAATGAAATCTTTAAACTCAGAGACTCATGTTTTCTGTATGTAAAACCTTAGTAGTTTTTAGTGATATGGAATGGTTAGTACTTATAAAACAATGAAAAATAGGCATTATAAAGATGGGAAAAAAAGAGGAAACAACAAAGCGTAGGATATTAAGAAAAGTGTGTCATCTTATTTCCAAACTTTAGATTGAATGAAACTTAAGATTTTGGAAAAAATTGTTAAATAATGAAAGAAAAGTTTTAAGAGACATTGAATGTCACACTTACGGATGAAAGTTTTCGGGGATAGGCTGTACACCACAGATTTCTTTGGAAGACAAGTTTGTTATTGATGGCTTATACTGTTTGCTTAGATATATTTTCAGTCTGAAACTTCATAGAGGACATTTAATAACGTATCCTATGATACAAGCCTTGGCACTAGGCAGTCTGTCTGAATGGATGAGTTCTGGCGAAGTGGGATCAAGTTAATTTTTTTAGGTATTGGGGATCCTTAGGTGACTTGTTGTTTGGTTGGGTTTTCTTTTTTTTTTTTTGATGTAATCTACTCTATGTTAGGGTCATATTGGCTTATGTTTGGTTACTAATTCTGTCACATAGCAGTAGTGAGACTTTGAATAAGTTACTTAACCTCCCTTACCTCAGTTGCTTTTTTTTTTCCAGTTATAAACTGAAAATAAGAATACTTACTTTGCCTTATTGCTGTGAAGATTAAATGGAATGAAAGTGGATGTGAGGAGGGAAGGTAGAAAAGTATACAGGTCATGAAATATTAAAGAGGTAAAGATTAGTTCTTACTCATCTAGCATATAATCACAATATAGAGTACCACATGTGTCTGGCAACTGATTGCCTATTAGTATAAATGTGAATTATTTTCCATACATACTGTTTATAAGATATTATTTTAGAAATTTCAATATTTCAACAACTTTTCACGTGTGAGAGCTGAGTAGAAATACTAACTTTTTGAAAATTGTTAGGACAGTTGTGTAGAGTTAGAGGGTTGTGTGTCCTAATAATTGTTAAGGAGTCAGGAGATTATTGCTGTCTTCTGCTTTTCTGAGCTATTTCATTTTTATGCTTAAATTGGGTTAAACTGAAAATAAATATGATTCACCACAGATGACAGACTGAGCCAAAATGATGCATTTTTTGCTCTCTAATTGATGCATTATTTTAATTCTCAGTCTTTAATTCCTCTGGAATCCAAATATTACAAATTGAGAATAAATACATTTTATATGTTTGGAAGCAATTTTATACACATTTTTTCTTTCATACGTGCACTTGGGATTTTACCATCCTTATTTCCAACACTTGTTTTCGACATTTCTGTGGTTTTGTGTTGCACTCTAGTAGATCTGTGGACTGAGAAGAATTAGAAATAGTGACTCAGCTGGAAGTGTCTAAAGGAGAACATTCAACTCAGGGAATTGCAAAATGTCCTTTATCTGAATATGTACCTTGGACATATAATGAGCATTGTCAGGAGATGATGTTGATGCATGACTTTTTGTGCCGCTCTCTGTTAAGCAGGGTATTATAAAAGATGTAAAAATAGAATGAAAATTTCTATTTGTTTAGGGACAGGGCAGAAGAACTTTGTGCATATATATGTGTTTGTGTGTGTGTATTTCAACTGCCTGTGGGCAGGGCTTTATTATTTGTGGGCAGAGCTGGGTTTTAAGTTTGGTAGTGATAACTGAATATTTCCTCAATCATTGAAAGATTGGGAGCTGGCAGAACCTAGTTCCTTTTTAACTGTTAGCAATCATTCTCCATGAAGCAAAAATTATTCTGAAGAATTACTTTGATGTTTTAATATCCTATTGATCTCCACTGTTTTTGTGCAATCTGATGAAAGTTTTGACTTAGTTTGGTTTAACACTTGATTCCAAATAGTCAAAACAGACTTTGGATTAAGTTGAACTAAGGTGAAATCAAAATAAATTTATTGAAGATCTCTCAGAGAGTTGAGTGATTTTTGAGATCAGGTAGAGCAATTGTCTTGTTTTACAGATGAGAAAACCCAAAATCAAAAAGGTTAAGAGAATTGCTTAAGAACGCTAATGACAAAAATTCATATTTTAATAAAGAAAATATACTATGAGTACAGTTAAATACATTGAAATATTGTAGTAAAGAACAAATATCAAGAATTATTAGATCTATGACACTTTGAAAATCATTTATACTTTTTATTACTTTCCATCTTCTTTATCTCTTTATTCCTTTTGTTACTCTTGTTGTTATTAGAGTCCTACTTCAGGCCAAGCACCCCAAATTGCCTCAAACACAGAGGAGAAACATGTATCCAAGGGGTAACAGACTTAAGACAAGAATGAGTTAGGGTAAGGAAGTATAAGATGTGGGTGTCATTGACAAAGTTGATTTTAGTTTCTCGTGACATTTTTTTGCTAACCAAGCTTGTGTGCTGATAATCCTTATCTGCAAAGAAGCTAGGGCACTTCCTTATGTATCTAAAGACAAATTTCATTCAATAATTTGTGTAACTATTTTTAATCCCTTTGATGCCATTTTCAGCATCACACTTAGAAATTTAAAACTGAATCTTTATTTTTTTCTTTTAACTGATTTATAGATGAGGGTATTCTGTCATATACAGGAGGTATCTTTTCTTCTTTATGATCTGTAATTGTTGAGAAAAGACTCTGAGAAGACAGTTCAAACAAAAAGAAATGTCTTGCTTAAGTAATTATCTCCCGTGTATGATGGTACTGTGCTGAAATAGAGGGCAAAGCTGATAAAGAATGACGATGTGTTCAATAAGATCATCACTGATGGTTACTGCTGAATTATAGACTAAAATGTTATTTCCCCCTCTTCATCTTAACTCCTGATGTCCTGCTCCAAGAAACCAGAAGACCACAAACAGCAGCACTAGGGAATTGCTGCCTCCACTCTCATACCTTGCCTGACTGCTCACTCCAGAGCCTAACAAACACCTCAGCTAACAACAGGAAACTGTTCCTTTGTTCTGAGGGTGGGTGTAGAACTATCAAGTGACTCTGCTTTAGGAAGAGTGGTGGCCAAGGAAGAATTATTACTTCCTTTACTTTGTGGCCCTGGCAAGAACTCAGGAGTCGAACCTAAAAAATGAGTGCCAGGTGGCTGTAGAAAAGATGTACCTGGGGTCCACTGCTGCCCAGAGACTCCAGACAGAATGACTTGGAAGTTGATTATCTACAAGCTGGACCTTGTGTAGCCCAGGTCACTACCCGCATGGTGGTGGGAAAGCCTGTTCTTCCGTAGGTGTCTCCAGACATCTTTGTATTGAAAAGAAGCTGACTCAGTGGAGGCAGAATGGGACCCAGAAAAATACTTGTTGCCATTGTACTTGTTCAATTATGTCTGGGTAGAAGTCTTCATCCATCAGTGAATTTTTCCAGAATTCTGGAAAACAGGAAAGACATGCTGAGACTAAGGGCCCAGTCTGCATCTGTGCAAGCCCCGGAAAACCTGACAGGGCCCCGCATATGAAGTCTAACACTGGCCCTGAAGGACAGGGTTCTTGGGGCTGAAAATAGCGTAAACTTTAGCCAAAAGCAAATTGGTTGAAATGAAATAGTTTGATATGAAAATTTGATTGAACAAATGTATGTGTGTGTACATTTTTTAAGCTACTGTCACTGTATTCTGGGGTGTTAGGTAATTTAGGGAGAGACAAAGTAATTAAGAGCACAGGTTCTGGTATCAGAATGACTGGGTCTGAATTCCAGCTCCACCATACATGAACGGTCAATGTGGCCTTGTGTCTGTAGATTTGAATCCCAGCTCTGCAATGTGCTAGACATGTAACTTGGGTAAGTTACTGAGTTTCTCTGAACCTCAGTTTTCCTGCCTGTATGTGCAAGACACATCATGGAATGCACTTAGAATTCTGCCCATACATAGTAAGCATTCATAATTTATGTAATGTACTGATTTTGGTATACTTTTGGATCAGGTATTACTCCAAGTACACTATATATATTATCCATTAATGTAAACTATTATAATCATTGTTATTTTTTGGGTGCCCAATGATTATATTTTGAAACTCTTTTATTTTCTTTAGGCACGTCTGTGTTTTCTTACTTTTTTTCCCTTTTTATTTCCAGTTTATTTTCAGCTATTTACTATAGTAAAAGAGGTGGAATAACTTAGGTGTCCAAACATTACACATTTAGTGTTGCGGTTCCATATTTCAGAGGTGGTGTAGTTTGGGGGATAAGAATAATAAGACTAACAATAATAGAGTATTACTATATATGAAGCACTGTGAAGTAAATACCGTTATAATTCCATTTAGCAAATGAGGTAACTAAAGTTTTTAGGGAACCTGAAAAATGTGTAGCTGGTTACATAGCTATAACTACTGATGGAACTAGCGTTTCTATCTAAGTAGACTGATTCCAGAGAGAATGCGTATGGTCAGAGGACATATATAGCTGAAAGAAAAAAGTGCAGGTTATTGGACATGAAAAGATCAGTGAAGTGTGAAAAAAGGGCTTTTTGAGTTGTTCGTGTGAATGTTGATGTCACCCCAGACTGATGGTAGACCTAGGGAAAGAGAGGAAGACCACAGGTCAGGGGGTCAAGCCCTTGACACTTAGGTAGGATGAACCAAGAGGTTGGTGAGACTTAGTAATGCTTAGATGCTATTAATTATACTCATTTATTATTCCAAAACTCGGTTTTAGAAAAATTGAGTAAATTGACCACATCATCCAAGGTAGCTCTGTGAAATGGTTTCTAAGAATTCACCCATCTGTCCATCCATTTATTTGTTTATCAAATTTGAATATCTGCTGGGTTTAAGCTCTAGCGATAGAAAAGTGCTTTAAATCCCAGTCCCTGCCCTTAAGTCTGATGAGGAAGAACAATTGGTGAAAGCTACAGTAGAGGTATGATTTAATTATTTGTGAAACGAGAGTGCTATGTTCCCTCTCTGTGATTCTAGAAATGGCAAGAAGTAATCAATAAAAACAAAACTGTACACAGCTTGGTGGTTTCAAACTCGAATCTACTTAGCTGCTGTTAGCATAAGACCATCCATTCTTTCAGTGCTCTGCAGACTAGCCAGTTTGGCAGTGGAGGAACTCAGTGTGAGGCAGCTGGGCATGATTTTGGGTGGGAGACTCCAATTCAACGTTGGCGAAGTGTTTACAGTTTGCATGTGCATTGCAGGTGTGTGACATCACTTCCCGTGACTGATGCAAATGCTGGGAACAGTGGCAGGAGACCGATAGCCTGCCTTTATTTAACCCTTTCCAAACAAGCCATCTTGTAGGCAGATGTTGACCACAGCTTCTTGTGCATCTCTGTAAATGAGCCTGGAGGTGAGCCAGCTTTCGCTGATCCAGGCCTTGGCGTTAGAATGCACAGGAAATGAGGATAGGAAACCAAGTGCTTTCCTTTAATGCCCCAGGTGATGGAAATGATGGGAAAAATCAGCATTATTATACTGTTTAGGCTACAGTCAAAACTCATTGTTGTGATTGTATGGTAATTTGAAATTTTGGAGGGAGTGGGGATGGAAATAGGCTTCCTATGTAGGAGGAAATCCTATTAAAGAAACAGCTTCCTAAACTACTAGTGTAAACAAAACTGCAGAGGGAAATATTAAAACTACTTAAGGGAACAAAATGTCTTCATGTTTTTCCTTGCAAATACTTCTCTAGTTTATCCACTGCAGGCTTTCCATTGACATAAAGGAAACAAACAGAATAAAAAGTTATGGTAATATAAAATCACATCTATGCAGTTATTAAGACAGATCATGCTTTTAGATTAAACATATTCTGTAATTTTGAATCAAGGCAATTGCTAAGCAATTTTGAATGACCACGAAAAAGTTGCTAGGGACTGGCTAAGGATTTTTCATATTGACTGTATTTTATACTTTCATGTAACATATGTGTATACACACATACAAGTGTAAATTAAAATGTAAATGTAAGTGTTATATGAATAAAAGTAACAATATTTAATTTAAAATAGCCTGTATTTTAGTTTTTCCAGTAATTTGTGTAACTTTCCCTCTAATTAGTTCACATTATAGAAGATTTACTAGGCTGATACTTTTTATCCTAGACATTTACAGTGTTTGAGGTCCTGTTGTGGCTTTTACTCTTACATACAACTTTGGGGTGTGTGGATATGAGGGTCGTTGCTTTTAAGTTATCACTGGAGAAGGCAGAGCCTGGGACTCAACGTATTATTAATCATTATTTCTGGGACCATAACAGCTACTTTGAACAACTGGAGGAAAATGGTATTTAAAAATGGACCCCACTGAAGAAAACAAATAGCCATATTCCAGCCTCATTCTTCTCGTATCAGAATCGGTACTCTGTGTAAGTTCCTGTTTGGATCACTTTATCTGTGGACAGCATTTGAAAAAATTGCTAGCTCTCTTGCAGCTGCAAGTGCTGATTATTTTGCTTGAATTTATAGTTCTGTGATGTTTTCTGGCATGCATGTGTGATTTTGTGAAAAATTTAGACACAGTCTGCAATTTTTTTCTTTAAGTCCTAGACAGTTCTGATTGAGCAATCTGATTAACATGTTCAGAAGTTTGAAGCCAAACCTTCACAACCCTGCTTTTGAAAGGTGTCAAGATTTGTGGGAGGGGAGGTTACTTTTAAAGAAACTAAGCTTCCTTATGTTTCAAGTTTGAAGATGAAGTGAGATTGTGTCTCTTAATTTGCACAGCTTCGGAGACTGTAGAGACAGGACGGCAGAAACTAGGACATAAAATTTTTTAAAGCAATTTCATTTCAGAGTGTTAAACTGGGATCTAACTGCAATGCTAGAAAATTTAGCTGACAACTTCATTTTATTAGTTGAACTCATCCATTTCTCCTATTTATATGGTATAGGCCACAAGAATTAGTTTTGGAAAATTGCAAGAGAAAAATTTAAAGGACATCTCCCTTATTAAAAAATTTATTTTATTTAAGAATAGTTGATTTACAATGTCATGTGAATTTCTGCTGTATAGAAAAGTGATTTAGTTACACATATATATACATTCTTTTTCATATTCTTTTCCATTATGGTTTATCACAGGATATTGAATATAGTTCCTTGTGCTATACAGTAGGGACTTGTTGTTTATCCATTCTATATATAATAGTTTGCATCTGCTAATCAGGACATCTCTCTTTTTTTTTTTTTTTTAAATAAGGATCTACTATTATTTGCTTTTTTTTTTTTTTTTAAAGATTGATTGGTTGATTGATTGATTGCTATGTTGGGTCTTCGTTTCTGTGCTAGGGCTTTCTCTAGTTGCGGCAAGCGGGGGCTACTCTTCATTGCGGTGCGTGGGCCTCTCACTATCGTGGCCTCTCTTGTTGCGGAGCACAGGCTCCAGACGCGCAGGCTCAGTAGTTGTGGCTCACGGGCCCAGCTGCTCCACGGCATGTGGGATCCTCCCAGACCAGGGCTCGAACCTGTGTCCCCTGCATTAGCAGGCAGATTCTCAACCACTGAGCCACCAGGGAAGCCCCAGGACATCTCTCTTTTAATATCTTAGGAAGACATCCACTTCTTAGATGTTTTTCTGTAACCATTTGTGTTTGTGAGAAGTAGAGTCTGTAACGTTAATATAGGATCTCCTTCCATCATGGCTGTGATCCTGCACATCTGAACACACAAATGAAATTAGAATGATTGGTGAGTCTACCTTAGGAAACTCAGAAGCCAACTGGAGATCCCGTTGCAGCCAAACTCAGGCACATAATCAAAACCAGGTTACGTTTTTTAAAACCAGAAGATTAAAAATGACATATACTGGCTCTGCTAAGGGGCTTGGGGCCCTTTTACTCATAGTGGCAATTCATAATCATGCATCAGGAAAGGGCAGAGCAAAGGTGATTATTACTAGCTATATTGCACATTTTCATTGTCTTTTAAATATTTCTGAAATAACCTCTTTTTAGGTGATGAAATTAAAAACATTCCAAAATGTACAATTTGTTAATGATTTTTAAAAACTTTTTATTTTGAGATAATTTTAAATTCACATGCAATTGTAAGAAATAAGATAAAGAGATCCATATACTCTTCACTCAGTTTCCCCCAGCAGTTACATCGTGCATAAATATTATACTATATCATAACCAGGAAATTGACATCGATATAATCCATCAGCCTTATTTAGATTCATGAGTTCTATATGGACTCATTTGTACATATGTATGTGTCTGTATATTTAGCTCTATTCAATTTTATTACATGTGCAGATTCATGTGATCACCATCACAATCAAGATACAGAACAGGTCCATCACAAGGATCCCTCCTGCTAGTTATTAATTTTTGATGGGGGAATAAGTTGAAAGATTTATTCACTAATTTGTATAGCTTCTCTGAGGCTATGTTGTACCTAAAATAGTTTTGAAAGACACTAAGTGACTAAGAAGACAGAAGAAGGTAACATTCACACTAATTCTAAGGAATAGGCTGAAACTGTGGGAGCTTGTCTGCCTGTGGAGTTCTCTGGGAATATAAACAATGTATTACCATGCTGCTTTAGAAAGGAGAAATTGCTGAGCAGAGTGGAGGAAGATTTTAATGATATTGGAGCAAAATAAGGCAGGGCTTTAAGGACACAGGTTAGTAGGTCTTTTGCACAGTTTTAACAAAACGAAGTTAAAAATTGCAGTCTTAGATTCTTTTGTGTAAAACAAAAGCAGTGTCAGCAAGAATTAAAAAAAAAAAAAAAATCATTGCTGGCCTGTGCTCCTTGAAAAGAGCTTTCTCCCCCTGGGAAAACAATAAAAAAGTATTTGCCCCTGTATCAAATTTAGGGCCACTTACACAATGGCTAGTGTGGCAGAGGCTGCTGCTTAGCTGAGAGCTCAATTGTACAGATTCACTTGCAGCTCAGGGTGAACTTTCCTCGTGGACAATAGACATCTGTGGTCACACATTTGGAAAATAAACTTACACAAATAAGGGCAACTTATACAACTTCTTAAAACCATAAAACATTGACACTTTTAAACTAATGGGCTTTGGGCTACACTAAAAATAAAGCTTTGTGTTCTTTGCTGCTACCCTTTATATCTAGGGTAATGAAGACCAACTATAAAGTGCAATTGTTAATAGTGGAAAATTGTGAGAAATCAATCATAAAAGCTGCATTCTTCATATTTTCCCCTTCTTTTATCCCTTTGGAATTAAAGATAAGATATTCCTTCTGTTTTAAAGAGAGTCTTGGTTTAGTTATAATGTAATTAAAATTCTACTCTTTTCCACTAATCGATGGGAAAGACTGTCTGACATACTACTAATTAAACTCCTTTTAGAACTACCATTTCTTTGATCAGCTGCACTGAGGTTTATCTTTGAAGATCTGGAATTTACTGCTAGAGCTAGATGATAAAGGTTTAGGAAAGTGGATGAACTTAAAATATGTCAAGTAGGATATTATTTCCTTAGAAAATGCTAAGAGGACTAAAGCACAGGAACGTGAGTCTCAAGATCTTGAAGGTTTCACTTCTATTGTGTTAGTTCTTACTCATTTCCTAAGCTTGCCCCAGCCTTCCAACCACAGGTCCTTACAGGCTCACTTATTCCCATTGCCTTAGGCAGGAAGTTTATCAATGACAGTAGTTGCTCTTAAGAATCTGGAGGGGATTAGAATTTATGTACTTTCATGGACATAAGGTCTAGAGCAGCTCTGTGCATGTTGAGCTTCGGAGAATCTCCTTAGGTCCGGAATTTGGTTCCCAGGAATGAACCCTGGGTTCTGTCCTACTCGTTAGCTGTAATTCTTCTCTCTTTTTTTTCCCACATTGGCCCAGTTATAGGGACTGATCTTCTACCCTAGTCTCCATTTCTGAGGCATTGTTCAGACTCTCAATTCAGAGGTTTCAGGAACCCCATCTTCTTAGTTTGACACTTTGGTTATTCTCACCTGGGGTTGGAGCCTTGCTCTCCATCCCATCAAGGGGCATACTTTCTTATTGACAATTTCCCCTTTAAATCAAGGATCTATAATGATACCACTTCCTAGTTCTCTATCGTTGTTTTAAAATATTTTGGTGTAAATAACCTTTTCTGAGAAACTAATGAAAACTCCAGATTCTCTTCCAAGAATAACGAGTATGTATGTATGTATGTGTGTTTGTGTGTGTGTGTGTAATTCTGTGTGCAGTAGAAGAGTACATATAGCCATATTTTTTACTAAAGATTCAAAAGATATATAGCACTCTGAATTCCATGTATGGATCTCACAGAAGTCTGTGGGACTCGAGTCAATAAATCCTCAATTTATTCTCTTAATTTTCAGATGAAAAATCGTGGCCCTCAGGAGGTCAGGAGTGGGTCTTTCTTGAGGACTTGCCTAGGTTTACGATGTTATGAGTAGACCTTTGCTCAGATAGTGGATTATAGATCAGTTGACTGTTAAAGGAAGCAAAAGTCTGTAAACTTCTTTTTCAGTAGTAATATATCAATACTCATTTTACTTACTTGATCATCCTTTCTCTCTTGCATCACTGATTTTAGATTTTGACTTTTCCCTATATCTATTCTGTGTGCATTGCTGGACTGATATTTATGTGACTTCTTTGCTCTAGTCTCTCCTGTTTGCAGCAAAACTTTCCTCCTCACCAAAATTATTGTGGACTAAAAGTTGACACTAGATGGGGGCAATGTCTTATCTGATAATATATAAAATCAGATCTTAATTATGTTACAATGTGCATTGGTGGATAATGTGACTCCCAGAACCAGATGTTAGGTATATTTAATAATGTGGATTATGCATCTGTATTAGCCTGCTTGGGCTGCTATAACAAAATACCGTTGATTAGGTGGCTTAAACAACAGAAATTTATTTTTTCACAGTTCTGGAAGTTGGAAGTTCAAAATCAGAGGACTAGTGTGGTTGAGTTCTGGTGATCTGTGTGGTTCTGTTCCTGATTTGCATACAGCCACCTTCTCACTGTGTCCTCACATGGCATAAAGAAAGAGACAGCTCAAGATAGCCTCATCCACCAGAGGGCAAACAGCAGAAACAAGAAGAACTGCAATCCTGCAGCCTGTGGGACAAAAACCACATTCACAGAAAGCTAGACAAGAAGAAAAGGGAAAGGGCTATGTACCAGATGAAGGAACAAGATAAAATCACAGAAAAACAAATGAAGTGAGGATAGGCAACCTTCCAGAAAAAGAATTCAAAATAATGATAGTGAAGATGATCCAGCACCTACGAAAAAGAATGGAGACAAAGATAAAGAAGATGCAAGAAATGTTTAAAAAAGACCTAGAAGAATTAAAGAAAAAACACCTAGAAGAATTAAAGAACAAAGAGAGATGAACAATACAATAACTGAAATGAAAAAAAATACACTAGAAGGAATCAGTAGCAAAATAACTGAGGCAGAAGAACAGATAAGTGACCTGGAAGACAGAGTGGTGGAATTCACTGCCGTGGAACAGAATAAAGAAAAAAGAATGGAAAGAACTGAAGACAGCCTGAGACCTCTGGGACAATATTAAACACACAAACATTCGCATTATAGGGGCCCCAGAGGGAGACGAGAGAGAGAAAGGACCCAAGAAAATACTTGAAGAGATTATAGTAAAAAATTTCCCTAACATGGGAAAGGAAATAGCCACCCAAATCCAGGAAGTGCAGAGAGTCCCAGGCAGGATAAATGCAAGGAGAAACATACCAAGACACATACTAATCAAATTGACAAAAATTAAAGATAAGGAAAAATTATTAAAAGCAACAATGGATAAATGACAAATAATGCACAAGGGAACTACCATAAGGTTAACAGCTGATTTCTTGGGAGAAGTTCTACAAGCCAGAAGGGAGTGGCACGGTATATTTAAAGTGATGAAAGGGAAGAACCTACAATCAAAATTACTCTACCCAGCAAGGATCTCATTCAGATTTGACAGAGAAATCAAAAGCTTTACAGAGAAGCAAAAGCTAAGAGAACTCAGCACCACCAAACCAGCTCTACAACAAATGCTAAAGAAACTTCTCTAAGTGGGAAACACAAGGGAAGAAAAGGACCTACAAAAAACAAACCCAAAACAATTCAGAAAATGGTAATAGGAACATACATATTGATAGTTACCTTAAATGTGAATAGATTAAATGCTCCAACCAAAAGACACAGGCATGCTGAATGGATACATAAACAAGACCCATATATATGCTGTCTACAAGAGACCCACTTCAGACCTAGGGCCGCATACAGACTGAAAGTGAGGGGGTGGAAAAAGATACTCCATGCAAATGGAAATCAAAAGAAAGCTGTAGTAGCAATACTCATATCAGATAGAATATACTTTAAAATAGAGAATGTTAAAAGAGACAAGGAAGGACACTACATAATGATCAAGGGATCAATCCAAGAAGCAGATATAACAATTATAAATATATATGCACCCAACATAGGAGCACCTCAGTACATAAGGCAAATGCTAACAGCTATAAAAGAGTAAATCAACAGTAACACAATAATAGTGGGGGACTTTAACACTTCACTTACACCAACGGACAGAACATCCAGACAGAAAATTAATAGGGAAAAACAAGCTTTAAATGACACACTAGACAAGATGGACTTAATTGATATTTATAGGACATTCCATCTGGAAACAGCAGATTACACTTTCGTCTCAAGTGCACATGGAACGTTCTCCAGGATAGATCACATCTTGGGTCAGAAATCAAGCCTTGGTAAATTTAAGAAAATTGAAATAATATCGAGCATTTTTTTCTGACCACAATGCTATGAGATTAGAAATCAATTACAGGGAAAAAAATTATTAAAAACACAAAAACAAGGAGGCTAAACAATATGTTACTAAATAACGAAGAGATCACTGAAGGAATCAAAGAGGAAATAAAAAAATACCTAGAGACAAATGACAATGAAAATACAATGATCCAAAACCTATGAGATGCAGCAAAAGCAGTTCTAAGAGGGAAGTTATAGCAATACAATCCTACCTCAAGAAGCAAGAAAAATCTCAAATAAACAATCTAAGCTTACACCTAAAGGAACTGGAGAAAGAAGAACAAACAAAACCCAAAGTTAGTAGAAAGAAAGAAATCATAAAGATCAGAGCAGAAATAAATGAAAAAGAAACAAAGAAAATAGTAGTAAAGATCAATAAAACTAGAAGCTGGTTCTTTGAGAAGATTAAAAAAAAAAATGATAAACCTTTAGCCAGACTCATCAAGAAAAAGAGGGAGAGGACTCAAATCAATAAAATTAGAAATGAAAAAGGAGAAGTTACAACGGACACCACAGAAATACAAAGCATCTTAAGAGACTACTGCAAGCAACACTATGCCAATAAAATAGAAAACCTGGAAGAAATGGACAAATTCTTAGAAAGGTGTAAGCTTCTAAGACTGGACCAGGAAGAAATAGAAAATATGAACAGACCAATCACAAGTAATGAAATTGAAACTGTGATTAAAGATCTTCCAACAAACAAAAGTCTAGGACCAGATGGCTTCACAGGTGAATTCTATCAAGTATTAAGAGAAGAGCTAACACCCATCCTTATCAAACTCTTCCAAAAAACTGCAGAGGAAGGAACACTCCCAAACTCATCCTACGAGGCCACCATCACCCTGATACCAAAACCAGACAAAGATACTACAAAAAAAGAAAATTACAGACCAGTATCACTGATGAATATAAATGCAAAAATCTTGACCAAGATACTAGCAAACAGAATCCAACAACACATTGAAAGGATCATACACCATGGTCAAGTGGGATTTATCCCAGGGATGCAAGGATTCTTCAATATACACAAATCAATCAATGTGATACACCATATTAACAAATTGAAGAATAAAAACCATATGAACATCTCAATAGATGCAGAAAAAGCTTTTGACAAAATTCAACACCCATTTATGATGAAAACTCTCCAGAAAGTAGGCATAGAGGGAACCTACCTCAAATCATAAAGGCCATATATGACAAACCCACAGCAAACATCATTCTCAATGGTGAAAAACTGAAAGCATTTCCTCTAAGATCAGGAACAAGACAAGGATGTCCACTCTCACCACTATTATTCAACATAGTTTTGGAAGTCCTAGCCATGGCAATCAGAGAAGAAAAAGAAATAAAAGCAATACAAATTGGAAAAGAAGAAGTAAAACTGTCACTGTTTGCAGAAGACATGATACTATACATAGATAATCCTAAAGATGCCACCAGAAAACTACTAGAGCTAATCGGTGAATTTGGTACAGTTGCAGGATACAAAACTAATGCACAGAAATCGCTTGCATTCCTATACACTAATGATGAAGAATCTGAAAGAGAAATTAAGGAAACAATCCCATTCACCATTGCAACAAAAAGAATAAAATACCTAGGAATAAACCTACCTAACGAGGTAAAAGACCTGTACTCAGAAAACTATAAGACACTGATGAAAGAAATCAAAGATGACACAAACAGATGGAGAGATATACCATGTTCTTGGATAGGAAGAATCAATATTGTGAAAATGACTATACTTCCCAAAGCCATCTACAGATTCAATGCAATCCCTATCAAATTACCAGTGGCATTTTTCACAGAACTAGAACAAAAAGTCTTAAAATTTGTATGGAGACAGAGAAGACCCCGAATAGCCAAAGCAATCTTGAGGGAAAAATCAGAGCTGGAGGAATCAGACTCCCTGATTTCAGACTATACTACAAAGCTGCAGTAATCAAGACAATATGGTACTGGCATAAAAACAGAAATATAGATCAATGGGACAGAATAGAAAGCCCAGAGATAAACCCACACACCTGTGGTCAACTAATCTATGACAAAGGAGGAAAGGATATACAATGGAGAAAAGACAGTCTCCTCAGTAAGTGGTGCTGGGAAAACTGGACAGCTACATGTAAAAGAATGAAATTAGAACACTCCCTAACACCATACACAAAAATAAACTCAAAATGGATTAAAGTCCTAAATATGAGACTGGACACTATAAATCTCTTAGAGGAAAACATAGGAAGAACACTCTTTGACATAAATCACAGCAAGATCTTTTTTGACCCACCTCCTAGAGTAATGGAAATAAAAACAAAAATAAACAAATGGGACCTAATGAAACTTAAAAGCTTTTGCACAGCAAAGGAAACTATAAACAAGACAAAAAGACAACCCTCAGAATGGGAGGTAATATTTGCAAACGAATCAACAAAGGATTAATCTGCAAAATATATAAATAGGTCATGAAGCTCAATATTAAAAAAACAAACAACCCAATCCAAAAATGGGCAGAAGACCTAAATAGACATTTTGGCAAAGAAGATATACAGATGGCCAAGAGGCACATGAAAAGCTGCTCAACATCACTATTTATTAGAGAAATGCAGATCAAAACTACAATGAGGTATCACCTCACACCGGTTAGAATGAGCCTCATCAGAAAATCTACTAACAACAAATGCTAGAGAGGGTGTGGAGAAAAGGGAACCCTCTTGCACTGTTGTTGGGAATGTAAATTGATACAACCACTATGGAGAACAGTATGGAGGTTCCTTAAATTACTAAAAATAGAATTATCATATGACCTAGCCATCCCACTACTGGGCATACATACAGAGAAAACCATAATTCAAAAAGACACATGCACCCCAATGTTCATCACAGCACTATTTACAATAGCCAGCACATGGAAGCAACCTAAGTGTCCATTGACAGATGAATGGATAAAGAAGATATGGTACATATATAAAATGGAATATTACTCATAAAAAGGAATGAAAAGGGTCATTTGTAGGGACGTGGATGGACCTAGAGACTCTAATACAGAGTGAAGTAAGTCAGAAAGAGAAAAACAAGTATCGTATATTAACGCATATATGTGGAATCTAGAAAAATGATACAGATGAACCGGTTTGCAAGGCAGAAATAGTGACACAGATGTAGAGAACAAATGTATGGACAGGACACCTAGGTGGGAAAGTGGCAGGGGGCTTGGTGGTGGGATGAATTGGGAGATGGGGATTGACATATATACACTAATATGTATAAAATAGATAAATAATAAGAACCTGCTATATAAAACTATTAAATTAAATTAAATTAAAAGAAAACAGAAGAGGAAGGGCAGAGTAGGCACACCTTGTTCCTACCCCCAGACTCATTCTTCAGACAGACCACTCCATCTCCACTGGGGTGTCACTGAGGAGTGTTCCCCCAGTGGGGCTCTGTCTACAGGGAGGGAAGCATCCTCCACGAGAAAAAAAGAAGAGAGACAGCTCTCTGGTGTCTCTTTTTATAAGTGCACTAATCCCATCATGAGGTCCCCAACCTCATGACCTCATCTAAATCAGATTATCTTCTAAAGATCTTATCTCCAAATACCATCATACTGAGGTTAGGTCTTCAACATATGAATTTTAGGGGCACACACAATGCCATAGTGGCATCTCTGAAACAGAAATATGGTGAAAGGCATATAGTGACCAGTTCTTCAAGGAAGAATGGACTTCCAGCTGGGGCCTGTGTGCTAAGAAACGTAGGGGAAAAGAGGGTCAGGTAAAAATCACAGGAGGGAGGAGAACAACAAAGAAAGAAAACAGGATTTCTATGGGTAGAATTTTATTGGACACTCGTCTGTTTGAAGAATAATTTTTATCAGAATCCAAAGTGGACAGATTAGGGACCCAACCAGATAAAGATCCTGTTCCTCCAGAAATGAAAGATGTGTTTTATTTTGGTAAATTTTTCAGTTTGGGATTTAGGGTGAATGGTAGAAGAACAATTCCAAGCATTGTCCTTGAGTGTTACTGAGCTAACAGAGAGTAGTGAAGACAAATGATACCTGAAAAAGTCTGTTGAATACTTTAAACCTGGTTCAATCTACCAAGATGGGATTTGCTTATAATTAATCCTAACAGGGTATATTTAGTGCCTTGGAATTAAATCCTGGGTAACCTTAGTTAATGAGTTTGCTTATACTGCCCTTGTGTGAGGCTTGAACGTCACTGCAAAGCAGGGAGGGTTTGTGCTGCTGAAAAGGAGAACTGACTTTGAGTTGGAATGCTATTAGTTTTGCTGACTATCACAAAGGTATTGACAAAAAGTGATCTCAAGACAATGCCAGATGAGAAAGCCCACTGGGCTGATCCAAAAGGAGATGTTCTGTTGCATCTCAGAAGAATGGTCTTAAATTCTGACACAATTCTAGAATTTTTCTTTTATGGACATATTTTTTTGTATGATTGGGGAGGCACCAGCCTAAGAAATGTAAATCAGGGGTTTTGACTTTCTGATAGACTCTTTCTCAGTCTCCATCGCTGGGAGGGAGTGGTTTAGAGCATGCATCTCAGTGTCAGACAATTCAGTAATGAATCTGGATCTGCCATTCATGAGCTATTGTGACCTTAGGCAAGTTACGTGAACTTATCTAATTAAGCCTCACTTTCCCAACTTGGTACTTATGTGGATGGGTTGAGATAATGTAAAGAAAGAGCTGAGTATAGGACTTGGCACATTTTAAAGCTCTACAAATGATAGTGGTTATCAGACTGATATTTCATCAGTGCAATGATTGACCATCAAATCACTGTGAAGCCCACTTTATTCCACAAACTGCAGTGCTGATTTGTGATAGCTAACTCTCCCTTTCTTCCTCCAAGTTGGTATCCATGACTCTTGACTCTTTACTGTCTCAGAATGCCAGGGAACGAAAGTAGATATGTGCAGCTTTTCCCCTCTTTTCCTACAATAAAAGTTCCTGTAAAAATAAAAAAACACCTGAAGTGAAATTCAAATGAGAAGCAGCAGGGTGCAATCACCTTTTTGGGGAGAACAATTAATTGAATTTGGTTAAATATATTTTAATTAGACCTGAACATACAGACCAGGGATTATTTTTGGGTATAATCCTAAACTGGTACAAGACAGAATCAATTCATTAGGTTTCATTTATTTTGCCTGTTTAATCTCAGTGTAATTAGGGGTATATTAGTAACCCTAAATAGGGTTCAATTATTTGAGTTATTTCTCAAATCAGGTATTTCAGGCATAACTTGAAAAATATTCCTCCATATATTGATCTATTAAGCAATTTATGTCTGATGCAACAGTATCCCATAAAGAATTAAAATCCAAGATCTTGAAGGAAAAGATCCCTACCTAGCACCATGCAGAGAGCCTGTGCTTTTAGTGGAATGTTTTGATAAAAGTAATAAAGTAAGTTTTTATTGAAAGGATGAAGTAGCTATGGCAGCCACTTCTAATAGTGAGATTATTATAACTGAATCTGGTACAGTAGCCAGACCACAAGAGAGGCAGAAATGTTCGATTGTGAATAAGGAAAGATAGTTCTATTTCACTCTTTTTCTCATTTCTTTCTCCCATCCAGATGTGAGGCCTCAGATCAAAATTCTACTTTGTTATACTGTATATGGAATCTAATGAGATTCAATAGCTCCATTATGCATTATTTTCTCAACATCTGTTAGCCACAGTTTCTGAACTTAACTTTAAAGCTTTCTCCCTTGCTATTAAAAGTCCTGTTCATTTACAATTTTTTTATAACCCAATAAAAGCACCCTTTTGCTGCCCAAGTTTAAGTTTCTTGTTTGCTTGCCTGAGGCTGACCGTGCAGACAAGCTGAATGGTCAACTAAAGTGTTAGGTTATTCTAGATTCTTGATTCATAATAATCACCTAAAAACACTAGATGGCACAGGAGAAGTATAAATGGACCACGGAGAGAACCCAGCTCTTAAACTTTATGTGTTTCTAAAGAATTCTTAGGGTTAAAAGAGCAACATTTTAAGATATTCTTTTATGTTCTTTTCTATTAACTTTCGTATTGTTTTTTCAAGCTTTATCCTTGGGATTTTTCAGAACTGGGTGATGTAAGATAAAATTCTCCTTTAAGTAAAAGCAAACACTTAAAAAATTTCTTGGTTGAGTTGTGCCTTTTTTGTTCCCTTTCTTCAATTTATTATAGAAAACACATATACATGCTATATGTATAGCAACAATATATGCTATATATGTGTATATGTATTTGTTTATATATGTGTTTGATATCTTTATGATTAATTAAACATGTGCTGTTCCAGGAAACTTAGAGATAATGCACACCATGGTATATGTAAATGTGCATGTGATTGTATTTATTGTTTTAATTATGTGACTAAATAGAGCTGAATTATGAGAAGTTCTTTCTAAGAGAAAACATCTAAACACAGAAATTAGTGTTATTAATTTCTATTTTTTTCTCAGCTTGTAGTGAGTACGTGTATTCCAGGAAGTTCCATGTATATTGTGTTTATTAAACAGGAGGTTAATTTATTATTTCCTTTAATAGAAAAATGATAAGGTATGAACAGGAAACTATATTAAGCAAATACTGTATATTGGAAGTCAAACCACTACTGTTTACAGAAAGAGTACTATTAGCCATAATCATAAAAATTCTACTCATTCATATGGTGCATTGTACATGTACAATCCCATTGTTTGCTATTGAACAACTTCTCAAATTTAGTGGAGGAAAACTATAAAAAGGAAGCTTATAGCTGGTCATGCTAAAAAAAATACTTGTATAGAGAAAGCTGGCATGTCTATCAACGAGTGAATAGATTCTCATTTTTAAAAAATAGATCTGGATTATTTGAGTTTTTTGGAAAGTTCTTTGGACAATTAGTGATAACTTAAAACCTATAGAAGCTATTTCAACATGTTGTTCCCCAGTATTTTCCATAGACTAATTAAGCTCGCTGGCTGGCACAGAATATTGTTTTCTTTTCTGTAATATGGGAAAAATAACATCTAACTTAAAGGGTTGTTTTGAGAATTAGAGATAATGCATGTGCATGTATATAAATTTAATTAATCTCAGGCTTTGCACATTAACAACTTTATTGCTGAATTAAGTTATTGAGAAAGAAATAAAACTAACCAGAAACATCGAATGACAGTATCACTTCTAATCTAAATTTAAAAAGAAGATATACAGAGTTCACATATTGCTGATAGTCATCTGAAAAGAACTGATCTGCAATTACTTTAAAGTTTTCTGTATTTTATTTTGGAAGATATAATTGCCCAATACATCATATAATCACATGCAACACAGTTATCTTTATATCTAAAAAATGATAGTTATTAAATGATTTGGGTGGAGGCTATACTGTATTGGAGAGAGCGTGAGTTTAGGGTTCCACAGACAGGGGTTTAAATTCTGTTCCCACCACTTATTAACTAAGTAACCAAGTAACCTTAATTCTCAAGGTCTTATTTTCTTATTTGTAACATGAGACTAATAACATCTCATTGTACAAGGTTGCTATGGGTTAAACAGGGTTTCTCAGCCTCAGCATCTCAGCAGTATGGACACCTGGGACCAAATAATTCTTTGTTGTAGGGACTGTCCTATGAATTGTAGCATGTTCAGCAACACTCCTGGCTCCTACACACTAGATACCAGTAGCACCTTTTCCACAGTTGTGACACCAAAAGTACCGCTAGACATTGCCAAATGTTCCCTGGAGGGCAAAATTGCCCTCCAATTAAAAACCACTGGTGTGTAATCCACCTTACATAAAACTGAGTAAACATTCAAAGAATGAGAGCTATTATTACTTTTTAGCTTAGCAATCATTCAGTAAGTTTTGACATGAATGACTTCATCAGAAATTGCCAGATTTATCTCCAGTCATCTAATGTAGAGACCTTTATTTGAGCTAGGAATTCAACAAGAATATTTTCATAAAGTTACTTGTTTATACTTGTGGGTTAACTGAATGAGTTAATTCATTCAATCATACTTTAAATCAATCAATTACAAAATGTTGATAGTGTTAAATAATTACTAGGAGCAAAGTTATTGTATATGTCACTTTTATGGAGTGAAATCCTTAAAGGACATGTACTAAATAAAGGTACTAATCAGCCCTCTTTGTGGGCCTGTCAACTGGATGCTGAGCAGAAAGGAACCCACAAGTATTCTTTATCTCTCTGGTTATATGGCAATCACTCATCATGCAGCTATTTAATGTACTCTTAATTTTAAGCACTTTGTTAAGTCCCTGGGGAGTCAGTGTCATTCCTTAAGGCGTCTGTCTAGTCGGGAAGATAGACAAATAAACCATAATTCAGTGAGATCAGAAATATGGACTGCATTTGTTGGAGGGTCTCTGAATCCACTGGAAATGTAAGAGAAAACTTCCTGGAAAAGGTAAAATCTGGGCTAAATGGTGACATTAGGACAGATTTAAGCAGGGTGAGAGTTGGGAAGAATGTGTATTCTGTATTATAATAGCATGGGAGTAGGGTATAGGCAATATGGCATATTTTACTTTCTTCAAGGAAATCATTGTATTAAGTGAGAGATGTGATTGAAGGGTCAGGTGGTCAGTTCATGAAATACCTCATACACATGCTAAAGAGTTTGGAGTTTATCTGCTACAGTACTGATTAAATCATAATATAATCTGAGGTATGACTTCATTTAGTTTGCATTTTAGGTCACTCTGGTGTTGTAATAGAAAGGACCAGAGGGGAAAGGTAAGTGTAGAAGCAGGATATTTTGAATATTGCAGTAATCCAGATAAGAAATGACGAAAGCCTAAAACTTAAGTTAATGACATTAAGAATAAAAGAAGGCAGAACCAAAAAAACATTTAGCAGGTAAAATTAAGAGGAATTATTTACTAATTATATGGGAGGAATGAGGAAAATACATTATACTTAGAATAATTACTACGCTTTCTATTTGGGTAATTAGAGAATGGTGATTCCATTTCAGAAACCGGAAATAGAAGACACTGGATTGAGAGTGGTAGAGGAGTACAGGGGAAGAGAGATATGGGGTTCAATACTGGCCATATTGAAAATGAGTTACCAGTGATACATTTGAGTGGAGAGTCCAGTCAATAGTTAGATGGCATAGGTTTAGAACTAAGGGAAGAAGTCGGCCTAGAGATAGAGATATAGGAATTTTCAGGACATAGGTGGTAATGGACGAGTTCATCAAAAGATTGCAGATCAAGACTTGTAATGAGGGCAAGTCATGGGCAATATGAATAGTTAAGGTCAATAGAGAAAGCAGAACCCCCAAAGTAAACTGAGAAGGAATGCTGTAGAAGACAGTAGCTATCCAAGAAAGAGTAGACTCAGAGAACCCAAAAGGAGAAAGAAGTTGCAAGAGAGTATAAGTAGAAGAATGCCCATTGAACTACCATCATTTATGCTTTTTAGGGAAGTTTGAATGAGAGATCATGGTAGGGTTATGGGTAGGTGGGGGCCTAGGAGCAAATATGGATAGTGTTTTTCAACAATTTTTATTTTGAGTACCTTGAGTTGGCACTATTCCTTTTCTAGCTTCCACATGCTCCATCACTTCCTACTATCTTAAAGAAGTTAGAAAATGGGGTCAGAGACTATAGATCTCAGTAAGTTAAATAATAAATATACTGGTATTAGGAGACAGAGAAAAGTAAGAACAGAGTGTACATTTTGGTAATATCTAATAGTAGTATCTGATAGAATAGATGCTGAATGTTTTGAATGTTTACTGAAACTAGTATCAGTTGCAGAGATACTGCCTAAATGGAAGTCAGGAATTTGAAGATCTGTTCAACAGTGGACATATCAAGTGAAACAGACTGGTAAACACTCAAGACATCAGTTTAGAAGAATAAATTTCTAGGGAATTAAAGAATAATACATTTTATTGTCTGTAAGTTAAAACACTTCAGCATAAGTAGTGTTGTGTGTTATGTGTGTGCTCAGTTTTAATCTGTATAGTGGGGTGGGATGCGGTTAGTTAAAATTAAAAATAACCAAATATGGAATACACATGCTGAGTAGGGAGAAGGTTTGACTAGCCTTTGAAAGGCTCTACTCACATTCCCACACTTTGGAGGTGTCTAATCCAAGCTTTCAGCTCTCTTCTTCCTAGACCAATACCAGATGGTATGGCAGTTAGCGCGTTGGATATAGAAATGTTTTGTCATTGGTAAAATTAGTTATGTTCAAGATGATCTGTGATTGGCTAGGTATTTTGAGCTGGGGCTCCTGCATGGACAGGATTTCAGAATATGGTAAACTTGATAGCCTATATCCCTTGAGAATGGTCCCTCAGTATAGGATCCCATATGTTATGAGTGCACTTATCTGAGTTTTTTGTTCGTTTGTTTTTTTTGTTTGTTTTTTGTTTTTTTTGCCTGACGCCTACTGGGGGAGCTGAATCCTGCCTCTAGGATGTTGCTTTTCTGCCTTGCATTAGCCTTTTATGCAAGATGCTGTTGAATACCTGAAACTATAGACAACTGGTACTTCATTGAGCCTATAGGACTAGTTGCGTTAGTGTGTTTTTATGGCTTCCTACTGTCAAAAGTTTGCACATCTGTCAGGATTTGGTCTGCAATATTCACTTATTGCATTATTATACTCAAAATCAAGGCCGCAGGTGAGGAGATCTCTTAAAGCTACCAATATGTACCCCAAATAACCCAGGAATTGTGAATTACCAAATTAGATCAGTTTGCAACCATCTGATACTCATTCTTCTGAAAGGGACAATGTAAAATTGCTTATTCTGTCTTAGGTACCTGAGAAAATTTTGACAAGTCAATGACTGAGCTTTGATTTCCTTATTTAATATGTCAAAAATAATATTCACTCCATGAATATTCATGAATAGCTAATATTTTCTGAACACTGTTCTGAGAATTTACATATATACATTTCATTTAATCTCCACACCACTTTATAAAGTAGTTAAAACTATTATCCCCATTTTTTGGATGAGAAAATTGAGGCACAGTGAGGTTAAGTAGCTTGTGTGTTGAAGGTCACACTTGTAGTAAATAATAGGCCTGAAATTGTAAGATTAGTCAGCATGGTTCTAGAGACTATGCTTTTAAACACAACCTTCTATTAACTCACTAGGTTAAATGAAATAACTTATATGAAAATTCTTATTAAAGTTTCTGTCACTGGATAGACACTGAAATATTGGTCAAATGTGAATTGATCCTAGAATGATCCAAACTTCATGTAATTTATGCACTTATTTTGTTATAATGGACTTGAATTTATGAGTTAATCACAGTATTCATCTACAAATTATAAGTCTGGTACAAGGAAATCACTCAGATAAAGATACTTAAGGAATACTGAAGTCAGTACTTCCTTATTATGCTACAGTGTGCAACCTTATCATGCATGTGTTATATCCATGTTTCACTTTGGTATTGTTATTTTTAATAGATCCATTAAAACTTTATTCTTGAACACAGTATTTCCACAGTTGAAACATTCAAGGATTTTAATAAAACTTCCTTACTCAGCAATGATTTTTATTTCCAAAAATTTTCCAGATCTACTAAGAAAAAAAATCAACTTACTTTTTAGTTAGAAGGTCCTATAAAGCAATCCTGACTTTTCCACTAATTGTTGATCAGACCTTGAAAAGTATAATTGGAAACAAGGTTATTTTTTTCTGTATAGTACCTTCACGTACTAATTTTTACTGACTGAAATATTTTCTTGGCTAGGTTTCATTGGAACTAGGCAAGAGATTAAAGAGCTTTCTCTTTTCTTTTTTCTTCTTTTCTCTTCTTTTCTTTTGAAAATACAATGGTTTTTTTCCTGGGTACATATCAGCTTTAGATAAGCCTGCTGAGATTTACAAAAGAAGTTAAAACATTGCTTCTCAGTTTTAGTTTCCACAAATGTGTTCAATTCACCTAATAGCATCTTAGTAGAATGGCCAGGGGAATATGGAGGAGAAATGAGATTTCATTCTGAGTTTTAGAGGCAGGAGGAGAGAATGTTTGTTCCATGTGTTCATTCTTTGGAAAGCAGAGGAACGTCTGTTTGTCATTAATATTAACATGAATTAGTGTTGCTTACTTTGCATCGGAGCCTATGATATAAAGACAGGGTGGGCCAAACTTAGTCCCAAGAAAGATGGGTAAATATTCCAGAGGAGCTATAGACCTAGCATTTGAAAAATGCAAACAGGGATGAAACAGCAATGCCTATAAGAATGAGGGAGATGTTTCTTCACCTCCGCCAATGTGCAGTTCAGTTGTGGTACTTTCTATGCTGAGAAACACAGGGAGAGAAAATCTTTAATAAACAGAGTGGGTGGGTTTTCTGTGTTAATTGAAGTGATCTGCTGTTGTTTTAAAATAAGGCATTAAATATATGTTGTATCCATTTATAAAGGAGGATTTTAAAATCAAGTTTTCTTCCTTATGCAGGAATTTGTTGTGTTAAATTCTATGAAACAATAAGGAGGACAGATTTTCAACAAAGTAGTCATTTAAGACCCCAAATCCAGGTAAGTAGCTTTACCAGTATATGCTCTCATAATTATAGCTCACATTTATGATTATAGTTACTATAGATTAGCTATTATTTGTAATATTATACGAGTTATTTCATTAAATCAAAGTAACCCTATTAATGTTCTTCTCACTTCACATTTGAGGAAACTGAAGGTAGCAGTGGTTAACTTTCTCAAGATCGCATACCTAACTGGTGGAGTTGGGACTTAACCAAACACACATAATACCACTTTCCATTTAATAGTGTTCTTTCTCTGAACAAGTATTGGACAAATTTTACTGATCTTTTTCTATGTTCTTCCAGAGGATTTAGAACAGATGACTCCACTTTAGCAGTTTTAGTAGCTAAAGAATCTGTATGCTCTGCACTTGTATTGGAAACTGGTCACTTAATTTCTGTCGCCTGTGTAGCAAGTAGAAACTTGACTTGTCAAATGTATTTAGTAAATAAATGTTGTTGGAGGATTATTGTAAATTCTTAAACCTAGTCATTTCAGGATTGAGGCAGATTGTATAACTATGCCTATTGAGCAATGAAACTCTCAATAGACTCTGAATGTGAACTATGTGAATAATGGTTAGTGCTGTTGAAAAATGTTTCTTCAAAAGATCCAAGAGTTAAGGTGGACTGATGGATGGAAGGAATGGGTTATGAGTGCTCATATGATATGTTCTTGGGCTTTTTGGACTGTTAAGGGTTGTAGCTCCCTTTTGTTCAGAGCTCTTTATTTTTATTAGTTCAAGTAGAGCAATCAAAAATAGAGTAAACAGAGAGAGGAAAAACCTCTTTTTAGGCTGGTATCAACCTTTTTAATCTGTCTGCAAATAAAAAAGCAAAGATATTTATGAGTAGAAGACAATTAAGAACGTGGACAATGTCTGATTTAGCTAATTTTCAAAGTTAATATTTATTGTGTGCTTGCTCTTTATTAGAAGCTATGCTAGATATTTTATATATGTTAACTTTTTAAATCTTTATAACAATTTGGGAAATAGGTACTATGTTTAGTCCTTATTTTATAAAAGACATACTGAAGCACAAAAACTTTCCCAGGGTTATAAACTTGTTAAGAAGTTCCCCTCCAAAGTAAAGGACACGTCATTTTCATCTTCTCTATCCCTAAGAAAGAAGCACAATGCTTGATAAACCCCTTGATCACTTTAGGTTTCTTGTGGCAAGGAGGCAATAGGCAAAAATGGAGTCATCATACTGGCAGAGGTAAATGACTGATCATCAGGAAGAGGTAGGGCTGCTGCTAGACAACATGGGCAGAGAATAATACATTTGATATTTAGGTGATCCATTTGGACATCTCTTCATGCTCCTGTACCCCTCACCCATAGCCTGAGAAGAGCACAGTAACTAGGGATTCAGACTCACAGAGATGAAGGTCCGGATCATTCTACCAGGAAACCTGCCTAGTTTATGCTCCTAGTATCTCAGTGGAAATGGCCAGGGGAAAATGGAGGAAAAATGTGATTTCATTCTGCATTTTAGAGATAGGAGAAGAGAATGTTGTTCCATGCATTCACTCTTAAAGCACAAGATTGTCTATCTGTCATTAGAATTAGCAGGAATTAGAGTTACTAGGCAAGGATGAGGGGAATCTACAGTGGGAAGGGGAATGCTGATGAACAGTTATAGCCTCAAGTGTTGCAACATTGGGAGCTGTAGTTCATTCCATTAACACTTCTCTTACAAGTTTTCCCAGAAAACAAGACCAATCAGAACATGGTGGAAACTCTCTTCAGATGGGGTGAACTTGCTTTGAGAAGGAGTCAATCTTACTGGTGCAAGGGGTGGGCAGTAGTGGATTCTGGAGTTTTCCACACAGATTCCCAAGCTGATGGTTTGCAGCTCTGTCCCTCACTGAGAATTTCACTTAGCTCCAGGGAACTGCCTAGTCGAAGGCAGTTGTACAATTCAGTTTGTTTCTGTTTCACAATGTTTGGGGCCTCAGCTGGGAAGACTTGAAGACTAGGAATTATTCTGTGGCAGGGGTTTGGGGACATCTGGAGGCATCTATTCTCTTGTCTGGGAGTTGACGCTGGTTGTAGGCTGAGGCCTTATTTGGACTGTCAGCTGGAACACCTACACTGTGGCCTCTTCTTATGATCTCTCATATTGCTCTAGGTTGGACTTCCCAGTTCGGTAAGTGGGTTTCAAGAACTACCAGCCCAAGAGAATGAGGCAGAAGTGCTTGGCATTTTATGGTCTAGTTTTAGAAGTCACATACCATCAATTCTGCTGTACTCTAGTGGTCAAGGCAATCACTAAAGTCCACTCTGCTTCAAGGAGAGGGAATATAAACCCCATCAATTGATGGGATTAATGTCAATTTCCCATTGTAAGGAGACAAGGGGGAATGTGAGATATTGATGTAGGCATCTTGGAAAATACAATCTGCCACATAAAGGAAGAGAGACTAACTGCTTCTCTTTCCTGTGCATTCTACTTTTTCCAGCACATCAGTGACGCATTAATTTTCTTGAAACAATATCTTGAACAAAGCAGTTCCTTAACAAAAATAAAAAAACAAAAAAACAAAAACATAACTTAAAACTATCAGTCTCCTTACTGCTTATAGAATGAAGTCCAAATTTCTTAAATTAGCATTTAAGAGCTTCCAAAATTCAGACATTATCTCTTTTTACCCATTACTTCCTGTTATTGTCAGATATATACTGTAGCTGATGGCCTATTTATGTAATTTAATGTTGCCAGGATGTGTCCTGAGGTTTTCACTTTTGTACCTTTGTACATGCTTTTTTCTGATTTCAGTATTCCACTGTAGAGGTACCTTCAATATTTGCCTGATAAAATACTACTCATCTTTTAAGACCTTTCCTCATGCCCAAACCAGAAGTGATTGCTCCTTTCTTCTTTCAAGTGCCAGTCATGTGTCACTTATCACACTGTGCTAAACTACATGTTACTTTGGAAAGAGGCAGTGCTTGACTTGGTTTGTTAGTTCGTGTTATTCCCATTGCAAAGAGGATGTCCTCCCTCAGCAAAATTTAGAGAGAGAGGCCATGCCTTTCTCTAATCTTATTGCTTCTGTGAACTAGTTACTTATCATAGTGTAAGCTCATCTAAAAAACCTGAGTACTTTATGTTGTCTTTATTTCTTTCAGACTTCAAAACATTCAAAGAGCTAACTCATCACTTACTGGCTTTCTAGGGCACCCCGAGTGTTAATGTAAAGACACAGAAGCTATTTAATAATGTTGATGAGCCACAGGATGAGTGTTGGAGTGGAGTAAAGTCAGTTGGAGTAAGTGACACATTAATTTCCAGGGAAGAATTTTTTTTTTCCATTCCAATGATTATGCACACTTATGTACATAAAGCTTTTTAAAAATTTTATAAAACTTGTTGAGGAACATGACTTTAAACAGTTTACTTTAGGATTCTTGCAACTTTAATTTTGTTGATATGCTTTGTGACTCTCTAAGAAGTCTCTAAAATAAGGCAACATTTTCTATGGACCCTTGTGAGATTATGCACCCAGAACTCTTCCAAGAATGACATGTAAGAAGGCAACCACATTACAGTGTGACTCTGCCTTCTGCTGCTTTGCCTGAGGGAGGACTTGACCCTGCAGAGCCAAGGGGTCTTTGTCCCAGGATTTTTGAATTTAGAATTGAAAGAGAGTTGGGCCAGTCTTGCTTGGGTGCCTTGATGGTGGGTAAATTAAACACTCAGGAGCTCTTGGTAGCCTTTCTTCCCGCCATGTAGAAGTGAAAGGAGCCTGGTTTTACCAAGAAAGAGAAGAATGAAGCAGGGAGGAGAAAAAGAGAGTGAGTCCTAAGAGCCCTTGGACCTAGCTGCTTCTGAGTCCAGTCACATTCTTGACCTTACGTTCCATGTGACATTCCATATTCCTTATAAACATTCTCCCCCTTTCTTAATCTAGTTCTTTTTTTTTCCTACTTATAACCAAAAATATTCCAATTAAAATGCCATAGAGCCCTTTTTTTTCCCCCTCAGAGCATTTTATGGGATTAATGTTACATAAAACTCATTTTGGATGATGCTGGCTATAAAATGATAAAAATCAAACAAAAGGAGCAGCTTCTTCCAAAGCTCAGCCTAGGACAGATTGGACTAAATCTGGTTCTTCTAAACTCCTAATCTGTAGCCCATTATCGGTTTTATATTTACATGTACATATTTCTAAACATAATCATAAAATTTTGGAGCTGCAGGGGTCTTTGGAAATAATATCACTGAACTTTAAAATTTTGCATGTAAAGAAATGAAGGTCCAGAGAAGGTCAATGTTTTTTACCCAAGATCACACAGATAAACGGCAATGATCTCAACCATACACTTTCCAAACATTGCACTCCAGGATAGTCTATTACTAGGGACTCTCTCTATGCAAAGACACCTCAGTGAGTCTCTCCAGATTCTGCTTATTTGCAGGAAGTGATGTGTGCAACCTCTTGGTTGCTTCTCAGAGGCCCACTACTGTCCTTGAACTTCCTATTTTCTGTTTTACACTTGCTGGATCATGGTGACAACTGCAGCAGTCACTTTAGACACAGAGATGGAAACCACAAGTTATGCTAGGTAGAGCTGCCCCAGCAGCAGGGTCCCTGGGCAGCCTCATGGAGCAGAGCCCGTTGCCTGTCCTGGAATTTTACATAAGAGAGAAATCCACTTTTCCTTTGTCTGAGCTCTTGTACTTTGGCTCTCTTTGTTAAAGCTGCTCGTCTTACACCCCAACTGATATCCCCTGAAAGTAAACCGTCATAATGTTGTTGTAAGGAACCAGTAAACAGAGTAAGCAATGGGTACACAATAGCTGTTATTATTTTAATTTTTACTGGATATACCTGCCCTCTTTTGTAATTGACACTTCAGATACTGTTATTGGTTCCTGAGCTCATCTTTGTTTTTCTCAGTAAATCATTTGATCCATGCCAATAACTGTGGACCAGGGGCACCCCACTCTAAGCCTATCTTAGATGTGGGAAACCTGGTCTGAGTGAGAGTTCTGGTGTCCTAATTGTCCAGAAAGTAAATTTATGGAGTTATAGAGCTGATACCAGAATCCAGGTTTCACTGTATTTTGCTCTCAGAGAGACATTCAATTCATTTTGAAGACTAAAGGATTGTGCTAGTTATTTTGTGTTCATCTTTAAGTTAGTGTGGCATATATTACAAGAAGGAGTATATGGTCTCATTTTTTATTTTGCCAAAGATCTTGGAATATGTTGAAAATTCAGATAAGGAGGTAAGAGAGTGATCTGCCTGCTTAATTCTCTAACAGCTCCCTAGATGGACACCAATTAGTGCTCAAATGAGCAGTGATTTTCTGTCTGGGATGACGCCCAGAAAGTGATGATCCAAGATATTCAACTCATTCAGGCTCCTGAGGTATCACTAAGAGGGTCTTTTTGACTGATGCCACTTCCAAAATATGAAGATATTCTATCCCTGCCAACAAATCAGATTTCAAAAAGGAAAGAAGAGTGAAGATAAAAAAAGTAAGTGGGGAGGGGACTGTATATATCCTGTACTGAAATTAGGTCATATTTTATTTTTTAATTTTAAATGGGATCCAAAGTGCCCTTGTACTGACATGTGAAATAATCAGCTCTTTTGTGATTGACTAATGAATATCACACAGTGGTAAAGACCAGGAAGACAAAGACACCCTCAGAAATAGGGCCTATTAACTTTAATACAGGGAATGCTGACTTTGCTTGCAAACTCAGTGGTTAGAGAATGATCACTGGGGAAATGCCTCCCAGTCTTGAGCCAATGCAGATCTGGATAGGGATATATAAAGACATTATTAATTTGGATGAAAGTTTTGTTTTTGCCAATATATCTTTTATTTGGCTACAGATAAGAGGATTGTTCAGAGCTTTTCAAAAGACCTTCAGTATGCTATTTATTAGAGAAACATTCATTTAATCAAATAGCACTCACTTTATAGAGGAAGAAATATTCCTCTGCTTTGAGGGCCAAAGGTCATACATTGGAGTATGGCTTTGGTCACTGACAGTGCTGACATGATGGGGATTTTTTTTCTCCTTCCCTTATGAGGATTCTTTACTGTAACCTCTGGCTGCATGAGAAACTTCACTGCTTAACAGAAACAATTGTTCTTTGTTCTCGTGGCCAAATGAAAGCTCTTGTTTTCCAGTCCAGTTCTGCTGGCAGGTTAGATGCAATCAGGGGTGTCATCAAGGGGAGATGAGAATATGCAGAATACAACCACTTGTTGTTTTTGGAGGCAAAATGCCCACTTTTTTGGTAAAGTCAAAGCTAAGCACATGTGAGAGCAAAGAAGGCTAAACTGTGGCTCTTTCAATGTGATGGTTAATGCTTTGCACAAATTCAAAGTGATGGTTGAGAGCATCAACATTTCTGACCACTTTCCTAAGACAGACACTTACAGACAGATATTTTTACATGTCTCAGAAACTCTGGGCTCAAATGTGCTGCATTAAATACATCCATAATGACAACACCTTAGCTCTTGTTCAAGAATCTTTTATTTGATGTCTCCAGTAGAAATCCTATAATAAAATGATTTGGGGGAAGAAAAATGGCTAAAAGTATGTGGAGAAGTCTCATCTGTTGCAGGTTTTAGGATTTTTAGCTAGGTTACTATTGCACTGGGCTAGGTCTTCCCGTCTCCACAAGCACTTCATTTTTCATTGTATTGATTATCCTTTTGCTGAAATAGCTCTTTGGTTCTTTGGTCATTCCATAGGAATTATCTCTGTAAAGTGCAGTGATGCCTGCTTTCCTGTGGTAGGTGAAGGTTAGGGTATTGGAAAGACTCACCTTTGTGTTTGTAATTCTAATATTATCTAAGAGCAGAAAAATTAAGGGAGAAGCTAAAATGTAACTCAGGAAAGTATCGTCATGACCAAGCTGTATTGTTAGAAACTGTATCACTTGTGTTTTCAGAGATATGTGGATGGTGCAAATGCAGTGAGAAACCAGGGGCTGAATTAGTTGGAATTCCAGAATGCAACTTGTCCAGGGAGTCATTAGAGAGAAGGGCGAGTCATTGAAGAGCCAATAGAAGAAGAACTTTGAAGGAAAAGGAAATGGTCCTTATTGTTAAACGTAGCAGTGTTTGAAGACTGAGAAGAGACTGTATGAGAATTGAGAGAGAGAAGAGTCTTGGGAATTATTAGGCTAAAGAATATTCTCAAGCAGAAAAATTTCAAAAACATTTAGCCATCTGTGGTTTTAAAAAAGGAACATTTTTTCTGTATGTTGAAAGGAAAGATTTGACTTTTAATGAGACGTCTGCATTTCACCTTAAAGGAAGAACACATCTTAAGCTTAATTATTCTTCACAGGAAAAGCCTCTGTGTGTGTGTGTGTGTGTGTGTGTGTGTTTGTGTGTTGTATGCTTGGTGCTTGGTATACACTAAACACATTTTTCAGCAAAGCTCTGTCTGGTGTGACAGACATATACATATGAGTAAACCATGTATGTATGCTCCTAGAATTTATTTTTACTCTTAGTTCATGGTTATAATAAATAATATTGAGTTGGATGGAATAAAAAATTCTGGTGTTCCCCAAAATGCTTCTTTGAGAGTACTGATTCATGACATATATTGTGGAGTCAGTTTTGCCAAACCTACTAGCGATGTTAAAGAAAGTAAAGCTTTTGTTAGGAAAATAATAGCCTTGGGAATCAGATATAAGTGCCTATCATGACATCTTTTTCTGTTAAGTTTGTTCCGTGATACTTGTTTTGTAGGCTTGTTGTAAGGATTAATTGAAATAATGCATATTAAAGTGCTTTTAGAAGGATTAGATTTCTATGCAAATGAATGGCACATATAACATTTGTATATAAGGATATTATGATATGTCAAAGCCTCTGGGAAAACATGTATATGATATTTATACTAAACTTCAAGTCAAGGACTGGAAAAATGTGTTCCAGGCTCTGGCAGATGTTCTCAGATCAAATGATGTTTTTGTGAAAATTTATGTAAAATGTTCAGCTGATGGAGGATTAAACATGAAAGGACAGTATAACGGGTTTGCTTTTGGTTAAAAAGAACCATTTATTCAAGTTTGTGTGTTATTTTAGTCATGTGTTTTAGATCTGGTAATGGATGTAATGGGAGTTTCAGATGAGGCTACTAAACTATTTATATTTTGAATTTTTATACTGGATTCCATTAGGATTTAAGACATTTTACAATAAAAGCACAAACAGTAAATGGTAAACTACAAATAAGAAATTGAAAAACATTATACCCAAGGGAAAAATGAAATAAAAAGTAGAAACCAAAGGGGAAAAATAGAATGGATGTAGTTAGGGCTTACAAAGTTGTTACGGTTATGCCACAAATGTTATACAATTTTTTCAACTAAAAAGTAAATATAATAAATTATTTTTTAATAGGAAGTGTTAAAACACAGAAAGCTATAAAATAAGAAATGAAAATCTCCTGTAACTTCTCTACCCAGAAGTAACTATTAACATTTTGATATGTATCATTACAGCAATTTTGCTCTCTATTAGTACAAACCTAATTTTTATATACAAATTTGGGTTTATATTTTACATATTTCTTTCTTCACACTGTAATATATCTGACCATTTTCCATGCCCTTGAAAATTCTTTAAGAAATTATTTTAAATTAAATTAATATTATAAATTATTTTATGTATGAGAAACCATAAATTACTCAACCAGTATCTTAGTATTAGACATATATGTTGTCTCCAAGATTTTGGTACTCTAAATGATGCTGCCATCTGCATGTTTGTGTATTAATTTTTGTGTGAATCCTTAAGAATTTATTGGAAAACATTTCTAGAATACAGTAGAAATTTTGACTGGGTCAGAGGTCACAACCAGTTTTAAGGCTCTGAGGTCCAATTGCATGAATTTGAATATTGGCTTATCTACTTCATGTTTCTGTGGCTTTAAATAAGTTGATTAACATTTTTGTGGTTCAGTTTCTTGATCTGAAAATTAGGGATTATAATAATACCTTCCTCATATGTTTGCTATGAGGATTGCATTTGATATTAAACAAAAGTACTAAGCACTATTTGTGGCATCCAATGAATATTAGCAGTTATTCTGATTATTATATTTCTAAATTGCCCTTTGGAAATGTTGTGTCACTTTAAACTCTTATCATTTCTTTTGCAGAACACATTTTAAAAATTCTTCACACAGTATTTTATAATTCTTAATACGGTAAAGATGCTAATCCTTTGTCATATATGTTATAAATAGTATTCCAGTTTTTCATTTGCATTTTAATTTTTTACACTTTATATTTCTGAGTCTATTTTTACACAGTCCAAGAAAGATGAATGGTTAGCTACAAATACTTCAGAATCCAGCAAATGCATGATGAAGTTGACATTCCTTTGTGAAAACTAATTCTCTTAGACAAGATTCTGCATATATTTATTTGTCATTAAGATAGAGAAATAGATTGCATCAATACTTTTGAGCATAGTGAAGATTTTTCTCGAGGAATATTTCTGCATGTGTTTTAGAATTTTAATTAAGGATTTCTCAAATCTCCTAAATTAGGGCTTAAGTTGATAGTGATGAAATATTTCAAAGAAGTTGTGAACAGTTTCCCACTTTCACTAAAATAAGAATCTCCATTTCATCATTTTAAAATTGTTTGCATCACATGCCTTATCAGTATAAGTTCTCAGAATTCATTGCAAAATATATACTCAGGGAAAAGTATATTGAACTATCTATTGCATGTGAACAAATTAAAACTTGGATAATTATACTAAAATATTGATATTAATTATAGAATGTTTGGTAATAAGTGTTTTTTTTTTCTGACAGTGTTTCCAGAGCAAGATCAATTTTCTTTTGATGTCATTCATGATTTATGACAATTACATCATATTGTCAGAATCTTGGAGAATATTTATCCTATTTTCTATGGCATAAGCCAAGTATTTAAATCATACAAAAGTTATTAAGAAATATGTGCCTCCTCAAATTGTTTGTGATCCCTCAGAGAATTTGTGACCTGCTCTGATTCTGGTAGTGGTGTTAAATAGCAGGCTTTATTTGAACGTAGTAACCAAATATGCTTATTGATCTCATACAGAACATACCATGAGTAATCCAGTCTGCCAACTTGAAGGATAGGAGAAATCAATAAAACTTTCAAATTCTTATATAATTTTGAACCAATTCTGACACCAGGTAACAGTAAGTATAAGACAGTTAAGAGAGGAGTAGCTGTGTTTCAAGTCTTCTTCCTCTGCTTATAAATATTGGCCACTATAAACGCAGATATAATCTGAAAATAAGAAACTGATGTAAAGTTTACATGTGGTACAATAAGCTTACCGATTCATAGTTTTGGAACAGTGAGGGTTGTGACACAGATGTGTTCTTCTCTGAACTCAGATTGAATTTGTGGTTATTCCCAATCTCTTTAGTACTTAATTACGCTCAATTTCTTGATTTACATATGCCAGTTTTCTTCCAACTAGAGAGCAGGCTCCCTAAGAACAGTTACCACATCTTATACTTCTTTTGTGTCCCGACATTTGCTAACAGTCTAGGACACCTGTTAAATGGTTAACAAATCTATAACTAGTCAAAATTCTTTTGCAGATGTTTGCTATCATTTTAGGTGGAAGAGTAATCAGGTAACACTGGATTCAGATTACACAGTGACCTCTTTATCAAAGCAAGAAGCGTGCCTTAGCTGTATTAGTTTGCCCATTCTCCTGTATTGTCATTGCGTCCACCCTGGGGTAGGAGTTTGATATTTTTCTATTGATGTTTGAACTTGTCTGTACTTTAGGCTCTTTGCTAGAAAGAATGAGAGGAGCAGTTTCTTAGAATTATTGAAAACCTAGAATTTTAGCCTTAATCAGCATTGTAGTCTTTTCATGGAATCTGTTCAATCCCCTTTATAGACAAATATCTTTTATCAACACAAGATTCTGAAATTAATATTTTAAGAAAATGTATCTCTTTTCCAATTTGAAACTTGAAAATCACACAATTTATTTAAAAGAAGAGTTTATGGCATTAAATTTATCTTTCTTCAGGTTGTTTGAAGGAAGGAGATCATAGTGCTGGTATAAAGGAAAGATTAGAAATCTGGATTCTATCTTGAGGTTTTCCAGAAACTACAATAAATAGCTCTAGACCTTGAATAAAAATGTGTGTGTGTGTGTGTGTGTGTGTGTGTGTGTGTGTGTGTTGGGTGGGAATATGGTTGGGGGATATGTTGGATAGTGCTTCTAAATTCCCTTCCACTGTTAAAATTTGAATTCTAGGATACCCATTTTGTATTTTAATGAATTTATTCAAGGCATTATATGGAATTAAACTTCTGAATTTATTATTTTTAAGTCCTATAGCTGTCTCCAATCACTTACCCACTTGGAGATATTTCCTCATTTTAATATAAAGAGATTGGCCAATCTGTCTCATAGGATTCTTGGAAACAGGGAAGTTCATGCATGTAAAACTTTAAAAAATGATAAAGATCTAAATAACAATGTTTTTGTTACCATCACTATCTTTGCACTTAACACACACATATACACACGTTTACATGTATTTAAAGCAGTTGCCCCATAATATAAAATCCTCATTTTCTGCTCACAGCAACCTGACTTACGGTAGCCTATGCCTAGAAATTATACAGGCTGACAAAATTTCAGTGTGTGCTCACTTGTAAAGACTAACACTGAGTAAACGTCTTCCCCACTACCTAATAAATGTTTCTGAGCAGATTGTTGAACTACTATCAGCTGGAGTTGCTGACAGTCACTGGAATCTTCCAACCTCATTAATTATGTGTTCAAATAATTTGGCACCTTAAGAACTTCTAATTATGCCCAGATCCCAATCTTAATTTCTCAGTTTATTATGATTTCTTCATTATGTCCTAACTCTCTGAGTAAGCAGCTTATCTCCCAATATCTCCTCTTCCCTAACAGATGTTCTTTCTAAACAGATGTTGGCACTTCCTAGGAAGGAGTCATCCTTGTCTGAAGAGAAATGTTAATTGACTTAATCATGTGGAAAGCTTTAGAGAGAAGTATCATGTCTTTCTGTCCAAATCTGCCTCTTCACCCACTCCCAGTGAAAATCAAAACAGACAAACAAATAATAAAATAGAGGTAGCTCTTTCTCCTTTCACCTATTTATCCCTCTTTCTCTTCATCCTTCCCTCCCTCTACTCCTTTCTCCTTTTAAGATACTTTTTCTAGTTTAAGCTAATAGAAGAATTCAATCCATAATTAAAAATCTGATTTAAAAGTTGGAAAATTGTACTGAAATATTCTCCTCTTCAAATGTATACAGTCAATGATAAAAATAAAATAACAATAAACAATAAAATAATATAATTTAAAATTAATTGAGTTTATAGCTTCCTTTACATCTCCATTGTTTATGTGGGGTGAGAAATCCATGACAGATCCTGAAAATTAAGAAATCTTCTATGAATTCTGAGAATTTCTCAATATGTATAGGCTTTTTCTAATGTCATAGGATGAAACAAAAACGATGCAAAGAACTATCTAAAGCAACCTCCTCATTTCATCGATAGAAAAAACTAAAGTTCTGATAAATCTAATGGCTTACTTATGGATACAAACTAGTTGTTGGCAGATCTATAGAGAAAACACATTTATGTTTCCCAGCTGTTTAAAAATTTTATTTGGAAATTTGTGAATTAAACTAATTGTTCATTTAACTTGATACTATCATTCCCGGTCCCTAGAAAGACATTTAACACATGGTATATGTTCATTAAGTATTTGTTTTTAAACAGATATGTTTTTGTTCTATTAACAGCTTTCTCATTGAGAGGCATTATTGAAATGAAGTTGCCGGTTAGGGTTTGGATACCATAACTGTCTGGGTTCAAATTCTGGCTGCTCCACTCAACAACAGTGTGATCTTGCGCAAATGGCCTAAATTCTCTGTGCTTCCATTTCCTAAATTTCCCTAAAATGAGGATAACAATAAGAATATGCCTTAGATTTTTATGAAGAGTAAGTTAAAGTACTTGGAACAATGCTTGGCCAACACATAGTAAACATTAAAAAAACATGAGGTATTATTCTTGCTTTATGAACTAGTAAAACACATTTTGTAGGAATGAAGGTATAACTTTCCTTTAATGAATGTGTTATGTAAAAATCTAAACATAAACATATAATGAAGGTTATGAGGATGGGATGGAGTGGGAGTAAATTGCTTATTTCTTTTACAAATAAATCTTTACTGGCAAAACTATTGAATTTAAGTTTCATTTAGTTGGAGAGCATTTTTGGCGAGTCTCTTTGAGTGCATTCTTTATTTTTTTAGTAACATAACCCAAAATCTAGAAGTGATTTTAGAGTTTCTATTATCTACTTTCACCTCCCAGAAATATTAGATATGCCTCACTCTACAGAAAAGTTAGTATAACAAACTATTGAATCAATGAGTAATTATGTATTTTGGATATTAACCCCTTATCAGTCTTACCATTTGCAAATATTTTCTTTAACTCAGTAGGTTTTCTATGAGTTTTGTTGTTGGTTACCTTTGCTGTGCAAAAGTTTAATTAGGTCCCATTTAAAAATTATTGCTTTTATTTTCTTTCCTTTAAGAGACAAGATCCAAAAAGAATATTGCTACAGTTTATGTCAAAGAGTCTTCCTTCTTGTTTTCTTCTAGGAATTTTATGGTTTCTGATACACTTAGATCTTTACATTATTTTGAGTTTATTTTTAAATATGGTGTTAGAGAATGTTTTAATTTCATTCTTTTACATGTAGCTGTCCAGTTTTCCCAGCACCACTCTTTGAAGAGACTGTCTTTTCTCCATTGTATGTTCTTGCCTCCTTTGTCATAGATTAATTGACCATAGGTGTGTGGATTTATTTCTACACTCTCTATTCTGTTGCATCCACTTATGTGTTAGTTTTTGTACCAGTACAATACTGTTTTGATCACTGTAGCTTTGTAGAATAGTCTGAAGTCAGGGAGTGTAATTCCTCTAGCTCTGTTCTTCTTTCTCAAGATTGTTTTAGCTATGTAGGGTCTTTGTGTTTTCATACAAAATTTAACATTATTTGTTCTAGTTCTGTGAAAAATGCCTTTGGTATTTTGATAGAGATTTCATTGAGTCTATAGATTGCCTTGGGTAGTATGATCATTTTAACAATATTAATTCTTCCAAGCCATGAACAGGGTATATCTTTCCATCTGTTTGTGTTATCGTCAATTTCTTTCATCAGTGAAAGAATAATTATAAATAAGGAAAAAACAGATGAGATAAATTTAATGTAACTTTGGTTTGGATACACCCTGTTGCTGGGAAATTAGGAGGAAGAGAAGTTTCTTTATCTCTTTTGCAGCTCTTATTAAGATTTTAAGAGGGCATGTAGAATTTCAAAGAAATATTGGTATTTCTGTAAAATTAATCAGTCTATTATCAAGGGAGATGCTAAAATATTGATTCTCATCATTGTGAAGAAATTTATTATAAGTGTTTTCTCCAATAGGTAGACAAAAAGGTTAGATATTTTACTTTAAAGCCAACACTCCAAAATGTGGAAGCAAGGGGTAAGATTAAGATTCATAAAGCAATTGATTAACGAGTGAAATGATTATGCCTTGCTCTTTGTATTTTAAAAATCTTTAATACTTTTAAGGTCAGATTTATTGAGGCATAAATTTCATATTATAAAACTTAATCTCTTTTAAGTGTACAGTTTAATGAGTTTTGACAAATGTACACCACCATTTCAGTCAAGAAGCAGACCATTCCCATCACCCACCAAATCTTCCTTTGTTTGGGAATATGATAAGTCTACAGATCAGTTTGGAGAAAATTGATGTCTTAACAAGTTTGAGTATTTCCAGGAATGAACACACTGTTGGGAATTTTTGGTAGTATTCAGCATATAAATCTTGCACTTACTTTGTTAGATTCATCTCTAAATATTTCACATAAAGTATTTCCATTACATTTAGTATCTGATGATTTCAGACTGTGGTGGTCATTAGTTACACTCACCAGTACTCCAGTTCTCCTTTTATTGGACTTTTGTCACATTTGTCCTTTACTGCTTTCTTGAAGACATGGCTTGCTTTGGCCACTATACATTTCTAAGCAGAAGTCTTTAAGAGCTAGTGGGCAATTCACCCCTTCCAATTGCCACCAGCATGGAAAAATTGTAGGAAAATGTTGCATGTTTATGCTGTGTGTACATGTCAGGGTGATTGAAATCTAGGGTATGCAAAATGGGAGGAAGCCTGGAAAAGCAGTGGTTAAGATTATGGAGACATTCAGTATCATTTCAAAGCAATGGGGGAACTTCTGAATATTTGTAAGCAGGGGAATGGAGTGGCCATAGCTGAGCTATGGAATGACAAATCTAGGATAGGAAGGGTTAAATTGAAAGGGAAGAGCCCCTAATGGTACCTATTTAGGAAACTATTCCACTAGTCTGTTGATGAGGAGGGTCATCTATGTTTGTAATAGAGCAAATGGAAAGGGAAAAAAAACAAAAATGAGACACATAGAGAGAAGAAACAGTAATTCATATCTGGTTGAATGTAGTAAACAGAAGAGGGAGAATCTTTCAGGGAAGAACTTCTGTGGCAGTATTGTAGTGGACTCTTCTTTTTAGGGAACTGTTTGGAAAATATGTATGTTTCTATATCAATGTAGAGGCAGCTATTGTGGGACAGTCGCCTTGTCAGAATCTTCATTTTTGCCAGTATCTGAGATGGGGTTCATACTTTCTCCATGTCATGGTTTGAAGGGAAAGAGGGGGGAGTGCTAGAGAGATAATCTTTTACATTCCAAGATTCAGTAAGAAATAGCTTCCTGATCTACTGGATAAAGACAGTAAGGGCACTTCATGTGTTCTGCTCTTTCTCCTGGCACTTGAAAGTACTCTGTGTGCAGTCAGGAACTGGCTGTCTTTGGCATATTTCTAACTTTGAATCTAGGACTGCATATGAGACTGAGTTTCATTTTTCTTACTTTCAAATCAGGGTTATGTTTTTCAAAGTCTACTTCAGGTTGCAAACACAGGAGACAAAGTGTGGACATAACTGTGTTTATTCTTACTGGAGAATGAAGATTTGGTGCTTTTCCAACCTTACTTCCTCATGTGAGAAACAAATAGATTTTCAACAGTATAAATGTCCTCTCTCTCCTCTGTTCTGCCCAGATTCTGTAGAACTTAAAGCTGAACTGCCTGTGAGAATGACTATGATCTGCTGCCCATTTTCTGAGCATTGGTTTTGCTGTCTGGTGCATGGAATTTTCTCCTTAGATTTTGGAATTACAGTGCTCTAGTAATGCCCTAGAGCATAGCCTTCCTGCAGCTTATCCATTTTGCCTCTTAGGTCCCTGTGCTTTGAGATACATTCATACACAATGAAGTAGTTTGCACATATCTTGTGTTATCTTTCTGTTAGCTTGGAAAACACACACATTAGAGAAAAGCAGCCTCACTGTAAGCTTTACAATTGTCAGCTCTGTCAGCATTGTATGCCCTGAGGACTGATCTGACCACAACCAGTATGCTGCTTGGGTTTAGCTTGGGGAAACCATATCTGTGTTTTACCTTTTTAAATGAAGACTTGTAGTAAAAAAATATGGTTATTCAATAATCTAAATACACCTGTTAGATAAGAATATATACACCAGAGTCTAAGGCAGTCATGGAGCTAAGTTTAGTTGCTTTTCTTTACTGTTGAGAAATGTATAAAGAATGACTTTGGAAGTAGCCTAGCTAGGGACAAGTAACTTCAAATAATCATTAGAATAATACTCATCAAAACAAAGTAGGCCTTCTCCCTTGCATTTTCTCATAGAATTTAGTGAATAATAATAATAATAATAATAATAATAATAATAATAATAAAATATACGGTGGAAACAGTATCCCCAGCTGAGTGTTAAACTCTGTTGTTAATTTAGTATATTTTAAAAATTGAGAAGAGGGCTGCAGCTGCCTGCTGTGTCTGCCAAGTGGTGTCCGGATACCATAGTGGATTTAGCCAATTTACAGAAAAACTCACCTGTAGGCCAGGTTTTTTCATGGACTCTTTCTTCCTATTTTTTCTGTTTCTCTCATTCCTCTTGATCTCTGGCCTCTCAATGTACCTCTGTACATCTTTTTTCGTGTTGACCAATTCTTAAATCTCATTCCCTTTTTCCTAAGTGATAAAATGGTGGTGATTTTACCTGCTGTCATATAAAACTCTTTTGAGATATAATCCGTAGGTATTACTTATACATATTATGCTTGATATGTTTATTTGCCCATTTTGGTATTCATTTCAATTTGAGTTTTATGTCTTTGGATGAATGTAGGACATTCGAGTGCCATTTAGCGGCTTTTTCCTGAAACCCCTAAGCACCAGATTTCCTCCTATATAGGAGTGGCCATAGCAGTAGCAAGGTCTTTATTAATAACTAACTTACTGCTAAAAATAACTTACTAGATTAAGCACTGAGGAAAATGGAAACTGACAAATTCGGTATCAAAATATAAATCTAACATAGGTATGTGTTTGTCGTAACATCTGTATATGTTTGGAGGCTGACAAAAGAAGGTTGTTACCTAGAGATTATTGTGGTTATTTGACTTTAGCTGAGAATATTATTAGACTCTGTGAAGTACAAGTGTTATCAACTGTAAGCACTTGTAGACCCAGGAGCCGTGCCATCAGGTTTCAATTGTCTAGGCATAGGAATAAATGTGAACTTCAAAGGAAACTTTCATGTGAAGAAGAAATTTGAGTGAACAGAAAAATAATGGACTGGAGAAGGCCGGGTTTCAGAAGGAAGAGTAATACACCACCATTTCATCTTCCATGAGGGATCATTAGGAGATGTTAAGAAAAAATTTGAAGTTAGAATTTCTGGGCACATGAATGTTGAGTACAATTTGCTGATTATAGATTCTGCTATTACTATCTTAATCAATGGGTAACTTGGATAGCTGTATATGTAGCCTTAACACTTATGAAGATATAAATACTTTTATTTTATTTTATTTTTACTTTTATTTATTTATTTATTGAATTTTATTTTATTTATTTTTTTATACAGCAGGTTCTTATTAGTTACTCATTTTATACATATTAGTGTATACATGTCAATCCCAATCTGCCAATTCATCACACCACCACCACCCCCCCGCCTGCCCGCCACTTTCCCGCTTTGGTGTCCATACGTTTGTTCTCTACTTTTAAAGCTTAGCATTCTCCTAGTAGATCTGGTAGACAATGGAATATATGTCTGTAGGACTGAACTTACAAAGTTGCTTAACTTATATGAGGGAGTAACTTAGGTGCTGAGAGAAGCTGGTTCACATTTTCCTTTCTTTTTCCTGTACTGTATATCAATATAGAGGGTGCAGTTTACCACTCAATTAGGCACGGCCCCTCCCCAGTGGGTTTAACACTAAAAGTAAATGGGTTTCCAATCAGACTGGTGTTGCTCATTCACAAAAGGAAAATAATTTCAAATTGGAGCATGTGTCTGTGCAAACTCATGCTGCTGATAACATACAAAAAAAGAGGTTTAGTTCACACGTTTTTTATTGCCACACAGGGATACAAATGAGAAAATTAGGCTATAAGACTGGATTGAAGTTTCAATATATGAGCATTTTTTAAAAAGTGTCCATGAAACAACATTCTGACATTTTTCCCTGGCTTTGCTGTCCTGTTGGGTAGCAACATGCTCTCCCTACAGCAAACAAGCTTGATGCTATTAGTGCCACAGGGCTCATCCCATGTGGTATAGATCTGTCTCATTTCTCTGAAATGTGCTCTCTTGCATTCCAAAATCCTTCCTTTGTTTCCTCTAAAGAAATCGTTTCTAATTTGAAAACCTTTGTAGATGGAATCCATATATCTTTTTACTATTGGTGGGTAAGGAGCTCTCTTCTTTGGATACTGGATAATAATAGATTTTGTGGGTATGACAGCAATATGGCCAGATTCTCTGTGAAAAGAATTGCTTTCATGCTGTTCTTTGAAAGAAGAATAACAGCCTTTGTTATTGAAGGAATTGCTTCTTTTCATCAAAAATTCTGAAGTATCTAATTGACTCTGAGGATATTCCCTTTCTGTCCATGCTGAGATTCTGCCTCTAGCCCAGGTGTTGAAACTGCACATGTCCACTACACCAGACCAGAAGCATTATTTTTCAAATAGTTTCTTACTTTTTAGCATCAAAACTGAAGATATGACCACAAATAATAACTCTTCTTTGTGTAATAGTTTAAAAATGGAGAGGCATTTCTGGCTAAGATGGTATTCTACATTTTGAACATTTTTTTAAGGGGGGATGAGAAGCAGATTGTCATTGATTATTCATAATATGTTCTTAGGAGTTTAATAAGCACAGTGTTCTAGAAAACACAGCTTTGGAAGGGTCACATTGCCTGGCCACATGTTATATATTAAGGAGAATTAATGCGATTGGAGATAATTTCTGCTATGGTGTTACTGCTGCTTGTTAGTGCAAGAGCTGGAGGGTACGTGAACTAAATGTTCCTTAGTTCACAGGGTGGTGCATGATGCATTTTCTTGGCTCTCCCCAAAAAGCCATAAATTGATTGAATGAGCTGAAGAAGAAATCCAAAAGGATTTTCAGAGGGCAAGTACTCATTGGGGGCTATTCTTGACCAAATGGCTACTTGGCTGTGTTATCTGAACATCACATAATCTCTAATTGCTCCAGTTACTTCATAGGTCAAGTACAACCCAGTCTGTGTCTACATGACACCATTGCAACTATTTGAAATCAAAGCATTGTCTCAAAATGAACTCAACTGATTTTGTTTTTCCCTTGAGTTGACAGTTTTGTTTGGGTGTTGTATAGACAAAGCCTCAATAATCAGCAGTAAAACCTCAGCCATTTAAACTCTACTGATTCATAATTTGTGTTATTTTGACCTGGGTGGATCTAAAGTTTATCTTAGTACAATCTGTTAAGGACAATTAATAAAATTAATATGCTAGTAGTATAAACCAAATGAGACTGCAGAGGAGATTGGATCAAGATGGAAAAATGAGCACATGCTCCTATTTTTCCTTCCACCTCAAATCCTTAAACAGAGGAAATATTTAAATATTTAAAAATAATAAGTCCATAATAACATTGTAAACTAAAGAGAATGACTATAATAAACATATGAAATCAGTTGACTGAGGAAACTATAGCCCTCCAAGTGCATAAGAGGATAGTGCAAAATATATGGGGTGCTCTCTAGGGGACCTCTACACTTTAAGGACATTGGATCCAAGGGGCAGAGAGGTCCCTGAGAAGAATCAAAGCAGTTGGTTGGGGTGTCAAACTGACACAAGCTGGTGAATTGCTCCACAACCAATTCCAGAGTTCCAAGCCACTGATATTTTTTCTTGGCATAGTGAGTGTGAGGATTTGGGTCAGAGAAGAGGGCTGGTCCTTGGTGGCTTATGATACCCAGGTAGGCTAGAAAGCCCTTACTCCTGTAAAATGATTTGCTGGTACTCCCTGGTTGGGTAGCTTGTCCTACTCCTTTCCCATGGGGGAAGAACCACAGTAAATATGCAGTCATAAGCATACAACGAAATCATCAGGCATTAGTGACAGTGAACTGAATAAACATAACACCTGAAAAAAGAAAGCCAATGAAGCATGCAGGAAAAGGCTTTGAATAAGTATAAATAATATTCCCAGTGGGATGAGAGACTATATCTTGGAGATAAAAAGACACTTTGGAGATAAAAAACAATATAATTGAATAATAATTGGGAACTTCCCTGGTGGCACAGTGGTTAAGAATCCGCCTGCCAATGCAGGGGACAAAGGTTTGAGCCCTGGTCTGGGAAGATACCACATGCCACGGAGCAACTAAGCCCGTGCACCACAACTACTGAGCCTGTGCTCTAGAGCCCGTGAGCCATAACTACTGAGCCTGTGTGCCACAACTACTGAAGCCTGCATGCCTAGAGCCCATGCTCTGCAACGAAGAGTAGCCCCCGTTCACCACAACTAGAGAAAGCCCACATGCAGCTATGAAAACCCAATGCAGCCAAAAATAAATAAATAAATAAATTTATTTTTTAAAAAAGAAAAATAATTGAATAAACTTAATAGCAGGTATATATAACTCACGCATGAATTAATGAGCTGCAAGATTAAGCAAAAATAATTCTAGAATATAGCATAAAATAACAAATAGATGGAATCTATGAAACAAAAGTTAAGAGGTAAGCTGAAGTTTAAATATCAGTGCTATAGAAGTTTCTAAGAATGAAAAATAATCGAAGGAATGATAGAAAAAAAATTTCTAGAGATCAAGATAGACATGAGCCTTCAGTTGGCCTGTGAGTGCCGAGCTAGGTGAATGAAAAAAGACCCACGTGCAAATAGATATATTGTGGTGAAATTTCAAAACTAAGGAAAAAGATACAATTCTAAAGATTCAGAGAGTAAAAAACTATATTTCTTACGAGAAATGGAAATCAGATTAACATTAGACTTCTCATTGGCAACGTTGGACGCTAGAAGGAAGCGAAGAAATACCTTTAGAGTTTATAGGGAAAATAATTTTAGATTCATAATTCTATATATCCTTAAGCTAGTTTACAATTTACAGGGATAGGAATTTGAGATTTATATATTTTTAAGATTTACAAAGCCTCAGAATGTTTACTAACCACAGAAACATTCTAAAAGAAGTACTAAAAGGTTAAGCAAAGTGAAAGAAAAACAATACAAGGGAATAATGTGGAGTACAAGAAATAATGATGATAATTGTAGTCATAATTACTTAAACAAGGATTTGTTTGGCACATACTATTTTTCAGGTACTGTGTTAGGAGCTATTCATTGATAGAATGTTTGAACATTCACGTTACAAATGTAAGAAGAAATATTGGAAGACCGAACATAATATGTATATCTCTCAAATCACTAAAGGAAAAGAATGAAATGAGAAAATTTAACCAATTCTACAACAGCAAGAAAGGTACATGAGAAGCAAACAGAGGCATGACTTATTAAAAAAAAAAAGATAGAAGGAACAAGGCCAAATATATTAAAACATATAGTCATAATCACATTAAAGTTATAATCATATTAAAAGGTTACATTCTCCCAGTGAAAGGTAAGGATTCAGATTAGTTTTGAAAAAGAGACGTCAGGTTACTTGATACATCTGACTTAAACCTTGCTAGCTTCATTTGTGTTCTTCAGCCATTTCCTTCCCTCTGAATACACCACTCACGTCTATATGAAATCATGGCCACTGCCTTTGTGGAGTCTAGAGAAAGAGTAATATCTCAAAAAGAATTTTGCCAGATGGAGTTGAGTGCAGTCTGATAGGTCAAGACCAAGAGACGAAAAAAGTTTTTGAGAGAGCTGCAAAGTATCATTAGCATGGATTAAAAGAAAGAGTGACAGTTTAAGACTTAGAAAGACCTTTTGATCCTCTAGCTTTCTACAGACAGGAAACCGGTGGAGAAAGAGACTTATCAATCAATGATGGCATATTCTCCAATGCCCTCTTCATATACCGCCAAAGAAGAGGGAGAACATCCCAAAGAATGGAGCTAGTAGCCAAGGAAAACAATGGACTGGAAAGTTTCTCCTAAGAAACAGGACTTGGGCCTAATTGAGAGATTTTCTATCCCACGGTAGGGCATTCTATCCAGAGTGATTTAGAAGAGCTATAGACCCGTGACTGCTATTGCCTTTCATTCTTCCCCTTTTGAAATGGTGGCGCTTATTGCAGTTATCCTGTCTCTATCCCACCATTTATGATGGCTATATGGAAGAGTGGGGGGCAAATAACTTATCTTTATAGCTTCACAGTTGTTTAGATCAAGAGCAACTACACATGGATCCAATCTAGATCATAAGATCTGGGACTTCATGCCTAATGTTGTTATCAAGACGTTTTGGGATGTCTTGGAGGGGTGAGTTTTTCCTGTAGGAGAGAGTGAATAATTTTGATCAAGTGGGTGGGCTGCGGTTAAGTTGGATAATTGTTTTCAATTTTCACTCTTTCTCTGTACCATACTACCTTGCAGTACCTCCCTGTGGAGTAGTCATTGAATTTGGACTTAGTCACAGAACATGCTTTTTAGTGGTGTGGTACAAGCAGAGGGTTTAAATTTACTTGTATTGTTTTGATAGCTTCTTGTGTTTCTACCATGTGCTATGAGAATAAGGTACCTCAAGTAGGTACTGATTCCTAGAACGAGACATGTAGAATGATCTTTGAACCCAACCCACAATCTTGTGGGTCAAGAATATCCCAACAAAGAACAGAGAGCTACAGCCAACCTTCAGACCCATGAGTGAGAAATGAGAACCTGTTGTTAGAAGGTGCTCTGAGTTTTGGAGCTGATTACTATGCAGTATTATTGCACCAGAGATGGAATATAATGGGAATTGGTAGAAAGAGTAATTAACAGATGTATCTGTTAAAATGGGCTAGGTTATACTGTGACAACAAACAGTCACACTATCTCAGTGCCTTAGAACCACAAAGGTTTTTATGTGACTCATGCTGTATCTCCATTGAGGGTTGGCTGTGGCTCTAATTGAGGACCCAGGTGGATGGATCAGCTACAGTCTAGAACACTGGTGGTCTTATGGCTAACGGGGAAAACGCGGATGGCAAAGCATATGCTGATTCTCAAAGCTTCCAGCCAAAAGTAACCAATGACAATTCTGTTCACATTTCATTGCCTTAGAAAATAACATAGCTACTCCTGAGGACAATAGGGTAGAATTGTATAATCTTCCCCTGCCCCCCCCCACCCCCCGCCCTGGGAAGATCAGATGTAACAGGTTAATAACAAGTTAAAAAGAACAAAACCAAATTGCTATGCTAAATGCATTCTAAATCGCCTCTGCATAGATTCTGTCAGTTGGCATAAAAATATGTCAATTATTATCGTGATTACAAGAGAAAAAAACTCTTACGGTAAAGTAACTTCAACTTCCTTCATGTAATTGCAACATATATTGTGGCATGTTCTACATTATGTTGAAGTTTGGGGACTGAAAGTAAAACCCTCAGTATACCCGTTCGGTCTTTAAAAGCTTTCTGAATCTTCAAGAGCTATCAATTGCATGCTTTTTATGGTAGAAAGAGTACTGGTTTTTGAGTATTCAAATTCTGCTTTTTTTTCCTTGTTTGAATCCTTCGAATCTGTCTGCATAACAGTAAAATTGGGGAGAATAATACCTCTACTTTCTTGCATATCTGTAAGGATGAAAAAGGCTTTACTTAAAAGGTCTGAATATTGGTGTGCTCAGTAAATGATAACTGCTGCTGTTGTTGCTTTTCTTGGTGGTATTGTTCCTATCCAGGAAATTCATACTTGGTTATTTTATATATATATATATATATATATATAAATATTTATGCCATTCAAGTAGACGACAGTAACATGAATCTTCTTTAGTATAGTGGTACTCAAGACCCAAATAATTGCAGCCAGACCCTTGAGGTTTTGAACTGTTTGTCTATTTATTGTTGGGGAAAAAGGAAGAAATTTAAGATACTTTTCTATAAGAATAATTCTTATGGAGATAATCATTTGGAAACTACATTATCATTGTTGATGAGAACTAGAGGAACTTGAGTTATATTTTTAAAAATCTATAGAACAGACACTTAAGATATATTTGAACCAGTCATGAAGTTGTATTATCGTGATGATCCAGCATCATTCCAAGGAGTGTACTCAGATACATATCCCTTAAAAGGCAGCATGTACTGTTTTCACAGCTGGCATATGTAAAATTTTGTCAGATTCCTTAACAATGTTGTTTCTTCTCTTTTTTCTATTATTTGACGTCTAGGCAAGATAAACTATGGAGCTCAAAATCCAGAAAGTTTTTGCTCAGAAGAAACCCTGGAAAGCCCAGCATGCTGATTGTGTCTTCTCTTTTGAACTCAGGGGGAATTCACATGGTCAATGTAGTGTGAAAAGAAAACTCTTTTTTAGGGAGGCAGAAGATTTGCCTGAGATTTAGGAAGCTTTGCCCCTTGGGATGTGACATGATAAGAGCTGGGTCACCTCTGGAAAGGCTTCTCATGAAACCAGCCAATCATGTACTACTCAGCACCGTGCTAGGAGCGGTGGGGTGTACAGAAGCGTGAGACTTCATGGATTCCATCTTTAAGTAGCTTCCAATAGAGATGAAAAGTTAGAATAATAAATATTTATGCAAAACTCTAATGTAATACTGTGTCAAATTGAGCAAATGTGCTATAAAAATTCAGAGAAGAGTACAGTGAAGGCTTGGAAGAGAAGTGAAGTATCAAGTTAACCTTGGACAATCCATAATGTTCCAAGTTATGGGAAGATCATGGCCAATGATAGGGAGGTGGGGAATAGCCTGCTTGGTGAAAAAGTGAGAAAATCAGGGTAAATAGAAAAGAGGGCTGAGAACCTGGGGAAATTCATCTGGATAGTATGTCTTGAGAGTCACAATGTTTCGGAATTGAGATAGAGAAACTTAAGGAGAGAAGGTGGAGTGAAAAGTGCAATGGTGTTGAAGTCAGGAAACCTAGGATCAAATTTTTGTTCTGCTTCCAAGTAGCTTAATAAATAGGAATATATGATCTTTATTGTCATGGATCTCAAGACTGGCAGCAAACACATACATTAAAATAACACATTCTTGGGCTTCCCTGGTGGCGCAGTGGTTGAGAGTCCGCCTGCCGATGCAGGGGACACGGGTTCGAGCCCTGGTCCAGGAGGATCCCACATGCCGCGGAGCAACTGGGCCCGTGAGCCACAACTACTGAGCCTGCGCGTCTGGAGCCTGGGCTCCGCAACAAGAGAGGCCGCGATAGTGAGAGGCCCGCGCACCGCGATGAAGAGTGGCCCTCGCTTGCCGCAACTGGAGAAAGCCCTCGCACAGAAACGAGGACCCAACACAGCCAAAAATAAATTTAAAAAAAAACAAAAAAACAAAAAAAACACATTCTTGGACAAATACATATTTAAAATTATGATGAAATCTGAGGGACAAAAAGGTGAGTTTGAGGCACAGTGCACAGAGAAGAACAGTGTGAGCCTGAGGAAGTAGGTCTTGGACCTAAATCATGTTACATACAGTGGATTTCATGCTAAGAGTCATGGAAAAGTCATTTTATTAAGCTAGCAATGGGTGATCTGATTAGGTTTGCAAGTTTTGTTGTTGTTATTAAAGTTTTATTTATTTATTTTTTAGAGACGTTTTAGGTTCACAGCAAAGTTGAACAGAAGGTACAGAGATTTTCTATGTATCCCCGGCTGCTACAGCAGTGGGTATATGTATAGCTTCCCATATTATCAACATCCCCCCTCCAGAGTGGTACATTTGTTGTGATTGATGAACCTACATTAACACATTATATTCACCCTAAGTCCATAGTTAACATTAAGGTTCACTCTTGGTGTTGTAGGTTTTATGGGTTTGGACAAATGTATAATGACATGTATACAACATTATGTTATCATACAGAGTATTTTCACTGCCCTAAAAATTCTTTGTGTTCTACCTATTCTTCTTTCCCCCACCCCTAACCCCTGACACCCACTGATATTTTTACTGTCTATATAGTTTTGCCTTTTCAGAATGTCATGTAGTTGGAATCATATAGTATGCAGCATTTTCAGATTGGCCTCTTTCACTTAGTAATGTGTGTGTTTACAGTTTTTTCATGTCTTCCCATGACTTGATAGCTCATTTCTTTTTAAAGTTGAATAATATTCCATTGTCCGGATGTACCACAGTTTATTTATCCATTCAGATGAAGGACATCTTGATTGCTTCCAAGTTTTGGCAATTATGAATAAAGCTGCTGTGAACATCCATGTGCAGTTTTTGTGTGGACATGTTTTCAACTTCTTTGGATAAATACCAAGGAGCTGGATTGTATGATAAGAGTATGTTTAGTTTTGTAAGAAACTGCCAAACTAATTTCTAAAGTTTTTGTACTATTTTGTGTTCCCAAGAGCAGTGAATGAGAGGTCTTGCATCACATCCTCCCCAGCATTTGGTGTTGTCATTGTTTTGGGTTTTGGTCTTTCTAATAGTTGTGTCGTGGTATCTCGTGGTTTTAATTTGCCTTTCCCTGATGACAGATGATGTCGAGCATCTTTTTATATGCTGATTTCCCATCTGTATATCTTCTTTGGTGAGGTATCTGTTCAGGATTTTGGTCCATGTTTAAATCAGGTTGTTTGTTTTATTTTTGTTGAATTTTAAGAGTTCCTTTTGAGTTAAGAGTTATTTGGGATGATAGTCCTTTATGTGTCTTTTGCAAAATATTTTCTCCCAGTCTGTGTCTTGTCTTCTCATTTTTTTTTTTTTTTTTATTTTCTCTTGTAGAACCAAAGTTTTAAATTTTAATAAAGTCCAACTTATCAATTATTTCTTTCATGATCATGCCTTTGGCATTTATTAGGTTTGCATTTTTGAAAGAGCACTCTGGTTGCAAGATGAAGAAAAGTTTGGAGGGAGATAAAACTGGATACAGGAAGTGGTTGGAATGCCACTATAGGTATATAGGGGGTTACACAGAAAGGCAGAGCATAGCCCCTACTTGATCCTACTTTCCTGGTGACCAAGGAGAGTGTGAATTAACCTGCAGGCCACTAAGGAAATGTCACATTGCCCTGTGGAGTTGTTCAGTACAAAAGGCATCTTGACATTATTTGGAAAAAAAACCCCACTTTTATGCTAATCAGGTATTATTTGCCTACATGAATCACTAACTCTATTCCTATTTTCCTCTCCAGAAGCTTCAGCAAATGAACAGAAACTCTTCTGACTCAATCTTTTCTTTCTTTATTTCCTTGGAATATTGTCATTTTTCTAAAATATACCAAAATTAAAATAAACATGCTGGTATGAATAAAGAAGCAGACTTCCAAAGTAGGATTAGGAGGCACATTAAATCTCACATTTTAAAAATAGAGGTTCATTATCTTCAAACATGCTCTGCCTAACTCACATGTGGTACCAGGAAATTCTTTGCTGGTTGTCCCATCACGTGCGCTTCAGCCTTGGTGGACACACACCAGACACACATGACTCTCGAATCATGGAGTAATCCGAGAGGCCCATGAGGTCATTTTGAGCTTTCTGCTGCCAGGGGTGCATTGTTCTTTACCAAAGAGCTATAAGCCCGAGGCCTACTTGAGATTTAAACAGTTCTTTCTAAACTACTCTATCCTTCTTCTTTTAGGCTCACTCTTTATCCTAATTGAGGTTCATGAAATCTTTTTTTTTTCATTCTTCATTCTTTTAAGTTTCTTCATTTTCAGATTTCTCTTTCCTACTCCTTATGCGGACTTTAATCTCATCCTTTTATATTCTGGTATGGCTGAAGCTTAGGCAAAAACAAGCTATTGATATTTTCAGCAAAGCACGTCCGGGGAGTTTGCCTTTGAAATGTTCCATTTGCTAGGTGATCTTAGAAGGCGGTCATTGGACTGGTATATTACACTAGGTAGTCCTTCAGGGCCAGTCAGAAGCCTTCTGTGTCACTGCTATCCACCTGCACATCCAGAACCAGACTACTTAGTCACAGTCCTTCCTCTGCAAATCGTCTCCTGGAACTACTCTTTGGAAAACTATTGTCATGGGTAGCCAAACTAAAGCTATTTGTAAAGTGGGGTCCACATCTGTATTTTCATGTTAAGTGGAGAACACCTCACACTTCAAAAATCTACAGCTTCATCCTGCCCAACTTGATTTGCTTGGTTGACTCTTATATTAGATTCAAAAGAGCTATGTCTCTTGGAATAAAAATTCACCAGGGTGTGTACAATAAAAAGATCACTGGGAAGAAGCGGGTCGGCGGCTGCGCGCATGCGCGGAGGAGAGCTGAGGGGCGGAGTGGAGGTCGTCGGCCGGGCTCGAGCGACTCGTGAGAAAATGCAGGACTCCAACGCAGACACCGAGTGGAAAGACATCTTACGCAAAAGTGGCATCTTGCCCTCCAAGGGAAGTTTGAAAGATCTGGAGAAGGAGGCAGAAGAGCGGGTCCTTCAGCAGTCCATTGTGAAAACGTATGAAGACATGACTTTGGAAGAATTGGAGGATAACGAAGAGGAATTTAGTGAGGAAGATGAACGTGCGATTGAAATGTACAGGCAGCAGGGACTGGCCGAGTGGAAAGCAACCCGACTGGAGAATAAATTTGGAGAAGTTTTGGAAATCTCAGGAAAGGATTATGTTCAAGAAGTTAACAAAGCCGGTGAGGGCTTGTGGGTCTTCCTGCACCTTTACAAACAAGAGATTCCCCTCTGTTCTTTGATAAATCAGCACTTCAGTGGACTTGCCAGGAAGTTTCCTGATGTCAAATTTATCAAAGCCATTTCAACAACCTGCATACCCAGTTATCCTGATAGGAATCTGCCCACGACATTTGTGTACCTTGAAGGTGATATCAAGGCTGAATTTATTGGACCTCTGGTGTTTGGTGGCATGAACCTGACAATGGACGAGTTGGAGAGGAAATTGTCTGAGTCTGGAGCAATCAAGGCAAGCCTGGAGGAAAACCCTAAGAAACCCATAGAAGATGTGCTGCTTTCCTCCGTGCAATACTCCATCCCCACCAGGAGGGACAGTGGTTCCGAGGATGACTAAGGCTGTGGCCCTGGTAACCTGCTGAACTTTCTTGATGTGATACATCGTCTGAATTTTTTTTGAAAGGAAAAAGTAGGAATGTATACTTCGGTTTTAGCCTTTTATAATTATGTTTCAAATCTGATAGCTCTCAGAAATAATCATTGCTGGGAATCCTTTTAAATTTCTTGGAACTCTCTTTTTAAATTAACAATATTTCTTTAAGAAAAAAATAAAAGCCAGATATTAGTTAAAAAAAAAAAAAAGATCATTGATGTGATGCTTATTGGTTTGTAAATCTGCCAGAATGTAAAGAATGAGATGCTTCTTTCATATCCACCATTGTTTCCATCCTTAACAGAAAAGAAAATGCAAATCTACTCACCAGTACCTATAACAACAGGCAGTTCTGCATTTAATTTTGATTTATTATGTCACACTGTATTTTGATATATTTTTCTTTTATGTTTTAGTATCATCACCTTATGAAAACACTATAGACATCCTATTCTTGTGTGTTCCTGAAATTTATCTTTTGGTCAACCACCGACTCTTCAACAATGTTCTCTACAATGAAGTGTTTTGAGGTCAAACATCTTAAAAAGACATAGAAACAAAAGCTTTGACTTTACACCACTAATGGCTTGTTTCCTGTCTTTTAAAATGAGGAACTCTTAGTTGAGCTTGAACTTAGATATCTGGTCCTATGATATTTTGAGATATTAGTCTGTGAGGTTTTTCCCTCTGTCTTTCCCCCTCATTCCCATTACTTCCTCCTTCCTGTAGGTAGTGGTTGTGTAATCCCTAACCTCAGGGAGGCCTGTGGCAGGACAAACAATATAAATAGTCTGCACATCTTAAGGGCTTAAATGGATGGCAATTACTGGTTATAAAATAATTATCTTAAAGAATCATGAGATGGAAATGAAGTCCCTCTGATGTATCTTTAGTATTTCCTTGGAGAAGGAGAGAGTGGGGTATGTGGCCCCAAGAACACAGTGGACCTGCTCAGGTTTTTGTCAGCATATGGCTAGATCTTCGAGAGCAGAGGCTTCCTGGGGCACCTAGGTTGGTGAGACGATAGGAAACTTTGCAAAGCTTTCTAAGCATGGTAGAAGTAATCAGAGGGTTGATGGACTTGGAAAGGCCAGGCTGAGAGGTTCACTAGACATCTTGGTGATAATCTGTGTACACCAGACCAACTAACTTGTTTAATAGATACCGTAGTTAACCACAGCTTCCCGACCCCTTGGTGCTGCCTAGAGCATCTCTGAATTTTGTCGTGGACCATAAGTTTCCCACTGGCTTATGGGGATGACAACATGAATGTAAATTAAGTTGCTTTATAATACTGTTGATTATTTCTCACATCCTTGAGTTTGTGGCCTGATATTTATATTCTCTGTATATATGGATAGTATTCTCTTAAGTCACTACTCCCATAAGAATTAGATTAAATCTAAGAAATGCAACATCCTAGAGTGTTAAAGGACATCACTCTCTGGGACATTTTGCAAGTGTGTCCTCTTTACACATTAGGTGCTTAGGTATTTTAGTTTTCTTTAGGAGCAAATAGGGAAGTAAGTCACCTTTCCTGAATAACTTCCCTACAGTTCTGGCCATAGGAAACCTAGCAATGGAAGCAACTCCCACCACAGGAACCATCATCTTGGGGCATCTTGGGTCTTTAGAAGAAAGAAAAAGCGGGCATGTTGGCGTCTGGCTTTCAGGATATGTCATCAGGATAAATAAGAAACGGAATTTGTTTTTTAGGAAATCATTTTCATCCATATATTCGCTAAGAGAATCCATGATTTACTTATTATTTTGAATGAACTACCATTTCAATGTATACTTTCCAATATATATATATTTTCTTAAAAGTTGAAATGTGTTTGTGTGTATGTGCATGACATAGCGTTTTCTTTCTGGCTCTTCTCTGTTCTTTTAGCTTCAATGCAAATAGAGAAAGCATAAGGGAAAAATAAAGATGATTGAGAGAGACAGAAATTATTGGCTTCTCTTCTTTCCTACACTTAGAGTGTTGACAAAATGTGTACAGTTTTAGACAGGTCAAATGTTATAACAGAGTATTTAGTTTGGGACTCTTCTATGCCAAGTCAAAATCTGGGCAATTTCTGTTTACCAGTTGACAACTTATGTTTGGATCTGGCTACCAATCCAGATTACACAGTAAGCCTTACCAAAGAAGGCCCTCTCCCTAACACCATCTTTTTAAGAGCCGTGTTGGTGTAAATTAGAGAATGAAGGACTGTTTTGAATTTCTGTTGGATGACGTGGAAAATTATCAGAAAGTCCTTGAGGGGGGCTTGGCAGTAGACTTATACTTTAGCCCTATGTTATTGTGGTTATCGACATCAAACTTTTCTGACTACACATATACGCTCATAGGTACTCATGTGTATACACTTGTATCTGGCATAGGAAATCTCTCAAAGAAATATAAAACAATAAGGAGCATAGGACTGAACTGCTACTCAAAAGTGAGAAAAACCTAGAGGAGAAAATGAAATAGAATCTTTCAAAAGGAAGGAGGGCTACAAGTTATGATTGCTAGATTTACCAAATAAAAATACAGGTTTCCCAGTTAAATTTGAATTACAGGTAAGTTCCAAATATTGCATGGAATATACCTATATTAAGAAAGTAGTCATTGTTTATCTAAAATTCAGGTTTAATGGAAACACGTATTTTATCTGGAAACCTTAGTACAAGTAGGCACGATTTTTGGATAATTTCCTCTTTTGGGGGTAGAAGGTAAGTGGCTACCTCTGAGAAGTCAGATTCAGTGTCCAGAAATTGTGTGACCGTCCCGATAAATTCAAAAAAATCCCATCTTCAGCCTGGGGAGGAGCGTGGGTGAGGGTAAGTGGGTGGGTAAGTGTTTCCTGGTGTGAAGGAATTCCTCTAGATTCTCTAAAGAGAGAAATAAGTCAGTAGCCTGGAGAGCAGAAAAATAGGAGCTTGTTCTTAGAAATGACCTTTCTAGAAGAGAAAGAACAATAACAGCAACAACAACCAAAAAGGCAAAGAGTTTTGAGAGTGATAACCGGATGTGAAAGAATGAAGCAGAAATAGCAAAAATGCCCAGGTTGGTTACCACTGAATTCTGTGCTCTCTATTGCAGGTACTTTCCTGGAGAAACGAGGGAGATTTGGATGGAACTGGATTTCCCAAAACGTTGTAAGTAAGAGTGAATGGAAGAGAGTCTGGGTTTATTTTCTTTCTTTTCTTTTTCTTGATTTGATTATTTCCTTTGCATTCATGTATATTTATACTTAATACATATACCCACATAGTGAAAAGTAGTATAAATTTGGCTTTTAGCGTGGTGATTTAAGAAGGTAGTAACTGTAAGATTAGTGAAAAACGAAGTATGTATTTTAAATGGAGTGTAGGCCAATATTTTGGTCATTTTTAGTCCTCAGTTGCATTTTCTTGTTCTCTTACTCTGGATTCTGTAAACATATAATCCATAGTAATTAATTTAAATTTTCTTTTGATGTTGATCTTCATAAGCTCTTGGTTTAAATACCAAACACTTCACACACCACAGATTCTTGTTTTAATCCATGAATGTAATCAACATTTCATATTCTCCTTCATATGCTTGCTATTAGTAAGGCTCCAAGTTCTGTTTTCAATTACCACAGATATGCTAAGTGTACGTATAGAAGAAATTTGCTAATTTGTAACTTAAAAGCCTGGAAAACAATGGGCTTAAATTAATTGGGTATCTGGTATTTTTAAAATTACAAAACAACCAAACATTAACTAGGTTAGGAAAGGACAATTATTGTACTTTATATCATGCACAATTTTATATGAACAGATAATGGCTTACGTGAGACTTCTGAGTTAGCTCACAACTATGTTTATATAGCTATGTATTTAGGTACTGGTTGTAGGTCAATACGTCAAAAGTCAATTTACTGAATGACCGTTCACTGAAATACAGAAGAATTTCTTAGAGTTGTAGTTTTTCCTGTGTCCCTGCTCTTCCCTTTGCCTCTCCATTATATGCAAATGGTTGTTTTCCCTTAAAAACAGTTTGCTGAATTCTCTATTTTGTGGATTTAGGTTTGCTCTTGCCTCTGGCGGCAAATGATTAAGGCAGACATTTAGGTTAAAGTATTAGGTTAAAACTTAGTTTGGGCCTTTGGGACTGAGGAATGCTAAACAGAGAACTAGAAAAGAACATTGGACTGATGAGGAGAAATCTGGCTTTGCCATTAGGCAGCTGTGTGAACTTGAACAACCAATTTCTCTTCTAAAGGCTTAGATTTCCTAATCTCAACATGTTATCGAGTGTCTCAACTGAGAAATGGATCTATGGGAAAGAAAGAAGTGGACCTGTATTTTACATACAACTGAACAGAGCTTATGGCCCCCTTTACCTGTGGCAAAGTGTGTTACTCATATAAACAGTCCCTGTTGTGTGTGTCCTGATAGAGAGAGGATCAAGACCATGATCTGCAGATCCCTTCCAGTCTTTTTTTTTTTTTGGCTGTGTTGGGTCTTCGTTGCTGCGCGTGGGCTTTCTCTAGCTGCGGTGAGCTGGGGCTACTCTATGTTGTGGTGTGCGGGCTTCTCATTGCGGTGGCTTCTCTTGTTGCAGAGCACGGGTTCTGGGCACGCGGGCTCAGTAGTTGTGGCTTGCGGGCTCTAGAGCGCAGGCTCAGTAGTTGTGGCGCACGGGCTTAGTTGCTCCGCGGTATGTGGGATCTTCCCGGACCAGGGCTCGAACTCATGTCTCCTGCATTGGCAGGCAGATTCTTAACCACTGCACCACCAGGAAAGCCCTCCAGTCTTAATATTCTATAATTTCATGGTCTTATAGGCACACCAGAACAGCTGTTTTGGTGTGAAGTTTTTGTGTCTATGATTTGAGGGAGTTTCCACTCAACAGTTTTCTAGGAGACTTACAGCGCATATCTGGATAACGTGCTTCAGCTAAATGGGATATAAAAACAAGATGCTTAGAACAGTTTTACTAACTGAATAAACTTCTGCGAGTGTACCCTTCATTCATTCATTTATTAGCAAATATTTAGTGTGCCTACTATATTCTTACAGTGAACCTGGAGCTCAGAGTGTAAAGGTTTTCACAAAGAGCGCAGTCTTTTTGGAAGATCGTCATGCAATCAGGCAAGCGAGTACAGCACAATGTGTTAAGTTCCTTGTAAGTTATATACAAGGAGTATTGGACATGCCACATCTCAGAATGCCACCACCCCACAGTCCCTTTATGAGATTCCTTCACCACGGTTTACCATGCTGCTGCCCAGTGGACTCGCCACTCTGGCCACAGCTGGCTCAGTCTGGCCCACACAGCACATCTGTAAGCTGGACAGTGCTCTGTGGGGGGAGGGTGATAGGAAAGAGCACTTCGGTAGAGATCATAATGCCTAACTGCATTGAGCCGATCTTCTCTTCCAAATAGTTTGAACTCAACATGTAGAAAAAGTCACACAGTTGATAATGGGAACAGAAGTTGGAAGACACTGTGGTATAATAATGACAGGGCGTGGGCAAAGGGCTTAACATATTCTTACTTCTGATATAAGTCATAAGAGCTGCCTGGGTCCTCAGTGCTGTTCTCTTTTTGAACTGTGCTCCCTCTTCCTGAGGCCTGGCTGGGCGGGTATTCAGGCATTCCCGCGGGGCCTCTCTTCCTCCTTTATACTCCTGAGTTTACAACAAATATCCATTTGTTTGTAGCCTGAGTGGGTTTCTTTTTTAGCAGTGTGAAGTGCTGAACACGAAGGTGTTATGAGATGATGAAAGGGAGAGTCCTGACGCTGCATCAGGGAGTACATCACAGACGAGAACACTCTTCACCTGAGACTTGAAGGGCACATAGGGTGGGCCAAGGGGAGGACAGGGGACCAATTGTGAAGCGCAGGGAGGCAAGAGAGAACAAGCCACGCTTAGGGAACAAGTCGTAGTTTAGCGTGGCTGGTGCCGAGGACCCACGTGTGGGGTTGGGCATGACGATGGACTGTCATATAAGGACCGAATCAGGATGATTTTGCATTTTATGCTACAGGTATGGAGAAGCGACTGTGGCCATTTGCCAATGCGTGCCTTGGGAGCAGTGTGGAGGATTTATTGGATAGGAGTATATCTGGGGGTTAAAAGAAAAGTTATTTGGTTACTTCAGTGGTATAGATGAGCTATAAAGACCTTAACTAGGGCAGAAGCAGTGTGTGTGTGGGGGGGTGATAGTTATAAAAGAGATTCTAAAGCAGTAGAATGAGCAAGAATTGGTAACTGTGTGTGAAGGAACACTCAGGGATGACTCTCAAGGTTTCTGGTCAGGTGATTGGGCAGATGAAGGTGATGATTCTCGAGCGGAAGAAGATGAATTCAGTTTCAGTTCTTTTGGATTTGAGGCACAAAAATGTTTGATTGTCTTTTGATTATGAGGTCTAAACTAATGATGCAAGCAAAGCAAGATGATATAGAAGCAAATTATTCTAGGTTTCAGATGAATCTGGCATTGCTCTACTTTTTCTTAATTACCGTTTCCTAATTATGGGGCTCTCTCAGCATAAATTTACAGTAGCCAAGAAAGAATCCTTTAAGGGATTTCTACTGATTTTGCAGTCCTTTGACTTCAAGGTGACTCTGGGAGGCACCTGGTTGGTGCACACCTGTTTCAAGCTTCATCTACCTAGTGCGTACCACCAGTCACGTGGTGCGAGGCTACACGAGGGCAGTGAGCAGCGACTGCAGGTGGGAGGAACCAAAGCAACAGCAAACAAAAACTTTTCTTGGCTTTTAATTTCTTCTCATTGCTCTTTCACTGACTCTGAAGGTCAGATAATGGCCTTCGTTTTCCATCTTGTCTAGATTCTTTGACTCAGAGAAAAGTCGAGCTGGTTTCTGAAGCAAAGGGGGACTTATATACCTTGTGGGCATCTACTCTTGTCCTTTCAGTTTCCTCTGTCCCCTCAATAGTGTTTAGATTCCTTTAGTGGTTTTTTAACTATACAGTGGTGAGGTTGCTTACCATTAGAAGGAGTTCATTGGGTGCAATTTACCCAGGGCTCACTTAACACTTATGCTGCATGCATGCATGAACTGCTTCCAGGGTTACTCACTCCTTTCGCTTTGGTAAGGAATCTGTCAGTCAGATGAGTAGCTGCTGACAGCAACTTTTAAAGACTCTTTTCTCTTAACCATAACACATTAAACACTCTTAAAACAGATAAGTAAACATTTTCTTACAGTCTGTTGTACATATTTCCTTGCTGCACACTTCAGTATAATGAAATTCATGTTGTGCAGATAGAATTTTGTTGAAATGCATCAAATTTCATTCTTTACCCTTTTGTCCATATGTATATGTTCCCCACAAAACGTGTAGGGCTTCCGAGCAGGTGCATGGCATATAGGGCTAGTGTGATAATAAATTTCCATTTTAAATATTGAAGGGCCTTATTATGATCCACAGCTCAACTTAAGTTTTCCTCGTGAATAATGTGATGTTTCTGTTTGCATCTATTCTCTTTTGTTTTGCTCATCTTCTCCATTAGCATGACTCTAGCAGTTTGAAACCAAGAGAGCCATTAGCAGTGGCTTTTTTACAGGCGTACCCTCACTGGATGCAATACCCAAGAAGCTACGTGGAAATAGGCTTTATGATGAATTACTGTTGCAAAAAGAACTCAGTGACACTGATAAATATTAAAGAACCACTGTTGCCCCCATGGAAACCATTTTATTTAGTTGCTTCTAAAACCTATTCTCTGTACTTCTCTTCCCTTTTATTCCTGAGCTGATTTACATGACAACAGAGTCTCTGGTCCTTGGGAGTATGTCTGCCCTTGCCGCTATTCTCTACTTAGAGTTGTCACCCTCTCTTTGCTGAGAAGATGAGTGACAATGAAGTGAGGAGTAAATGGCTACTGGAGCAGATGAACTCTGAGAAACAAAGCTCCCCTTTTCATGCAAATCTCCTTAGTAATTTAACATGAAGGAAGAAAGGAAACCAGTGTACAAGGTATCAAGAGAACTGGATGGTATTCAAGGTTGTTTCATGAAGCCTTGACGTCTCTTTAGCAGTGTCATCTATCAAAGCATCTCTTTTCCTTTCATATAAAGTGAAAACACATTTCCATTTTGAAGGGAAACAAGGAGGAACAGAAAACTAACTTCAGTCACAGGAGCTGGCTGTACACTCACACCACCAGTCCCCTCAATGTCACGTTTGACTTTGTCACTCATTCCTAGTCAATAAGAACTTATCTATGCATGCTTGCTGATTGCCCAGGTTTTCTTCTCTGCCTGGGAGGCCTGCTCCTCTTCCTTCAACTTTTTCTACCTTTCAAAGCTTAGCTCGAGGACTGTTCTTTTATTCTTAGAGTCTTTCCTTCTGGATTGATTATTCTTCCTCCAGAATTCCCATTGCATTTTGAGTTAGTGTCTATCACTTAATTACCAGTTCCTTCCTATGAGGTGGATTTTCTCTCACCAAGATTTATTGAGGAACGTGACCGTGTGTTATACTGCATTGCTCTTTATCCGTAGCTCTTGACATAATAGCAGATATATAATATGTCTTTGTTAGATGGATTAGCTGCAATTTAAGAATCATGAACTAAGAAGGGTAAACTTTAACTCATAGCACGTTCCCTTAAAGATAAAGCATGACCTGCTTTTGATTAGTTGACTATTCAATGATGCCATTGATCACAGGATAGTCAATCAATGTATTTCAGTTAAGATAATTTTTAACTCAGAGGCTTGATACCTACTCAGATTTTTCTTTAGCTGGGATATATTATTGATGATAATAATAATGTTTATAAGAGCAAGTACTTAGAGCTCGCCTTGTGTCCAGCAAGAGTCTAAGCATTTTAAGTGTGTATACTATTATTTAATCCTCACAATAACCCTATGAAGTAAATAGTATTGTTATCATCACCATTTTATAGAAAAGGAAACTGACTGTTAAGTAACTTGCCTACAGTTACAGAATTTGGGCCTCAGCAAGTTAGCTCCAGAGCCTGAGCTCTTTTTTTAAAAATTTTTTATTGGGGTATAGTTGATTTACAATGTTGTGTTAGTTTCAGATGTACAGCAAACTGAATCAGTTATGCATATACATATATTCACTCTTTTTTAGATTCTTTTCCCATATAGACCATTACAAAATATTGAGTAGAGTTCCCTGTGCTATACAGTAGGTCCTTATTAGTTATCTATTTTATATTTAGTAGTGTGCATATGTCAATCCCACTCTCCCAATTTATCCCTCCCTCCTCTCCCCACCGGTAACCATAAATTTGTTTTTTACATCTGTGACTCTATTTCTGGTTTGTAAATAGGTTCATTTGTACCATTTTTTTTAGATTTCACATATATACAATATCATATGATATTTGTCTTTCTCTGTCTGACTTACTTCCCTCAGTATGACAATCTCTAGGTCCATCCATGTGGCTGCAAATGGCATTATTTCATTCTTTTTTATGTGGAACCTGTGCTATTAACCACTATTCTATTCTTCCTCATCTACTGCCATTGGGTTTCCCCATACTCTCACCTTTTCTTGTGTACAGTGTCCCTCACGATCCAAACTCAGGGACCAGAGATTCTGAGAAGGTTTCTGACAAGCCTTTTATCTGGGATCTTGATACTCACCATGCAGAACTCAGGGATAGATTCAAACTGGATACCAAGTAAGTAAAATATAGTAGGATATTATAGTTAAAATTTGAACATAAGGTTGTTGGAAACTTTTCAAAATTAGTGTGTATGTGGTGCTAATGAAAACATAAATGAAGGCCAGAAAGTCAGATTGTTTGATTATAATTCCTTTTAATTACCATTTCTTTCAATTACCTATTTGTTAAATTATGGAATGGCTGAATGAAGCTGAAATTATATAGGTTTTACAAAGTTAAAAGAAGGAATATATAAAACTGCTAGGAAAATATATAAAGGAAACAATCCCTGAACTTATTTCTCTTTATGCTATGGAGAAAATCTTCCTAGTTGAGAAGGAAAAGGCTGTCTGTCCTTCACTCCGATACTTATTTATGGAGCCAAACTTGTGTTCTGGGACTGAATTACTATTGAAGTAGATTGCTCTTTAAACAACTCGAAGGACAAAGAGGTTTTTGTTGTTTTTTTTTAAATTTGTGTGTGTGTTTGTATGACCCTTTGCTAAGGTTATAGGAAACATTTCGTTTCCATTTAGACTTCTAAAACCACTTAGACTATATAGATGTATTTTCTGAAGTAATACATTGTGAAATTAAGGCTTCATATTCCTCCTGTTATCCAGGGGGTGGTAAGAATTAGAGGTGAGAGCAAAATCTGACTTTGCATCTAGAGTGTAAAACATGATTGCAGGGGCATTCCTTGTGGAGTCAAGACAACATCTGACTTTCAGAAACCACAATCATCATGGCTTGGTAATGATTACACCATTATGAAGTATGTGCGTGCACGCATGTGTGTATATAAAGGGAGGGCATAAGAGAGTAGGCTCTCCGTTCACAAGTACAAAATAACCCAAAGGAAAAAACATTCTGAAAGTTTAATCTGCAGTGTTGTCCCCTGAAAGCAGCTGTATTCCCTCAAACCATCAACCTCTACAGAACGCTCAGCAGGATGCTTGATGCCCCTGATGGGCACACAGTCACCTCAGACACATTGTCTGTGGTGTTAAGAGGCAGATAACATGGCCAGAGCCACTGGTTTAATCTTTCAGTTGACATCTGAATATAGGCAGTTGTTTTAAAGTAGTACTTAGCCGCACCCTCTGGGAATTTATTTCCAAAATTTATGCTAGTCCTTACGCATTTCATTATTTTGCTTATGTAGGCTGTCTTGTTCAACAAAATAAAGCTATGTGGTGATTATCTGCTTTCCTTAGGAGTCCTACTTTAATTTGATAGACATAGAGAATGATGGTTATGCCTGCAGTCTGCACCAAAGTCAAAGATGTGATATAACACTCTGGGGATATTTATTTGGTTTCTGGAGTTTATTTTGAACTTACAAAAGAATAGAAATTCAGATATATTTTTAGATTATGATGTGCTTGCACCTGAGGAGAGAGACTCCAGAGATGTATCTACATGTGGCAAATATAGAAAAGACTGATTTGAGAATTTGGTTAGCAGTGACTTCCAACTTTGATCCTATAGTAAAATATATATTGAACTGATCTGTTTATTCCACAGTGTCTGTCATAAGAAGAGGTTTCAGCTTAAGATCCCTCCTCCCCCTGCTGAAGTAGAGAGCCAAAATACTCTGTTGGGATTGTTATGCTGTCTCTTCAAAGAGCATGGAACAGAGGATGGGCCTAGAATTACGTGGAAATAGCAAAACTGTGCCTTAATGCTGGTTTTTCCTTACTAAGAGGAATTAGTACATACACAATTAAATGGACTACTCATAAAAATTATGTGCATTTCTTCTTGAATATAAATGTCTTGAACTTTTTTGCTTTTTTTAAATCACAATGGTTTTCCACTATAATATATGCCTTTTACTTTTCAATTCCTTACTTATAAAGAGAAGTACTGGGCTTCCCTTGTGGCGCAGTGGTTGAGAATCTGCCTGCCAATGCAGGGAACGCGGGTTCGAGCCCTGGTCTGGGAAGATCCCACATGCCACGGAGCAACTAGGCCCGTGAGCCACAGCTACTGAGCCTGCGCGTCTGGAGCCTGTGCTCCGCAACAAGAGAGGGCCGCGATAGTGAGAGGCCCCGCGCACCGCGATGAAGAGTGGCCCCCGCTTGCTTGCCGCAGCTAGAGAAAGCCCTCGCACAGAAACGAAGACCCAACACAGCCAAAATAAATACATTGAAAAAAAAAAAAAAGTACTTTGGAAAATAAAAGAGTCGAGGATTTAGTAAATTTCAAACATGCGTTGCTCAGACAGTTTATGGTGAGATTCACATTACAGTGAGCTAGTCTGTCCTTGGGCCCCTTGGGGGTTTCCTGCTCACATAATGGACACACCTCAGTGGTGAATTAGATTACTGTGTATGATCTGACTCACCCGTTGAGGGAGACAAATTTGTTGATTCCACTGTGTGGTCTTTGTGTTCATATGAAACTGCCAATCTCTCTCTTTTCCACCCAGGATGAACTGTAAGGAGAAGACATTTGCCATCCAGGCTCCCTCCGCTCCGGTGCTGGAAGCAATCCTGACCAAGCTCGGCAGCGTAGGGGAGATCTCTTACTGATCTCTTCACTGACCTGCCAACTTCATCAACTGTCTCGGTAAAACTTACTGTAGGGCCCAGAGCACAGGCAAGCTTCCTGCAAGCTGGCTTTGCTGTGATGTTCTTGTGCACCTTTGTTCCTATAAATTTTGAAGTTATTTACTTATAATAAAGAGTCGGTTGTTTTACTCTCAGTCAAGTTCCCTGGGAAGTAGATTCTGAGCTAGAGATTAGCATACATGAAGTTTATTAGGGAGCACTCTTTAATCAATACCTGGAAAAGGTAAGGGAAGGAAACTGGCTTCAGCAGAGGGAGAAGCTGGGCTGCAGCACAGTTTCAAAAAGCCTTCACCACCACCACAAACAGCTCCTGAGATCTGGAATGGCCCTTTAGCAGTGTGTCAAATTGAGGGTTAGAGGCTGGACCTTACTCCCCACATGTTGACTGGTCACTGGCTGTGGGCTGCCCCAAGCAGTGGCTTTCTCTTCAGCAGACAATTCCCAAGGAGAGCTGGCAGCTGAGGGCTGTTTGTGCTGCACTCCCAGGAACTGGGGGAGCAAGTCCTTTAGTCCTGAAGGGGGATCTGAGTGGCACATTACAGATTCCACTAAACATATTTATAGACATTGTGGTTATTGCCAGTACATTTATTTAGTTAAATATTACTTAAATCCACGTAAGATACGTTCAGAAAGAGATAGCTTCTTCTATGGAAAGTAAATTGATTGTGTTTTAAAGACTCAAAAATTAAGGTAAGAATCAAATTACATGCAAAGTGTATAAATATTGCTGTTTTTGTTACAAATTAACCTTATGAAATGACCGTCTTATAGGTCATAAATGTTAAAATTGACAATTTCATATGGAAAACACTAATATAAGTGGTTGGAAAAAGTCATAGAAATATAAAAGGAGTTTGCAAGCAAGTTACTTTGTGAGAGGCTTCTTTCAGTTTTAACAGGAAATGAAACTGAAAATTACTGACTCAGTGGTATAGCTATGGTTTCTTTAAAAAATGTGGTATACCAATCAGTGACCTATATTCAGAGGAAATCCTTTGACCCTACATCAAACAACTGGTTAAGGGATATACTCTTAGACATTTCAAGTTAAAATGAAATGTTGGGAAAATCTCGTTTTCATGGATCACCACCATATCTTATTTTTTGATTAACCAACAGCTATTCATAATCCTGTTGATTAGAGGAGGGTTTCTACAGTGCTAAGAGTCTCATTTCAGGACCACCTGGTAGGATTTTGGAAATAATTTTCCTCACCTAAAAATGGGGTATCTTTTGCCTAGGGTGATGTTGCCACCTTTACACAACAGATTCTTTCCAAGTTAAGGGCCAGTCTGAGAACCAAGGAGGCATCCTAGTTCTTGAGCTACACTGCAGCTTCCTAGAATTCTAATCATCAGTCATTGGCTAAAAGCCTGGTAACTCTTGCCTCCTTTGCCAGCTGCTTTTTTTTTTTTTAATTTGGTGCCTCCGCCATTTTGTGTTCCTTCCAAGTTGCTGATTGGTGTTCAGTTTCAAAATAGGGATGGTTATAGGATCTGTGAAGCCTAAAGCATATACAATTTGGGGATCCTCTCTAAGGAAAGGGGTAGCGAATTAAGTAGAAGTGATTATTTATTTAGAATAAAAAAATCACACAAAAAACTAACTTAAGAAAACTTACGAATAGTACAATTATCATAAAATTTGTAAATAGAACATTATGTTTTTATTAATTAGCTGCCTGTTATATCTCTATATCACTGTTTTTTTACATTTTTGCTCACATACATTTTGACCACTTTTTCTAATTAAAATAATTTTGTAATACTTTTCATAGAGGAAAATAGAAGAGTAGTTCAATTTTTCCTCTAGCATGGTTGATAATTTAGAAAAGCCTCTTTTATCTCTACAACTCATTATTGGTAATCTTTTGTCAGTTTTTTAGGATTGCTGTCAAGCAGAAGAAAACCTTTATCAAGTTTCAGATACAAATTTTCTCAGAGTATACGGAGTATAACAACTTTTTTTGGTGTAGTGTCTAATCTTAAATCCTCTTTCATTTCATAATCTTCAGTAACCAGTTTGTCACTGATGACATCATTGCAGTTTTACATTATCTGAACTTCAGCATTTTGTATAAAATCAGCAAAAAAATTAAGTAATTTTCTTGTATTTCATTTGATTCATACCTCCTTATTAACTGAAATTATCACTCTGCATTGAAGCAGAGTTTACCTCCCACACTTGGCCCTGTCCCTAGTTTCTTCTTCTTCACTTTTTTTTCTTCTGGAATTTTAGCATACCACTCAGCTGAGGACACATGTAATTATAATAGAAATTTTGAAAAACAAAGAACATGGAAGTAGATTCTAGAAGAAAAGTATTTGATGAAAGTATATCTCTACTGAAATGTAAAGAAGTCGTAAGGACAACACATAATATATATTAGGGAATTATTGAAACTGGAGGAATGTAGCCCTCTATTCCCTTAAGTCAAATGGTACTACATGGCATTACTGACATACTTATCTGTTAACAGGTTAATGAGAATAAAAGTCTTCTTCCACCTAAACCTGGCTGATCATCATACATCTGGTTTGAGATTATTTTGTGTGAGTGAACAAAGGAAATTTCTCAGAACACAGTCAGAAACTATTCCATTAAGAATTCCAGACACTGTAACATGATAAATGGATACTTTGTTTATTTTAATTATTGGATGGGATGTTGGATGGCTAAGTTTTTATGTTGTGTAAAGGTTTCTGTTTTATATTTCTTTGGGTTTTGATCTCCATTGGTCTACTTTCCCATTACAGCAGATCTCAGGTTCTTCAGAGTTTAATATCATTCCTGTTATTAATTGCATACTTTTTAGTGCTGTTAGACAATTGAATTATTTAACACAGATGGTCAAAACAATATTCCTACAAGATAATTACATGTAATTTCAAACAGGCAGAGATGGGCCAGTATAGGATAGGTTCCGATATGTTGTGTTTCACACATTTTCTCTGATGTTCCCAGCATTCCAGAAGCTCTACTGAATCTTATTCTTTAGTACATGCTCATTGACCTGTTCAGAAATTGGAGGCCATTCTCTGGAATCCCACTGTAGGAACAGGGAAAATATGGGAACCTAACAGGTAGGTGAACAAGAATAACATGAGTATGAATAAAAAACTGCTTCATATAAAATTACAACTTGCAACTACAATGTGATAGCCTCTTTTCTTCTAATGAAACATGAGAAAATATTTGTTTACTTTTTAAAAATATTGCTCTTCAAAGATCGAGTTCTTACATTTGAAAAATAGGTTTTAAATTTCTGTTCTCTACCATTTGAATAATTATGTCAGGCTTCCAAAGAGCCTTCCTTAAAGATCCATACCTGTTCTTAAGAAGCTTATAGGTCTATGATTTTAAAAAATTGGAATCTTGGATTAATCTTTTTATTTGAAAGGTAGGATTTTTTTGTCCTTTCGCCATATTCTAAAAGCAATAGCGCTAAATACCAAGCATATGTGTTTATGGTATGCAGGTCTTTTCGATGAGCCCATAAAAACTGAAGTCCCACATTTCCTCGCGAATTGATGATTTATTACCATAGCTCAATAGTTCTTTTCATTGGCATAGGATGTTTTTTTCATGGTGTACTTGATCATGATTAATGAGTCTCACAAAATGCTAGAGCCTCCAAAATCCTAAGTATGTGGCTTATCCTTAACAAGTGTTAATTACTTAAAAAAAGTAACGAATCTTAATTTTTAAAACTTTCGTGCAGTTGTGTTCTAGAAAATATTTCTATTAAATCAGATAAAATTAAAGATAAATTTCTTTATGTCAATAAATTTAAATGATTTTAAAGTAATGAATATATAGAAAAAACTCATGTGTATGATATATATACGTACAGAAAATTATTTATATGCAACTATCCATTAAATGAAATCATACTCAAGAATACATTTTCAAAGTAACTTTAGCCAGTTATACAGATTAGTGTCTTCCAAATAATAAAAAATTTTAGTATATGATTTCATTTTAATTTTTGTAGTCAGAATTGACAGCAATTCTCAGTGGGACTTTTTTGCCTTATTTTATCCTAAAACAAACACTGTTCTGATAGGTGTGAAACCAAGAAGAGACTGAAAAATCTCAAGCAAATTTAAATATTTAAAACAAAGTTTACTTTCTGTATTTCTTTAAGTGTGTTAGTATGGATTTTTCTTCATGGGAATATTTTTGTCTTGAAAATGAGGAAAATAAACAGTGCTTAAAAAAAATAGTGCTATATCCTAAGAAATGTTCCTATGATGCTAATATACAAAATACTTGGCTGTTTTTCACTTACTGACCAGATACATTGCATAATAGTATATCACAACTGATTAATTCCATTATACCTTTATAATCGGGCTCGAATTAATAACTGATAGTCACCACCACATTATCCTACATATTCTAATACCGTCATTGTTTGAGGGTCTGCTACAGTGTACATTTTGTCCAATTGAGAAGAAATGTTTTTTATAAAAATGACAGTTGTATAAAAATAGAATTATACTCGGGAATATTTTTGAAGCTTTATTTTGTTCAGTTTGGTTTGTGGTCCATCTGGAAAGAAAGATTTTTCAGGGTTTCCAGGCTTGGTTCTTGGTGATTCTACTGTCTAATGATAGAAAGCAAATTATCAAATTATGTGATATATTGGATGAAAAACATCAAGCTATTAAAATTAGAAGAAAAGAGAATTGAAACAGATTTGAAAGGATCATGAGAACATGAAGAAAGTATTTTATAAAAATCCTTAGTGGGACTATTTAAATTCTGGCAGTAATTATTAATAAGACAAGTGAAAAGTTGTATTCAAGTGATCATAATTAGTACATATTTTTTGAGTTCCTACTTTGAGTCTGTTGTTGAATAGGTTATTGTGGAAAAATCAAGAGTGGTATATGTTATTACATCTGCCTTCTAGGAATTTAACTTCCATTTAGTGGGGCAGAAGTAATCCATGTAAAACAGCATAACTCACCTTTCATGGGATATATTGTAAGAATACACTTTATTGGTCAACTGTTCTCACAGAAACCATCAGATCATATCAGTGCAAAAATAAGTGATTACTTGAATAAATGCATGATGATACAATAGAAAGAAGCTGGAATTTGGAATCAAAAGACTAGCTGTGTCAGATTTCTTTTATGCCCAAAGTTATATTCTTTCAGCCTACATTTTTTCCCTCCAGTTATTGCTGTAGCAACCAGCTGGACCAGGTGGACCCTGGATGAACCTCACCTCTGCTGCCTTGAGTATCTGTCACCACGCAGCTTCTCAGCTGCCTCCACGTTGGAGTATGGAAACCCACTCAGCTATTCTGGTGGATGTGCAGGCATGAAAGGGTGAGAAACACTTAGATTGATAAGGAATGTGAGCTGGTGGATAAGTATTTCCTTCTGTTGTCCCTTGAGTAGCCAATTCTGAGATGCATTGTCCAAACTCCTCAGAGGGTACCCAGTGGGATGAAACCCCAGTTGTTATCATGAGACAGCCTGATAAGGCATCCTTGAACTGGCTTTTCCTTCTTCTCTCTTTCGCTATTACAAGTGCCTATTCCTAATTCCTAGGATCTATACGTAAATTATCTGCATACAGAGCTTTATCTCAGGCTCTGCTTTTATGAGGAAACACAGATGAAGACACTGTTTTTTGATATTTACTAAGTGTGTGGACATGGCAAAACAAAACAACTTTGAATCAAGAGGCTTGGGTTCAGGCTCAAGGTTTGTCAGTGACTAGCTGTATGACCTTAGGCAAATTAAGTCTTTGTGCCCTGGTTTTCACACTTGCAAACAGGGATAAAACTAGTACTACCTTGTAAGGATTGTTGTGATGATTAAATATAAGTCCCTTAGCAGTAGCTGACTAATGGTGAGGCTGAAATGATTTCATTCATGCAAAGCATTATAATAATGCCAGGCACATTAGTGACTTAAAACAATGCACACTTGTTATCTTACAGTCTGGAGATCAAGGTGTCCAGAGGGCTGTGTTCCTTTTAGAAGTTCTAGAGGAGAAGCCAGTTCCTTGCTCTTCCAGCTTCCAGAGGCTCCTCACCTCAGGGCCCCTTCCTCCCAACTCTTTTTCTGTTGTCATATCTCCTCTGAATCTGACTTTCCTGCCTCCTTCTTACTGGGTTTACTAGGATAATCAAGGATAATCTCCCCATCTCAAGATATTTAATCACATTCACAAAATCTTTTTTGCCGTGTAAGGTGACATATCTACAGGTTTCAGGGATTAGAACGTGGATATCTTTGGAGAACAATTATTCTGAAACCAAAGTACTCAAGAAACTTGGCTGGAAAAATTCCTCTGAGCCTCAGTTATATCATTTATTGCAATCAAAATGATTATAATCAGAATGACATGATATAGTAAGATTAAATGAGAACAGTCTGTGTTTATTATATAGATTTGTATCATTATAAAATCATACTTTAAAATTGGGCTTTCAGTGCTGTCTTTTAATCCTTACACTGATTCATAAGTAGCTTTATTTTACCTGAGTCTGAGCCCTGGTCATTCTAAGAGATATGGAGTTTCCCAAACTCCCATGGTACTCAACACTAATCTTTACTATATTTTAATCTGTTACTTTTCTTTCTCCCTTAGCTGATTGTCAGCTTCTTGAGGTGCTGTGTCCTATTTTTCTATGAATGTTCTATGTGCCCATGGAACAGAATAATGCCTAGAACAAGGTAATGCTCACTAACTTCTGTTGAATGATGGCATAGCTGACTGATGTATGCATATATAAGAAAAGGCCAAGCACATAGAATATTTAAAGGATAGTTATTCAATCTGATATTGTTTAATCTATAACTGTTGAAAGGGTTGATCATAGCTGCTAAACAGCAGGGATACAGAAATCAATATTATATTACAATTGTTTTAAATATGTTGGTGGTAGTATTTTGGATTAATATGCTCAAGAAAGTATTTTAAGAAAAGTGTATATACCACAAATTAGCCTTAATTGCTGACGGCAGAGCACTTAAATTAAGTACAACCGAGTGTCAGCTTCTCCCACAGAAAGTAAGTACGGAACTGATGATCTCAGAATTCTATTGAGTGAGGGTTGGAAAAACAAGCCCTTGGAACCCGCTTATCTGGTAACATGCAGATGCAAGCAAACATCACTGCTGTACTCTTTATCTCTGCAGCAAAAATATGCAACTGTATAGTCAAATTAGATAGTGCTGTTGGCAGTCTGGAATTTTGCCTTGTCTCCTCAGGTGACATGAGGTTTTGATGTGCCCTGAAACTACATGCCAGAATGCTGGAAGTTTCCAATCTTAATTTTGTAATGAAATTAGGTGTGAATGTGATGACTGATGTAATGTATGCAGTACTATCAGATTTATATTTGATATTAATATGTTGCTTCTGGGTACAGTAGTGACTTTCCCAATTTTCCCTGTCCCTTGCCCTGTTAGAAGGAAGCCATCCCAACAGCATGATGTCAGGCCAAGGCTCTTTTTCCAGTTGCAGAAATGGCACTTGATGTAGGATACTGCAGTATTTTGTGTGGTCCACAAATTCAAATTCAAGCTTTAAATGTCTTTACATTGTAGTGTTCTTCCTCAGTAGAATTGTGTTTATTATTTGGAAAGAGTTTTTGTACAATTATTCAAGATTTTATATGCCCAGATTTGCAGAATAATTGAGGCTTTAAGATATGCTACTTAGGATTTAGGATAGCAAAACCAGTTTCACTAATATTGGTCTTCTGCGAAATTCATAGTTTCCAAAATTTAAAATTTATATATGAGTGGCTGTGATGGTTAATGATATGTGTCTAATTGACTAGGTTACAGTATCCAGTTGTTTAGTCAAACACCAGTCTAGATGTTGCTGTGAAGGTATTTATTAAATATGATTAACATCTACATCAGTAGGCTGTATACAAATGAGTATACAGATATGGTAAAAATCGTGAAGAAGTTTGGAAAACACTGGCCTTTGAAATATCTTGAACTTTTTATTTATTTAAAAATTTCTACCTTTCAATTTAATATTTTGACTGAGTAATACATACAGGTTTTTTTTTTAATTAATTAATTTATTTATTTATTTTTGGCTGTGTTGGGTCTTCGTTTCTGTGCGAGGGCTTTCTCTAGTTGCAGCAAGCGGGGGCCACTCTTCATCGCGGTGCACGGGCCTCTCACTGTCGCGGCCTCTCTTGTTGCGGAGCACAGGCTCCAGACGCGCAGGCTCAGTAGTTGTGGCTCACGGGCCTAGTTGCTCCACGGCATGTGGGATCTTCCCAGACCAGGACTCGAACCCGTGTTCCCTGCATTAGCAGGCAGATTCTCAACCACTGCACCACCAGGGAAGCCCTGCATACAGGTTTTAAAATTTTTAAATGTACATAAAGAAAAACAATATGAGTTGTATATCAAGGAGTTAAATGTAATATCTGGCAATAAGATAACTTGGTAAGATACTACCTGAAAATATTATAAATTTGAAGTATAGCTGTGGTAGAGGAATTAAATATTAGATTATTTTGTCTCAAAGCAATTCTTGTTGATTCTAGATGGAGGAGTAAATACCACACACACATACATACACCTATATACACATACACACCCATCATTCATTCATTCATTCAGCTGCGTGTATAAATTTAGAGAGAAGAGTTTTGTGAGTAATCGGAGTCTATTTTACTCATTTAGGTCCAGTAAGGGAAATATTTTCAAAAGAGGTATTCTTTATTTTTAGATAATGGAGAATAACAGGCGAATAAACTAATTCAAGGCAAAGAATACTTCAGTAGGAAGCTACAGACTTAGATCCCTTACTGGCAGTCAGCAATGCCTTCCCAAATTGTGTTAGGAATTAGAGTGCTTATGGATGTGTTAGTTATAGAAAAATAATATAGTGTAACAGTTATGTGAGTGAATTTTGGAGCTAGGTTTGGATTCTATATCTGTTACTTGACTCTATGACTATGGCAAGCTTATTTAACCTCCTCATGTATAAAATAGGGAGAAGTAACAGTAAGCAATTCTTAGAGGATCCTGAGGACTAAAGGAGCTGCTAGAATAGTGGCGAGCGCATAGTAAGTGCTCAGTAAAATAAAAAATAATGATTCTCCAGTCCTTTCATCTTCATACAGTTTTTAATACAAAATCAAAATTTTAAAAAAGGCTAGGAAGAGGTTATTTTTATTTTGTCTTAATATTTTTAAAATGTGTGGTTAAAGCCAATAGTCCCCACATACTTTATGAAAGTCGTCATTGTGCTATGTTGACTAGAATGAGAAATGGAAATGTCACTAGCGTGTTGCATAAATCTGTCTCCATTAGCCCTTAAATCTGATTTTTTGTGAACTGTTGAAATTTCTTAATTTCAATTTTGAGACCCTAGTACATGTTATTGTTTTAAGTGCTTATGAAATGCAAAGTGTACACAGCTGCTACAAGGAAGACTGAAGTAAAAATGAAGGAGATTGACTACAGTTTTCAGAATGCATTAGACCTCAGAGACACTAAAATTAATCAGATGTGGAAAAATAGTCTGGGTGTTAATAAATACATTCTTTGGTATACTCAGCATACATATTCTGAACCTTCATTCATCCTTTCCTACTGTTGTCATAAACCCACGAACGGTATAGCTCTGCCATAAAGCTCTTTCTTATAACATGTTGGAGTCCATGCAGCCTTTGAATGCATGTTCCACTTGATTCATTTTTATGGGAATTGCTGCATGCAAATAAGGATGAATAATGCATGTTCTGTTTTCATTTCTTGCTAGGGACCAGAATATCTTAATGTGAATTACATCACAGTTTAAATATATTTTTTGCATTGTGATGTCCAGTTATTGGTCAGACCATTTCACTTCATCCTTCTTCTTGACCATCTCTTGAATGGACCTAGTGTTTGTACCAGAATATCTTTCTTTGGCTGGATCATCTATGAATTTATAATTCCTCACATAGGGCTTCCTGCCATCTGTTTCACATTTTATTTCCCATGTATGCTTTCTTGTTTCATCATCCGTATTAGTTTGGAACTAATTCTTGAGTAAGAAGTAATGTTCTTTCCTGAGTCTGTTCTGAATTGCCAGGGGTTTGGGTATTTGAAAAACCTCTTATGCAAAAAACAGTGAGCATTATGGGTATTAGTGAAAAGTATACTACTTTGAATATTTTATGTTGAATTATCTTTCAGATTTGGGTACAACTCAGGTAGTGTTTACTAACCTGATCTAATTTGGAAATCAATGTCACTTTAAGAATATACAGGAAAATATATGACAGTATAATATTTGATGGCCATGACAAGTTCACAGAGAGAAATTTGGAAGTTACACGTGAATGTTTCATAAAGTACCATTGTATATAAATAAGCTGATAACCAAGGTTTTCCTGCAGCATTTCCTCTAAAAGAGAAGTATAGTGCATTGGTGGTATCTCCTTCTAAACAAAGAGGTACAGTAGATAACTGGTAGCTTCTTCACCTTTGCCTGTGACATTTTGCGTCAAGAAATAAGAGCAACCTACAGGGTAAACTGGACATTCCAAGTCTATACATCCTATTAAGTTATAGGTTAGCTAAAGTATGTATTGTACACATTTAGTTATGGACATTTCCAGATCAGTTTTCAGTCTCTTCAGCCTCAGGAGACTTTTGGGAAAATTGTAAAGAATGTCAGTAAGTTTAAGACTTGAAGCCTTGTTGGCTGTCTTGGCCTGTCTGAGCAAATTGGGAAATAATGGAAGCCAAGGACAGCATGTCCTTTGTACTTACCAGAAGCACTGATGGCAACACGTCCTGGGGTTTTCAAGGTGAACAAGGCAGGAGCCAGGCATGAGCACATCCTTAGTCTTCTCTCTCTGAAAAGATGCCTTCGGCTTTTGAAAAGAAGACAACTCTTCCAAGGACTAATTTATTTAAAGTTTTATATCCTACTTTAAAAATGAAAATTAAGCATAACTTGCTGTCCAGGAGATTCTAAATTTTGCCTAAGTCTAATTGCAATAAAAAAATGTTCTTATTAGACTGGGTCAGGTTTTCTGGGACCTGAACCCAATCAGAATGTTCTACAATGTTTAAGACACCTGGATAAGGAAGAAATTTCAGCTGTTAGTTTGGGCTATTTATGAACCCCTGGACAGCAGATAGTGCTGCTGGAAGGGGTACTTTGGACAACAATCTGATTACCCCATGCAGGCCTAGCTTCTGAAAGGAAAAATCATTGCATTTTAGGGTAGAAGCAATTTAGAAATAAAAGGATTCAGCCACCTTGGTTTCCATGAGCCATATTGTGGTGTCTTAAGTGCCATTTTTCCTAGTTAATTATGGGGACTTTAAAGAAAACCCAAAATCATAAAGAACATGTATTACACCAGGTGGTATGGTCTTATTCATGTAGTTTACTCATGAGTAGAAAAAAAAATATCTTTGTTCTGGTACTATATAAGAATGTCTCAGTAGCAGTAAAGTCATCAACTCCAAGAAATGTTTAATTATTTCTCCATTTAGTTGAGTGGTTAGGCACACTACAGCCTATTTCTATACACTTGACTGCTCCACTATTGGGAAACAATTTTTTTTAAAAAAGGTTTTTTCTCCCTGGTGCTTATTTCACTAAGCTATTATATTAAACATTCCCTTTGTCATATCTCTGCTGTCAGGTGATGGTAAAATAATAAAACTGCCTTGTGTAATTCAGCAAAAAAATGTAATCCATTTATGTTTGACTGAAGAGTCTTTAGAATAAATCAACAAGACATGCTACATGTGTAATTATTTCAGGAAACAAAGTGGCCTTAAATACTGTTTTTTCCATTTATCCTCTTTCCTGTTCAATTTCAGTTGTTTCCAAGTTTCAAGAACTGGCAGGAGTAAACAGTTAAGTGCCTCCATACAGGGTTATGGTCTTATTGGAACTCTCATAACTAGTGTATAGGAAGGTTCCCAACTACTGATCTGTTGCTAATGGTTGTGACCCAGAGGAGTGTTACAACAAGATTTATATGTATATGTATATACACACATATTTTATATATATATATACACACACACACATTTTTCAGCTTTGCTGAAGATATTAATGGCACTTGTGATGTGATGAAGGGAGAATATACTATGTGCTGCTTTCCGTAATGCCTGAGATAAATGACCATTACTCAGTCCTCAAATGCAAACCATCCCAATCTGAAAGCAGCTCTGCAGAAGAGGAATGTGCACCTAATTTTGGGGTAAAGAATTATGCAGAATGTGTCCAAGACACCTGCAGAAAATTAAAGACTTTACTTCTCTGTATGTGAAATTCTCATGAGGTAATTACCCTCAGTGTCAGACATAATACCGCTCCCATTAGACAGAACACATTGAGGGAAAATTGAATAGACTTTTTGTCGGGAGTGCTCCTAGGGATTAATAGGGCTGTCTAAAGCAGTAATTGGAAGGTTTTCCCCCACTTTGCATGCAGCCATCCTCACTTGTGTCTTTCAGGTTTATTATTAGGCCATTGTCATTCTATTTACCATGGAGGCACAAGCTTCTTCGTTGTTAACATCTCCTGCCAGCACCTTTGTTTCTTTGGAACGAGCTGCTGCCTTTAACCACTTCCCTTTTTGTGCTGGCCTTGCCTTGCCTCCCTTTATGTCTCTCCACGGTCACAGTGCCAAGAACTGGCAGGAAAGGGGCTCCTTTTCCATGCATCGCAAAGATGAAAGTGACTAAATAGGGCTTGATCAGCTAAAGCATCTCACTTTGTTCCAGGGCTCTTTCATCCTTCAGGGAACTTCCTCAGCAGGGAAGGAGCTGAGAGCTAATCTTTCTGTGTTTTGGCATCTGTAACACCAATATCCAGTTTATAGATCTATACAGCAAGTGGTCTCTTTATTTGGGTTTTTAGTATGTCACTAATTATTGCATAAGATTTCTGAGCTAAAAGGAGATTCAGAAATCTGTCTCATATTATTTTCTCTGCTTCTTTAGCATATGGGGCCATGTTAATGGATTCATACTAAATTGCCACGAGTTGTATTTTATCAGTAACAATGTTCTGGTTTAGGTTAAACTAAAAGTGAACTTAAAAGTACTGGATGTGCAATCAGATTTTTGTATATCAGAATGACTCATTCAGGTGTGAGAGGTGTGTGTGTGTGTGTGTGTGTGTGTGTTGTCAGGAGGAGAGAGGGGGTTGGGATGGGAAATGAGGAAGAAGAATATTTATGTGGGCTAATGATTTTGAGATTCTCCATCGTAGACATTGTACTTGAAGCTTGAAACTTTATAAACTCTGCCTTTCAGTGCACCTTTGAACGCTTATGTATTCAATGAGAAATACCAGAATGAAAAATTTTCTGCCAAGGACAAGGACCATTACAATGAATTGTGCTGAAATCAGTTGATAAGAACGAAGAGATACCACCTGTCCCTTCATTTTATTCCTGTCCATCCTTCTTTATTCCTATGGGTCAATTTTGTGACTAAGTAATACCATTTCGAACCACTGTGAATGGATTTTGGGTTGACTCTTTAAAAACAACTAGATGATTTAGAGGATTAGCACTGATGAAATGTAAATTTTAATATATTTGTTAAATGTAAAATATACTCCCTTTTCTATTTAGAAGAACTCAAAGAAATCAAATGTTTGATTCTGGTCAATTCTCATTATCTTCTACTTGTGTGTTTCTTATGCTTCTTACTAGAATATAAAGTCCTTAAAGATAGATACTGTCTGATGTCACTTTTGCATATCTCCTTCTTTCTTAACACAGCAAACTTTCAATAAATACCTGTTACATAGAAACCTTTAGGGTAAATATGATGGTTTTCACTAAATGACATATCAGCAGGTATGTGGATAGCATTTCTAATTTAGAGAGGGGTTTGCCTACTTTCATTATTTTTTTTAAACATTTTTATTGGACTATAATTGCTTCACAATGGTGTGTTAGTTTCTGCTTTATAACAAAGTGAATCAGCTATACATATACATATATCCCCATATATCCTCCATCTTGCGTCTCCCTGCCACCCTCCCTATCCCACCCCTCTAGGTGATCACAAAGCACCGAGCTGATTTCCGTGTGCTATGTGGCTGCTTCCCAGTAGCTATCTGTTTTACATTTGGTAGTGTATATATGTCCATGCCACTCTCTCACTTCGTCCCAGCTTACCCTTCCCCCTCCCCGTATCCTCAAGTTCATTCTCTAGTAGGTCTGCATCTTTATTCCTGTCTTGCCCCTAGGTTCTTATGACAATTTTCTTTTTTTTTTTTACATTCCATATATATGTGTTAGCATACGGTATTTGTTTTTCTCTTTCTGACTTAACTTCACTCTGTATGACAGTCTCTAGGTCCATCCACCTCACTGCAAATAACTCAGTTTCGTTCCTTTTTATGGCTGAGTAATATTCCATTGTATATATGTGCCACACCTTCTTTACCCATTCATCTGTTGATGGACACTTAGGTTGCTTCCATGTCCTGGCTATTGTAAATGGAGCTGCAATGATCATTTTGGTAAATGACTCTTTTTGAATTATGGTTTTCTCAGGGTATATGCCCAGTAGTGGGATTGCTGGGTCATACGGTAGTTCTAGTTTTTTAAGGAACCTCCCTACTGTTCTCCATAGTGGCTGTATCAATTTACATTCCCACCAACAGTGCAAGAGGGTTCCCTTTTCTCCACACCCTCTCCAGCATTTATTGTTTGTAGATTTTTTGATGATGGCCATTCTGACTGGTGTGAGGTGATACCTCATTGTAGATTTGATTTCCATTTCTCTAATGATTTGTGACGTTGAGCATCCTTTCATGTGCTTGTTGGCCATCTGTATATCTTCTTTGGAGAAATGTCTGTTTAGGTCTTCTGCCCATTTTTGGATTGGGTTGTTTGTTTTTTTGATATTGAGCTGCATGAGCTGCTTGTAAATTTCGCAGATTAATCCTTTGTCAGTTGCTTCATTTGCAAATATTTTGCCCCATTCTGAGGGCTGTCTTTACATCTTGTTTATGGTTTCCTTTGCTGTGCAAAACCTTTTAAGTTTCATTAGGTGCCATTTCTTTATTTTTGTTTTTATTTCCATTTCTCTAGAAGGTGGGTCAAAAAGGATCCTGCTGTGATTAATGTCATAGAGTGTTCTCCCTATGTTTTCCTCTAAGAGTTTTATACTGTCTGGCCTTACATTTAGGTCTTTAATCCATTTTGAGTTTATTTTTGTGTATGGTGTTTGTTAGGGAGTGTTCTAATATCATTCTTTTACGTGTAGCTGTCCACTTTTCCCAGCACCACTTCTTGAAGAGGCTGTCTTTTCTCCATTGTATGTTCTTGCCTCCTTTGTCAAAAATAAGGTGACCATATGTGCGTGGGTTTATCTCTGGGCTGTCTTATCCTGTTCCATTGATCTATATTTCTGTTTTTGTGCCAGTACCATACTGTCTTGATTACTGTAGCTTTGTAGTATAGTCTGAAGTCTGGGAGCCTGATTCCTCCAGCTCTGTTTTTCTTTCTCATGATCACTTTCAGCTTTACTTCTTCTCTTCTGATTTGGATTCCTTTCATTTATTTTTCTTCTGTGATTGCTGTGGCTAAAAATTCCAAAACTATGTTAAATAATAGAGGTTAGAGTGGACAACCTTCTCTTGTTCCTGATCTTAGAGGAAATGGTTTCAGTTTTTCATCATTGAGAATGATGTTGGCTGTGGGTTTGTCATATATGGCCTTTATTATGTTGAGGTAAGTTCACTCTATGCCTACTTTCTGGAGGGTTTTTATCATAAATGGGTGTTGAATTTTGTCGAAAGTGTTTTCTGCATCTATTGAGATGATCATATGGTTTTTCTCCTTCAATTTGTTAATATGGTTTTTCACTTTGATTGATTTGCATATATTGAAGAATCCTTGCATTCCTGGGATAAACTCCACTTGATCATGGTGTATGATCCTTTTAGTGTGCTGTTGGATTCTGTTTGCTAGTATTTTGTTGAGGATTTTTGCATCTATATTCATCAGTGATATTGTCCTGTAGTTTTCTTTTTTGTGGCATCTTTTGTTTTGGTATCAGGGTGATGGTGGCCTCATAGAATGAGTTTGGGAGTGTTCCACCCTCTGCTATATTTTGGAGGAGTTTCAGAAGGATAGGTGTTAGCTCTTCTGTAAATGTTTGAGAGAATTCACCTGTGAAGCTGTCTGGTCCTGGGCTTTTGTTTGTTGGAAGATTTTTAATCACAGTCTCAATTTCAGTGCTTGTGATTGGTCTGTTTATGTTTTCTATTTCTTCCTGATTCAGTCTCGGAAGGTTGTGCTTTTCTAAAAATTTGTCCATTTCTTCCAGGTTGTCCATTTTATTGGCATAGAGTCCCTTGTAGTAATCTCTCATGATCCTTTGTATTTCTGCAGTGTCAGTTGTTACTTCTCCTTTTTCATTTCTAATTCTATTGATTTGAGTCTTCTCCCTTTTTTTCTTGATGAGTCTGGCTAATGGTTTATCAATTTTGTTTATCTTCTCAAAGAACCAGCTTTTAGTTTTACTGATCTTTGCTATTGTTTCCTTCACTTCTTTTTCATTTATTTTTGATCTAATTTTTATGATTTCTTTCCTTCTGCTAACTTTGGGGTTTTTCTGTTCTTCTTTCTCTATTTGCTTTAGGTGTAAGCTTAGGTTGTTTATTTGAGATGTTTCTTGTTTCTTAAGGTAGTATTGTATTGCTATAAACTTCCCTCTTAGAACTGCTTTTGCTGCATCCCATAAGTTTTGGGTCATCGTGGTTTCATTGTCATTTGTTTCTAGGTATTTTTGATTTCATCTTTGATTTCTTCAGTGGTCTCTTGGGTACTTAGTAGTGTATTGTTTAGCCTCCATGTGTTTGTATTTTTTTCAGATTCTTTCTTTTAATTTATATCTAGTCTCATAGTGTTGTGGTAGGAAAAGATACTTGATATGATTTCAACTTTCTTAAATTTACCAAGGCCTTGATTTGTGACCCAAGATATGATCTATCCGGGAGAATGTTCCATGAGCACTTGAGAAGAAAGTGTATTCTGTTGTTTTTGGATGGAATGTCCTATAAATATCAATTAAGTCCATCTTGTTTAATGTATCATTTAAAGCTTGTGTTTCCTTATTTATTTTCATTTTGGATGTTTGTCCATTGGTGAAAGTGGGGTGTTAAAGTCCCCTACTATGATTGTGTTACTGTCGATTTCCCCTTTTATGGCTGTTAGCATTTGCCTTATGTATTGAGGTGCTCCTATGTTGGGTGCATAAATATTTACAATTATTATATCTTCTTCTTCGATTGATCCCTTGATCTTTTTGTAGTGTCCTTCTTTGTCTCGTGTAATAGTCTTTGTTTTAAAGTCTATTTTATCTGATATGAGAATACTACTCCAGCTTCCTTTTGATTTCATTTTCATGGAGTATCTTTTTCCACCCTGTCACTTTCAGTCTGTATGTGTCCCTAGGTCTGAAGTGGGTCTCTTGTAGACAGCATATGTACGGGTATTGTTTGTTTTATCCATTCAGCCAGTCTATGTCTTTTGGTTGGAGCATTTAATCCATTTACATTTAAGGTAGTTATCAATATGTATGTTCCTATTATCATTTTCTTAATTGTTTTGGGTTTGTTATTGTAGGTCTTTTCCTTCTCTTGTGTTTCCTGCCTAGAGAAGTTCCTTCAGCATTTGTTGTAAAGCTGGTTAGGTGGTGCTGAATTCTCTTAGCTTTTGCTTGTGTGTAAAGGTGTTAGTTTCTCTGTCAAATCTGAATGAGATCCTTGCTGGGTAGAGTAATGTTGGTTGTAGGTTTTTCCCTTTCATCACTTTAAATATGTGCTGGTATTACCTTCTGGCTTGCAGAGTTTCTGCTGAAAGATCAGCTGTTAACCTTATGAGGATGCCCTTTTATGTTATTTTTTGTTTTTCCCTTGCTGCTTTTAATATTTTTTCTTTGTATTTAATTGTTGATAGTTTGATTAATATATGTCTAGGCGTGTTTCTCCTTGGATTTATCCTGTATGGGACTCTCTGCGCTTCCTGGACTTGACTGACTATTTCCTTTCCCATATTAAGGAATTTTTCAACTATAATCTCTTCAAATATTTTCTCAGTCCCTTTCTTTTTCTCTTCCTCATCTGCGACCCTTATAATTTAAATGTTGGTGCATTTAATGTTGTCCCAGAGGTCTCTAAGACTGTCCTTAATTCTTTTCATTCTGTTTTCTTTATTCTGCTCTGCAGTAGTTATTTCCACTATTTTATCTTCCATGTCACTTATATGTTCTTCTGCCTTAGTTATTCTGCTATTGATTCCTTCTAGAGAATTTTTAATTTCATTTGTTGTGTTGTTCATCATTTTTTGTTTGCTCTTTAGTTCTTCTAGTTCCTTGTTAAACGTTTCTTATATTTTCTCCATTCTATTTCCAAGATTGTGGATCATCTTTACTATCATTATTCTGAATTATTTTTCAGGTAGACTGCCTATTTCCTCTTCATTTATTTGGGCTGGTGAGTTTTTACCTTGCTCCTTCATCTGCTGTGTTTCTCTGTCTTCTCATTTTGCTTCACTTACTGTGTTTGGAGTCTCCTTTTTGCAGGCTGCACATTCGTAGTTCCCGTTGTTTTTGTTGTCTGCCCACAGTGGGTAAGGTTGGTTCAGTGGGTTGTGTAGGATTCCTGGTGGAGGGGACTGATGCCTGTGTTCTGGTGGATGAGGCTGGATCTTGTCTTTCTGGTGGGCAGGACTGCACCCAATATTGTGTTTTGGGGGTGCTGTGACCTCAATATGGTTTTAGGTAGCCTCTCTGCTAATGGGTGGGGTTGTGTTCCTGTCTTGCTAGTTGTTTGGCATAGGGTGTCCCACACTGTAGCTTGCTGGTCGTTGAGTGGAGCTGGGTCTTAGCGTTGAGATGGAGATCTCTGGGTGCGCTCTTGTCATCTGATATTATTTGGAGCTGGGAGGTCTGTGGTGGACCAATGTCCTGAACTCGGATTTCCCACCTCAGAGGCACAGGCCTGACACCCAGCTGGAGCACCAAGACCCTGTCAGCCACACAGCTCAGAAGAAAAGGGAGAAGGAAGGAAGGAAAGAAAGAAAGAAAGAAAGAAAGAAAGAAAGAAAGAAAGAAAGAAAGAAAGAGAGAGAGAGAAAGAAAGAAAAGGAAGGAAGGAAGGAAGAAAGAAAGAAAAAAGAGAAAGGAAGGAAGGAAGTAAGAAGGAAAGGAGGAAAGAAAGGAAGGAAGGAAGGAAGAAAAGAAAGTTATTAAAATAAAAATTTTTTTTAAAGTATTAAAAATAAAAAACGTTAAAAAGTAATTAAAACAAAGAAAGAAAGAAGAGAGCGACTAAACCAAAAAACAAATCCACCAGTGATAACAAGCACTAGAAACTATACTAAAAAAAAAAAACAGAAAAAAAAAAAAAAAACCCAAAACGACAGACAAAACCCTAGGACAAATGGTAAACACAAAGCTATATAGAAAGAATCACACAAAGTCCACCATCTCTATTTTGGGATGATTTGTTGTCTATTCAGGTATTCCAGAGATGCAGGGTACATTAAGTTGACTGTAGAGATTTAATCCACTGCTCCTGAGGCTGCTGGGAGAGATTTCCCTTCCTCTTCTTTGTTCCCACAGCTCCTGGGGTTCATGGCCCCTCCTCTGTGTGTAGGTCGCCTGAGGGCATCTGTTCTTCGCTCAGACAGGACGGGGTGAAAGGAGCAGCTGATTCAGGGGCTCTGGCTCACTTAGGCTGGAGGGAGGAAGGGGTACGGATGCAGGGCAAGCCTGCAGTGGCAGAGGCCAGCATGACGTTGCAGCAGCCTGAGGCGCGCCATGCGTTCTCCCGGGGAAGTTGTCCCTGCATCACAGGACCCTGGCAGTGGTGGGCTGCACAGGCTCCCGGTAGGGGAGGTGTGGACAGTGACCTGTGCTCGCACACAGGCTTCCTGGTGGTGGCAGCAGCAGCCTTAGCGTCTCATGTCCGTCTCTGGGGTCTGCGCTGATAGCCGCGGCTCACACCCATCTCTGGAGCTCGTTTAGGCAGTGCTCTGAATCCCCTCTCCTCACGCACCCTGAAACAACGGTCTCTCGCTTCTTCGGCAGCTCCAGACTTTTTCCCAGACTCCCTCCCGGCTAGCTGTGGCACACTGGCCCCCTTCAGGCTGTGTTCACACAGCCAACCCCAGTCCTCTCCCTGGGATCCGACTTTGAAGCCCGAGCCTCAGCTCCCAGCCCACAGCCGCCCCGGTGGGTGAGCAGACAAGCCTCTCAGGCTGGTGAGTGCTGGTCGGCACTGATCCTCTGTGTGGGAATCTCTCTGCTTTGCCCTCTGCACCCCTGTTGCTGCTCTGTCCTCCGTGGCTCTGAAGCTTCCCCCACCCACCCCCCATCTCCACCAGTGAAGGGGCTTCCTAGTGTGTGGATACTTTTCGTCCTTCACAGCTCCCTCCCACTGGTGCAGGTCCCGTCCCTATTCTTTGTCTCAGTTTTTTATTTTTTCTTTTGCCCTGCCCATGTACGTGGGGTGTTTCTTGCATTTTGGGAGGTCTGAGGTCTTCTGCCAGCGTTCAGTAGGTGTTCTGTAGGAGTTGTTCCTCATGCAGATGTATTTCTGATGTATTTGTGGGGAGGAAGGTGATCTCCACGTCTTACTCCTTTGCCATCTTGAAGGTCTCTCACCTACTTTCACTTTTAAACCAGACAATTTTTTTTTCTGCTACTAAGGGTAAAGAATAAAATAAAAATAATGACCAAGAAAAATTTTCGTTTTAAATATTGTTCTTGCAAGAATTCCTTTTAAAGTTTAGTAAAATGATCACTCCTTAGTCTGTAATACTGTCCTTGTAGCTAATTTCATATATATAATTACATATGAAATACATGAATATATATGAAATATATATAAACTTAATTTTTTTAATTTATTTTTTTATTGAAGTATATAGTTGATTTCCTATAATTTAAACATGCATAATATTTATTGGATATTTTCTATGTGTTAGGTACTGTTCTAAGTGGTTTGTATATGAGGTAGTTAATAATATTGTTATCCTCATTTCACGGATGGAAAAATTATACTAAAAGCAAATGATCACTTGTATTCTTGGGAAACAATGAGTATACACAGAAAACATACCTTGTCGGAGCAACAGGAAACCACTGTATGTATAATGTATATACAAAGTACCATGATTTACATACACAGTTAAAAGATTAATGATCTAAATCACCAGAAAGACTTAATAAGGGCAGGTACTATGCAATCTATTTAAATATTTCAATCTAAATTATCTTTAATTCAATATTTAAATGAATAAACTTCAATTTTCTAAAAATCCTCTTGACTATAGTTTGTGCTGCTAGCCAAATGTAACTCTTGAACAGTTGAAAAGTAGGTAGTACAACTGAGAAAATCAACTTTTAATTTTATATCATCTTGATTAATATAATTTAAATTTTAAAACTGAAAACTGTCTTTCTAAGACAATATCTCACTTTAACCTTTGTGTAGAATAAGGTAGTATTGTACTTCACACACGGGGAAATTACATTGTTAAACATATTATACATAAACACATATAAACTTTCATATATATGAAATATATTTATATGTGTTTTCATCTGTATAAAGTTTATATATGTATTCAGTACAGTTATGCTCTAGTTAAAGAGAGCCAAACATGGACAGTTAAACTTATAAGACTGATACATCTTTGTTGTAATCAGAGGATTCAACATAGACAGTTCTTGCTATGCATTTAAATATAAATAAATATTTTAAATTTAGACACAGAAGTATAAAGTGCATAATACAATGCCTCATGCTTAGTAGGTGCTCAGTAAAAATGGCAGCTGCTATCACTATTCTTGTTATTATTTTTAGGCACATGTGGTCTAGTGGAGCCAACACTGGACTTTAACTTATGTTTAGAATATGTCCTGACTCAATCCTATACTCCCTGTGTGATCTTGGGCCAATTTTTTACTTCTAAAATTAAATTTTTCCACATCTTGTGCTGGGGAAATCATTTGATAAATTATAAAATTATATATAATTGGAGAGTATTATTATTTTGACAGTGTTATTTTCTGGCCTATTTCAAGGCCTATGTCTATAGTATAACCCAGCTACATATGAATCACGTTTACCTGCTTATCTATCCATCCGAATATTCTTCTGATCTGTGGCTAACAGATTTTTAGCAGAATGCACCACTGTGTATTGTGTGAGATATCAGTTATAAAGTTTATGGAACTGAGATTTTCAAAATGGCTGTTTCAAATAAAGGCCTATTCATCAAAGCACCTACATTTTTGAAATTTGGCCCTGCCAACTGAATGCTGGTAGATGATCCAGACTGACAGCTCTCTGAGGTAAAACTCCCTCTTTGTTTTACCGGACATACTCCGTTTACCAGGTGGACTTGGCCAGGAGCCTCTGTGCCAACCTGGGTAGGACCACCATAGGCCATGAATGGGCTGTTCAGTCTCCAGACGTCCTTGCTTTCTGCCCACACCCACCCCCAGCTGATTTGAAGCAAAAGCCTATTTAGTGGTGGTGACACCTGTCCACCAAAGAATGATGGAAGACCGTCAGCTCAAGTCTCAAAGATCACTGAATGTCTAGTAGGCTGTGAAAATATTTGATCATGACTCATTCACCACTTGGACTAGGTTCAAAGTGGGGAAACTCATTACTGGTTCCTTCAAATGTTCGGCTACCTCCTCTGAATAAAATACATAATACCACCTAAGTATAACATTTATACCCTCTGGGATTTTGGCTCTTTTGCAGGTTGATTATTGTGCACAGCCACGTAAGTAAGTACTCTTTTATTATGGCACGTCTCTCTGTATGTGTTTGTTACATGAGGTTAGTAAAGAGATGAGCAAATTTTAAAGCATATTCATGTTGAAATATTCTTTTCCTTCTGCCTATGTTTGTTACACTAATGAAACATGACTTGTGAAAACAGAGGGTAAACTTTTTCCTTCATGAACAATTACAAAGTGAAGCTAGAAATTTTCCTCTGCTTTTTCTCCTAGAAAAATAGCCATTTTATCTTTATCTGTGTATCCATTTTGAATCTTTAATTCGTTGTATTTTTGGAGGTGACAGAAATACAGTGACACACTGAAAACATTGTGCTGATTTTCTTTAGCACTGTGTTAAATATTTTAGGATCCCCCTTTATCCTCCCTACTTTAACTTGTTTAGAGTTTTTTTTTAGTAATGTTTTCCCCTCATGACCAATTTTTGTTAGACTATTTAATTTTTTTCCTAGCTCAGTACAACGTACCCTCTCTTAAGTTGAGGGATTAAAAAAAATCAATCTCTAAATTTTCAGACGGGCAGATAAAGTCTATTGGTTAAATTTTTCTCATCAAATATTCCATATCTTTTAAAGCATACGGTATTTCCTTGAAAATATTTAGAAAATACATCATACAAAAGACTATATAAATTCATATGTAGTAGAAATTATAAAAATTAAAGTAACACCCATGTACCCATCATCTAGCTTAAGAAATAAAACATATGCCAGTGTTACCCCTCCCAGATCACATTCTTTTCCCCTTCTGTATTTTGTGTCTAACTACATATATATGCCATAACAGTATGTTCAGTTTACTGGTTTGAACTTTATGAAAATGGAATTGTATTATATGATGTGCATATTCCATGCCTTATATCTTCTGTTTAACTGATTATTCTAGATCCACTTTCGTTGCTATGTATGTTACTATACTATATCATTCATTGTCCTTGCTGAAAAGAATGTCAGTATATGACTATACCACAATTTATTTCTCCACTCCACGTGGCTCACATAACCACATAACAACAATACCTTAATGCGTTTGTTGAGCATTTGTTTTGATAAACATTTGTAATTGTTGTCAGGAACAATGCTGCTATGCATGTTCTTATACAAGTCTTCCAGTGCATAGATGTAAGATTTTCTCTTAGGAGTACAATTACAGAGTTGCTGCGTATACATATCCTCGACTTTAAATGCCAGATATTTTACACACACACCAGCAGTGGCTAAGTGGACAAGCCTTGTTTTTCCACATTTTTGCTAAAATTGACATTGACTCGATTTCAAATTTTTACCTGAAATTCTACCGTGTGGTTTTAAATTATGTTTCCTGATTACCAGCAAGGATGAACATGTTTTCATGTTTATGATCCATTTGTTTCCTCTTTCATAAAATGCTTGTTTATGTCTATTGCAAGCTTTATTTGGGTTATTTGTCTTTTTCCTTTTGATTAATAAGAACTTTTACATATCCTGAATACTAACCCTTGTTCACAGGTGCTGCAAATGTTTTCTTCCAGGCAACAGCTTATCTCTTTATTCTCTTCATGGTGTATTTTAAAGGACAGAAGTTCTTCATTTTAATGTAACTGAACTTATTATTTTCTGTATGACTCTATGTTTTGTATCTTATTAGTAGATCTTTTCCTACTCCAAGCTCATTAAGATGCTATCCTAATTGTCGAATTAAAGGTTTATAGATTTTTATTTTACAAAAGTAAAGTACTTAACATATCTGGAATTTATAATTTGTGTAGAGTGTGAGGTAAGGATCCTGTTTTTTTCTTTTTTCTTTTCAAATGAATAACAACTCTCCCAGCATCTTTATTGAACAGTCAGTCCTTCCCGCACCAGTCTGCAGTGTCAGCTGAGTTAGAAGTCATTTATATATAGTGGATTTATTTCTATTCTATCTCTATTCATTCATATTCTTTATCTATCTTTATACCTATATCTGTGGTATTTACGAGTCTCAATATTTGTCAGGGCAAGACATCCCACTTTTTAAAAACTTTTTATATTTTTAGGCATGTTTTTGTTGTTTCTAAGCCTTTATAATGCTATATGGATTTTAGAATTAGCTTGTTATATTCTATTAAAAAGTTCTATTTGGTTTTTGACTGGAATTTCATTAATCTATAGCTCAATTTGGGAGAATTTGCATCTTAACAATTCTTGGTATCCCTATTAAAAGACATGATATGCCTTTCCAAATAGAGAGGATTTAAAAAAAAAATCTTTCAGTGAGGATTTACATTTTTCTTCACACACATTTTGCAGACTTTTTGTTAGATTTACTCTTTTATTTATTTATTTATTTTTGGCTGTGTTGGGTCTTCGTTTCTGTGCGAGGGCTTTCTCTAGTTGCGGCAAGCGGGGGCCACTCTTCATCGCGGTGCGCGGGCCTCTCACTATCGCAGCCTCTCTTGTTGCGGAGCACAGGCTCAGTAGTTGTGGCTCACGGGCCTAGTTGCTCCGCAGCATGTGGGATCTTCCCAGACCAGGGCTCGAACCCGTGTTCCCTGCATTGGCAGGCAGATTCTCAACCACTGCACCACCAGGGAAGCCCAGATTTACTCTTTTATGTTCCTTTTTATGGTTTAAAACTATCTTTATATATATTTTTAAATTGGCACATATTATAAACAGTCAAAAAGTGCACAAAACATAAAATTCAGCTTAATTCTTTGAAATGCATGAAGAAATAATTAAGAGAGCATGAACAAATAATTAAGTGTTAATATTTATCTGGGAAAATTAGGAGGGCAATTACACATTTAACAAGATCAAGCATATAGCAAAAAAGAGCAGCTGTAATAAAGGGAGAAAGGTTTGGGGATTTAGTGCTTCCACAATCACTATTTTATTTTGGTCATTCCTGACCTCCTTTTCAAAATAGCAATTCAGCTAAATCCTCACTTCTAAAAGAAACTATTTTGTTAAGAATAGGCATTGTTTGTTTTTGATTATGAGCTATCTATTTTTCCTGCAATAATATTCATATAAAATTTCCACCTGTGTCATGCTGGGCATTCACCACCTCTGCTTCTATCTACCTCTGATTGATAATAACCGGTACTGAGGCAACTGTAAATATCCTCTAGATCAGTGGTAAGCAAACTTTATCTGTAAAAGGCCAGATAGTGAATGTTTTTAGCTTTGTGGGCCCTAGGGTGCCTTTGCAACTACTCAACTCTGACTTTGTAGTGGGAAAGCAGTCACAGATGCTATGTAAATAAGTGGGCGTGGCTGTGTAGCAATAAAAGTGTGTTTACAAAAACTAGTTGAGGGATATGTTAACCCATGGGCCATAGTTTTGCAACCCCAGCTCTAGAGGAAATATTGAAGGGAGGGGGAAAGTCTATGAGAGTAAGACCAGATTAGAGCTCAGCTCTATATTTAGGCATTTTTCTCGTTTTATAAAGAACAGGTGAAGATGAGCAGCAGAGCCTATACTAGTGAGAAGAGGAGGAAGGCAACTGTGCCTTCAGTCTCTATTCTGCACTGGAAAGCAATTTCCCTGAACACGTTCCTTTGCATTTCCAACCTCAATGGTGACGCCTTCGACTTTCAGTTTGAAAAGCAACTGGTTTAGAAAAATAGTTTCTCTGGAATAATGGTTTCAATATTTATTTTACACGAGCAAGATATGTTTGAGATAAATTTGGGCTACTTCCAAGGTAGCTCTAGGGACTTCTGTGGTATATCTGTAAGTGTTTACAAGGCAGAGTTTGCAGATTACTTTTAAACCAGGAATAGTTTGGTAACTGAATGCTTCCCCATTGAAAGGGCAGTGGATTTCTTCAAGAAAAAACAAGCACACTAAGAACAGTCTGACCACTTCAACAGAATTTAATAAGTTCCAGGATATATGGCAAGTGTGGGTATGGCAAAGAAAGCAGCCGTTTTTCTGCCATATGCTTCCACCCACGTGCTATATGTGTATGTCTCAATAATGTGCCATCAGCACTATAATCTAGTTTGGGAAAGAAATGTCAATAAGAAAACTTAAGCTAAATTCATATTTTATGCTGTAACATATTTTTGGAAAACTCTATGCCATGGTTTCTCTTGATGCAACAAGAATTAACCTATTTCATTCAAGTTTTATGTTTGGCAATGTACTGGGACATTTTTCCAGCATTGTTATACCCTACCCATTTGGGTTACATGACAGCCTATATAAGAAACTGGTCCCTTTCAAAAAAGTGCTACATAAGTCTTCAGGGGAACATCATTGGAAACTGGGAGTTGTGTAGACTCAAGACTTTAAAACAGTGAGAAAAAAATTATAATAACATTTTTTATATTGACTTTATTTTTTAGGGCAGTTTAAGGTTCAAGAACAGTGGCTTTTAAAATTTTAGGGTCATGAGGTGAGCTTGTGTAGATGCTTGGGATTTGCCTCTAGAAATTATGATTGTGTAAATATGAAGAGGTGCCCAAGAATCTCCTTTTATTCATCATTGTAGATAATTCTGAAGTAGTTGGTCCAGAGACTTCACTTTGAGAACACTGCTCTTAAAGTTTACTTCTTTTTGTGTCTCATGGGTCTGTAGCAAATAGCTCATTGGGATAGAAATTGTATTTCACCTTTGGGTTGCCTCCAAAGTGTTCTCTGGTGTATGAAAAATTTTATGATTTGAATTGTGCACTTCATTCAGCAAGACCCTACTGGCTCACACATTCAACAATAATACCATGGAAGCTACAATAAAGAGGCAGATGCTTGGATCCTGCTGTTCATGGGATAGAAATGATCGTATTCAGCAGCAAAATCCAGAGAGACTGGATGAAACCTAATCAGTCAAGTCAGTTTCCAGAAATATAATCCATCCTAAGAATGAAGAACAATACTATGCAACTCATTAAAATCATTACATCAGTCTAGCATTTAAAGAAGAGATTTTTATGTTTCTGCCTTGTTTTATATATAGTCAGACTGCTTAATCCTATAATTCTCTCCTCTGACTGCCAAGACAACACACTAAGAATGAATTGAAATGACATTTCATGAGCTTTACCCTTGAAATGATTAAGCATATTTGGTGATAAAAGCTGAATTATTAATAAACAAATAGTCTGGAGACATACACTATTGTTTTGTGGTTGAAGAGCTGGAGTTATTTCCCCTAAAAGCTCCCTTTTATTCTTTGAGTAACTGTTCAGTACATATTTAAAAGAAATGTAGCTCATCAAGTTGTAGTTTCAGATGACTTTCTTCCTTCTCCCTCCTCCTCCCCCTCTTCTCTTTCTCTCCCTCTTTCCTTTTTCTCACCTTTTCTTCTTTAAAATGTGCACACTTAAGGAACAGCTTTATTAGCTTTTATAATGACATGGGCTAGTGAAGTTTTTTTCTTTAATTTTGATACTCTTATTGATTAACATAATTTTGAACCACTATTTTAATTTCTTAATGACTATTTTGTCTACTTTTATCAAGAGCAAGATGACACTGGCTCTACACCTAAAGGTACATAAACAATTAAAATAATATAGAAATCTTAGCTTATTCTAAAGTACTAATAGGTAGGCGCAAACATTCCTATCTTTTATAAGAGATTATATTAATTTAAACTCACGTGTTTTGTAATTGAATTGTATAGGTTTGTTTAAATCACCACTATATTCCTGAGGAGGAATATAGCATGTGCCAGAGAAGAAGCCCCTTTCCGGAGTTTTATGTTGACTTTAATGGCGCCTGACCCTCTGGTGAATAACTGCTCATAAAATAAGTTGTTGACACTAGTGAAGAGAGTACACTCTTTCATGGCTCTGGCAAGCTCCATAACTTACATCTGATCTGTCTTAAAACTGAGTCTCTGTTACACTGTCACAACATTGGTCACTTATTATTATTTTTATCTCCTTAACAACATGTAGAAAATATTTAATTGCACAGCATGCTAAAAAGGATACAGTAATTTCATTTTGGCAGCACAGGCAGTTTGTGCTAATGTAGATGCAAACCATAAGAACATGTGTCAATTCCTGTTTGTTAATAAGAACCTCAGCCCTTGCTGATGCTCTCAGGAGACCAACACGTGCTATCCTCAGAACCTGCTTTGTGGCTCCTACCTCCCTCCTGTAGGTTTTGATGTACAGCCTAACTATGAGTTTGAAGTTCTTCTAGTAATTTGTTGTCAAAGAGATACCAGGAGGAAGATAATGTTTAGATGAAGAAAACTAAGCTTGCAGAGAAACAGCTGAATATTGTTGGAGTCACCTTATTGGAATTGTATTGACTTAATGAAATTAACATTAACCTCCAGGTAGAGCAAAGGGTAATAGGCTAGGAACCAGAGACCTGGCAGTGTCACTGAATGACCAGGGCAAGTCAGGGCAAGTCATTTAATCTCTCTGAACTTTATTTTTCCTGTCTGTAACTTGAAATAATAAAATGGATTTTTGTTCAATAAAATGAGATAATCTGCCTTATGGTGTATTGTGAAGTATAAAGTGCTACATAATGTGTGGAGTTACTGCTCTTGGTGTTGAATTTATATCTGTTAGATTAAGGATATGTGAATTGGAAACATTAGTCTAAGAATTGACTGGTTTCCAATGAGTGAATGGTGTACTAGTATATTTCCCGCAAAAATCTTTTTTGTCTATTGGCCTCTAGAATGTAATTTCAGCACAATCTTTTTCTTACCATAGAATACCCAGCAGTATGGTAATGTGAATACTTTATGATCAGATGGGTTATGACTAGAATATTCTTTTCTCTGTATCAACCAAGTCATAACAGTGGAAAAACCCATCAGTTTGATTTGATTTTTATGATCCTGTTTCTTTGTCCCTCACATCACATTCCCAGAAAATGTTTGTTTGTCTGGTTGGTTGAAATAATAGCCGCATTCAGCTATCAGAGCTTCTGAAGTATCAAGGATAAAGTGCACTCAATGGCCTTGTAAACAGTGATTAAAGCACTAATTAGTTCATAGAACCTTAACAAGAGATGATAAAACTATGAACTTCTCTTCCTTTCTTAGCCTATTCCAGGTGAAAAATGAGTAGTTCAGAATTTGAGAGGTAGGGGCGAGAAGAAAGGTGTATGTACTTTGAAAAAGCTCCCCTGATATCAGGGTGGTGCTCTTATTGTCATTTTCCCCTTCTCCTTCTTTTTATTGTTCCTCTGTTCTGTGGCTATATTTCTATTACAAAAAGTTTATTAAAAATAAGTTTTTATCATAGATAATGATATTCTCTCCAGTGGGAAACAAATGAGAAATATGATAAGTGTATAAGAAACTGAAAATTGTTGCAACCTTGGTTTAGTACACAGATACATAAGCAGGTAAATAAGTTCCTTCTATTAAACTATATTTGTAGCTTTCATTTTGCTGGGATGAGGTCAAAGATGAGAAATGTTAATGCCTGTGTTATTAAAAACAGATTATTAAGGAAGAGACACAAGGAATGTGGATTTTGGCAGGATATTGTATATGACAGTTTCAGATTCTATGAAATCCCAATGTGCCTTTTTTTATTTCCTTCCCTCCCCACACACTTGCAATCAAAAAGCAAGTGGTGTATAAAGCAGAGAATTCACTGGGTACCACGAGGGTTGTGTGGGCTTAGTTTTGTGATTGTGAGTTTTAGGAAAGAGCTTCTGGGACTAGAAGTGTAAAAATGAAAGAAGAAAAAATGGTAGCACTATGGGGAAGGAACCAGAGGTTTTTCATTCCTGTTCATCCCATGTCACTTGGACCACCATATACCCATGCCAATTTCAATGAACACGTATATGTCAAATGTGGATTCTGACAAGGGTTGAGAGTTTAGCACCATGACGTTGAAAGTAAGATTTATTGCTGAGACACTGATCTGGGAGCTACTGGGGCAGGGACACTTTCTGAATCCCCATAACCATGGATGTATGGATGGGTGTTTTATAAAATGGGATTTTTTCAGAGAATTCTCAGTTTCTGTATTCATTCTATAGATTTGATGTTTGCTTTGTTGTTTATATTCATTGAACCTCTTTGTATACTATGATTTGAAACAAGAGGGCAGTGTTGGCTATCAGCAAATTATGTGTTCTGGATGTCTTGTTTTAAGACCAATATGAACTGAATTGAGATAAACTAAGGGGGTGATCAGGCCTCTTACGTCTTATTGTGCAATTCTATAGGAAGGATCTAAGTAATTAATTAATTGTATTTCCTTTTGTTTCAAATCATGTAAAAGTGACTTAAAAAGTTATGTAAAATAGAGCAAATTAGAATATGCTAAAAATATTTACAAAAGAAAAAAGAAAAACCACTGTAGGGAAAAGATATGAAATGGAGAGGTAGTGGGCACAGGACAGAAATGCTTATGTCAAAAGTTACTCAGTTGCTTTGAGTGAGTGCTAAATATGGTTCTAAAATTTCTAGTAGCCAATAAGAAAAAATCATTACTCAATTTCAAGTGTCTGTTAAAGCAGAAAAATCCCTCAGGAGAATTGCTATGTTAGACTTACAATACAGCAGCAATTAAGGAGCTATTCTGCTTGCTTACTTTAAAAAAGTAAAATACAGTATGTTATAGAACTCTGATCTTCAAAATAATCTAATTTTTTATAACTTGGAAATCTCTAAATTCACCATGTGAGGCTATGATGCCGAGACAGTAGAGTGGAAGACTCCAAATCAGAAACCCAGAATCTCATCCACGTGTTAATTCTGGGCTTTCTTATCATCATTTGTTAAAAATTAATACCTTTGTTGTATTCTGAAGTGGTAAAACTAAAAATTAATTAACATTCAAATATAAAGAAATTGGTTATAGTCATCCAGTGAAGCCTCCTAATACTTTATAATCTCATCTAACCTGGGGTGATATGCAATTGTTTTTTTTTTTTTTTTTTAACATTCAGTATTCTTCACCTGGACAGCTTTTTTTCCGCCTGATATTCCATACATTCATTTATGACTCTTTGCAATGAAGGGCTGCATGACATCTGTTTCAAATCACATTTTCCTTAATTCTTATGTATGCCCTCTTGTTCCATCATCTGCATTAAAATTCACAAGGAGACATGATCTATTCCACACCGGATTTCATCTTCTGTACTGCAGATCTATAAAACCTATCTTTACTGCCTTGTTTCACAGGTCTCTTCTGTAAGCATTTGTCTTCTTGGCATTTCTTTCTTTCACCTTTGACCAGAAATCAAGCATAGTTTTGGGTCCTTTTTTTGGCATGTCAATGACTAAAGCATCTTTCTGTAAGGGAGAAGAGCTAATCAAGTTGGCAATCCAAGAGAGGTCTGTGTATTCTCACTTCTCAGATTTGCAGCACCTTCTCATCGTTCTCTCAGTGCCTTTTCTTATTTCTGTGGAGTTTTAAAAATTATTCCCCTGCACAGTGAAGACATCTGGACATTCTGAATACGTGTCTGGTTGTACGTTGTATATGTGTTTTCCTTTAAAGAAAGGCAAATTCCAAGCCTTTTGCTGTGTTCATTCTTATAGGATTGGTAAAACTCTTACTTTGAATGGAGTCATTTTTTCCCAGCAAGGTAAACTTTTGGAAATTTTGTTGGAAACATCTGTGTGACATCTCTTCTGTCTCGGAAAGCAGCCTGCTTGTTCAGTGCTGAGGGATTCGTTTAATTAAGACAGACAGGAGCCTGCTTTGAATCGCCAAATGGTGCACCTCTGAATTCTCCAGTCTTCTCATAAGAACTCTGGTCCTTGCAGCACATCATTAAGGGATAGAAGATAGAGTTTTACACTTTCAGGGAATATCCTGCTATTTAGATGAGTGGGTTTTGAGATAATAACATAATGAGCAACTTTGTGATTTCTATACTCTATTAAGGCTAGTAGATTATTAAATGTACTTAAATAACTTGCTTAGCACCTACTATTTCTATCCAGTATACCTATATTATTTATATCTTCTACTTATAGAAATGATGAATAATATATTGTTCTTGCCTCTGAGTTCACAATCTAATAAGAGAGCTTATTGACCAATTGGAAAACATGAGCTGATTGTTTTAATGTTGATCTTTAGAAAGAGCTTTAGTGTGCAATGGAGGAAAACTATTCAACTATCTACACATAATAATCTTTTACTTCTTTTAATTTTGTTTTCAAATTCTGTGGTTTGAAACATGCTTTGTGGGGGAGGATCACCAAATGTTCTGCAGTATCTTTGTTCTTCTTTCCATTTGTTCAAACATCTAAAAATTCCTTTGCATTTGTAGACCCAGTGATTTCTAATTCTTGGACTTAATCCTATTGCAAGTGGGTGGACAGATTAAAAATATTTTGTTTTGGTTTTTCACATTACCTCCAGTTACTGTAGTTACCTAGCAACAATTTTCTGTGTTCTTGACTGGTTATTGGCATAACCTGTAACTGGCACACCAGTTAATGGCAAATTATTATTTGGAATGCCCTCTGGATTGACTGGAGCCTCAAACTATGACCTTTGAGGTTGGAAGATGTTTTATATTAGGTTTTTATGCTAGTTAGGAATCATACTATGAGTTATACATTTAGCCATCTTTCTTGGTCCACTCCTGTGTTTTACTACTAAACATTTTTAAGAAGAATGTGATTAGAATTTATACCTAGTTTCTAATATGTAATTGTTCCTTTAATATGTTCTCTAAATCTCTACATATAGTTGTGGTCATCTTGCTAACTGGTAGGAAATATCAGGACTATGAGAAATCATGTAAGTGATAATTGGTGGAGTACTGAGATATCGTCAGTATTGAACAGGAGTCGGAAAACTACAGCCTATGAGTCAAATCTGTTCCACCACCAATTTTTGTCAATAACTATTTTTGTGATGCAACCTTACCCGTTTGTTTACCTATTGTCTATGACTGATTTTGTACTATGAAGGCAGAGCCTAGTAGTTGCAACAATCACCATATGGCATGCAAAGCCTAAAATAATTAGCATCTGGTCTTTGCAGAAAAGTTTGTTGATCCCTGGTCTTGAGGATCACTCCATTTATTGCTGTGTAACTGCCCAGTGCCATGGTGAAGCCAGAGTTCATTTTGTTTCTCTTACAGAACCTGAACATTTAATTTTCTTCAGCAAATTAGGACATATGAAAATCTCTTGATGTGGCTTACAAAGTCAGTGATTTCATGTAAATCAGTATATTTCAAACTCATTATAGTGAGGAGTTGGCCAACTCTTGACTGATTTAATATTTTGATACTCTTAGTAGGTAATGATGTAATGATATAGTTAAGTCATTAATTTTAATGACTTCTCAGGAAAAGGAAGTAAAATCAGTTGAGTGCCTCCTATGATCCAGGCTCTTTGCTAGGTTTCTGTCCCCAGTGGCAGTTAAAATTCAGAAAGTAGCATATCAGCAACGCAGAGAAAATAAAAGCATGCCAGGTTCCAAAGGAGGCATTTCACTTCTCACATTCTCTTCCACCCAGTTTTTATTTTACTGACAAGAAAATTAAATTCAGTAGGGTTTACTAAGTTGATTGGAATTAGGAATCAGAAAGTGGCAGAGGTGACATTTGAAAGTAGATCTGCAGGTTTCCAAAGCCCAAGCTTCTTATGTTAAACCGTATTGCCTAGTATGCCATGTCAAAACATATGGAGTCTTCAAAATAATCTATTTGAGGATTGTGGCCTTAAAAAAAAAAATAGCACTAGGATTTTTCTCAGACGTTAACTATTACAGTACCTTATTAAGCCAATAGATAAGAAGATATTGAGCAGGTCTAATATAATCCCATTTGTATAAGGGGAAAGAATTATCAAAATCATACCCACTTCAAGAAACCTACATAGTTTGACAAGAAAAAGGCTGCCTAGTGTTAAAATCACTCTTGGAGAGAACTTCAAGATGGCGGAGGAGTAAGACATGGAGATCACCTTCCTCCCCACAGATACATCAGAAATACATCTACATGTGGAACAACTCCTACAGAACACCTACTGAATGCTGGCAGAAGACCTCAGACTTCCCAAAAGGCAAGAAACTCCCCACGAACCTGGGTAGGGCAAAAGAAAAAAGAAAAAAGAAAAAACAGAGTCAAAAGAATAGGAATGGGACCTGCACGTCTGGGAGGGAGCTGGGAAGGAGGAAAAGTTTCCACACACTAAGAAGGCTCTTCACTGGTGGAGGCGGGGGTGGTGGGGGAGAAGCTTTGGAGCCACAGAGGAGAGCGCAGCAACGGGTGCAGAGGGCAAAGCGGAGAGATTCCCACACAGAGGACTGGTGGCAACCAGCACTCACCAGCCCGAGAGGCTTGTCTGCTCACCCGCCACCCGCTACAGCCACCAAGAAGCCTGTGTGCAAGCACAGGTCACTCTCCACACCTCCCCTCCTGGGAGCCTGTGCAGCCCACCACTGCCAGGGTCCCATGATCCAGGGACAACTTCCCCAGAAGAACACATGGTGTGCCTCACACTGTTGCAATGTCATGCTGGGCCACGCAGAGGCAGGGCCAAATCCAAAGCTGAACCCCAGGAATTGTGGGAACAAAGAAGAGAAAGGGAAATCTCTCCCAGCAGCCTCAGGAGCAGTGGATTAAATCCCCACAATCAATTTGATGTACCCTGCATCTCTGGAATACCAGAATAGAAAACGAATCATTCCATAATTGAGACGGTGGGCTTTGGGAGCAACTGTAGACTTGGGGTTTGCTTTCTGCATCTAATTTGTTTCTGGTTTATGTTTATCTTAGTTTAGTATTTAGAGTTTATTATCACTGATAGATTTATTGATTTGGTTGCTCTCTTCCATTTTTGTTTTTATATATATATATATAGATAGATAGATAGATAGATAGATAGATAGATAGATAGATAGATAGATAGATAGATAGATATTTTCCTTTTTCTCTTTTGTGAGTGTGTATGTGTGTATGCTTCTTTGTGTGATTTTGTCTGTATAGCTTTGTTTTACCATTTGTCCTAGGGTTCTGTCCCCTTTTTTTTTTCTTCTTAGTATAGTTTTTAGTGCTTGTTATCATTGGTGGATTTGTTTTTTGGTTTGGTTGCTCTCTTCTTTCTTTCTTTCTTTTTATTTTTCATTTTTTAATTCTTAATAATTTTCTTTATTTTTTATTTTAATAACTTTATTTTCTTCCTTCCTTCCTTCCTTTCTTCCTTTCTTTCTTTCTTCCTTCCTTCCTTTCTTTCTTTCTTTCTTTCTTTCTTCCTTCCTTCCTTTCTTTCTTCCTTCCTTCCTTTCTTTCTTCCTTTTTTCTCTGTTTTCTTCTGAGCTGTGTGGCTGACAGGGTCTTGGTGCTCCAGCCGGGTGTCAGGCCTGTGCCTCTGAGGTGAGAGAGCCGAGTTCAGGACGTTGGTCCACCAGAGACCTCCCAGGTCCACGTAATATCAAACAACAAAAGGTCTCCCAGGGATGTCCATCTCAACACTAAGACCCAGCTTCACTCAACGACCAGCAAGCTACAGTGCTGGACACACCATACTAAGCAACTAGTAAGACAGGAGCACAACCCCACCCATTAACAGAGAGGCTGCCTAAAATCATAATAAGGTCACAGACACCCCAAAACACAGCACCGGATGCAGTCCTGCCCACCAGAAAGACAAGATCTGGCCTCATCCACCAGAACACAGGCACCAGTCCCCTCCACCCGGAAGCCTACACAGCCCACTGAAACAACCTTACCCACTGGAGGCAGACACCAAAAACAATGGGAACTACGAACCTGCAGCCGGCAAAAGGAGACCCCAAACACAGTAAGTTAAGCAAAATGAGAAGACAGAGAAAAACAGCAGGTGAAGGAGGAAGGTAAAAACCCACCAGGCCAAACAAATGAAGAGGAAATAGGCAGTCTACCTGAAAAAGAATTCAGAGTAATGATAGTAAAGATGATCCAAAATCTTGGAAATAGAATGGAGAAAACACAAGAAATGTTTAACAAGGACCTAGAAGAACTAAAGAGCAAACAAACAATGATGAACAACACAAAAAATGAAACTAAAAATTCTCTAGAAGGAATCAATAGCAGAATAACTGAGGCAGAAAAACGGATAAGTGAGCTGGAAGATAAAATAGTGGAAATAACTTCCGCAGAGCAGAATAAAGAAAAAAGAATGAAAAGAATTGAAGACAGTCTCAGACACCTCTGGAACAACATTAAATGCACCAACGTATGAATTATAGGGGTCCCAGAAGAATAAGAGAAAAAGAAACGGACTGAGAAAATATTTGAAGAGATTATAGTTGAAAACTTCCCTAATATTGGAAAGGAAATAGTCAGTCAAGTCCAGGAAGTGCAGAGAGTCCCATACAGGATAAATCCAAGGAGAAACACGCCAAGACACATATTAAACTATCAACAATTACATACAAAGAAAAAATATTAAAAGCAGCAAGGGAAAAACAAAAAATAACATACAAGGGAATCCCCATAAGGTTAACAGTTGAACTTTCAGCAGAAACTCTGCAAGCCAGAAGAGAGTGGCAGGATATATTTAAAGTGATGAAAGGGAAAAACCTACAACCAAGATTACTCTACCCAGCAAAGGATCTCATTCAGATTCAATGGAGTAAGTAAAACCTTTACACACAAGCAGAAGTTAAGAGAATTCAGCACCACAAAACCAGCTTTACAACAAATGCTAAAGGACCTTCTCTAGGCAGGAAACACAAGAGAAGGAAAAGACCTACAATAACAAACCCAAAACAATTAAGAAAATGATAATAGGAACATACATATCGATAACTACCTTAAATGTAAATGGATTAAATGCTCCAACCAAAAGACATAGACTGGCCTAATGGATCCAGCATATATACAACACCCATATATATGCTGTCTACAAGAGATCCACTTGAGACCTAGGGACACATACAGACTGAAAGTGAGGGGATGCAAAAAGATATACCATGCAAATGGAAATCAAAAGAAAGCTAGAGTAGCAATTCTCGTATCAGACAAAATAGACTTTAAAATAAAGACTATTACAAGAGACAAAGAAGAACACTACATAATGATCAAGGGATCAACCCAAGAAGAAGGTATAACAATTGTAAATATTTATGCACTCAACATAGGAACACCTCAGTACATAAGGCAAATTCTAACAGCCATCAAAAGGGAAATAAACAGTAACACAATCATAGTAGGGGATTTTAACACCCCACTTTCACCAATGGACAGATCATACAAAATGAAAATAAATAAGGAAACAGAACTTTAAATGATACATTAAACAAGATGGCCTTAATTGATATTTATAGGACATTCCATCCAAAAACAACAGAATAAGGAACAAGAGAAGGTTGTCCACTGTCACTATTATTCAACATAGCTTTGGAAGTTTTAGCCACAGCAGTCAGAGAATAAAACCAAATAAAAGGAATCCAAATTGGAAAAGAAGAAGGAAACATAACATGATACTGTACATAGCTAATCCTAAAGATGCTACCAGAAAACTACTAGAGCTAATCAATGAATTTGGTAAAGTAGCAGGAAACAAAACTAATTCACAGAAATCTCTTGCATTCCTATACACTAATGATGAAAAATATGAAAGAGAAATTAAGGAAACACTCCCATTTACCATTGCAACAAAAAGAATAAAATACCTAGGAATAAACCTACCTAAGGAGACAAAAGACCTGTATGCAGAAAACTTTAAGACACTGATGAAAGAAATTAAAGATGATACAAACAGATGGAGAGATATACCATGTTCTTGGACTGGAAGAATCAATATTGTGAAAATGACTAGACTACCCAAAGCAATCTACAGATTCAATGCAATCCCTATCAAACTACCAATGGCATTTTTCACACAACTAGAACAAAAAATTTCACAATTTGTATGGAAACGCAAAAGACCCCAAATAACCAAAGCAATCTTGAGAAAGAAAAATGGAGCTGGAGGAATCAGGCTCCCAGACTTCAGACTATACTACAAAGCTACAGTAATCAAGACAGTATGGTACTGGCACAAAAACAGAAATATAGATCAATGGAACAGGATAGACAGCCCAGAGATAAACCCACGCTCATATAGTCACCTTATTTTTGATAAAGGAGGCAAGAATATACAATGGAGAAAAGACAGCCTCTTCAATAAGCGGTGCTGGGAAAACTGGACAGCTACATGTAAAAGAATGAGATTAGAACACTCCCTAACACCACACAGAAAAATAACCTCAAAAAGGATTAAAGACCTAAGTGTAAGGCCAGACAGTATAAAACTCTTAGAGGAAAACATAGGCAGAACACTCTATGACATAAATCACAGCAGGATCCTTTTTGACCCACCTCCTAGAGAAATGGAAATAAAAACAAAAATAAACAAATGGGACTAATGAAACTTAAAAGCTTTTGTACAGCAAAGGAAACCATAAACAAGATGTAAAGACAGCCCTCAGAATGGGGCAAAATATTTGCAAATGAAGCAACTGACAAAGGATTAATCTGTGAAATTTACAAGCAGCTCATGCATCTCAATATCAAAAAACAAACAACCCAATCCAGAAATGGGCAGAAGACCTAAATAGACATTTCTCCAAAGAAGATATACAGATGGCCAACAAGCACATGAAAGGATGCTCAACGTCACAAAATATTAGAGAAGTGGAAATCAAATCTACAATGAGGTATCACCTCACACCAGTCAGAATGGCCATCATCAAAAAATCTACAAACAGTAAATGCTGGAGAGGGTGTGGAGAAAATGGAACCCTCTTGCACTGTTGGTTTGAAAGTAAATTGATACAGCCACTATGGAGAACAGTAAGGAGGTTCCTTAAAAAACTAAAAATAGAACTACCATATGACCCAGCAATCCCACTATTGGGCATATACCCTGAGAAAACCATAATTCAAAAAGAGTCATGTACAACAATGTTCACTGCAGCTCTATTTACAATAGCCAGGACTTGGAAGCAACCTAAGTGTCCATCAACAGATGAATGGATGAAGGAGATGTGGCACATATATACAATGGAATATTACTCAGCCATAAAAAGAAATGAAATTTAGTTATTTATAGTGAGGTGGATGGACCTAGAGTCTGTCATACAGAGTGAGGTAAGTCAGAAAGAGAAAAACAAATACCATATGCTAACACATATATATGGAATCTAAAAAAAAAAAAAAAAAAAAAAAATGGTTCTGAAGAACCTAGGGGCAGGACAGGAATAAAGACGCAGACATAGAGAATGGACTTGAGGACACGGGGAGGGGGAAGGGTGAGCTGGGACAGAGTGAGAGAGTGGCATGGACATATATACACTACCAAATGTAAAATAGATAGCTAGTGGGAAGCAGCCACATAGCACAGGGAGATCAGCTCGGTGCTTTGTGACCACCTAGAGGGGTGGGATAGGGAGGGTGGGAGGGAGACGCAAGATGGAGGAGATATCGGGATATATGTATATGTATAGCTGATTCACTTTGTTATAAAGTAGAAACTAACACACCATTGTAAAGCAGTTATACTCCAATAAAGATGTTAAAAAATAAAATCGCTCTCAATTGTGACTGCATGCATTGTATCCCGTTAGTACATGTGGGAAAATGTTCATTTCTCTCCTAATTCCTTCTGTCTAGGCTATTCTCTTTCAAGGGCTATTACTTTTATATGATAGGATCAGTGGAGAATAACCTGAAAGCAAGGAATGATAGTGAGACAGCAGGACAGTTAACAAGTTTTTGAGCTTATTATAGGCCCCAATATAATGCTTGACATATCAATCACAATGATCCCCCATTCTGCCCTATCTTTCAATGGTTATTCCCTTGTGTTTTTTATGATGGCAAACTCCTGGTACAGTTGTTGTTGTTCTGTTCCTTGACATTGACTTCATTTGGAGAAAAATTAGCAGGTACACAAGTACTCCAGGCTTTTAGAAATATTTGTAATCCTTTAGTTCTTTTGTGACAAGTCATTGGATCTGGTTAAGAAACTGAAAATGAAATAGACTTTTCTAAGTGTTGCAAAATATCTGTGGATTGTCACTTTTGTGATCAATTTTTCCTCTAAGTAATATGGCTTTAACTTGGCTGACTGATTCAAACCCTGAAGCAGTTATAAACTGTTTATAACTATGTGAAATAATATTCAGTTGGCATATGTACAGCTTAGGTTTCAAAATGGTTAAATCTATTGAATTATACTCCTGAACTATTTTAATTATGTTTCTTTATTTTTGCATATAGATGTCAAATAATTATGGCCACAGGTAATATATTTATTAATTTCTTATTTATGGTAATACAGAGCACATTAGATGAAAAGGAATCAGGGAGCAGATCCTTTGTGTACTGCTTTCTGTAGGTATGACAAATTCTAACTTATTTATGGGTTCTGCTGCCAAGTGAAATCTGGTGTTTATGATGGGACAAAAATAAAGGAATCGATTGTTTTGGCTCAACTCTTCAGGTAGTGCTAAGTATAGGATTGCATCGGGGGGTAAAAATTTTAGAGGATGTGGATAAAAAGAGTTGAAATATACATATATTCCACATTTTCTACATGTTAAATTGTAACCATATCGTAACAGAAAACATATGTGGTGCCATTAGCTTGACTTGAATTATTGAACATGTACATAGGCCCTTTTCTGCAGCATTTTGAATAAGGTCATACAATTCTAAAGGTTGTTTTAAGAGTGTATGTCAAGCCAACCTGATGATTAAGTAGTATCAGAAAATAAGAAACAATTAGAAGTGTGGGAGAAAACACTGTCATACAAAATTTGGACCTTAAATTAATAAATAAGGAAATTAATTTCAATAATAATTAAGTTGGCATTTAAGGACTTTTTCTCTAAATGTACAAATCATGCTAATCTTCTTGTCTGGAGGTGATTAGCTTGTTATGACAGACTGTGAGGTCATTAAGGAAATTAACATATTCCAGGTGCATTATTCTACTGGCACAATGCCATGGGAGAAATGTGTTTATGCATCTGAAACCAAGAAAAATATAATTTAATTCACATGTGCAAGATAAAACTCAGTTCGAAACTACTAGTGACATTTTCCCCCAACTGACATCAAAAAACAAAACCTGAACTTTTTTTTTTTTTAAAACCTGGACTTTTAACAACATGTTTTAGCAAATCACAAATCTATTTTGCATGAGACTTTTCAACTTCAAATTCCATCAACACAGTGAATGAGGGATATGATATAATACATTTTTGAGTGCTGATTTAAATTTTTTTAAATAGGGGAATAGTCATATATCAAGTTTTATGAAACTTAGGTTAACAAACTTATATACACACATGAACATTTATCTGATTGATTTATTAACTTAATAAAAAATTTTGAGTGCTTGCTGTGTACCATGCTCTGATCTTAGGTATGTATTGATGAGTAAAACATCTCCCAAGTTGAAGTTCCTTTTGGGACTTCCCTGGTGGTCCAGTGGGTAAGACTCTGTGCTCCCAATGCAGCGGGCCCGAGTTCGATCCCTGGTCAGGGAATTAGATCCCACATGCATGCCACAACTAAGAGTTCACATGCCGCAACTAGGAGTCTGCATGCTGCAACTAGGAAGTCTGCGTGCTGCAACTAAGAAGCCTGCATGCTGCAACTATGAGCCCGCATGCCACAACTGGGAGATCCCGCATGCCCCAACTAAAGATCCCATGTGCCGCAACTAAGACCCAGAGCAGCCTACATAAATAAATATTTTAAAAAATACCTTTTATGTTCAGTTTGCTCTGAAAAATAACTTTTATTTGTGAATAAAAAATAAAAATTTGAAAAAATGTATTACCTTCCCAAAGATTTGATTAACTTTATTTAATTCATAAATTAGTTACTTGAAGTATTTTGGAAGAGACTCAAATATTTAAATTTTGAAGTAGCAATGAATTATTTTAATATAGAAAATACTGGTGTTCTTAGAAAACAGCATAAAATTAAGAGTATGTATATCTTGATTTAAGATGAAATTGTTTGTGAGCTTCTCAATATAGTTTTAGCCTTTTAAGTCTTTTTAATTTCACAACAGAATTAATATTTCTCACTCAAAATGCTCTTGTAAAGATTCTCGTTTGACTAATTTTCTCAGTTTTTCACAATAAGAGAGGAGAAATTGACATTTATGGAGTGGTACACTTTCTGATTATGTGGGAATAAACCATTCTTTTCTATAGCACAGGTTTTCCCTTAATAATGTATTCGTGAGAGTGCCAGGTTTGAATATACCAGAATTATTATTTTATATATTCTTTCTACAGTAAGTCGATTTTTAATTAAGTCACTTTTATCTGTTTAGTCTAATACTAGTGAATGGCAGTTGGAAAGAAAGGAGAAAAATATCCAGCTGGAATTCAACTTTCACTAGATTACATGGTAGGGAAAATTTCCCTTTTAAAAACACCGGTGCCTTTTAAACGAGTATTTTTACATCACAAGGTGTTCATTTATCACACTGAAGCCTGAAAAATGTGATTCAGAACTGTAGCCTTGATACTTCCTTACCTTTCTCATCTTAAAATTCTTGATTAAATCCATCAAATTCTATTTCTATTATGCTTGAATTTTCAGGGTAAAACAATTATTCTGTGGTATATCAGTCAATCCTAAATGTTTGTAATTCCTCCTTCCCCATTTCTTCATAAAATATGGGGAATGTGAGTTGTTTCTTTTTTTACTCAAATATTTTAATTAATTTTTTATCCAGTTTTATTGAGATATAAGTGACATACAGCACTGTATAAGCTTAAGGTATACCTCATAGTGATTTGAGTTACATACATCATGAAATGATTACCAAAATAAATTTAGTGAATATTCATCATCTCATATAGATACGAAATAAAAGAAAAAGAACAAATGTTTTTCCTTGTGATAAAAACTCCTAGGATTTACTCTTTTAACACCTTTCATATATAACATACAGCAGTGCTAAATATATTAATCATGTTATACTTTACATCTCTAGTACTTATAACTGGAATTTTGTGCCTTTTGACGAACTTCATCCAATTCTCTCCCAACCCCCCACCTCTGGTAACCACAAATTAGATCTATTTTTCTATGAGTTTGTTTGTTTTGAAGTGTAACTGACATACAATACCGAGTTAGTTCCTGGTGTATAACATAGTGATTCAATATTTCTATACATTACAAAGTGATCACTATGATAAGTCTAGTTACCATCTGCCATGCAAAGATATTTTATATTGTTATTGACTATATTCCCCACTCTGTATATTTCATACACATGACTCATTTCTTGTGTAACTAGAAGTCTGTATCTGTTAATCTCCCTCAACTATTTCACTCATCTCACCACTCTTTCCTCTCTGGCAGCCACCTGTTTGTTCTCTGTATCTATGACTCTGTTTCTGTTTTGTTATATTTGTTCAATTGTTTTGTTTTTAGATTTCACATATAAGTGAAATACTGTATTTGTCTTTCTCTGCCTGACTTATTTCACTTAGAATAGTACCCTACAGGTCCATCCATGTTGTCTCAAATAGCACGATTTCATTCTTTTTTGTGGTTGAGTAATAATCCATCGGACACTTAGGTTGCTTCCATATTTTGGCTATTGGTAAATAGTGCTGCAATGAACAAAGTGATGCATGTACCTTTTTCAATTAGTGTTTTTGACTTCTTTGGAAAAACCCAGAAGTGGAATTGCCAGATATTATGATAGTTCTATTTATAATTTTTTGAGGAAAAAAATTGTGGCTGTACCAATTTACATTTCAACCAACAGTGCACATGTTTCCCTTGTTTCCAAATACTTGCCAACACTTACTATTTGTTGTTTTTTTGATAATAACCATTCTGACAGGTGTGAGATTATATCTCAAAGTGGTTTTGGTTTGTATTAGGATTAGAGGATTAGATTTAAGTTCAATGATTTAAGATGATTACATTTAAGGCTTCAATCCATTTTGAGTTTATTTCTGAATATGGTGTGAGAATATATTCTGGTTTCATTATTTACATGTTACATACCCACATGTAACACCACTTATTGAAGAGACTGTATTTTCCCTATTGTATATTCTTGCTTCTTTTGTCATAGATTAATTGACCTTATAAGTGTGGATTTAGTTCTGAGCTCTCTATCCTATTCCATTGATCTACATGTCTGTTTTTGTGCCAGTACCATACTTTCATTGTTACTGCAGCTTTGTAGTAAAGGTTGAAATCAGGGAGCATTATACCTCCAGCTGTATTCTTCCTCAAGATTCTTTTGGCTGTTCAAGGCCTTCTGGGTTTCCACACAAATTTTAGAATTATTTGTTCCAGTTCTGTGAAAAATGGCAGTGGTATTCTGATAGGGATTGTGTTGAGTCTGTAGATTGCCTTGGGTAGTATGGTCATTTTAACAATGTTAATTCTTCTAATCCATGAACTGGATATATCCTTCCATTTGTTTGTATAATCTTAAATTTCTTTCATCAGTATCTTTTAGTTTTCTGAGTACAGGTTTTTGAGCTTCTTAGTTAGATTTATGTCTAGGTATTTTATTCTTTTTGATGCAGTTGTAAATGGGATCATTTTCTTAATTTCTTTCTGATAAATTGTTGTTAGTGTATAGAAATGCAATAAATATATGTATATTAATTTTGTATCCTACAACTTTACTGAATTCATTTCTTATTGGAAATAGTTTTTTGGTGGCATCTTTAGGATTTTCTATGTATAATATCATAGCACCTGCAAATAGTGAAAATCCTTTGCAATTTGGATTGCTTTTATTTCTTTTTCTTCTCTGGTTGCTATGGCTAGGACTTCCAATACTATGTTGAATAAAACTGATAAGAGTGGGCATCCTTATCTTGTTCCTGATCTTAGAGGAAATGCTTTCAGCTTTTCACCATTGACTGTGATGTTAGCTGTCAGTTTTTCATGTATGGCCTTTATTATGTTGAGGTATGTTCCCACTATGCCCACTTTCTGGAGAGTTTTTATGGAGGTTGAATTTTGTCAGAAGCTTTTTCTGCACCTACTGAGATGATCATATGTGTTTTTTTATTGAAGTATAGTTGATTTACAATGTTGTGTTAGTTTCAGGTGTACAGCAAAGTGATTCAGTTATATATATATATGTGTGTATATATATATATGTGTATATATATATATATATATATATATTCAATTTCAGATTCTTTTCCATTGTAGGTTATTACAAGATACTGAATATAGTTCCCTGTGCTATACAGAATGTCCTTGTTGATTATCTATTTTACATATAATAGTGTGTATATGTTATTCCCACACTCCTAACTTATCCCTCTCCCCTCACCTTTTCTCCTTTGGTAACCATAAGATTGTTCTCTATGTCTGTGAGTCTATTTCTGTTTTGTAAATAAGTTTAATTGTATCATTTCTTTAGATTCCACATATAAGTGATATTGCATAATATTTGTCTTTCTCTGTTTGACTTACTTCGCTTAATATGATAATCTGTAGGTCCATCTATGTTGCTGCAAATGGCATTATTTCATTCATTTTTATGGCTGAGTAGTATTCCATTATGTATACTTATGTATATATGTATATATATACATATACACATACACATCTTCTTTATCGATTCCTCTGTCGATGGACGTTTAGGTTGCTTCCATGTCTTGGCTATTGTAAATAGTGCTACTATGAACATTGGGGTGCAAGTATCTTTTTGTTCTACCACTTTATTTTATTTATTTATTTATTTTCTTCACACACACACACTGTATTTTATTTTTACAAGAGATAAATAAACTGACACCAAGCATTGTAAATGGATGACCACAACAAAAGCAACAATGATTTCAATTACCAAACACAAAACACACTCATACTATGTCATAATATTGACATTCAGTCCAGTAATCCTCTACTGTAACAGGTCCTTTACTTTGCAGTGAAAATTGATTCGTATATTTTTTGCCTCTGAGTCCTTGTGGGATTTTTTTTTTTTAGTCAAACAGAAAGTCACAAAAACTATAATCATCCTCATCAGTTCACTCAGTCCCATGTAATTAATTTATTTTCATCTTGATCTTTTGTTAGCACTTTTATGAATTCATCAGTTTTCCATTAGAGTTCTGAAAATGCTTATTCATTCAGTTCAGCAGTATAGTCAGTTACCAGTAACCTTTACTTGTCAGAGTCTTTTCCCTGAATTCCTTGAAGATGAAAACCTTTTATAGGAACATTTTTGCAAAAGCATCAAAGTACACCCAGAACTGTCTGTAAATGACAAAAGACTTAAAAATGACCACGGTTAAAGATTTGATGAAAGTTCATAATAATGCAATTGACAAGGAAATTTAGTTATTTCTGAGATATACATTTTAAAGTAATAACTAGAATTGTGACTTATAACATTATATCAGAGCATATAAGATTTTTAGAAATCTCATGTAATGTCTGAAACATTTATATTAACATATTTCCATACAAATAACCCAAAGAAAGTTTAGTATTAGTTGTTTTGCTTGTTTGTTTTTTTATACTGCAGGTTCTTATTAGTCATCAATTTTATACACATCAGTGTATACATGTCAATCCCAATCACCCAATTCAGCACACCACCATCCCCACCCCACCATGGTTTTCCCCCCGTGGTGTCCATACGTTTGTTCTCTACTTCTGTGTCTCAACTGCTGCCCTGCAAACAGGTTCATCTCTACCATTTTCCTAGATTCCACATACATGCGTTAATATACGATATTTGTTTTTCTCTTTCTGACTTACTTCACTCTGTATGACAGTCTCTAGGTCCATCCACGTCTCAACAAATGACTCAATTTCGTTCCTTTTTATGGCTGAGTAATATTCCATTCTATATATGTACCACAACTTCTTTATCCATTCATCTGTTGATGGGCATTTAGGTTGCTTCCATGCCCTGGCTATTGTAAATAGTGCTGCAATGAACATTTGGGTGCATGTGTCTTTTTGAATTACGGTTTTCTCTGTGTATATGCCCAGTAGTGGGATTGCTGGATCATATGGTATATCTATTTTTAGTTTTTTAAGGAACCTCCTACTGTTCTCCATAGTGGCTGTATCAATTTACATTTGCACTAACAGTGCAGTAGGGTTCCCTTTTCTCCACACCCTCTCCAGCATTTGTTGTTTGTAGATTTTCTGATGATGCCCATTCTAACTGGTGTGAGGTGATACCTCATTGTAGTTTTTATTTGCATTGCTCTAATAATTAGTGATGTTGAGCAGCTTTTCATGTGCTTCTTGGCCATCTGGATGTCTTCTTTGGAGAAATGTCTATTTAGGTCTTCAGCCCATTTTTGGATTGGGTTGTTTGTTTCTTTAATATTGAGCTGCATAAGCTGTTTATATATTTTGGAGATTAATCGTTTGTCCGTTGATTCATTTGCAAATATTTTCTCCCATTCTGAGGGTTGTCTTTTGTCTTGTTTATGGTTTCCTTTGCTGTGCAAAAACTTTGAAGTTTCATTAGGTCCCATTTGTTTATTTTTATTTTTATTTCCATTACTCTAGGAGATGGATCAAAAAAGATCTTGCTGTGATTTATGTCAAAGAGTGTTCTTCCTATGTTTTCCTCTAAGAGTTTTAGAGTGTCCAGTCTTACATTTAAATCTTTAATCCATTTTGAATTTATTTTTGTGTATGGTGTTAGGGAGTGTTCTAATTTCACTCTTTTACATGTAGCTGTCCAGTTTTCCCAGCACCACTTATTGAAGACACTGTCTTCTCCATTGTATATCTTTGCCTCTTTTGTCATAGATTAGTTGACCATAGGTGCGTGGGTTTATCTCTGGGCTTTCTATCTTGTTCCATTGATCTATGCTTCTTTTTTTGTGCCCGTACCATATTGTCTTGATTACTGTAGCTTTGTAGTATAGTCTGAACTCAGGGAGTCTGATTGCTCCAGCTCCGTTTTTTTCCATCAAGACTGCTTTGGCTATTTGGGGTCTTTTGTGTCTCCATACAAATTTTAAAATGATTTGTTCTAGTTCCATAAAAAATGCCATTGGTAACTTGATAGGGATTGCATTGAATCTGTAGATTGCTTTGGGTAGTATAGTCTTTTTCACAATATTGATTCTTGCAATCCAAAAGCATGGTATATCTCTCCATCTGTTGGTATCATCTTTAATTTCTTTCATCAGTGTTTTATAGTTTTCTGCATACAGGTCTTTTGTCTCCCTAGGTAGGTTTATTCCTAGGTATTTTATTCTTTTTGTTGCACTGGTAAATGGGAGTGTTTCCATAATTTCTCTTTCAGATTTTTCATCATTAGTGTATAGGAATGCAAGAGATTTCTGTGCATTAATTTTGTATCCTGCAACTTTACCAAATTTATTGATTAGCTCTAGTAGTTTTCTGGTGGCATTTTTAGGATTCTCTATGTATAGTATCATGTCATCTGCAAACAGTGACGGTTTTACTTCTTTTCCAATTTGTATTCCTTTTATTTCTTTTTCTTCTCTGATTGCCGTGGCTAGGACTTCCAAAACTATGTTGAATAATAGTGGCAAGAGTGGACATCCTTGTCTTGTTCCTGATCTTAGAGGAAATGCTTTCAGTTTTTCACCATTGAGAATGATGTTTGCTGTGGGTTTGTCATATATGGCCTTTATTATGTTGAGGTAGGTTCCCTCTATGCCCACTTTCTGGAGAGTTTTTTGTCATAAATGGGTGTTGAATTTTGTCAAAAGCTTTTTCTGCATCTATTGAGATGATCATATGGTTTTTATTCTTCAATTTGTTAATATGATGTATCACATTGATTGATTTGCATATATTGAAGAATCCTTTCATTCCTGGGATAAATCCCACTTGATCATGGTGTATGATCCTTTCAATGTGTTGTTGGATTCTGTTTGCTAGTATTTTGTTGACGATTTTTGCAACTATATTCATCAGTGGTAGTGGTCTGTAATTTTCTTTTTTTTTAGTATCTTTGTCTGGTTTTGGTATCAGGGTGATGGTGGCCTCATAGAATGAGTTTGGGAGTGTTCCTTCCTCTGTAATTTTTTGGAAGAGTTTGAGAAGGATGGGTGTTAGTTCTTCTCTAAATGTTTGATAGAATTCACCTGTGAAGCCATCTGGTCCTGGACTTTTGTTTGTTGGAAGAATTTTAATCACAGTTTCAATTTCATTACTTGTGATTGGTCTGTTCATATTTTCTGTTTCTTCCTGGTTCAGTCATGGAAGGTTATACCTTTCTAAGAATTTGTCCATTTTTTCCAGGTTGTCCATTTTATTGGCATAGAGTTGCTTGTAGTAGTCTCTTAGGATGCTTTGTATTTCTGTGGTGTCTGTTGTAACTTCTCCTTTTTCATTTCTAATTTCATTGATTTGAGTCCTCTCCCTCTTTTTCTTAATGAGTCTGGCTAATGGTTATCAATTTTGTTTATCTTCTCAAAGAACCAGCTTTTAGTTTTATTGATCTTTGCTATTGTTTTCTTTGTTTCTATTTCATTTATTTCTGCTCTGATCTTTATGATTTCTTTCCTTCTGCTAACTTTGGGTTTTATTTGTTCTTCTTTCTCTAGTTCCTTTAGGTGTAAGGTTAGATTGTTTATATGAGATTTTTCTTCTTTCTTGAGGTAGGCTTGTATAGCTATAAACTTCCCTCATAGAACTGCTTTTGCTGCATCCCATAAGTTTTGGATCGTCGTGTTTTCATTCTCATTTGTCTCTAGGTATTTTTTGATTTCCTCTTTGATTTCTTCAGTGATCTCTTGGTTGTTTAGTAACATATTGTTTAGCCTCCATGTGTTTGTGTTTTTTTCCCTGTAATTGATTTCTGATCTCTTAGCATTGTGGTCAGAAAAGATGCTTGATATGATTTCAATTTCCTTAAATTTACTGAGGCTTGATTTGTGACCCGAGATGTGATCTATCCTGGAGAATGTTCCGTGCGCACTTGAGAAGAAAGTGTAATCTGCTGTTTTTGGATGGAATGTCCTACAAATATTAATTACATCTATCTGGTCTATTGTGTCATTTAAAGCTTCTGTTTCCTTATTTATTTTCATTTTGGATGATCTGTCCATTGGTGTAAGTGAGGTGTTAAAGTCCCCCACTCTTATTGTGTTACTGTCGATTTCCTCTTTTATAGCTGTTAGCAGTTGCCTTATGTAGTGAGGTGCTCTTATGTTGGGTGCATATATATTTATAATTGTTATATCTTCTTGGATTGATCCCTTGATCATTATGTAGTGACCTTCCTTGTCTCTTTTAACATTCTTTATTTTAAAGTCTATTTTATCTGATATGAGTATAGCTACTCCAGCTTTCTTTTGATTTCCATTTGCATGGAATATGTTTTACCATTCCCTCACTTTCAGTCTGTATGTGTCCCTAGGTCTGAAGTGGGTCTCTTGTAGACAGCATATATATGGGTCTTGTTTTTGTATCCATTCAGCAAGCCTGTGTCTTTTGGTTGGAGCATTTAATCCATTCACGTTTAAGGTAATTATCGATATGTATGTTCCTATGACCATTTTCTTAATTGTTTTGGGTTTGTTTTTGTAGATCCTTTTCTTCTCTTGTGTTTTCCACTTAGAGAAGTTCCTTTAGCATTTTTTGTAGAGCTGGTTTGGTGGTGCTGAATTCTCTTAACTTTTGCTTGTCTGTAAAGCTTTTGATTTCTCCATCGAATCTGAATGAGTTCCTTGCCTGGTAAAGTAATCTTGGTTGTAAGTTCTTCCCTTTCGTCACTTTAAATATATCAAGCCACTCCCTTCTGGCTTGTAGAGTTTCTGCTGAGAAATCAGCTGTTAACCTTATGGGAGTTCCCTTGTATGTTATTTTTCATTTTTCTCTTGGTGCTTTCAATAATTTTTCTTTGTCTTTAATTTTTGCCAATTTGATTACTATGTGTTTCTCCTTGGGTTTATCCTGTATGGGACTCACTGCTCTTCCTGGACTTGGGTGGCTATTTCCTTTCCCATGTTATGGAAGTTTTCGACTATAATCTCTTCAGATATTTTCTCGGGTCCGTTCTCTCTTTCTTCTTCTTTTGGGACCCCTATAATGCGAATGTTGTTGTGTCTAATGTTGTCCCAGAGGTCTCCTAGGCTGTCTTCATTTCTTTTCATCCTTTTTTCTTTATTCTGTTCTGCAGCAGTGAATTCCACCATTCTTTCTTCCAGGTCACTTATCCGTTCTTCTGCCTCAGTTATTCTGCTATCGATTCCTTCCAGTGTAGTTTTCATTTCAGTTATTGTATTGTTCATCTCTGTTTGTTTGTTCCTTAATTCTTCTAGTTCTTTGTTAAACATTTCTTGCATCTTCTCGATCTTTGCCTACATAGTTTTTCTGAGGTCCTGGATCATCTTCACTATCATTATTCTGAATTCTTTTTCTGGAAGGTTGCCTATCTCTACTTCATTTTGTTGTTTTTCTGGGGTTTTATCTTGTTTCTTCATCTGGTACATAGCCCTCTGCCTTTTCATCTTTTCTATCTCTCTGTGAGTGTGGTTTTTGTTCCACAGGCTGCAGGATTGTAGTTCTTCTTGCTTCTGCTGTCTGCCTTCTGGTGGATGAGGCTATTTAAGAGGCTGTGTAAGTTTCCTGATGGGAGGGACTGGTGGTGTGTAGAGCTGACTGTTGCTCTGGTGAGCAAAGGTCAGTAAAACTTTAATCTGCTTAATTGTTGATGGGTGGGACTGGGTTCCCTCCCTGTTGGTTGTTTTGCCTGAGGCAACCCAACATTGTAGCCTACCTGGGGTCTTTGGTGGGGCTAATGACAGACTCTGGGAGGGCTCACACCAAGGAGCACTTCCCAGAACTTCTGCTGCCAGCGTCCTTGTCCCTACTGTGAGCCACAGCCCCCCCTCATGCCTCTGCAGAAGACCCTTCAACACCAGCAGGTAGGTCTGGTTCAGTCTCCCCTGGGGTCACTGCTCCTTCCCCTGGTTCCCGATGTACACACTACTTTGTGTGTGCCCTCCAAGAGTGGGGTCTCTGTTCCCCCCAGTCCTGTTGAAGTCCTGCAATCAATTCCCACTAGGCTTCAAAGTCTGATTCTCTAGGAATTCCTCCTCCTGTTGCCGGACCCCCAGGTTGGGAAGCCTAACGTGGGGCTCAGAACCTTCACTCCAGTGGGTGGACTTCTGTGGCATAAGTGTTCTCCAGTCTGTGAGTCACGCACCCAGTAGTTATGGGATTTGATTTTACTGTGATTGCACCCCTCCTACCTTCTCATTGTGGCTTTTCCTTTGTCTTTGGATGTGGGGTATCTTTTTTGGTGAGTTCCGGTGTCTTCCTGTTGCTGATTGTACAGCAGCTAGTTGTGATTCTGGTGTTCTCACAAGAGGGAGTGAGAGCACATCCCTCTACTCCGCCATCTTGGTTCTTCCTCACATGCATCTTTTTGAATTAGAGTTTTTTCTGGATATATGCCCAGGAGTGGGATTATCAGATCATCATACTCAGTCGTGAAAAACTGAAAACATTCCCTTCAAGATCAGGAAGAAGACAAGGATGCCCATTCTTGACACTTTTATTAATGTAGTTTTGGAAATCCTAAGCACACCATTCAGTGAAGAAGTATAAATAAAAAGAATCCAAACTGGAAAAGAACAAGTAAAATGGTCATTGTTTGCAGATGCCATGATGCTATACATAGAAAATCCTAAAGATGCTACCAGAAAACTACTAGAGCTCATCAATGAATTCAGTAAAGTTGCAGGATACAAAATTAATATACAGAAATCTGTTGCTTTTCTGTACACTAACAACAAAATGTCATAAAGAGAAATTAAGGAAACAATCCCATTTACCATCACATCAAGTAGAATAAAATGCCTAGGGATAAACCTACCTAATGGGGCCAAAGACCTGTACTCTGAAAACTATAAGATGCTGATGAAAGAAATTGAAGACAACACAAATAGATAGAAAGATATACTGTGTTATTGGGTTGGAGAAATCAGTATTGTTAAAATGGCCATACTACCCAAGGCAATCTACAGGTTCAGTGCAATCCCTATCAAATTACTGATGGCATTTTTCACAGAATTAGAATAAAAAATTTTAAATTTGTATAGAAACCTAAAAGACCCAGAATAGCCAAAACAATCTTGAGAAAGAAGAATAGAGCTGGAGAAATCATGCTCCCTGACTTCAGACTATACTACAAAGCTGCAGTAATCAAAACAGTATAGTACTGGCAGAAAGACAGAATTATAGATTAATGGAACAGGATAGAAAGCCCAGAAGTAAACCCATGCACTTATGGGCAATTAATCTATGACCAAGGAGGCAAGAATATACAATGGAGAAAAGACAGTCTCTTCAATAAGTGGTGCTGGGAAAACTGGACAGTGACATGTAAAATATGACATGAGAAAATTATCTAAAACCATATATAAATATAAACTCAAAATGGATTAGAGACCTAAATGTAAGACTCAATACTCTGAAACTCCTAGAGGAAATCATAGGCAGAACACTCTTTGACTTAAATAGCAGCAATATTTTTTTGGATCCGTCTCCTAAAATAATGGAAATAAAAACAAAAATAAACAAATGGGAACTAATTAAACTTAAGAGCCTTTTACAGCAAAGGAAACCATAATCAAAATGAAAGACAACCTATGGAATGGGAGAAAATATTTGCAAATGACAATACTGACAAGGGGTTAATTTCCACAATATACAAACAGATCATACACCTTAATATAAAAAAAAAAACAAAAACAAAAAACCAACCCAATCAAAAAGTGGGCAGAAGATCTAAATAGACATTTCTCCAAAGAAGACATACAGGTGGCCAACAGGCACATGAAAAGATGCTCAATATCACTAATTATTGAAGAAATGCAAATCAAAACTACAATGAGGTGTCACCTCACACCAGTCAGAATGGCCATCATTAAAAAGTCTACTAAATAGTAAATGCTGGAGAGGGTGTGGAGAAAGAGGAACCCTCCTACACTGCTGGTGGGAATGTAAATTGGTGCAGCCGCTATGGAGAACAATATGGAGGTTCCTTAAAAAACTAAAAATAAAGTTACCATATGGTTTTTATTCTTCAGTTTGTTAATGTGGTGTATCACATTGATTTATTTGTAGATATTGAAAAATCCTTGCATTCCTGGGGTAAATCCCACTTGATCATGATATATGATCCTTTTAATGTATTTCTGGGTTCAGTTTGCTAGTATTTTGTTGAGGATTTTTGCATCTATGCTCATCAGGGTATTGGCCTGTAATTTTCTTTTTTTGTGATATCTTTGTCTGGTTTTGGTATCAGGGTGATGGTGGTCTCGGAGAATGAGATTGCAAGTGTTCCTTCCTCTGAAATTTTTAAGAGAAGTTTGTGAAGCATAGGTGTTAAATCTTCTTTAAATGTTTGGTATATTTCACCTATGAAGCCATCTGGTCCTGGACTTTTGTTTGTTGGGAGTTTAGAAATTTTTTTTTATAGCTGATTCAATTTTATTACTGGTAATTTGTCAGTTCATATTTTCTACTTTTTCCTGATTCAGTCTTTGGAGATTGTACATTTCTAGAAACTTATGCATTTCTTTTAGGTTTTCCATTCACATATGATTGTTCATAATAATCTCTTATGATTCTTTGCATTTCTGTGGTGTCATTTGTAACATCTCTTTCATTTCTGATCTTATTTATTTGTGCCTGCTCTCTTTTTTTCTTGATGATTCTGGCTAAAGATTTATCAATTATATTTATGTTTTCAAAGAACCAGGTCATAGTTTAATTGATTGTTTCTGCTTTTTAGACTATTTAATTTATTTCTGCTCTGTTCATTATTATTTCTTTTCTTCTACTGACCCTGGGTTTTGTTTGTTCTTCTTTTCCTAGTTCTTTTATGTGTGCAGTTAGCTTATTTGAGATTTTTCTTATTTCCTGAGGTAGGCTTGTATCACCATAACCTGCCTCTTAGAACTGCATTTGCTGTGTTCTATAGATATTTGATTGTTGTGTTTCCATTTTCAATTGTCTTCAGCTATTTTTTAATTTCCTCTTTGATTTCTTTAGTGATCCATTGGTTGTTTGATAGAATACTGTTTAGCTTCCACGTGCTTGTTTTTTGCAGTTTTTTTTCTTATAATGGATATCTGTTTCATAGTGTTTTGGTAAGAAAAGATGTTTGATATGTTTTCAGTCTTCTTAAATTCATATCTGAATGATAGTCCTGCTGGGTAGAGTATTCTTGGTTGTAATTTTTTTCCTTTCATCACTTTAAATATATTGTGCCACTCCTGTCTGGCCTGCAAAGTTTCTGCTGAAAAGTCAGCTGACAGTCTTATGGGAGTTCCCTTGTATGTCGCCTCACTTTGCCTAATTCTCTGTGTTTATTTGTATGTATTAGTTACGTTGGTTACATTTCCCGACCTTGGAGAAGTAGTTTTATGTAGGAAGTGTTCTATGGGACCAAGCATCACAGTCTCCTCTGCTCACCGGAGATATATGCTGTAGGGGTGCCCCCTATTTGGGCTAAGTGTGCCCTTCTGTTGGGACTGGACCAGTTACTGTGGTGTGAAGTTAGGCAGGGCTGGTCCCTGACCTGATTGGATTCCTGGCCCTGCCTTGTGCAGAGGCTGTCTGCCACTGGTGGCTGGCTACTTGCCTGGGTGTCCAGAAGCTGGTTTCTGCCCACTGATCAGTGGGTGCCAGGGCCCAGCACAGCTGGATTTGGGCCTGGGTGTCCTAGGGGATCTGGCTTGCAGGGCCTAGTGGTTCTGGGGCTGGTGCTAACCTGCTGATAAGTGGCATTGGGTCCTGAGGTGACTTGCTGTGGTTGCTGAGGGGTCTCAGTGCTAGTTCTGGCCCACTGGTGGGCAGGGCTGAGGCCTTGGGAGCTGATGCGGGGTTCAGATCTTTTGCTCCTTGGGGAGAACTTCTGTAATTGTAGCTATACTTCCATTTGTGGGTGACCTACCTGGGGAATGGGTCTTGTCTATTCTGCCTCTCCACTCCTCCTCCCCCTCTGTTGTGGATCCTTCTTTATATATTTAGTAGTAGAAGATCTTTTCTGCTGGTCTTCAGGTCATTCTCACCTACAGCTGCTCTGTAAGTAGTTGTAATTTTGGTGTGCCTGTGAGAAGAGATGAACTCGGGGCCTTGGCCAATCTACCTGAGTTAGTTCTTTTTTTTTTTTTTTTAAATTAATTAATTAATTAATTTATGGCTGTGTTGGGTCTTCGTTTCTGTGCGAGGGCTTTCTCCAGTTGTGGCAAGCGGGGGCCACTCTTCATCGCGGTGCACGGGCCTCTCACTATCGCGGCCTCTCTTGTTGCAGAGCACAGGCTCCAGACACGCAGGCTCAGTAATTGTGGCTCACGGGCCCAGTTGCTCCGCGGCATGTGGGATCTTCCCAGACCAGGGCTCAAACCCGTGTCGCCTGCATTGGCAGGCAGATTCTCAACCACTGCACCACCAGGGAAGCCCCCTGAGTTAGTTCTTAAATAACAAATCTGTTACAAAATTGTTTGGAAAATTGCTGACATCTGCTTTTTAACCTAATTATATCATTTTAACATTAGGGCTAGTGTACTCAAATTATATCTTTTTATCCTTAATTAATAGTCTCTTTGGAGAAAAAATATGCAGTTTACGTTGAATCTTCAATGTTTTGAAATAGAATCGGAAAGTTTTTGTGTGTTTAAAAGACGCCACAACTATTTAGAAAGGTATAAGGCTACAAAAATTATAGAAAACTGAAGTGTATCATGAAGATTGGTAAGGTTGAGCAGTTAGAAAACTGAGGACGTGTTGCAAGTGTTCTGCAGTGAGGAATATTCATTCATTCATGTTGTCCCTGATGATCAGGGCATTAAGGTTGAAGTAAAGGAAGTCTTTCCAGGTTTCAGGTTATATTTCATGAGATACATCTGCTCAACTGCTAAAGCAGGTAGAATTGAAATTGAGAAATAGGCCACATTACATTTTTATCTATACAGCTCTTATTCAAACCTAAGCTAGATCTCCATAGCTATGGCCTTGGCTATGCCTCCAGAATCTACAAATAGGAAATAGAGCTTCTTTTCCATTAAAAAAAAAAAAAAAAAAAAGGAAGGAAACTTAAGGAGGTGATACCTGCTTGAACACTTATCATATGGTTTTGCTGTACAGATCCCTCTTTTGGCAGAAAAGGAACATTTCTAGAGGTAGCCAGGCCTTGCAGAGGCTGGTCAACATTGCTTTAGTCAATGGGTCAACATGCCTGATTATCCAGGCTTGTGAAACAAAATGCTTCCTTCGTTGAGCGTAAAGTAAATATGTGAAATTTTAAGAAATTTAAAATTGAGTCATTGACTACCATTGTTATATTTTTCTTAAAGAATTAATAAGCAAATGTAAATGAAAATGTAATGAAAATGATTGAACAATTTAGAGGGAAAAATACCAAACTATTATCACTCTTATTTGCTAAAGCAGTTCCTGTGGAGAAACTTCCTAGAATGGTTACATAAATATACTTTTGCATCTGATATAATCTAATTTTATAAATTACTTTTTTATAATAAAAATTAATATAATATTTTTATATTCTGCACTTTTAGTTATTCAGTAGGTTTAGCTTTTTTCACATTTCTTTTAGTTATATTTTTCTCCCTCTGGCATCTCAATATTCTATGATTTTAAAAAATAGTATGAATAGGAGTCTTTGATTAATACTTTTTCATGGTTATGCCTGGTTCCCATATTTTAATTCTGGAGGAGATTTCATTCTCAAAATTTTTTTAGTGTCCTGAACTGAAAGAGATTTAAAAAGTCATGGGTCATTTATTACATGATAAATGATATGTCTTTTCTGGGCTTACCCTCCCTAATGGTGAAATATCATGTCCTATTTTTTTAAAAATTGGTAATTCAACTGAATGGACCCTTTTTCAAAAAAAAACTTCCTTATCAGAATTTTATACAAGGTATATAAATGTTAAATAGGAAATAATGTTCCAATATAAAGGCACAGAGATAGAGATCTAAACTGTTTTCTTTTTACTGTCAAGATACATGAAATACTATATTTTTTCCTATTTTGTAATACTAGGTAGGTTATATTTTGTACAAAACAGACTAGTTAAATATTGTCCTTTGGACAAACTCAATTCATATTTGCTTTCTGGACAGCCTAGTATGTTGATAAGGCTGAGGTACCATGGTCTCCTTACATGTTTAAAATGCTTACTTTCTTATCAGATGAAATTCTCCAGTCTTAATTTTTTTTTCAAAAAATATTGACAAGTAAAATAGAAAAATATTTCAGTTTTAATTGTAGTTAAGACCAAGAGACCCAATTTGACTCTATTAGAATACGTTAAGTGTTTGAGACCCAGATCATTCTCCCTGTCTTTTGAAATTTTAAATTTATATACATATACATATAATTAACACAATTACTTCAAGTGAACTATGTTTCGATATGTATCATAGTAAAATGTATATATGTGTCCCTATATCTCAGCTATAGCATTATTTGTGATATTTGGGTTATTTTATTTCTTTCTCTGCATGTTTTGGTTCACTGTAGATAAAATTTTAATACCTTGACAGAGAAATTGAACTTTTGAAGATCAGATAATTTAATGATAGGAGTAATATATTAAGAAATAGATCCTTCAAAAACTAAAAATAGAATTACCATATGACCCAGCAATCCCACTACTGGGCATATACCCAGAGACAACCATAATTCAAAAAGACACATGCACCCCAATGTTCATTGCAGCACTGTTTACAATAGCCAGGTCATGGAAGCAACCTAAATGCCCATCGACAGACGAATGGATAAAGAAGATGTGGTACATATATATAATGGAATATTACTCAGCCATAAAAAGGAACGAAATTGGGTCATTTGTAGAGATGTGGATGGACCTAGAGACTGTCATACAGAGTGAAGTAAGCCAGAAGGAGAAAAACAAATATCGTATATTAACGCATGTATGTGGAATCTAGAAAATGGTACAGGTGAACCAGTTTGCAGGGCAGAAATTGAGACACGGATGTAGAGAACAAACGTATGGACTCCAAGGGTGGGGGGTGGGGGGTGTGTGGGATGAATTGGGAGATGGGGATTGACATATACACACTAATATGTATAAAATAGATAACTAATAAGAACCTGCTGTATAAAAAAATAAATAAAATAAAATTCAAAAATTCAAAAAATAAAAAGGATTTAGAGTGAAGGCTAAAGAGGTTTGGGGAGCCAAACAGAAAAACAATCCTTGGAACAGGCTCTGCAACCAGACTGGGCGTAGGGGAAGCACACAATGATGGTGGGAGGATTAGAGGTTAAGAAAGGGAGCGCGAGCCCGGGCCTGCTCCTGTCCCCGCGGAAAGAGCTGCTGGCATCTCGGCGGCGAACGGTGCTGGGGCGTCGCAGTCCCGGGCACGTTGACAAGCAGCCCAGGTGCAGGCTGCCGGCCTGGACCGGCTGCGCGGAGGCACTTGGCCATGTGGAGACGCCTGATTTTGTTCCCTGCACGCGGAGGAGACACAGCTACTGAAATCTTACTGGGTAAACTCCCAGGTACTGTGAAGTTCGTAGCTAAGAATCAACCCAAGTCAGCTTTAAGGGATTTACCGTGACATTGAGAAGACCAGGCTTCTTATCTCTGGATGCCTAGAGGCAAGCGGAGGGCGAGGTACTCAGAGCTGATGGAATGAATGAATGAAGGAATGAGTGAATGAGAAAATACGCACAGCTGCATAGTTGCATGTGACAGCGTGCCTGACGGAGGGCCCAGGCAGTGACAGTCCCGAATCTTTGAGAAGGCCGTCTCAGAAGGATGGACGGAAGCCGGCCGAACGCCACCCTCCCTCACTCCCCATTTGATTATCCTAATGGATTTTGACATTTTGATCAGCTACGTCCCTGTTACCCTGACTGAGGAAGCGGAACAGGTGAAAACTAGGCGGACAATTTGAAACCTTAAGGGCTGGTCTGCACATTAGAGAGAGTGAGAAATTATCTAAAGACCAGTCAGAATTCAGGACAGAAGCCTTCCTTTGCTCTGCGGAACCCAACGTGCTGAGATTCTCCATCTGTGAGGACTAACCTGGGGCCGCGGATGGTCCCCTGTGAAGTCGACCATTGCAGCATCTTCGTCTGCATCTCCCTCTGCTCAGCGCGACATCAATTAGCACAGAAACATGTTGTCTGGATTGAACTGAAATGTCGTTGGAGCTGCTTTGGAACTATTTCCCCCATTCTTTGCAGTTTCCAGAGTTTAAGTGATTGCCTTTTCCTTTGGATTGGGTGGAATTGTGAACCGACATGTTTCTATGTTCTCTGGTTATTTATAAGCTGAAATGTAATTCATTCAACAAATGTTTATTGAGTGCTTGTTCTATACCAGGCTCTGCTCCAGGCACTTGGGATTCATCAGAGAACAAAACAGACAGGAATTTCTGCTCTTTTGGGTCATATTCAGTGCAATAAATATCTGCAATGTTAGTTACAAACATTAAAAAAAAAAAAGAAATAGGAAGCAGTTTCCTGTGCTTAATGAAATGAATTTTAGAAATATGTACTGAACAATCACTTCTAGAAAGCTTCAGGTTCTTTCTAAGTAGGTTTACAAAGATCAAAATTACTACAGATCATGACTTAACAATCAAAATGTTTACAATGCTGATAAAATTTAAGATAATAGGAAGATAATTTTAGGATAGCATGAATATGAAACTGTACGTAAGTATTTTTGTTGAGAAACTGTCTTGTTTTCTATGATTAATTTAAAATTCATTATTTAATAGTGCAAGTAACTCAGATGAATTCAATTTAATTAATTGTTTCAGAATTAATGAGTATTTAAAAATTTACTAGATGAAGAAGCTGAGGCCCAGAGAGGCTGCATGACTTATTTGATGAAGATCATAACATATATTTGTTGCAGGGCCAGAAACAAAATGGAGGTTTGGGTATTCCTACTGCTGTGTTCTCACATCAAACTAGACTATCCTATTTTACCGTATATAAACGTTTCATCCCCCACCCCTAAGAGGCCTATATCCTTATTCTAGGTACCTTTGAGTATGTTAGGTTACATGGCAGATGGGAATTAAGGTGGCAGATGGAATTAAGGTTGTTAATCAGTTAAATTTAAAATCAGGTGAGTAGCCTGGATTATCCAGGTGTGCCCAATATAATTACGAGGCTCCTTAAATGTGGAAGAAGGAAGTAGAAGAGCAGAGTTGGAGGGATGCTCTGTGAGAAAGATAAAACTGGCCTTCGTTGGCTTTGAATATGAACCAAGAGGGCTGTGTGTCAAGGAATGCAGGCAGCCTCTAGAAAGGTGAAAAGCCTAGAATCAGATTATCCCCAGAGCCTCAGAAGGAACGCAGCCCTTCAGCCCTTCAGCCCTTTAGCTCAGCGAGGCCTGTTTTAGACCTGTGACCTCCAGAAACGTAAGTAAGTTGCTAAATCTATGTTGTTTTAGGCCACTAAATTATGGCACTTGGTTACAGTAGTACTTGGAAACCAATACAAGTTAGAAACAGAAATATAATGTTTTAAATTGTAAATTGAATTGAATGATTTCTACATCTGAGGAATGAAGGGGCTTGTTAAAGGAAAATTAAGACTAAAAAGGGTATATATGGACTCTCTTTTTTAGGGTTCACGAATGAGTCTGTTTTCTTTCCCAGTTCTTTCAGATCAGTGTGCATAATTCAGCTGGCAGATTTTTATCCACGATTGGAGAATAGCATACATTTGTTCTGTTGTCTTCTTAAGGTTTCTTTTAGAACCCGTGTGGCCTGGTTTGTTTAAAAACATAAGTTTCCACTCCTATCAATTCATGGTTGTGCCTTAGGAAATTTATTCTTTTCTTTCAAAAAACTCTGTGCAATGGGAGTAATGCTACTCATATCCTAGATAAAGTTGGGATTTTCTCTTTGAAGACTTAATGTGGTAGAAAAATTCGTTTGCATGTTTAATTTTTACAGTAGAGAGAGCTAATATATAAGAAAATCCTGATGCTTTGATCTTATTCATTGACAAACTGGTTTTCTAGAACTACCTTGTTTTCTTTTTCTTTGTTTTTGTTCACACACTTAAATTTGCTTTATTTAGGATTATTTGGGTTCACTGCTATTTTCATGACAGCTAAAGGACTGTAGTAGTGACCTCCTGATTCAACTGTGGTTATAATAGCTTCCATCCTTTGTTTCCTGGGTCCCTCTCAGCAGTCATGCTGAAAGCAGTTTTATTAAGACCAGGCAGATTTGATTTCTTGGAAAGATTCCTGGGAACATTGTCTCATGAACTTTACCAAAGTCTGTATCTGATACGCAAGGGTCTCATTCAGATTCAAGCAACGGAGTGAGTAAGCTGGCACAGCTGGAGAACAGGCCAACTTCGCACAACAACATGTCCTCTAGTTATTAGCCCTTCATAGTGGCTGATTAGTTTTCTTGCAGGAGTTACATCAAATGGTGTCACTATACTAAGGGTGAACCACCCAGAGGTACTTTGTAATTGCGACTTTTTGTCTTTATATAACATGATGTGCAACTTTTAAAATTGAACCTTAATTTTAGTCAAACTAGACACTTGCCTTCCTTTTATGTTTGACATGAGGATTAAGAAACCTTACAAACTATAGAGACTCATTACTGTTATGTTAATGGATAGATTTACAATTGATAGATTAAATTCCAGTAGTTGGTACATGGACTTATGACATTATTTATAAAAAACAACCTAAATTTGTTAATGGCTAGGAAGGTCCACTATATAACATATCAGTAACTTACTTTATTTGGATGCCTTTCATCTGGCATCCAAAGATATGTCGACCAATTCTATTTAATGCCAGTGTTGTATAATAAAGCATTTGGCTGACCTTGTCCCTGGTTCCTGGAATTTCCCAGGTAATAAGAGTATCTTTGCTGTTAATGGTGGACACCTGGGACCACACCTGAGTTTAAGCTAACACGATGACTCATGGTGGGCCATAGATAGTTTCAGCATGGGGAATGGCCATGCTGAAAAGGCCAGCCATGGGACTAGAGGATTGATGCTTTGAACCACATGATATAGGTCTGACCTCCTGACATCCTAACCTTGGGAGGAAAGGGGAGCTAGAAACTGAGTTCAATTACACGGCCGGTGATTCAATCAATCATGCCTCCATAATGAAATTCCAGTAAAACTCTGGACTTCTGAGGCTTGGATGAGCTTCCTGGTTGGCGACATATATCAATGTGCCAAGAGGATAATGTGTCCTGAGGATGCAGAAGTTCTGCCTTTGGGAACCTCCCAGATCTCACCCTATGCCTCTCTTCATTTGGCTGGCTCTTATTTATATTTTTTAATAATAAAACTGTAGTCATAAGTATAATGTTTTCCTGAGTTCTGTGAGTCATCTCAGCCAATTATTGAGCCTGAGGAGGTAGTGGGAACCCCTGAACTTGTAGACAGTTGGTCAGAAGTGTAGGTAGCCTGAGGACCCCAGAGATGGTAGCTGGTGTCTGAAGTGAGGAGAGTCTTGTGAAGGACTGTGCCCTTAACCTCTGAAATTTAACTTAGCTCCAGGTAGTGTCAGAATTGTGTTATAGCCAGTTAGAACTCCATACACAGAAATAATATAGCTATATATGTATACCTGCATCATAGAGTCAATTTTGCTCTTTCAATTGAGAATTTTGATATTTATTTTTATCCTGATACATAATACACTGAACTAACATGTTTTTTTTTTTTTTTTAATTTATTTATTTATTTATTTTTGGCTGTGTTGTGTCTTCGTTTCTGTGCGAGGGCTTTCTCTAGTTGTGGCGAGCGGGGGCCACTCTTCATCGCGGTGCGCGGGCCTCTCACTATCGCGGCCTCTCTTGTTGCGGAGCCCAGGCTCCAGACGCGCAGGCTCAGTAGTTGTGGCTCACGGGCCCAGTTGCTCCGCGGCATGTGGGATCTTCCCAGACCAGGGCTCGAACCCGTGTCCCCTGCATTGGCAGGCGGATTCTCAACCACTGCGCCACCAGGGAAGCCCCGAACTAACATGTTTTAAAAACATTTTCATTTCAGTAAATTTCAAATAGTTCTTTAGTGAAAAGGCATGTGGAAAGGAATTATCCTAGTCTTTTGATGAAACTAAACATGAAACAAACAGAATTGTTTGTTCTTTGATTATTCATATGCCTGCTTCCATTCAGTACAAAATTTGACTAGGAATGCTGGGATGGTTGCTCCGTAATCCTAATAAGGCACTGATATACATAGTGTTGCTAGGTTAAGGTAAGCCACTTACCTAATCATATCCTAAATCATATCTGTATCTTGGACTCAGGGACTATTATGATGACAGAATTGTTTGTTCTTTGATTATTATCCAAATGCCTGCTACCATTCATTATAATTGTTAGAATAAAGCACTAAAAGCTTGCCTGATATTCTTTTAAATTGAAACAAAACGGTCATGATACAGATACTAATATTACCTTTAATATTGATAAGGAAATTGAGACATAGAAAACTTATGTAAATTGTGAAAGTTACATAAGTAGTGGTGGCACAGCCAGTATCAGTCCCAGTCTGCCTTGCTGTGTCCTTGACCATTGAACATTTCATTGGCCAATCGTGTTTACATCTTACATTCATAAGGTGATGCTGATTTTCAGGCACTGTTGTAATTAAAATATAATTGGATACATTGGATTCAGTGTCAATGAATTATTTTTAGTTTACAGAACATGTATCTTGTGTCAGATACTGGGCAGGTACTGGGGATACAGCTCTAAATAAGCAGAATTGTTTCACTTTACTTCAGGGCAGCTTCATGTGGAGCTGTTCGCACCAGGTTTTCCTGTCAGACCTAGCCTCTTCCAACACACTCACTCACTGAGAAAATCCTGGGCTTGGCTTCTTTTGTGCCTTTTATGTCTGTGGGGAAAAGGCATGAAGAGTTAAAAGGAGAAGGTGAAAGAAGCAAAATCAATTCAGTCAGACTAGAAAAATACAATAAAAGAACTGCATAAAACTGATGACCTTATTTGTTCACATTTTCATGTCCTATTTTTTTAGTCTTTTGCATTAGAAAAATCAGTCAATCAATTTAAATTCAAATGGGATTTTACAGTTCTGAGATTTTGTTACCAGAATATTTGCATATGTAAGATTCCTAAGTGTTACTTGACCTTTTGTATTTATGTATATTTAATTTTTCCTTCACTTGCCCATTTGAGATCATTGAGCCCCCAAATTCTGGCTCTCCCACTACCCCAAATTCCCTTTCTAATTACCATAATCTATTAGTTTTGACTCTCTCTCTCTCTCTCTTTCTCTGTCTGTCTCTCTCTCTCTCTCTCTCACACAGACACATACACACACAAAATTGAGGAGAAGCTGATTTTTCAGACAGGATAAAATATAAAAGTACATCAAATATAAATTGTTTTTAAGTCACTATAGGGACTCAATGTCAAATTTATGTCACAAGAAGACTTGAAAATAAAATCTAGAAAATATTTAGCTAAATTATATTATACATTGCATATTTGGTGTAGTGTTATGTATATTATTAAATTTTGTGCCTTCATGAGATTGGAGGTTCTTTTTAATCTAAATGATTGGAGGTTCTTTTTAATCTAAATGTAATACTTATAATGTGATAGTGATTATTGTACATATTTGACCAATGGGCTTATTATTTTTTAAATTATTTATTTAGAATTTGTGTAAGTGCTCTATATTGGCATAGAGAAATTGGCCCATTAAAGTGTCAATTAAAAAAAAAATCAATTTTATGCCATTTGTTTCAAGAAACTGTTAAGGTATTTTGAAATTTAGCTGGGATCTGCACATGTTTATTGAAGTGGATAATTGAGATAGTTACCTGAATTACTCCAGAAAAGTATATTTTAATCAATTGTCTATATTGTTATTTGATTTTTTTTACCTGTTTGACCCAATTATTTGGATAATATTTTATCCAATTTTATTTTAGTATCAATTCCTATATATATAAACATGCCAACTTTTTTTTACAACATATATTTTTACATCATGTGGGAGTCCATTGAAGGATTGTCATTAAAATAAACAACAATAATATTATATCAAAGTTAAAAGGCAGATATAAAGTGCTTCAGGAATATTTAATTTAATGAAATTAATAGTATCCCAAAGCCAAAAGATAAATCTGTAGTGCTTTAGCAATAGTCCATTTAAGCTTCCTTTTGCAAATGTTCATTAAAAAAAAGTTTAGAAGAGGATTAAAGAAAGATGTATCACGTTTCTATTCCCTTCAACCTTCCTCTCAGGTCCATAAAATACAGGTAGGTGTATGTGCTGGAAGTGGCAGGGCACGCTGATAGAACATAGAAGGCTTTCTCCCCACAGTGTATCTGGGAAGACACACTGGTTGGGGAACTTTTGGGTGATGGTAATTTACTATTTCTTGATCTAAGTGGTAGTTAGAAAAATGTTCACTGTTTAGTTTTTCATTATATTTTATGTTTATACATACTTTTGTCTTGATGCACTACACAACATAATTTTAAAAAGAAAGCAAAAATGTAATTTTAGTAAAGGGAATAAAACAAAAACCAGACAAAAAAAGAGATGCTGATGGTGTTTGGTGGGAAAACAGTATAAAAATAGCAATCCTTTTATATTAATTTCTGTGTTTAATGCAATTTCAGGCAGAATAGCAGTGCTTTCAAAAATTAGATAAAACTGTATAAAAACTATATGAAAGAATAAATGTCCTAGAATAATCAAGAAAGGTATAAGAAAGAATATTAAGTGGAGATTTGCCTTGCCTGATACTGAAACTTACTACTAAATCATTACAATCAAAACAGCATGGCATTGGAACAGGGATAGAAAAGCAGATCAGTTTAACACAATAGGAATCCAGACATAAAATCAAAGGTATAAGGGACTTAAAATAATGGAAAAATGGTATTACATTTTAGTGGAAAAAGAATAAGTTATTTAATGAGAGATGTTGACATTGTTGGTTAGCTATCTGGCAAAGACTTTAACAATTAAGCTGGGGTTTCAGAGGATCAAAGGTAAAAACCTAATAAAAAATAAATACTGTAACTGTTAGTCCAATATAGAGATGATCTTTCTAAACAAAATAGGAAACTAAGAAAAGATAAATATATTTGAGAATGAAGAATGAAAAGTTTGAGTGTTAAGACTATACCAAAGCCAAGAGGCAAACTATTGTATGGGAAAAATTACATTGTCTATGACTGTCTGATGGTATTTCTAATATGCCAATGACTCTTGTAAATTGAAAAGATAAAAATCATAGTTGAAAAAATGGGTATAGAATATGTCTATGTAAAACATTCTGTCTGTATGGAATTATCCCCAAATAATTATTCACCATATTGGAACTCACATCACCATTTATGGTATTGAATTTATTAAGATAGCACTTTTGCATATCTATTTGTTTATGATAAAGCTCCTATTTTTATTTAAGTATAATCAGCATATAACATTATATTAGTTTCAGGTGTACAGTGTGATGATTCAATATTTGTATACATTGTGAAATCATCACCACAATAAGTCTAGTTACTGTCTGTCACCATACATAGAAAAACTTTTTTCTTTTTATTTCCTCTTGTGATGAGGACTTTTACTCTCTGAGCAACTTTCAAATATGTAATACAGCATTATCAACCCTAGTCACCATGCTGTACATTATATCCCCATAACTTATTTATTTTATAACAGGAAGTTTGTACTGTTTGATCCCTTATACAACCAACCCCAGCAGTCCTAATCTCTGCAACAACAAATCTGTTTTCTGTAAGATGAGCTTGGTTTGCCCTTCCTTCCCCCCCTCTCTCTCCTCTCTCCCTCCTGCGCCTCCCTTCTCCCTCTTCCTCCCTCCCCCCTCTCCCCTCCCTCCGCCTCCCTCCTTCCTCCCTTCTCCCCCTCCCTCCTCCCTCCCTCCCTTCATCCTTCCTCTTCTCCTCCCTCCCCTCCTCCCTCCCTCCCTCCCTCGTTCCTCCCTCCTCCCTTCTTCTTCCCTTCCTCCTCCTTCCCTCCCTCCTCCCTCTCTCCCTTTGTCTCCCTCCCTCCCTCCCTCCCTTCATCCCTTCCCCCTCCCTCCTCCCTCCTGTCCTCCCTTCCTCCCCCTTTCTCCCTATCACCCTCTCTCCTCCATCTTCCTCCCCTCCTTCCTTCCTCTCCCTCTCCCTCCCTCCCTCTCCCTCCCTCCCTTCCTCTCCCCCTCTCCTTCCCTCTCTCCCTGTCCCTCTCTCCCTCCTTCTTCCCTCCCTTCCCTCCTCCCTCCCTCCCTCCCTCCCTTCCTTGATTGGCAAATATTTTGTCGCATCCAATAGGTTGCCTTTTCAGTTAGTTGATGATTTCCTCAGCTATGCAGAAGCTTTTTAGTATTTAGTAGTCCCACTTGTTTGATTCTGTTTTTGTTGCCTTTGGTTTGGAGTCAGATTCAAAAAAATCATTGCCAAGGTCTATGTCAAGGAGCTTACTGTCTATGTTTTTTTCCAGGAGTTTTATAGTTTCAATTCGGTATTCAAGTTTTTAATGCATTTTAAGTTAATTTTTGTGTATGGCAGAAGATAGTAGTCTAGTTTCATTCTTTTGTATGTGGCAGTCCAGTTTTCCCAATACCATTTATTGAAGAGACTGTCCTTTCCTCAGTGGATATCGTTACCTCCTTTGTTGTAAATTAACAGGTCATCTAAGTGTGGGTTTTTTTCTGGGCTCTCTGTTCTGTTGACCTATGTGTCAGTTTTTAGGCCAGTACTATACTGTTTTGATTGCTATAGCTTTGTAATATAGTTTGAAATCAGGAAGTGAGATGGCTCCAGCTTTGTTCTTCTTTCTGAAGATTGCTTTGGTTATTTGGGATCTTTTGTGGTTCTGTACAAATTTTAGAGTTGTTTGTTCTATTTCTGTGAAAAATGCCATTGGAATTTTACTTTGAACTTATAGATTGCTTTGGATAGAATGGACATTTTAACTATGAATTCTTCCATTTCATGGACACAGAATATCTTTCCATCTGTTTGCTTCAATTTCTCGCATAAATGTCTTATTGGTTTCATTTTCTGGGTTTTTCACCTCCTTGGTTAAATATATTCCTAGGTATTTTGTTCTTTTTATGCAATTGTAAATGGAATTGATTTCTTAATTTATATTTCTGATAGTTCATTTTAGTGTGTAGAAATGCAACAGATTTTTGTGTATTGATTTTGTATTCTGAAACTTTATTAACTTCGTTTGTTGGTTCTAACAGTTTTTTGGCGGTGGCTTTAGGGTTTTCTATGTGTAAAATTATCCACAAATAGTGACAGTTTTATTTCTGCCTTTCCAATTTGGATGTCTTTCATATCTTGCCTAATTACTCTGGCTAGGACTTCTAATACTATGTTGAATAAAAGTGGTGAGAATGGACATCCTTGTCTTGTTTCTGATCTTAGAAGAAAAAGTTTTATCTTTCCATCTAGTATGATATTAACTGTGGGTTTGTCATACATGAACTTTATTTTGTTGAGCTACATTCTCTGTAAACCCACTTTGTTGAGAGTTTTTATCATCAAGGGATATTGAATTTTGTCAAATGCTTTTTCTGCATCTGTTGAGATGATCATATGATTTTATCCTTCATTTTGTTAATATGGTATATCATAATGATTGATCTGTGGATGCTGAACCACACTTGTATCCCTAGACTAAATCTTGCTTGATCATGGTGATGATCCTTTTAATGTTTGTTGAATTTGATTTGCTAATATTTTGTTGAGGAGTTTTTGCATACGTGTTTCTCGGTGATATTGGCCTGTAATTTCCTTTTCTTCTGGTGTCCTTGTCTGATTTGAGTATCAGGTTAATGCTGGATTGCATTATAAAATGAGTTTGGAAATATTTCCTCCTCTTTTATCTTTTGGAAGAGTTTGAGAAGGATTGGTGTTAATTCTTTGAATGTTTGGTAGAATTCACCAGTGAAGCTATATGGCCTGGAATTTTGTTTATTGGGAGGTTTTAGGTTACTTATGCAATCTCATTACTAGTAATTGATCTATTTGGATTTTCTGTTTCTTCATGATTCATTCTTAGTGGGTTGTATGTTACTATGAATTTATTCATTTCTTCTAGGCTGCCCATTTTATTGGCATATAATTGTTCATAGTAATCTCTTATGATTCTTTGCCAAAGTTATGTATTTGGGCAGGAACAAGAATGAGCTGTCCGTTTGAATTCCTGATTAAAAATGTTATACGTGTATGCCTAATATGCATATTCTGTTGCTATTTCAGTGATCATTCTGATTAACAATATCAGTCCAATTAAAAGAGACATAAAATGCTTGTGAGGTTTAAATATAGCTACAAGTCAGATATTGGGTAGAATATTGGTTATGTCCACCCTCTGGCAGCTATGAGAGTGTGCCTCACAAAGCTCCAAACAGCAAGTGTGTAATTGACAGAAGACTCCAGTTGCCCTGCTCTGAAATCTATCAAGACCTTTTCACAGAGGCCATGCTTTCCATGGGCTACTGCTAGTGTATAACAGCACGGGAGGGATGCTAAGGCAGGCCTGTTCCTGGCAGACATAGGGCTTCTCCGATGAGTACCTGTGGCTCGGACTCCCTGATAGCCTTGTGGAAACTTCCTTGAGCTGCAGGGCAGTCTAGGATGCTTCCACCAAACCTTCCTTTTGTCTCTCCTTCACTTGGAGTCAGGCTTGTATCAGGTCTTGGTGTCTCTCCCAGCCTCCCCTGGCTCCCTCCCCATTTCCTCACACAAGCATATTCCTTAATAAAATCCTTGCACGTTTAATCCCATCTTGGATCTGCTTTCTAGGAGGACCAGGAGTAATATTTCCCCTTATTTCAATGAAATTGCACATTAAACTTGTCTCATCAAGGTCTAATACAAATAGAATTTTTGATTTTTAATTTCTTTGACCTTTAAAGTAATTATTTCAGGTGCTGGTTTTAAGCCTTTGTTCATTCTCTAAAGGAATCGAATTACATCCCTGGGATGGCAAATATCACTCATGATTACATGTTTTGGCTCAGCAAAGTAGATTCTATCTTTATGTCTTTTTTAAAAGTAGGGAACAATGTCTTTTTTGGTTAACTACTAAAGGCATTATCACCATTCATTACATATACTGAAGTTTATATAGTTTTAAGTTACATTGAGGGTATTAAGAGGTTTTTATGATTATTGCTCTGAAATGGAAGATTGGGCTGAAAGATGACATTATTTTTCGCAAAGCGGTGCAGGTTAGCATTACATCTGATGGGACACCAGAAGTCATCAGTGTGAATTTAGGTAGAAACAAAAGCCTGAATGAGGTAGATGTATTTACAAATAAAAATACTTTCTCTTCAGTTGGAAAGTTAAAATAATGATCATTTTATTTGTCTGTCTGTTGTTCTCAGGAGAATTTGAACACATTTTAAGACCAAATCCTCTGTTTTAGTAATTTTTTCTCATGATTGATACTTATCAAATTTTTTTCAGTGTCAGTGGAATATCCTTATTTATCCTTTCTTCCCAGATTAATATATATGTCAGAAATACAATGATGAATTTAAGTGAGACGGTAAATGTGTATTTGAGAGCATGTAAGGTTAGGAAAGTCCCTAAAGATTCTTAAGGTTCAAGGAAGAGAATGGCCATGGATCAGAAAGAATTCATGAAGTCAGTTTTAGTTCTGTAGTTATCTAAAGCCAACTCCTAAATCTATTGTCAGGGAATAGGAAACAGCAAAATCAAAATTCTACTATATTGTGTAAAAGAGAAAATGGCTTTAGCTCCTAACACTTAGCTGTTAACCACTCAACCCTCCGTAAGCAATGAGAGATAGTTAAAGGGAGTGAGACTGTGTTTCAGATCCACAAGTGAACAATGTAGTTATGTTATGCTGGAGTAACTCTGATTTATTGAGTATTCTTTATATGAATAGCATTGACTTTTATGAGCAGCATCCTTACTGATTTTATAAAATTATGTCCAATATGGAATATAAATTTTAATTATGAAAACTTACATGATTCTGTTTTCAATGGATGGTACTCATTTTCTCTTGCTCTTCACGCTTCTTAATGTCTTAATTATAATATTACTGATATAATGCAAGTGTGGGATCGATACCTACAGTTGCATGCCTCCTTGAATTTTGAGCCCTGGGTGCCTTGCTTCCTTTACCCTAGTCCCAGCCCTGTTGTTATCCCCTCTATAATGACACTATTTGGCAGGATTAACTTCCCGAAGGATAGTTTACCCTATATCAATGCATCTCAGTTCCTTGACTTGACAGACATCTCTTCCAGTAATCTTTCTTTTCATTCACTTGTTTAAGGTCATACCATAGACCTTGTTACTACCAAAGAGTACAATGCTTCCAAAACATAAATGCCAAGCATCCCATTTTTTATTAACTCTAGTAACTTTAGAGCTCACTCACATTCTCTAGTATCCTCACTGGATGAATTCTTATGCCTAACTGAGAAATTTAATATTATTGTCCCCATCGTACTCTTTCTCATGTGTTCATTTTCCCCTTTTCCATGCTTAGAGCCAATTACTAAAATCATTACCTTGCATGCACCTACATTTCTCCATCATCTAAATTTACCAGCCCCCTATCGTGGATAAACCCAAGTTTTCTGCTCCAAACCTGTAACCAACAGATGGTTATATTGAAAAAAACTCAACCAACCAATAAACAGAACTCGGTGGACTGCTCTCATTATTCACAGATTTCAAGCTTTCCCTCAGCTCTGTCCAGTTGTTCAACTACATTTCCCTAGTCAACTTTTCTCCTATGCTTCAACATTTATTTTACAGTTTCTCCTTGTCAAACCTTCAACATCTATTTCTTAGTCTTCACTCTCAGCTAATAAAGAAATCAGACCACAAATCTCATCTTAATTTATTATCCTTAATTTATCAGTTTCCCTGTATTTGTGTTCATATTCACAGCCTTCTATTATGAACTGCTTCAGAATCTATTTAAGACCATTCCTTTGTTGTATCCCTATGTGCTTATTTAAGGATTTTACTTCTGAATTACCTCCCCTATGTCTTGTATCATCAATTTCTCCTTTTTAATGAATCAATCCACTAGTATACCAATATGCCATAATTCTGATCTTAAAAATTAAAGGAACTTGTGCTTGACTTTACACCTACATCCAGCTGTTTTATATTTCTTTCCTTCCCTTTAGACCAAAACTTCTTGAAAAGTTTAATACTTGTACCAATTTTATACTTGTACTCAGGAAGAGAATGAGTATTATATGCTAGGGATTAATTATAGGAATTATGGGGAGGGGAGAAGCTGGGAAACAAGCCCACAAAATGGGGAGTTGGAGGATCATAGAAAAGTCACTAAACACTCTCCTGAAACACTGGTGTAGGTGAACAAGTCAGAGACTTCTGGAAAGCCAGACACATCTAACTGCCAGAGTGGGGCCATGAAGCAGAGCTAAAGGGGAAGTCCATGGAAGGCTGTTGCCTCTGGACCTGGTGGTGGATCTGGGATTGCTGTTGGTCAGCAGGGCTTGCAGTAAGGAAGAACTACCTGTGGGGGGAAAAAAAAAAAAGAGAGTGAGGACAAGCTGGTATAGGTTGCCAAATTCTGTGTCTGTGTCTCATTACATCTAACTCTGATAACCTTCAGAGAGTAATGGTTACTGCTTCATTCTGCATGCAAGTTTCTCTTTTGTCCAGCTCTAATCTAGAACCATACAGAGAATGGGATTTGTAAAACCTAGTTCTAAATTACTCAAGTCACCACAGTACAAAAGCACCACAGCACTTATTGTATCAACTTTCCTCCTCTCCATTATTGCTTTAATTCATTCATATCAACTTTTTATTACCATTGTGTCATTAAATAAGTTCTTGTTACATTTACCTGTGAATTCATATCATAAAATTCAATAATTTCTTAAACACTCTGTTCATTAACCTTCCAGCTATATTTGACGCAGCTCTTGAAAAAATTCTTTCCTTTGATTCATGGATATATAGTCTCCTGTATTTCTTCTTCCTCATTGGCTGGACCCTTCCATTCTCCTTTGCAGGCTTTTTTCCTCTCCTGACCTCTATCTGTTGGAGTGCCCTAGAACTGCTTGCTTAGTCCTCACCTTCTTTTCTACCTGCTATTGCTCTACAGATGATCTCACTAATTCCCACTGTTTAAATATCATGTATATTATGATATACACTCATATTTATATTTAGTCCTAACCTTTCCCCTAACTTCCAGACTTGTATATATAGTTTACTACTTGACACCCTTACCCCAGTGTCTAATAGACATCTCAAACATAACATTTCTGACAAATAACTCTTTATCACTATCACCCTCCTTAAATCTGATATTTCCCAAATTATTCCCCATAATAAAAGTACACTATTATTTTTCCAGTTGCTAAGACCAAAAATCACCAAGTTATCCTTAGTTTCTCTCCTCCCCTTACTCTTCTTCTGCCTTTACTTTAAAAAAAAAAATTCCCTTAATTTGATAATTTCTCACTACGTTCTCTTCTACCACCCTAGTACAAACCAGTACCACCTTTCAATAGACCCATGTAATAGCCTCCTAAAATATTTTACTGTTTTCACTCTTCCTTTACAGTCTTTTCTCCAAAGGGAAGTCAGAAAGTGCTTTCAAAAATGTAGATGGATTGCCCTTCGCAGTGGATTCCCATCACACTTATTCCTTATTCTGCCTCGAAAGGGTTCATAATCCGACATCATCAGCACTTTTCCTACCACTTAAAGATAAAGTTTCTACTACTCTCTCTTTTGCATCCTTGGCTCCTACCATCCTGAACTACCTGTTGCTCCTCAGGCACGTCAAGGTCATGATTATATTTTGGTTTTTATCTTTTTGAACTTTGATATTCTTGTTCAACCTATCCTTCCTGAAACTTTTTCTTTCTTTGGATTCTTGGATTCCATTTCTTCTAGTTTCCACCTATTTTTTTTTTGGCCACCCTTCTAAAATTTCTTCTGATCCCTTGGGTATGCGTGTAGTGGGCCAAGTGCAGAAGATGCTGAAATTCGGTCCATCTGGGACAAGATAGACCCTTTCTTAATACTGGAGGCATTACTCTGATAGAGTAAGGTTGGATTGGTGAGGAAAGGCACAAAAGTAAGTGAAGTTTTGAGGAGTTATTTTAATATCGTGGGTGCTTTCTCCCATTTATATTGGTTTAACTGGTATTTAGTTATAGTAGAAATAGTACAGGATCAAGTGAGATCCAGAAATCATGAGAAATTTTGGGTAACCTACTAAATTTCTACTCCAGAACTGTCCATGATGGATAGAATATGGTCCAAGAAATGTTATCTTAGGCTTTTATGATACTCTTATCCAAATCAGTGCCCCATGTGCCAGAAAAATTCTCTTGTCCTTCTTACTCAATAAAAGCTATCATCACTACTGCAAACTTTCATGGGATATACAGTTTGTTAAAATAGTTCAGCCTAAGATATTGTAGTCTGGATGATGGTAAAATACATTTATATTAACCCAACTAGGCAATAGTCTTAAATTGTATCATGTACTTTCAGGACTCAGCAGCAAGGAGTGAATGATATGAGGATTTCATTCATTGTAGCAAGATTGATAGAGGAGGTAATTTAAAAATATTTTTTTATTGTGGAATCTTGTGATTCTAAAGTTGATCTTTTTAACCTTTTTTTTTTTAGGTTCCCAGAACTAAGGGTATTATGGCATTTGTCTAGTCTATGGAAATAAACTTGACTTTGGAATTAGAAAAGGGGAACCTCCACATTAGCAGTAATAGTCTTGGTAATGAGATACTCGGGTGTAAATGAGATTAATTTTGTTTTCATATAGCACTGGTAAATATTATTTCTCATGAACACAGATAGTAACATGTTTTAAAAGATGAAATATCATGCTCTGAAAAGACATTGCATCTTGGTAGTCCATTCAATAGACTATCATAATGTGAACTATTGGCAATTATATTCTAAACAAAGCAAAGTTCTTATCTCTGAAAATGCATCTCCTGCAGCATTTTCCTAACCTCTGTGAGAGCAGAGAAGCAGTCTCTTACAAACTCTCCACTCATCTCAGAAATAATGGTGTAGCTTTGGCTTCTTAAACTCAAGTTGTTTCTGCATCAGATTACTGCTTTGCAAATGAGTAGCATTTTTTCTGCTGAGGTCTTGTGGTCTAATATTAATACATTTTCACAATGGAAACCCGATGGATTAGATCATTTTCCTAGGTTTGTATCCCAAGGGATATCTAACCTATGTTCTTGTTTTAATTAAATTACCACTTTTTCCATATGATTAAATGCCTGAATAATGAAGACTTACGGGACTAAATTTTAATGCACCATACATTAATATGAGCAGTGGGGGGAAACATATGATTTTACTTTAAGTAAAATCTTTCAGTAGCAAATGTTTCACCTCTTCCCTTTTTTTTTTTCCCAAAGCAAATGAGAGTTTCAGCACTGCAGAGCACCAACCAGTGGAGCCTTCTGCAGTGTCATTCAGTGAATGGGAAAGAGGATCTTTGAGATTTCTCTTTTATACCTTGGAATATGAAAGGAGATTCTGGGTATGGGCCAATGTTTTTGAAGTAATGATATTGGATGACTCCTTTTCCTACTGGAATAGGACAACTTGCCTTTTTCTTTTCTCCACACATGTCAGGTATACTTTACATCAATTATATAGACCTATCATGCTCTGAAAAGACCTATCAACCCATCAATATGAATAGTCATGGGATATCTAATAGGAAAATTGTGTACAACACTTTGAATTTCAACACAGAAGAGTTTGTACAATCTTTTTTTCTTTTCTAAGTATCATCATAGCCTCAAAGTCAAAAAATAATTAGGCAAAATGGGAAAAATATATCTTGATTTGTACTTCAGAAACATTCCCTAAACTGTGGTTATTAGGCTAAAAATAAACCCTCTGAAACTGTAGTAAATTCTATGCATACTTTTGCCAGAAGTTATTACATTTAGTTACATCTGAGATCAGTTACGTGTTTTATTTTCTATTTCACTGTTAAATGATAATTCTAATATAAAATTATATATATATTTGTTACCTTAACCTGAGTTAAATTGAGTAGAATATGAGAAGGAATGTAATATATTGACAAAGTGTTGTTTTTGTAGGCCACACTTAAAAAGAAAATGAAATTCTCTCTTCTTTGAATTCTAACACAGTGGTGGTTTTTTTGTTTTCTACTTTGGGCTTCTCTGAGAAAAAAATCAGGAAAATTTTTTTTGCATTTTTTTAAAAGTAACTTAGAGATTAGAATAGGGATATAGCATAGACTTTTTGGGTTCAAATTCTGGTACTTGCTAGCTGTGTAGATTGAGCATCAGTTTCTTCATCTGTATAATGTGATTATCAGTACTTATTTCACAGGATTATTCTGATTAAATGAAATGGTACTTTTGAAGGATGCAATAAATGCTCAGTAAATGTGAGGTCCCCTTTCTTTTTTCTCTCCCTCTGGAAATTTCTACCATGTGTGAGTGAGAGGGAAAAAAAGAGAAAATTCTTTTATTTTTTGGTTTTCTCGCCTTTTAAAGCCATAAAGTATTTAAGGAAAATACTACAGTAGATTTCGAGATGGCTAAAACACATGCATTTGGTTTATTAACTTTCTAGTTAAGAGATTTATTCCCTAGCTCGTTTAAATATTTTGAGAAACATACTGTTACATTTAAACATGAAATCTGTCTCCCCTACACTTCATGAAGCTTTTCCAGTTTCCTGTCTTCAAGTTAGGAAATGATGAGGTTGAAAGCATTCTGGCCTCAAGACACTGACATTTCTGAGCCGACCATGAAAGTTCATTCAGCTTCTCATAAATGCCTCAAGACCTTCAAATGCAAAACATTTGGGCAATAGACGTAGTCAACGGACATGATACCAGCCTCCTTTATTGTGTCATTTGTCAGACCTTGATTTGTAGAGTAGCAGGTTTCAAAGCTTGACTTTTCTTCTCAGATGCTACATACCATTCAGAGTATCTCATTCCCTGATGTTTGTATTCCTTTTTGCCCATGATTCACTTCCTATTCTGCCCAGATTCATATTGTCATAGTTATTTTGCCTGTGGTTTTTCTCCTCCTTTAAGACATTTTTTAGATTTTAGAGTTGTAGGAAGGAAATATAAGGTCTGACTCATTTAAGGGAGCTTCAATTTATATTTTTGACAAATATTTGCCCAAAATAATATCGGTAGAGTACCATTATCTTAGTGTGTCTCTGGTTGGTAATAGCCTCAGTCTTGACCTCTCTGTATAAATAAATAGGATCTCATAGTTTGTAACCATGGAGAAAGCAAGAGTTTACAAACATTTATACACAGTTTTAAAGCTTCCCTAGAGGAAAATGGATGCAACTGAAGGGAAGATAAATTATCTTTAAGGATGTTTCTCAGATTGGATTGTTCTTAATAAATACTCCATTCTACACATTTTCTTTCTTGGAACCAAATTCTGCCTTTGGTTGTTAGCTTGTTCTGTTTGCTCACACAGGGAGGTCCAGGTGGGAAAGTGTGCGGTTGCCTCAACTTTAAAGAATTTAGGAAAAGGAAAAACATGCATTGCTGTGAAGGTTTATTCATTTCAATCAATGAGTATTTATTGAGTGCCTACTATGTGATCTTCACTGGTAGCTTATCAGAGAGATAGATACATGGAAAATCAGTCAGTGACACAGGACAGCAGATATCAAAGTACCAAATGACTACACATTACTGTAGAACAGTGGTACTCAATTGGGATGATTTTGTCCTCCAGAGGCGTTTGGCAATGTCTGGGGACATTTTTGATTGTCATGACTAGATACTACTGACATCTTAGTGGGGGCAGTCTCTGTAGAATGTTTAGTAGCATCCTACAATGCACAGCACGGCACCCACAACAAAGAATTATCTGGTCCAATAATGCAGAGGTTGAGAAACCTTGCTGTAGAAATGTCACGGGAGAGAGAGTATCCATCAGGTGGAAAAGGCCCTTGTTTTGCAAAAATCTGCCAGAATACGATAATATAAATAACCCTTTAAAATGTTCTTCGTTTTTGAAGAAGGTACAGTGTATGTATTGATTAATATCCTTGTTCTTGAGTAACTGAAGTGTCTTCTGGTTGTTAGGTGGGCACCAGAGTGGTACTTCTTGTGCACTTCTGAGTGTCAGAGGTTTTCTGGAAAATGCTCCTTGAGTTTTGACTTACAGTTTTTCCCTCTCTTGGACTCAGATAGGGGTCCAAGAGACTTGGTGAGGTTACCAATATCCATGACGCACAAAATTTTGTCTTTCCCCAAGTTTTCCTTTACTCACTCCAAAACTATCACATAAATAATCTCCTGGAAGGTGTCCCCACCAAACCATCATACCAGCCAAGACACACTTGAATACCACCACAGGGCAGCGTTACGGCCAAAGCTGGGATCCTTGCCACCTACTTTGGTGTTTTGTAATCAGAAAGAGAATAAAATGGGCTGAAAGAGAGGGGTTGAGTAGTGTGTGGAGGGTAGGGAGAGAGAGAGAAGGAAGTGGGGGAGGAGGAGAAGAGAGGAGAAGAGAAGGGAGAGAAGGCAGGCAAAAGGGATGGCACTTCGGACATCAGTTCATAACTGTTCTAATGCCCCAGATCCTTTGGAAGGTCTTTGTTTTGTCCATGCTGTCCCTCAGTTTCCTCTCCCTTCCTCTTCAGAGAAGACTTCCCTAAACTTCATGGAGGTTTACGGGGCCTCTTACATTCTCCCACACAGTCTCTGCTTATATAGAACTGAGCATTTATATTATAATTGTCTCTTTAGGTGTTCATCTTCCCTAAGAGTCTGAAAACAACTTGAGGCAAATGCTATGTAGGCTCCCGGTTCCTAGGACAGTGCCTGCCTAGACACAAACACCTGTGGAATTAATGAAGAAGCCAATACCCACTATAGTGCTTAACTAAGCTTCAAGCAAGGAGAACACTTATGAAGTTTTCCATTTTCTGGGTTTGATAGGGCTCCAGTTCTGCCTGACACCTTTTTCTTGGTGGAAGATAGAGGGAGATTTGACGTATTTTCTTCTTATTTCTTTTACCTATCAGTACAGTCACAGCGCAGGGTTTATTTTCTCTCCATCTCCATCTTGCAATCTCTCATTCTAAGTCTCTTCTCATAATTATTGTCTCTATTTATACTGATTATGTATTTTATCTCCTCACTGAATTGTTGGCTTCTAGATAACAGAGACAATGTCATATCTTTTGTTTTTGTATTCAAATTACTTCATTTCCACTAAGGCACATGAAAATGCCTGGAGTTTCAGTATGCAAAACATCTCTTTACTTCCACTGCCTCATGTGCTGGGTGGTGGGTTTTGCTAAGAAGATATCCTTTCTCATTAATACAGGAAAGTTTTTCTTGCTTTTGAATTTTGGCTTCTCACAGCTAGAAGATGTGAGGTTAGTTAAATTTGAGTTTATTTCATAAAGAATCTATTTTTATAAATGGCTTACACTATAGAGTTAAGAAGTAACTTTTTAGTATAAATCCTCACATAACACTTAAGGAAATATATGAAGAAAGATGACAACTAGGATTCAGCTGTTGTCTCCTAATGCAGAGTGCCATGAACTAATAGTTTTTTCCATTATTCTGTGTAGAAAGGCAGAGAAAAATGAAAATGGGGAGGATTGGAAATAAAACAGAAGTTTAAGTGGGAAGGGAAAGAACAAAGTTTTAATTGGAAGTGAAAGAACAATGGGTTAAAGCTCATGATAAAAGTTAGACATAAGGGGCATGGTGAGAGATGCAAAAAGTGAGAATGGAGATTAAATGGCAGGAAGTATAGGCCCTCAACATGAGTTTGTGCAGAGAATCTTAGGTTTCTGTTCACTTTTAATTTTTGTAACAGAAAGACGAGTAGTAGACTCAAAATAGATTTCATATTAAAGGGCAATTATCTCAAGTCTTTAGTCTCATTGCCACTCTGATGGAGAAATGATTTCATGTAAAGAAAGGAATGCCATTTTTCATCCTCAGCTCTGTAGTACTGAGTTATATTTGCTCATGCAAGATTGATTTTTCTCAGATACAGTGGGGAATCCTAAGTGTGGGATTTACAAATCTGTTGCTCATGTTTTCATTTTATGATGAGCTTAGTTATCATTAGGTAAACTTAGAGATGACTAACCTTTTTCTCTTCTCTCTCTTTCTCCTTCTCTTTCTCTTATTTTCTTCCTCTCTCTCTCCATTTATTTATATATATATGTAATTTATCAGTTATTATTATCTTGACAATTAGGGTGAACATAAATCATCTGATTTCACATAAAATTTTAAAGGCATGCAGATTGTTTTCAAGCTTTGCTCATGCATTATGCATCAGTAGACACATTCTCCTTCCCACTGCAGAATTGAGAATTGTGAATTGTAAAATATATGCAACATACTTACACAGTTTATGATGAGCAACTGACAAGAGGGATTAAATCAGAAGGCAAGATGCTCTGCTGGAATTGACTAGAGACACTGCTGTTGAAATGCCAGAGTGCAGTATGTGCATTTTCCCCTCTCCTCTCACTGCCTAATTGAGAGAGGCGTTAATGCAGTGAAGAGTGCTGAAAGCAAAATGCCAGCTTTGTGAAACAGGAAACAGATATATTCAATTATTTTTTTGGTTGGACTACCATCTACGATAAAGCAGAACAAATGTGGTTGCTTCTTTGCCTGTATTGAAGTTGTGAACAAGAGAGACCAGAGGGAAATTTGGCATGAATTCAGCATTTGATAGCAACCCCCCAAAACACAAGGAAACTCAAGATCCTGGTTATTTAGATGATAAGGGCCTTATTTGATAAGTGTAAGAGTTGAATAAAAATATTCAGTATACTTTTGGTTTTATTCATTGACAGATACTTTTTGAAGGATGAGAAGTATTGATCCTCACATTTCACTAGTGCCTTTAGGATTAGGAGAGTGAGTTTTTCTCATTGTGTCAAACTGCTTTGGGCGAAGCTCTCTCTAAAAGAATAAATTGCAATTATGGAATAGTGTTTAGTGTTAACATGAAAGAAGATTGGATAGCCCAAAGTATCATCATTAAATACGATGCACGTAACATACGGGCTCATGTTAATTAGTCTGTCAGTGAAAAGCAAGGAGCTCCAAGTGACTGTGGGAAAGTGACTTGGTGATTTGCTATTGCTGGTCAGTCTCACAAAAGGAGAATTGTCTATTGTGAAAAAAGGAATCTGTTAGAATTTGGATATGGTGGTAATAAGAGCAATGAGTAGGAGGAAATCCAAAACCTATGGGATTGATTTCCTGAAAATATAATTTAAATTTATCTCTGGGGTTCTAAAGAAGACTAATGGTTAGAAGACTGGTATCACATAAAGTGTTCTTTTATACTTATTCACATTATTCAGGTGAGTAAATTTAAGCTTTGGTGAAAAAGGAAAGAACCCACATTTTAGATACCAGCATCTATTTTCAATACAGCACACAAAAATAGAATGCAGAGCAGAATCACAAGGAAACGAACTTACTATGCAAATCCTTTATTTGCTTGCAATTTCTAGGTGCTGCTGATGCATGCACATTACTTCCTTGGTTTGGACACATGTAGAAATCATAATCACAGGATAAAAATTTAAATTATCCTAACAAATAGAAACCATACTCAAATAGTATATTCTGACTTTTAGTAATAGTATAAAAAAGCTTAGGGGAGAAAATGGTAGATTGGAATTCCCACAATAAGGATCTGCCACAGACAAAATTTAAGTTAATTGCATAGGTTTTATTTTTTAGTACAGTTAATGTCCATTCAATGGCTAATGACCAAGATGTAAAGAAAGAAGTAGAGCACAATTTTATTTGAGCAAATATGAATGTTTTACTGTGAAGCAAAAAGCAAAGTACTTTATTCTGTCAATTATCTTTATCCTATAGTGTGTTTATGCTCCAAACAGCTTGAAATAAATGAGTTGCTGAATTCTTCGTTGGGTCAAATTATTCCATTTCTTACCCTCCTTTCCTTTCTTCCTCTCTCCCTCCTCCTTTCTTTCTTTTCTTCTTTCCATATTTATTGAGCAGCTAACTAATTCCAAGCATTTGGGTAAGTGCTAGTGCCATAATGATTAAAATTATTTCCCACCTTCTTCTTTTTGGATGAGTATAATGTAGCTGGTGTTTAGCTAGAAATCTCTTGGTTTGATGGGACTCTCTCCTTTTGTTACAGGTTCTTTGAGTACCACTGACATAGAATCATGAAGAAGCTAAAATAATTTTCACTGTGACTGTGAATAGTCAAGCCAAATGTCTTTCCATCACATTGAATTCTTTCCTAATGTGTTGTTTAAATAATAGAAGAAAGTTCTTTTAAAATCAAATAATATGAAAGTCTTGGGTGTAATCTTGTAAAAGAGTTTCTTTTTTAAAGGAGTATTTGCTGGGGTCATATTGTAAGCTAGAGGAGCAATCAAATTGAATATAAATTATTGATTTCACTTTTGAAGTGCATAGAATTCCTTTATTCAAGATATAATGTCTCTATTCTATGACTGGTCTTTTTGGCTACCAAAGAGGGCTGTGAGATATTAGATAGGGTGTTAGGTGATTATTTGGAAATGTATTTTGTATTGAGAGTAGAATTGCATCTGCTTCATTTTCAATGGTCTAATAGACTGTGTTTCAGACCTTGCTATATTTTGGTTATAATGATCAACAATTTTTAACTAGACACAATGCTTGGATGGATGAGAATGGGAGAAAATGCCTTTTCTTTTTTTTAAAATTATTTTACCACTTTTGTGTGAGGTCTCCTAACATTTCTTTCCAAAAAATATCTCTAGTTCTGTCTTTCTTTTCATTTTACCCTCATATTTTTCCTTCTTTTCTTGTAATCCTTAGATTCCAGCCATTTCTCATCTTCTCTAAAAGTGAAAACAAACAAAGCTTTAATGTCTCTTTAGCTTAGAATCTCTTCACTTTTAAAAAAATATACATCTGGGCATATTTAATGGATAAAGAATCAAGATTTTGGTCTACAGGCATAATACAGACTCTTCATCTAAAAACAACAACAAACATCTCAACCAGATAACAAGTAATTAAGAGAACCACCACCACATTCAAGAAATGGGGTTGGTCTCTGTCCTTCTTGGGAGTTACTGTGGCTGCTCTTTGAGAAGCAATAAAATTTTTACGGATGGAGCATACAGCTTTGTAAAGAAATTCGCTTTTAGTTGTAAAGTATACACGTTCTGTGTATAGTGGGCTTGGGCTACATTATGGCAAGAAATCTGCTGATTTTACCTCAAATCATACTTCAGCTTACTGTACTCTGGTTTAGTTGTCTGAAAGGTAAGAATTGGCTTCAACTAAAGTGTTTGTTGAATTCTGTCTAATTCTCATAGTATATGTTGGCCTGGTACATTTCTTCAATAGACCTGATGAGATCCTTTGAGTAATGAGGATGTAGAAGTACACATGTTACTGTTGTAGGACCGTTTTAACCACCCGTGTCACATTGCACTGGTCAAATAATTGGTTTCATTCTCTATCGAGTGGTGGCCTTATAAACAATGAATTAACTAGTTTTGAAATAGTTTGTTAATTCCTGTTGATTTTCTTGTCACTTTACTGGTTTAAAGCCATTTTCAACAACAATATCAAAGAAGACATACTGTGCAAACCATTCAGTTCTGCTTATTAGATTCTGTGGTACAGGATGATGTCAATGATAGGGTTCTGATATTATATGAGGGTTTCTAGTACCCAGGTTATTCTTATCAAGCCCATTCAAAAGAGTAAATGGTATGTAGTGTATCATACCTGTTAACACTTGTTTGAACATATTTTTCAGGTACACATAATCTATGCTTTGTAGAGTAGTGATTTATGTGGTTGGATTAAGAAAAGGATGTTGTTCAGGGCTTAAATGCTCCTGTGGGTTTATTATGCATAGAATCCTGAGATTTAAACATTTTACTGAAGTGGTTCCATGATCGTGCAAAGCAAGTTATTCTTGGCTGCCTAAAAAGAAAGTAAAACACATTCTTGGTCTTATTTCTGTCTTTTATTCCTACCTGATGTCATCCTCAAATCGTGCAATATCCTCAAACAGGGAGGTTATAACTAATTCCAAACAAACTTTATTGGGAACTTTCCTTCATGCAGACATTTCCTAACACAGAATATTCTATAAACATTCTCAGCGTTCCCAGACAAGAGACGGTCCTAATGTTTGGTTCTTCCTGCAAGCCCTCAGCCTTGGTCTACTACACACATGATTGTCAGGCAGAAACCTTCCTTCCCCCAGCAGAACGTTGCATGGCATACTGAAAGACTTCCATTAAAGCAGGCTTAACAGATGAATGCTGATATACTGGAGAAATAAACAGAAGGAAAAATGGCACATTTTCTGGGAGGCAGTCAAAAGCAGTTGGGTTGCTAGGCAGGAGGAAAGCCTATAAACTATTTTAGATCCCAAATTATATTTGGATAGCTGAATGAATACAGTTGAATTCATAGCAAAATTTTAAAATAAAAGAAGAAAAATTTTAAAAAGAAAAAAGAAATTATTGATGCGTGTCAAATTCCCTCCCTCCAAGTTTTGCTTTCTTTTGGTTTCCGAGTTTCCATTCTCCTAAATCGAGCTATATATATAATCACTTCAGATAGTTTGCATTTGAGATTTGTTTTTGGTCTTTGTGAGTAGTTATAATTTACATGAAAAGAAGCTGCAGTTGCATTTTAAACTACCTTTCCATTAAGGATTTAATTTAGGTTTAATAGGACAGTTATCATATGTTAATTAAATACTGATGGGTTATGGGAAACATATTTACTCTGGTTTACCAACAAGGTACAAAAATATGTTTTTAATCTAAGTTTGGCATTTAGCTAGTTTGCAGATTCTCTTGTAGAGAGATACAGTTCTTCCGAGTTAATAATATGTTTATTTTGCTGAGATTAAATTGTACGTGACAGTTAAAGTATTTGTATTTGCTATCAAGGTTTATAGTTATGTTGTAGAGATGTATGTTGGATATGTTTTAGATCAGTGAACACTGAATCTTCCAACATCAATTATATATTTAAAAATCAATTGATCTTTTTTATAGCTACATTAAATTTTTGGAATTTATCTCTAACAGGTGGTTATAAAACTGCCTGATGGAATTCTCTTCTTTTTATCAATTTTTCAATATACTATTTATGAATAAATGATATATGTTAAGAATGTTTTCTTCAAATCAACACTTGTCATCTATAGGACCAATTGTATTCTCTCTAATTGAGCTCATTTTCCCTCACTGTGGTTATGAACACATTTGATTGAATCCACCTTTTTTCATCAGAGCCAATATTCCTCCTCCTCCTCATCTCTCTCTTTTTTGTATGAGTGATTATAATGCTCTTTTTTCTGTCTCATCTTCTATCATTTTATCCCTAAAGCCTCCCCGAAGGACTTAAAACCTGGCTTTCCCCCAAAGTACATTGTCTGGAGTCAGAGATCTTAAGAGTGCTGAGTTAACTTATCTCCTGAGTTTCTAGGCACTTTGTAAAGACTACACAGTAAAACAATGGGAGCCAGTAAAAGTAGAGAGTTGAAGAATTATCCGAAAAATGTGCCCAGTATGCACAGCAAATCCGGATCATTTCATCTTTAATTTTTTCCCCTCAATAACAGGATTATGTGGGTCTTGACACTTGCATTAAATTTCCACTTCTTTGTGCATACAGAGATGCAGCCAAAGGCAAGGGGTGAATTTGAGTTTTCTTTTTATTAAAGCAAAATATCTGAAATCTTTCACACATGAGCTCTCATAACATGTCTCACTGTACTAAAAAAAAAAAAAAGAGGTAAAATTGCTTGTGTACTTAGGAAGAGAACACGAGGTGGCAGGGCCACAGCAGAAATAGCATTGCTATTGTCAGAATACACGTGCAAGGTAGGTCAGAGATATGAACAGCTTTAAATTTTTTGTGAAGTGCACTTTTTAAAATTAAAATACATAATGTATTACTTTTTCTTTTTAACCACTAGCAAATCTCTAATTCCTTTTGAGGCACAAAAGATCTTGGTTTATTAAGTTGAAATGCATGAGGACAGCAAACAGACACACCTAACATCATAACTATGTGAAGTGTGTTGTATTATTTTTCTTAGCTTTTTATGGCATAAGCTTTTTAATTAAAAAAATGCTTTAGAAGTAATTCTGTAGAATAAAGTAATATATTTGCAATGATCTAGATAATTTGAATATTTTTGTCTCTGCTACATTTCAGAGTGTTTTTGTTCTTTGGGAATTATTGACATTTTTGTTAAGTAATGAAATAGAGTGAAAGTCATTGACTTTATCTCTATGCTATTCAGCCAAGAGAAGAAGCAATAGTGATGGACATTTCAAGCTTTTGTTGGTAATAAACTGGAATATATATATTATGGAAAAAATGGAAAGTGCTCATGCTAGTTAAGGTACTAGAATTTATGTAAAACACTAATACAACAATTTCGGTAATTTAATAAAATGTAAGTTTAAAAAAAATTTTTATTTTATATTGGAGTATAGTTGATTAACAATGTTGTGTTAGTTTCAGGTATACAACAAAGTGATTCAGTTATACATATATGTGTATCTATTCTTTTTCAAATTCTTTTCCCATTTAGGTTATTATAGAGTATTGAGCAGAGTTCCCTGTGCTATAAAGTAAGTCCTTGTTGGTTATCTATTTTAAATAGAGCAGTGTTTACATGTCAATGTGTAATACAACGTAAGTTTAGTTTTTGCTAAGGAAAAGTCCCAAACAGGCAATCCTGAGTGACAGGCAGTGTTTGTGAAAACACTGATTCAGTAACCCATTTTCCCTGTATCTATTGGTTCAGTAATCTTCAACATCTGACTACTAAAACTACCACAGGAGGGGAAAAGGCATGGGGGATTGCAAATGTTATGTTGTATAGGCAAACCTGGAAATAGTGTTTGTCACTTCTACTCACATTCCATTGGCCAGAACTCAGCCACATGGCCACACCTAACTACAAAAGATGCTGGGAAATATTGTCTGTATGTATGTCCAGGAGAAAGAAGAAATATGTTTGGTGACCAGCTAGCTAGTCTCTGCCATAGTGCTATCAGTGATTTTAAGTAAATTACCACAAAGTCAAGATTAAGAATTAAGGTATTTTGAGAAGATTATCTATCTATCTATATAGCTAGCTAGCTAGCTATATCAGTTAGGGTTCAACCAGGGAAACAGAACCAGTAGGAGAAATATATTAAGAGAAGTGACTTGTATGATGTGAAGGCTGTCTAGTCACGTCTGAAATCCTTAGGGCAGACCATCAGGAAGGGCAGGAACTTGGAACTCTCAGGTTCAGTTAAAGTTGCAGTCCATAAGTGGAATACCTACCTTTTTGTGGAATCATCAGCTCTGCTCTAAAGGCCTTTCAACTGATTGAATCAGGCCTAGCCAGATGATGTAGGATAATTTTACCTAGTCAACTGATTATGAACTTTAATCGTATCTATGAAATACCTTAGTAACAGTGCCTAGATTAGTGTTTATTGAATAACTAGGGACTGTACTTTAGCCAGGTTGACAGAAAATAATGACCATCACAATATTTATATATGTGTGTATATGTATGTATAGTTATAGTATTTGACTATTAATATAACTCAAAATTATTTTTCACTTCTTTGTCTTCTGACATTTAGTATGACTATACAGATACATTTCCATGTGTGCTGTATTTTGGAAGCCAAAATATTTTTCCCTCTTTGTATCAATATATTTAATTAGGAAATAAGTAAAATGCAGCATGACATAAGTAGGATAAACCCTAGCTTTGAAATGAAACAGAGGTGAGTTTGAAATCTTTTTCCACTATTTACAAGTAATTCTGTGACTTTGGACAATGTTACTCAATCACTTTGAGGCCAGCTTCTTTTACTGTTAGTGACCAGATCTATATGGTCACTATACTATGACAGTTCTTGGTTTGGGATAGCTGCTCAATAAATGATTGATATTATTAAATGAGATAGGAGATAACCCACAGGCAAGGCTGAACTCTCTCCTAGAATGCTAACAAGACTCAGAAACCAGGAAAAATCCCTATAACATTGTCTCCCTACCTCAGTGTAGGAGTTGCAGGATGTAACATGCCTGAGATAGTGATTCTTCACTAGGAGCATGATGTAGGAGAAGCAGTGTTCAGGGGCAATGCCAATGTCATGGAGAGTGGTTTCTAAGGCCATAAAATTCTTGCCTCAAATCTAGGTCTTTGCAATTAAAATATTAGCGTTTTCGAATAACTCTTGAAGAACAGTATGACTGTCAGAAGTTTGTTCATTATATTCATTCTTTTTTCTTTTCACTCAACAAATATTTATTGAGTTTCTACTAACTCCTTGACATTGTTCTAGATGAGAGTAACAGAAACATTGAGACTTGTGGAGAGGTAGACTTTAGAGTAATAGTTTATGTATTGGAAGTATGGGGCTAGTAATTAAATATTTCCATAAACAATGTCCCTGGTCAGTGTGGGATTGCCTTCTGCTGTCACAGTAAAGGATGATGTAACAGCTTGGGGTTTTTTTGGTGTTAATTACTCTTCTAACCTTAGCATGTTATGTTTTTACCTTAAAAATTTCTGGAACTCTAAATTTTTCACTTGATATTTATGTAATCTATTTATTTTCTTACAAGAAAAGTAATCAAAAAAAACAATCAATCTAGTTGCTATTTCCTGCATATGACCTTTGATAAAAATATCAATATCTTGGGGTCAAATTATTAGGTCCTAAGAAACATCTGCATATGAGCAGTAGATGGAAAGTAGTCATTACTTGGCTAGAGAATCATTTGAGTAGTGATAGTTTTCTAAGATGCAAAAAATTGAAGATAACTCTTTTTACTTTCCATTGGTTGGGGATAGTTAATATATAAGTTCAGTAGTCTAATTCTCAAAGTTAGTTATGTACCACATGAAAAACAGTGACTGTCTCAGACAGCATCTACCAGTGTTCATGCAGTGTGGGTAAATGTCTGGCAAACTCCACTTTGGAATGTTAATAATAATGTATGATTATGTGTGATACAGGAAAAATTATTTTATATCATATACTGTTAAACATTTCATTACAAAGATCAGATTATATGTAGGCAGAATCTCTTATTTTCCCACTTAAGTGTCACAAGCTGTTTAATTAACTCAATTAATTTTCAAAAAGGCATAACTTGTCAACAAAAACATTTTTAAATGACAAATTTCATGTTTGGTTTAAGGACTGAATGTGTATTAAATGTCAACTAGAACACAAAACTACATTTTTTAATATTAAAAATAGACCAAAGGACCAGTAATCCTGAAAAGTATTCAGCTGGTTTATTTATATAATTTTGTTACTTGTTTCTATATGAAGGTGGTACATACACTGCAGAAGTGGATACATATTTTTCCTCAGTAAAGAAAAAAATGATAACTTTTTCTTTTTATCATTTTTTTTCACATTTAGAGACTTCTTGGTATGCTATATAAAGATATTTATCAGATATATATAGTTTATAAGCTGAAGATATTATTTTTGGCTATTTTGGCTATTTTATAGCAAAGGAGTCTGAGGTTTAGAGATGTTTAGCACTGCAGAAGGTCAAGTATTAAACTGGCCTTTGTGGATAAACCTCAAAATGTGTCTGTATGAATATGTGTTATAGAAAGATTTGATCGCTAAATGTTTTCCTTCCTTCCTCCCTCCCTCCCTTCCTCCCTCCCTCCCTTCTTTCCTTCCTTCCTTCTTCCCTCCCTCCCTCCCTTCTTCCCTTTTCTTTTTTCTTTGAACAATTGATTTTTTAAAAGCTGATAGAAATGTATATGACTTTTAGTATATTTGCATCAGTTTCCTTTCTTTCACAAAATTATAAATGGTATCTGCTTTGGATTTTCACTGATTGTTTCACTGAATTGGCTTTTGACCAATAGTAACACTGATTTTATTTAAAGAAAGCAATAACAAAATAGGTATGAATAGTGGCCTTTTGGCTTGGACTTGTAAAGTTTATCATGGCTCTATGATCTAAGAAGATTTTTACTAGGATCGCCACTTGCTTCTTCTTGTTACTGACTGGTTTTAGTTGTATTCCTCTCTGCCAGACAGCACCTCATCCTCACCACTGGGACTTGAAAAACACTTTTTTCATTTATTTTATAGTTGTAAAATGCCCAAATGAATTTTGCTTCTCTTGGTTATAATGATGTTAAGGTTAACTTAGTGGCATCCAAGTTCATTGGATAATCCCTTTTAAGGTGTTTAAGGGTATTTAATAAAGGAATCAAAAGGAGTTAACACCTGTAAACTACAACACTACATGGAAGAGGTAACTCAGAAACTGGTAAAGTTTTAACAGTTTGAATAATTTGTAAGATTCTAGGAGTTGAAGAGCAACAGTGAATGTGCCAATGATTAGTATTGGTTTATAATAATGAATGCTATTTTAAAATTATTGTTTCCACAGTGTCACTTTTAGTATCAGGAACAATTTGGGCATTTTTAGTGTAGCTTTTTAGGCACCATATAGCCCTGATTGATTTTATGACATTCAGCATGTCCTGAGAACTCTCTTGATGTTAATTTTTATAGTGCATATACCAAAAATATGCTAAATGCTTTCAGTGTTCCAATCCTAAAAATCACATTTTGCAACCAGATGATCCTTATAAATTTGTTTCCCAGAAGATCATAATACAGTATTGAAAAATATGTATTTTAATATCAGATGTTTTCTTAGCATCTGTTTCGTAAGGTTCATAATTCAGTAAAATGTCATGTTTCAAAGTACAGAGTATTTTTAAATAATTAGGAGTGGGTAGGCCAATTTGGAAATATGACAAACTCTAGCTCTGTGCATATTAGGAATGTACTGGTAGAAAGAGCAGAAAGAGAATCTGGGATAGGGTCTCCTCTGATATTGGAGGTAAGAGAAAATAATTCCACCAGAAGGAGCCAAATGAGATACACAGTTATGCATAAATCAGTGCACAGCTGTGTAGCAGGCACCTCATGTTGGATTCATCAGACAATTGGTGAAAAAACAGCTTGGGGAAGTGGGGGCGTGGTCATGGACTAATCAAGAGCAGGTAAAAATCCCGTCATGATGGATTCCATGAGACAACTAAATTGCTTTGTAGTGACTGGATACATTGTTGTAAATATTTCCATTCTGCAGGAGGGAGAAAAAGCTTAATCATAGCTTATCCAGAGCAAATTAAGAAGAAGAAAAAAAAAAAAGTGCTTTGAACGCAGAATTAAAAATGGAGTGCTGAGTAATATACCATGTCCTCCCAGCTCAGTAGTTTGTTTTGTTGTTCTGTTTGGAAAGTTTATAGTTATTTAGAGGGTAGCGTGTTGGTTTCCATGAAGAAGGAGAATATAAGAGACACCTAACCTAGTATTGTTGATATGGGAAGTTCACAAAATATTGAATGAAGGAATAAAACTTGAAAGATAACTGCTGCTTGAGGCAGGGCTATGGTGGCAATGTGAACACCACCACCATAGTCTGATTCGGATTCAGCTTTAGTATGCCCTTCCTTGGCCTTTCTTGTAGAAAGAGTGCTCTGAGGGCTGAAATCCTCTTCTCCTTCCCCGATCCCCTTTGATACTCTTCACAGAAACTTGAAAATAAAAGCAGCTGGGCTCCTGCATTTACTCAGGAGGTTTCCAAGTGGTATAAGTACTTTTCAATGTGGATCCAGCAAACTCTTCAAAAAAATTACTTCTCTCATAAAAGGTATAAGCTCTTGACATAAAAAGTGTTTTGCAATGATAGCGGATCATTTGGAACATTACGGTAGCAAAATAACTACAGTACTCTTGCATGGGCAATCTCTTGAACTCTATGCAACAATGATATGTAGAATGCATTTTAGCAGTTATGGCCCTTCAACTATATTGTTCCTATAGTACTAAAGACTAATTCGCTTTTTATGTGCTGACTGCACTGATAAAATAAGTGGTCATTGCCCTCCTAATTACCCATTGCAAACACTCACCACGTGATATCTTGCAAACACTGAATTTTGGAGTCCGAAGCGTCATTACAGGTTATTTTGTAAGTGAAGCAAATGAAGATCAGCCCAGTTAGTGTTTGAGCAGATACTTGGCCTCAGGTATCCTGACTGCTTATGTTTGCTTTCCTTTTCTCTCTACAGTTTCACTACTTCCCAGTTCCCCAAATGCAAGGTTCTAACCTGGGATTACAGTGTCCTGTTCTGCCCTGGGATTACATTGTCCTTCTTTCAGTTAATAGTAATTAAGCACTTGCTAAGTGCAAGCGATATGGCTAGGCAAAAGATCTAGCTGTGACGCTCAAGCTAGTTTGGTCATCAGAAGTACTTGAGAAGTTGTGTAGGAATATAAATTCTCTGGCCCTACAGCAGACCTGCTGAAACAAAAATCTATGTGTGAATGTCTCAGGACTTTATCTTTTAAAAAAATATCCCAAGGTAAGTAAAATGATGAGATGGGTTTGATACCCTTTCCTCCTCAAGTCCTTCCCATCTCAGTCAGTGACAGCTGCCACCTACTGAGGTGCTCAACCCAGAAAGGCTTCAGCTGTCTTTGATTCTTCCTGCTCCCTCATCTATTCTAGTAGTATGTTCTACTCCCAATGCTTCTAGTATTTCCTCCCTCCTGTTTTCCACAAATGTACATGAAGTGATGGATTTCCAAAGTGAACATGTTTATTCCCCCTCCTCCGTAAAGCCTTTTCAGCCTATTGCAGTATTGCCAAAGTGTGGTCTCTGTAACTATATAATTGATATAATGTAAAAAAAAGGCCCTGTATTAGTTTGCTCAATAAAACACCACAGACTGGATGGCTTAAACAACTGACATTTATTTTTCACAGTTCTGGAGGCTGGGAAGTGTGAGATCAGGGTGCCTGTATGGCTGGGTTCTTTCTGGTGAGGGCCCTCTTCCTGGCTTGCAGACTGATGCCTTCTTACTATGTGATGTGCTCACATGGCAGAGAGAGGAAGCCTTGGTGTCTCTTCTTCCTCTCCCAGTGGCACTGATCCTGTCATGGGAGCTCAACTCTCATGACCTCATCTAAACCTAATTACTTCCCAAAGGCACCACCTCCTAATACCATCACATTGGGGGTTAGGACTTCAACATGTGACTTTTGCAGTGGGGACACAAACATTCAGCTCATAGCAATCTGCATGGTCGAATCGGTTCTGGAAATGTTGAGTTAACTAAATAAGGATTTTAAATGTTGCTATTTTTATAGCAGGATTTTGGCTCTTATATGCATAGTATAACTTCAGTAGGGTGGGGTATATTGTAGGCACTATTTTCCAGAGATGTTCAACTGTACAACTCCTTTTTCTACACAGTATCCAGAGGAACTAGTGTCTAGGAAATCGTAGTACCATTGCTTCCTACCTTTCCTCCTAGTCGTTCTCATTACTGAATGCAGATAGAAAAGCTTTCCAGAATAATTTCTGTTGCTCTCTTATTCTTCAGACTTACCTGTACAGGGCTTCCCTGGTGGCGCAGTGGTTAAGAATCTGCCTGCCAATGCAGGGGATGTGGGTTCGAGCCCTGGTCCGGGAACATCCCACATGCCGCATAGCAACTAAGCCCGTGCGCCGCAACTACTGAGCCTGTGCTCTAGAGCCCATGAGCCACAACTACTGAAGCCCGTGCACCTAGAGTCCGTGCTCCGCAACAAGACAAGCCACCACAATGAGAAGCCTGCACACTGCAACGAAGAGTAGCCCCCGCTCGCCGCAACTAGAGAAAGCTCGCGTGCAGCAACGAAGACCCAACGCAGCCAAAAATAAATTTAAAAAACACCAGAAAACAAAAACAAAAAACAAAGTTACCTATACAAGTGAGAGATGGTTTTGCAAAACCTGGAAGAGGAAGTTTCAAGTTTCTAGGTATAGGGATAGAGGAGTTATAAGTAGATTGCCTTAGGGAGAGTACGAAAGAAACAGATTGCATCTGACTGAATCGCTGCAGTGGCCTTTCTCCTTAGCCCATTACTAGCTTTGTATATGTACAGGGACCATTACTCAAAGGGGCCATTTCATATATTACTGTGTCTCTTGGGGCCAGGAGATAAGAAATGTTTTCTATGAGTTTTCTCTTGCCTTGTCTCCTGCTCTTGGGAAACAGTAATTTTTAAAACTTAGTGACCTCAAAATGTTATGAATATTTTGACAACTGACTTAAAAATGTGAATGGGTTCAGTGCCCTACAGTAGCCAGTACAGCCAAATAGATTATAACTTTGATAAGATTGACAGCCTCCATGTGAAAAAAAAAGATGATAAATTTGATTCTCTGTGGACAAAAAAATCAGAAAACTAAACCAAATTCTTTAATTTTCTCATCAGCTTGCTGATTTGATGTCACAAAGATACTACTTGTAGTTTCTAGTTGTTGATGAGTCAAGCAAATGAAGTCAGTTGTACATACTGAAATCTTATTTAAACATCCGTTTTTTTTCTTTTGTAAATTTATTCTATTTTTATTAAGTATAGTTGATATACAATGCTGTGCCAATCTCTGCTGTGCAGCAAAGTGACTCAGTTATACACATATTGACTTTTTTTTTTAATATTCTTTTCCATTATGGTTTATCACAGGATATTGAATAAAGTTCCTGTGCTATACAGTAGGATCTTGTTGTTTATCCATCCTATAGATAATAGTTTACATCCACTAATCCCAAACTCCTGGTCCTTCCCTCCCCCACTCCTGCTTGGCAACCACAAGTCTGTTCTCTGTGTCTGTGGGTCTGTTTCTGTTTTGTAGATAGGTTCATTTGTGCCATATTTTAGATTCCACATATAAGTGATATCATATGGTATTTGTCTTTCTCCTTCTGACTTACTTCAGAAGTAAGTATCATATTTAGTATGATAGTCTCTAGTTGCATCCATGTTGCTGCAAATCGCATTATTTCATTCTTTTTTATGACTGAGTAATATTCCGTTGTATATATGTACCATATCTTCTTTATCCATTCATCTCTCAATGTACATTTATGCTGCTTCCATGTTTTGGCTATTGTGAATAGTGCTGCTATGAACACAGGGGTGCATGGGTCTTTTTGAATTATAGTTTTATCTGGGTCTATGCCCATGAGTGGGATTGCTGGATCATATGGTAATTCTACTTTTAGTTTTCTGAGGAAGCTTCACACTGTTTTCCATAGTGGCTGCACTAATTTACATTCCCACCAACAGTGTAGGAGGGTTCCCTTTTCTCCACACCCTGTCCAGCATTTATGGTCTGTAGATTTTTTGCTGATGGCCATTCTGATTGGTGTGAGGTGATACCTCATTGTAGTTTTGATTTGCATATCTCTAATAATTAGTGATGTTGAACATCTTTTCTTGTGCTTTTTGGCCATCTGTATGTCTTCTTTTGAGAAATGGCTGTTAAGGTCTTCTAAGCCCATTTTTTGATTGAGTTGTTTGTTTTTTTCTTGTTGAGTTGTATGAGCTGTTTTTATGTTTTGCAGATTAAGCCCTTGTCTGTCACATTATTTGCAAATATTTTCTCCCATTCTGTAGGTTGTCTTCTAGTTTTTTTTTTTTTTTTTTTTTTTTCTTTGCTGTGCAAAAGCTTGTAAGTTTGATTAGGTTCCATTTATTTATTTTTGACTTCATTTAAATAAGCCCACATCAAACTTTTAAGTTAAATGTATCTTTATTTTAGTGACTCTTTATTGTCTCCTAGGTAAAAATATGTAGCTTTTATAAAATGAAAATAATTTTTTTTGGATTTTTCTATTTGTGTAGTTCATAATAATGGAAAAATTGATTTTAAAAATAGTAATGTATAAAAATATAATAATAATAATATTTTAAAAATAATAAAAATTATTTTAATAGTAATAATGGAAAATGGGAAAAATGATTTTTCCATTTACTTACCACATAATAATGTTTTCAAACTGTCAGTGCTAAATATTCAGATATTTTAAAAATCTACAGGCCTTTTTTATACCAGATAGTCTTTGAAATTTTTGCTTATTTTACAGCCAGGAGGGAAGAAAGATGCAGGCCAGGATGTTAGATATTTGCATGCTATGTCAAAATAGGCCACCTTTAAAGGAGTGTGGAACAAATGACCATTAGCATACTTTGTTGCTACTTATGGTGACAGTGTTCTCTGGAGCTAAGATAAATGAGATGTGAAGAACAATCAATCTAACTCAAGAATTTAAAAACAATCTCGTTATTTGTGGGTGTTTTTTCTTGCCTGAATCTTGTCTATACTTAAAGACTGTACAATTGATTTGAAAACATTGCATAAACTTATTTTTAAGTATACTTGTTACATTTCCAATAATATGCTCAATATGTGTTTTTGTTCATCCTCAAGGCACTTTTTTAGATGAAGTATCTCTAAGTTTTAAGCAATGGGTCCAAATGTCAACCTAAGAAAAGTACAAAAATACACTGTTTTCTGTTTTTCCATATTTGTAGATGCTCTGAATTGTATTTGTTATATTTATTACACAAGTTTTCTTGCTTTTTGTTATATATAAAAATTTATGAATCCTATATCAAGCAAATGATAGATAGCTGCCAATGAGGCAAATTTAGGTATATTAAGTCACTGTGTCTTATTAATAATATAGGAGTTCCAAGTTAGACCTGGAAAAATTTTAATGGAGGAATGGAAAAAATTACATTCATTGCAAAGAAACTGATTAGCATGATGTCAAAAATCAAGATGATTTCATATGCTTGATTTATTATAAAATGTATGAAAACATTACATGAAGTCATAAAGATTGTTTTACCTGTTGAAAAGTGAAGTTTTACTGAATTTATCCTGACTCCATTCTGTATACACAGCACTGTGTGTGTCACCTTGATTTTATATTTTTTTGGTGTATTTTGAATAATGAATAATTTTCTCTTGTTTTGTAAAATGAAGGCCAATGTAGTAATAATGTACACATTTTATTGTCACCTTACAAACTAATTTTAAAATATTTTTTTTCAAAGTAGACAGAAATTGTTCTTAGAGGGAAATTACTGACTATATCATAGATCCTTTAGAAAATTCTAAATTTTTTTTTTTTAGGATGGAACAATTCTTTATTTTTAGACACTTTCACAAAGGGGTTTTCAGTACATGTAAAGCAAGCACAAGTGCTCTCCCAATCCCCAAAACCCATATATTGCTTTTTAAAATGCATAATAGCTAAAGTATATTATCTTTACAGCTGAAGTTTTAATTAAATTCAGCAAAATTTTTTTAGCACTTCACCTACAGCATCTCTCATTATGCCTATTGCATGATTGGTAGTCTATTGACACTTAGTATTTGGGAATGAGTGAACAGATGGAAGCATTTTGTTAGCTGAAACAAGTTATATATAAAGGTATGTAAATATTACTTGTTCTCAAGGTTCTTTCAATTAGGTGAGGATTCAAACAAGTAAAGACAGAAAAGAAGTCTTTCACGGAGAAAGAACTGAATGTAGAAGAGCAGGGAAATGAGAAAGCTCAGGAAGTGCTTGGGCACATAGTACATGGTCCCATGTGCTTGGAGCTTAGTGTTCTGTGCTTAGGGTGGAATGAGAACTAAAGCTGAAGGAGTGAGTTGACTTCTCATTTTGGAGAGATTTTAACCTAGACTACATTTGTACTTAAATGCTTAGGAAATGGACACATCTTGGAAATGTTTTGATTGCAGAAGTGACATGGTGTTAGGAAGTATTTGGATGGTAGTTTACTTAGTGACCTGTAGGCCTGAAGAAAAAGAGGTTGCTGGAAGTGGTATGGCTAAGAGGCAAAACAGGCCATTTGGCCATAGTTTGGGCTATGTTTCTCAGATTATTATTATTTTTATTTTCTGAATTCTCATAGGCTAGCCTTCCAATGTTTACTGGCAACTTTAGAACACTTTTCCTCTTAGCTTTTTTTAGCTAATGCTCTCTTAAATCTATATCATAGTATCTTTACTCTCTTTCTTTGGTAGGATATTTAGCTATAGTGAGCTTCTCAAAATACCGCATTAGTTAAGATCATACGTGTGTGTGTGTGTGTGTGTGTGTGTATAGCATTGGCTGCTATTGCTGTTCATTCTCGTTATCATTAAAAATTCCAAATATATGTAGGTCATAATTGGCAAAGGTAAAAAGCATTATAACTGCCCTTAAGATAAATTATCCTTCTATTTATCATATTTAGATTTGACTAAGACTTTTAGAACATAAATTATTCTCCAAGTAATTTCTTTTACTAGTGATAATTAACTTTTGTAGTATATAATAAGCTGTTATTGTGCTAACATATTACATATATTATCCTATGTGATAGTTGTAATCCTGTGATTTTTATGTTATCTTACCCATTTCTTAGAAGAATAAATTGAGGTTTAGAGACATTAAATATTTTTCATATGTCAGGCAAATGATAAGTGGTAGAGGAAGTATCCAAATTAGTCTGGTTTCAAATAATGCTACTTTTTCATCAATTAATATACCTGAATCCTTGCAGATATAGCTTCATGTAGTCTTTATTATTCCCATTTATTTTTAGACTAGGGAACAGACTCATTTATCCAGATAGAAAATGGCTAAGCTGAGATTTAACTCAAGGTTTCCTGCTCCAAATTTCATGACCTGCATGTTGTACTAACTTCCTCATCAAGTTTAGAATTAAGAAACAAAGTAAAATATAAATAATTTGGAGCCCTAAGCTCCCTGTTAATCAGTGACTTCTCTAAAATATTATTGGTTTTTTGTTTTTTGTTTTGGTTTTAATCATTCATACCCCCAGCTTTGTTTCTACTAATCACAGTCTTGGATTCAGTGATTTCTGGTATCAATTTTATCTGAAAATCTACATTTTTAGTAAGTTTTATTTCTTATTATTGTCTAGCATTGGAATCTTAAAACTCCATTTTCTTCCCCAAAGCTTTATTTTATGTTGCTTCTAGTCATCCACAGGAAATGGTATGTATGATCCTAGGCATCTTCATGGTAGCTTTTCCTGCTGCTTTCTTCTGTCTATTCTATACAACTGCCTAATGAGTCATTTCAATGTCTACTTCATATTTCCCAGCTGCCTTTCATTGAGTTACCCAATGTACTACACATGCATGAAGAAATACTTCTTAAAATGTTTGTGTTCAAGAATGCTTAGATTAGTGGGTAGCTTGGAGGGGAGGAGAAGAGGATGACAGAAAGAAACTAATGGGTTCCCCACAGAAAGGTAATTTTTTAAAACACACAATAAATAATTTCTTATAACTCAAATCACCTGACAACATACATAATACAGTTTGAACATACACTTATCTTAACTTTTGAAACAACTCTTAATTTATTAAAGTGAAAGTGCTTGTTAGCATTGCTTCAGCTTGCACAAGAGAGGTGAATGTTTGGTTTTAAAATGTTTCATAATACAGGGTTAATTAATAGGTCTTAGGGGCTTAGGCTTCTTATGAATGAGTTTTTAAAATCTATAATACGAGCTTTAAAACACCACCTGCAAAATGAACAAGTGTTCTGGTGCTTGAAATATATTGATATGAGCTAAAGTGAAGCTCATAAATTTTTTTGTTCTGTTTCTCCTCTGAACAAACAGAGCTTAGGGTTGTATAATGCGTTTCTGAAGTAGTCTTGGTCGTTGTTCTGTCAGAAAGCAGTTTGCTATGTTGTTCCAGAAATATAGGTGTGATACATTATACACTGGGAAGAGATTTTTGTGATATTCCAGCATTATTCTCCTTACCTTTAGGTACAATTTTACTTAGTAAACATTTGTTGGATTAAGAGAGCATTGATTCTCCAGTGTGACACCCACCAATTCTTAACTGCATTATACTCAAACTGCCTTTTCATTTATGTTATCTCGCTGGCTCCCCTAGGAATTTAAAACATTTCATTGTTTTTTAAAAAATTGGGGTAAAATATGTATAGCATAAAATTTATCATTTTAAGCATTTTTAAGAATATAGTTCAGTGGCATTAAGTATATTCACATTGCTGTGCAACCATCGCCACCATCCATTGTCAGAACTTTTTAATCTTCCCAAACTGAAGATCCACACCTATTAAGCAATAATTCCCCATTGCCCCTTCCCACCAGCCCTTGGCAACCACCATTCTACTCTCTGTCTCTACGGATTTGACTACTCTACATACTTCATATAAGTAGAATCATACAATATTTGTCCTTTTGTGGCCTTGTAAGCATTTAATTTAATGTACTACTCCTGTTTAATTCACCCCCCTCCAACATTACAGCTGGACAGACCTAAGGGTCAAAGAGGTGACAGAGTACGTGCATAGTCACATAACTAATTGATGGTAAACCTAGTCGGGGACCAATTCCTTTTCTCCTAGACTTGTGTTCTTTGCATTACAACGTGTTGATTTACTTATTTTCTCATTCAGAGAAAGTGATATTCTAAATTTCTAAGCCAAAAATGAGAGACAACATATCACATTCAAACAAAATTCAGCCTAAACCCAGGTCATGGTTCAAAATTTGAAAAAGTCACTGATCATGTGATAGTGTTTCAAAATTCACACTTACACAATTATTAATAAATAGTATCTATTAAAAATACCCATAATATATTCTATGTTGACTTCTCTGATTGCATATGGCTCTGTTCTGGGCTACCCACTGAAAATAATGTACAATGGTATAAGCATACAGACAAATGTCCTAAAATCTTTCAAATACATGCTTTAAATCCATCCAGCAGCCTCAACTGATTGGAATCGGTGCCAGAGCACCACGACAGTAGCTGATTTGATATAACCTACCTATGCATTTATCCTTAGAAAAGGTTAAAAGTGATTACTTTTTTTAAGAAAATCACTTTAGGTTTAGACTAACTTAAACTGTGTTTGAGTGAATTCTTTTTCTTTTGGTTAAGACTGAAGACCTGCCTAACAACCTTTTTTAGGTTGGCCTTGGCCCACAAAAGGTGAAATCTCTGCAGGGTACTCTGGCATAACAAGTACACATTTGACTCCTAGGGAAGCTCTAAACTTCTCTCCCAAGGAGAGGTATAAAGAACTACTCTGATGTCCATTTTTTAGCCCTCGTACAAGAATCCAAGGCCAGCCCTTATCTTCAAGTCCTCTTTGATCATAAGCCACCTGCTTTTCCAGAATCATCACATTTTATCCTAGATTTCATAGAGCTCTCTATTATTCCTAATGCACTAGAACTGTGGGATGTTCGTCATTATTTCACAAAAGAATTATGTAGTTAAGTAACTTTAGGAAACACCAAGTTAATACAATTTAATGTTTTTTTCCTTTACTTTGTTTAGAACCTTTAATATGCTAAGATGTGAACTGTATATTTATAAAAAGGATATATAGCATTATTTCCCAGACTTTTTTGCTCAACAAGCTCCATGTTAACAGTTTTTGAGGCTGGAATTCATTCTATATTCTCTAGGAAATAAATGCTTAAAAAAAAATGTTCCTGGGTCACTTTTTACATTAATTCGAAAAACATTTTAGATAAGGAATTAAGCTCAATAATATGTGATTTGGAAACATTTCCGTCTGTGTTATCAAGGACCTCCTGCCCTCAAGTGGGAAAGAGATTAGTCAGACCCACTGTGATAGAGTCTGTGGTGGAAAACAAGGTGCTGTGGGAGCTCATTGAGGAGACACAACACAGAGATCAGAGAAGATTCCCCAAAAGGGTGAAACTTGAAGAGAGACTTGAAGGATGAATAGATTCAAAGAAAAACATGTTGTTCTAGAGAGGTAGAGGTTAAGCACACACACGATGATTTGGATGGCTGTTAATGTGCATGGATAAAGTTATTCAAAAATGGTGCTCAAGGGGACAGCATTAAGTGAACAGAAACGCCCTGCAAATGGAAATAAATCCATGGCAGTGAAGCAAAATGAAGGTGAAGGATCGTAAGTGGAGAGCTTTCAACAAGTCTCTAGAAGTTAGAAAGTGAATATGAGCTGGAGATTGGATTCAACACGGTACAAAAAACACTATTTAAGAGGAGTCTGCCGCTACGAAGCTGTTAGAGGTATTAGCAGATGACTCTCGGGTGGAACACCAGTGGGGCAGGTACCAAGAGTAGATGTGAGAAGAGCAGCTGAAATAGGGAGGTAATTAAAGACTTGTCATGGACTCCTTGTACCAGGTGCTATCCCTATATTCTCTAGCCCTTTGTACCTCAAGCACAGAACAACTCTTTGGTGTTTATACCCAGACAGGAAAATCAGAGGACTCTTCTGTGAAGAGAATGACTGATATTCCTGTGCAGAGCTGAGATTGCTAAAGTGGACATTGGCACTCCACAGTAGTCGTCTACATCCTGACAACTCTGGGACCTCTACAATACATGCACCCCCAGAAAGGTCAGTCTGTACCCCTAAGTTGTGTACACAGAGCTCCCAGGAGACTCCTCAGCTGAGAGAGAGGCCTGATGGAGATGACTGTCTGCCAGATACCCCAGAATCAACATAATCCTTTCCTCCAACAGGAAAAAGGGAATCAGTCTCTAGCCCTGTAAGGAAAATTGGCAGCAGGAGTGAGAAAGACCAAGACCCACAAAAATAACAAATGATTGTAGGAAACAGGCAATTCAGGAATGAGAAGATAGCTTAACAATTTTTTGTTAATAACGTCAAAAGTACAAGAAGAATTGTGTCCATAAAGAAAGGAAGCCAATTTCGTTGTGTATATGTACCACATCCTCTTTATCCATTCGTCTGTCGATGGGCATTTAGGTTGCTTCCATGACCTGGCTATAGTAAATAGTGCTGCAATGAATATTGGGGTGAATGTGTCTTTTTGAATTATGGTTTTCTCTGGGTATATGGCCAGTAGTGGGATTGCTGGGTCATATGGTAATTCTATTTTTAGTTTTTTTAAGGAAACTCCCTACTGTTCTCCATAGTGGCTGTATCAATTTACATTCCCACCAACAGTGCAAGAGGGATCCCTTTTCTCCACACCCTCTCCAGCATTTGTTGTTTGTAGATTTTCTGATAATGCCCATTCCAACTGGTGTGAGGTGATACCTCATTGTAGTTTTGATTTGCATTTCTCTAATAATTAGTGTTGAGCAGGTTTTCATGTGCTTCTTGGCCATCTGTATCTGTTCTTTGGAGAAATGTCTGTTTAGGTCTTCTGCCCATTTTTGGATTGGGTTGTTTGTTTTTTTAATATTGAGCTGCATGAGCTGTTTATATATTTTGGAGATTAATCCTTTGTCCGTTGATTGGTTTGCAAATATTTTCTCCCATTCTGAGCATTGTCTTTTCATCTTGTTTGTAGTTTCCTTTGCTTTGCAAAAGCTTTTAAGTTTCGTTAGGTCCAATTTGTTTATTTTTGTTTTTATTTCCATTACTCTAGGAGGTGGATCAAAAAAGATCTTGCTGTGATTTATGTCAAAGAGTGTTCTTCCTATGTTTTCCTCTAAGAGTTTTATAGTGTCCAGTCTTACATTTAAGTCTTTAATCCATTTTGAGTTTATTTTTGTGTATGGTGTTAGGGAGTGTTCTAATTTCATTCTTTTACATGTAACTGTCCAGTTTTCCCAGCACCACTTATTGAAGAGGCTGTCTTTTCTCCATTGTATATCCTTGCCTCCTTTATCATAGATTAGTAGGTCCATGGGTTTATCTCTGGGCTTTCTATCCTGTTCCATTGATCAATATTTCTGTTTTTGTGCCAGTACCATATTGTCTTGATTACTATAGCTTTGTAGTATAGTCTGAAGTCAGGGAGTCTGATTCCTCCAGCTCCATTTTTTTCCCTCAAGACTTCTTTGGCTATTCGGGGTCTTTTGTGTCTCCATACAAATTTTAAGATGATTTGTTCTAGTTCTGTAAAAAGTGCCATTGGTAATTTGATAGGGATTGCATTGAATCTGTAGATTGCTTTGGGTAGTATAGTCATTTTCACAATATTGATTCTTCCTATCCAAGAACATGGTATATCTCTCCATCTGTTGGTATCATCTTTAATTTCTTTCATTAGTGTCTTATAGTTTTCTGCATACAGGTCTTTTGTCTCCCTAGGTAGGTTTATTCCTAGGTATTTTATTCTTTTTGTTGCAGTGGTAAATGGGAGCGTTTCCTTAATTTCTCTTTCAGATTTTTCATCATTAGTGTATAGGAATGCAAGAGATTTCTGTGCATTAATGTTGTATCCTGTAACTTTACCAAATTCATTGATTAGCTCTAGTAGTTTTCTGGTGGCATCTTTAGGATCCTCTATGTATAGTATCATGTCATCTGCCAACAGTGACAGTTTTACTTCTTCTTTTCCAATTTGTTTTCCTTTTATTTATTTTTCTTCTCTGGTTGCCATGGGTAGGACTTCCAAAACTATGTTGAATAACAGTGGCAAGAGTGGACATCCTTGTCTTGTTCCTGATCTTAGAGGAAATGCTTTCAGTTTTTTACCATTGAGAATGATGTTTGCTGTGAGTTTGTCGTATATGGCCTTTATGATCTTGAAGTAGGTTCCCTCTACGCCCACTTTCTGGAGAGTTTTTATCATAAATCGGTGTTGAATTTTGTCAAAAGCTTTTTCTGCATCTATTGACATGATCATATGGTTTTTCTTCTTCAGTTTGTTAATAAGGTGTATCACATTGATTGATTTGCATATATTGAAGAATCCTCACATCCCTGGGATAAATCCCACTTGATCATGGTGTATGATCCTTTTAATGTGTTGTTGGATTCTGTTTGATAGTATTTTGTTGAGGATTTTTGCCTCTATATTCATCAGTGATATTGGTCTGTAATTTTCTTTTTTTGTAGTATCTTTGTCTGGTTTAGGTATCAGGGTGTTGGTGGCCTCATAAAATGAGTTTGGGAGTGCTCCTTCCTCTGCAATTTTTGGAAGAGTTTGAGAAGGATGGGTGCTAGCTCTTCTCTGAATGTTTGATTTGTAGAGACGTGGATGGATCTAGAGACTGTCATACAGAGTGAAGTAAGTCAGAAAGAGAAAAACAAATATCGTATATTAACACATATATGTGGAACCTAGAAAAATGGTACAGATGAACCGTTTTGCAGGGCAGAAATAGAGACACAGATGTGGAGAACAAACGTATGGACACCAAGGGGGGAAAGTGGAGGGGAGGTGGTGGTGGTGGGATGAATTGGGAGATTGGAATTGACATATATACACTATTATGTGTAAAATGGATAACTAACAAGAACCTACTGTATAAAAAAATAAAATAAAATTCAAAAATTAAAAAAAAAAGGTCAGTGAAGGAAAGAGGAACAATTAAAGGAAAAAACAACGTTCTTTGATTTAGAAAATCTAAAACAGAAATTGCAGAATAACTTTGAGAACATGAAGTTAAAAAACAAAACAGTGAGAGAAACAATTACATAGGAAAGCCACCAAGTAACTAATTAGCAGGTAACTGGTATATATTCCCTGTATAACAGAACTAGAGAGGAACATAGTACTCAGGGTTGTAGAAGTAAATGTCAAAAGCAGGAGATACTCCAAAATTATTGCCTCTGGCTAGTGGGACTGGGACTTGTGTTGAGGTGGGGGTGGGGATAGGGAAGACACAGATTTACAATCATGTAATTTCATATTTAGAATATGGTTTATGTATGAAACCTCTAAAGAGACTCATCTAAATCATTGTATAATTTTTTATTTAATTTGTAATAATTTGGTGGGAAGAAAATTGGCCACTGGTGAATATTTAAGCACAGTCTAAGCAGCCATAGATGGAAGATACTTTTATTTTCCTAAATTACGTTTAGAGATACACTACCCTAATGAATCTATTTATACTGAGATTTCATCTTTAAAAAGCAATTTCTTCCTGCCCAACCTCTCTTTGTCTGTTGATTTATTTTCTCATAACAGTCTGTGAGTGCAGGTATCATTTGCTTATTTTAAGAAACTGTGGTTTAATAAGGTTAGGTGGCTTAATGAAATTTCAGCCCAGGTTTTCTGATTAGTTCACTGTTCTTTCACTGCACCAGGAATTCATAATTGCAGGGATTTTTCAAAATCATTCAAAACCCATAATTTTAAAATATTTGGGGGAAATATATAGGTTGTACCTTTATTTTTCTCTCAATGATGAAGGAACTCTGGAATTGTATCTTAACATTATAGCCTAGACTGGTGACACCCAAACCTCTTGGTATGACAGTTCTTTGGATTTGTGTTTAACCAGTGAATAGCACATGTAAGACAGCTGTCGTGTAATGCAGGAAGAAATCTTGTTAAGGAATAATCAGTTAAGGAATAATCAGAAATAATATAGGTATTTATTGTTAAGATTACCACACTTGCAAAGCCGAAGTTTTCTAAAACAATGAGGCATTTTGCTCTGACAGTAAAACAATGGAATTTAGTTAAGTTCTACATACCACATATTTTGCGGTTGAGATCCTGTGAGGTAATCTAATATTCTGTTCTCTTTTCTCCTCACTCTATCATTTTGTCTCCAACCCTCTTTTTACTTTTGGTTGAAGAATGGACTTGGAAAACCTTGTGTTGGTATTTCTTTCTCAGGCCTAGTCAATTCTCAGTATAGGTTTGTTGAATTAATTAAACTATATGTTATTAACATCTCTAAAGACATATAAGATGTTTAAATGCTAAAGAAGGTGATGATACTAAAGGAATTTAAGTTGTTCATTATTATGTTTCATTTCAAACAAATGAATAATCCTTTTCTTAGATATATAATACTTAATGAGTCCAGTGATTCATCTCTTGAAAGACTAACAGAATAGATAATAAAATTATAAAATTTTGACAAAAGTCCCTCCTCTGACTTTCTGATATATTTGAAAAGACTAGATTTATATGAAAGCCAGCTTCTTTTGAGAAAAGGCACTTTTATATCAGATGTAATTAGTGGTGAGGCCAGTATTCAAGCTCACCATGTCCTTATAGATACAATGCACATTTCCTAAACTATGCCCTTTTACTGTGTGATTGCAGCTTGCTTATTATTTACATCTTATTAGTCCTGTGAAATTTCTGATTAGTTATTTTATATGATTAGTCCTGTGAAATTTCAATCTTTGTATTCTCTGAACTTTGTCTAATATATTATTGGCACTTTGTTGATTTCTGAGATTAATGTTATCTTAATTCTTTTTTACCCTTGAAAACATTTAAACTTTTTACTAAGTAAATAAATGCTTAAAATGCATATACTTGCTTAATAAACCCATGGAACAGTGCTGTATATATTGTAAATTATCCCCAAAGTGGATCATCTTATAATATTCCTTATATAACAAAATTATTTTTAGTAATAATCATGAAATGAAACAGATACTAACAGTAACAATAACAGAAAAAGAAATACAGAGAAATTTTCTTGTGTTAAATTTTGTGTATATAACTATGCTAGTAAAAAAATTAGAAAACAAAGAAGTAATGGATTAGTCCTTCTTAATTAAAGTATTTTTTTGAAAAATAGGGAAGAAACACATGAAGGATGCCTTCAATAAAATAAATTCTGCAAGATTCAGAGAGTGATTTGTGCATAGAATTACAATATTAAAGTAAACCAAACACTCTTTCTTCATCTTTATAGTCACTGTGCTATCATTATTTAGTTTGAATTTACAGATGCAGTAATATATTGAGCCATAGTGATTAGAGTTGTGAACTGTGCCCAAACTGAGCTCAATTATTTTAAACTATATTGAATTTACTCTTGAAATGCATGCGGGAGGCTGGGGTAGCTGAGTCTGTGTGTCAGGGCTGACTGGGTAACTCAGAGTTTTCCAAATTAACTTGCCCATAGAAGAATATTTTTATTAAAGGTAAATAACAAACACATGCTAATTTGGAACATACATATATTTTATTAAAATTCAGAAATAACAGAAGCAATGTGAAGGACATAGAGCAGAGATTTGCAAACTAGAGCTTGCGGGCCAAATCCCACATCATCTTAACTGTACCATTTTTGGGGAGAGCGAGAGGGAGAACAGGAAAAAGCTCAAATGCCATTTCTGTGCATGTACGTACACAATGGGGCTAAAGTCTGTTGTGTATGTGAGTGTTGCTCTCATTAGGTTATATTAAAAGCAAACATAGACTATGGCATTTCATTTCCCAGTTGCTGTGCATCTTAGGTGTTGACTTTCTCAGTAGTAAATGTGGTTAACTTGAGTGTGGTTGAGAACATATGTCTCAGATGGCTGAACCTCTGTTACTTCTTTGGGGAGATAGGCCAAACATACAGATTTAAATCAAAACCTTTGAGCAATTATATTTCTTCAAGCAGCTTGACCTTGATATAGGTTTATCTCTTATATATTTATTAAAAATAGTTTAATGACTGGAAAACTGTCTTTACATAAATATCTGCAAGCAATGTCTTTGAAATAAATTTTCCCCTTTTATCTAGCCTTATTCAAATAAATGCTTGTTAATTATGTAATTACATTTCTTTGACTTTTTCTTTAAAGTGCATTATATTGTTTATAGCAACTCATAAAAATTTACTGTACGTTAAAAAAAAATTAACCTGTCATATTTTAGCAGACCAGAAATAGAACTTGTAAACAAAATCCCCTTTGTACTATCATTTGCTTTAGCCATGTAGACCACCATATTGTTGGTCTCTCTGAGGATCTACACCCAAATGGAATAGTCTTTGCTTCTTTCTGGGATAATTATTCATAGATATTCCTGAATTTATGCTGCAGTGACTACAAATTTTACAGCATGGTCTACTGACTATCCTTCAATCATGCTGGTTATTTTAGTGTAGTGATTTTTCTCCGTTTTGTGTGTATCATGCAAAGTAAAACATATAGGAAATACCCAATAACGGGGCCAAGCCAGGAGAATGGGCAGCTCATGCTCAAAAGATTTGAGCTCCCTGAAGGCTTTTGGGGGAGGGCTTTTAAAGACAGTGTGAAGGTGAGGGTCACAAGGTGTGTGATCAGCTTGTGCTTAATTCTCTGACTGGTTGGTGGTGAGGTAGCAGTTTGATGTTTCTGGAATCTCAATCATAAGCCTTCTGGTTCCAGCTTGTCTGACTGACGTCTGTGTGCTGGTGGTCAGCATGCGGTTAACTTTTTCCACCTGATGGGGGTTTTACTATTAGTAAAACAACTCTAGGATACGGCTCAGGATATTATCTACAGACCTTGAGGAGACACTAAAGGTCCTTGACTTTGTTTTATGGCTAAACTATTATTATTTTATTTTGCTTATCTGTTTATCTTTGTTTCTGCATTTTCTCACTTCTCTAATTAAATTTTCTCTTTGAGACTCAGGAAAGGCCCTCTAAGCTAAAGCTTTTCTACAAACAAGAGCCAAGGGCATGGAGATCTCTGTCCCTGGGAAGGCCTTGCAGGGTCCTGCTTGGTTTCAAGTTAGTGGAAAGAAATCAGTCCCTATGAGAGGTGGCTACTTCCTTACCTTCTCTCCTCCTCCTGCTCCTGTTACCTCTTTTCTTCCTGCTTCTTCCTCTCTTTCATCTTCTTTTAATTTTAATGAATTATTATAAAGGATATGTATCCTTTACAATATATAGTCTTATTTATGAGTTATGCAAATAACAAATCAATAAGAAAAAGGTCGATAACATACTGGAAATTTTTGTAAAAGACATGAACAGGCCAGTGAAGTTCCTTCCTGGCTTCTCTTCAGGAAGAGAGAACCATGGCTGCCCTGTTACACACAATGGGGGAAGCATGTGCTGGAAGTCTGCAAGGAAGCAGATTTGCCAACCGCTGTATGTCCTTTATCTGCATTTTACAATAAGGCCTCCTTTTTCTTAAAGGTACCTGGACTCTTTTTAACTTAATAGTTTAAAGCCAACAAATACAAAATAATAAGTCTTAAGATAATTACATAGTGTTGCTTTTACACGATTGATTCAACTTGACAAATACTTAACACTGAAACAGAACTCTTAATCATGCTGTTCACAAGGACATAGCACAGCCTTGATAGACTTTCAAGGTTGTGGCAAGAACATAATGCAAGAATCTCTCCAAAAAAGGACAAATCTGAAGAATGGAAAATTAATTGTGACCATGAAATGTGTCATGTATATAGTTTTACATGTGATTTTTAATATTGGGTAACCAAAACACCCAAAAGAAATGCAAGTGGACTACCTTTCCACTGAACTGCATAATCTGACTCATAATTAAAGAAATGAGAATTAAGATAATAAGAACTTGATTTTCACTTATTTTCTTAAAGACTGAAATATCTATTAATACATATGGTATGTTAAGTGTACAGAATGGAGAAGTAATAATTCTCATTCAAAGGTGGCAAAGTTGAAATTATTTTCATCTCTTTTAATGGCAGTTTGAAAATACCTATAAAAATGTACATTACTTTGACCCAGAAACTTCACTACTAGGAACTTATCACGTGGTATACTTATAGATGTGTGCAAGGACATATCTACAAAGATGGTTTCTGCTGCCCTGTTTATGATAGCAAAAACTGGCAACTACCTTAATGTCTTGCATTTGATTATGCAATACCTATACCAGGGAATATTATGCAACTATTAAAAAGAAGAGTTGGTCTTTGTGTTTACATAAAAAAAGATCTCTTAAATATATTTTAAGTAGAAAAATCAATTCCCAGAACAGTATTAAAATGTATGTGAGTTTATGTTAAAATGATAAATTCATAGGTCACATGGACACTATTAAGAGTGATTCTCATGGGCAAGAAAATGGGGATTAGAGAAATTCTTTTCACTGCATTGACAATAATGTTTGGATATTTAACATGAGTTTCAACTTATTTTCTTAATAAAATAAAAGATCTAGTAAATAGAGCAAATGGCATTTTACAGATACTAATGTCAGACATCTCATTGAGATGACATAATCGAATTTGGTTGTGTTTGAGAAAAATATGTGAAGTATTTAAAAATACATCAGAACTAATAATATTTATGCAAGGAAGATTCGACAGTACTTTTTATACTACCTTATCACTGCAAATTCATCACTCTATTAGCAGAATTCTTGATCATCTCAATAGATACAGAAAAGGCATTCAATACGATTCAATATTGTACACACATGCAGGTGTCTATGTGTGTTTGTGTGTCTGTGTATTAAGAGTAGAAGGGAACTTTACTTAACCTGCTTGTGTGTATCTACCAAAACTTAATGCAAACAATAGTGCTTAATTTTTAACTTCAGAAGCATTTAAAAAAGTGATGCCCACTATCACCCCTCCTGCTCAAAGCATTAATTACTGGAGGTCCTGGTCAATGTAATATGATTTTCTTTTCTTAACTCATGGATTATTAGATTACTTGGATGTGACTTTTCTGGCTCTCAAATATTTGGTATTTTTGTCCTTTTTTGGTTTGTTTTAGTTCTGTTAATTTCTGTCTTCTAACTTCATAGGACTGTGATAAGAGAAGACAGTCTTAGAATATCAATTACTTGGAATTTGTGGAAGCTTTATTTCTGTGGCTTACTACATAGTTAATTTCTCCTTGCTGAAGTATGCCCTTTATATTTTTTTTTTCGGTGAGGAAATGACTAAAATGTCTGTGTCCTAAATTTATACAAATGTCTTTAATTCACCCTAACTCTTGAGGGTGACAAGGCATATGTCTGACAAGGCATATAATGAAGACAAGGTACTTTTCCCACAGCCATCTAAATATATTTATTGTCTGATTTCTGCCATGTCTTTCTGGGAATAAGAAGTCTGCCATCAATCTAATTGGTGAAGTTTCCTTACAGAAAATTAGTCTTTTACTGGAAAATTAAAAAAATTTTTGTTGCCGCCAAAAGTAGCAAAGTTCATTATGACATGTAGAGGTGTAGATTAGGCATTTGGTGGATTTTTTTTAGCCTGAAGATTCACATCATTAGTTCTGGGCAAATTTCAGCTCTTATATCTTCAAATATTACCACTTTGTGGTCTTTCTATTTTTCTTTTCTTTCTGGAATTAGGCAGATATATGAACTCCTCAAATTTTTCCTCATGTCTGTTAATCTCTCTTTCTCTCTTCCCCTCCCTCTTCCTCCTCCTGGGAGATTTCCTTAGTTTTGTCTTCTAACTTATTAATTTTGTGTTTAAGTTTCTTTAAGCGGGATTTAGCCTGTAGTTTGAAGGATTTTTAAATTTCCCTAATGACTATGTTTTTTTCATTCCCAAATGTCTAATTTGTTCATTTTCCTGTCTGCTGTTTTGTAACCACATATTATCTTTCCTAAAAAGCTTTTCTCTTTTCATCTCTTTGAGATATTTAAACATAGTTCTCTTAGCATTTTCTTAAATTACTTCATTAACTTAATTTTTTGGGTTCAAATTCTCTCCTGTTGGAGAAAATGAACCCTCTTACGTTTTATCAGTTTATTGTGTGTTTGATTTTACTCCTGCTGGTGCATAATGTTTGCTTCATGAAGGCTTTGATTTGTTAACTTCTTTGTAAAAAACTATTGTTTCCTCAGCACTTGGCAGAGCTCCTGGCACATAGTAGGTACTTAATAACTATTTGTTGCATCAGTAATACATGTACTTTTGTTCTTTTTAAATCTTGTCTGTAAACTTACCCTATGTGGGTTTGTGACTGTCTATATAATTGCTTACTATTTATTGCAATTGTTTATTTCTGCTCTGGGCTTATAAAGCACATGGCTTGTACATGGTAAATGTTTGGCTTAAAACTCTTGGTCTGTGTGATACCTCATATTCATGCCACACACAACTAACTTTTCATCTGTGCTGGGCAATAGTCCGGTAGTTTCTTTCTTTCCTTTTTTGTGGGAAGAGGGTACAGATCTGGCTCCATTTATATAGGTGTAGCCCGTGACCTCATAGCCTGTATTTGGCTCTATTCATAGGCTATATGACTATATTTTCAGTTGCTTTCTTTCTCTTCCTTTTACTTCTTCTAAGTTATCCTTTCCTACTTCATGGTTATATATCTGTTTAGTTTATGAGTTTGTCTCTATATTTTAAACAAAAAAGAAGCCATTATCTATATTTTATATTTATATATTAATTATATATAATAACTATAAATTTATTTACTTATATTTTATATAATTATTATTTAATAATTATAATTATAAATAATTATATTTATATAATATATTTCTATATTTTGGGAATAGAAGAGAGAATTTTTGTATGTTTTACCCTCTGTCTTCAATCAGAAAAAAATGTTTGTTTTTGTCCATGAAATCCAGAATTATTTATAAATCCCCTTATTTCAGCCCCCAAAATAAACAAATACTTTTCTAGGTGGTAGCATGGAGCTATAACAGATAAATTCATACTTTGCGTGAAAGATAGCCAACCTGCCTGAACGCAAGAGTTTGTATGTATCTGTGTAATAAATAGGAGAAATAACTATCACCTTAAATATAGTTTATGAAAATTAAGTGCTTTAAACCTGAACCATGAACTTCTTTAGGCAGGAAGTCTTTGAAATCTTTAGTCATAGACAATGGTCCTCAGTGCTTGGAAGTGACCTGCATGTGGATCTGCATAAGATGTGGCTCAATCTGGTGGTGAACAACACAACATGAATGCATTACTTAGATAATAAAACTAGCCAACTTAAAAAACAACAAAAAAAAGATGTTCTGTTTCTTATAGTGAAATGATAATGGCTTCTCTTAACAGAGTGCTGATTTAACAAGATTCATGTCACAAATTATACTAGTCCATCAAATCCTTAAACTTTAGAAGGTAAATTAAGGCATTTATGATGGTCCTCTTTCCCTTTAAACTTCTTAAGTCAATATTCTTTCAGGTCCACTTGTCTGTTTAGGGAGAGGATAAAAATAGGTCAAAATAAGGGGTACTTAAATACTTTCAACATGATTTATACAACTGTAGGTATTTATAAAAGTGCCAAATATGGCTTCTGGAGGAGAGTGGGCTTTCCTGCGGGGTGAATACTCTAGATGTTAACCATGGTGTTATCAGTCCTTGTATCATAATTCCTTTTTGCCACTAATCAGTGTCTGCCTTCGTGTTTCTTTTCAAACCTTGAATTCAAATCTGTCATCCTCTTAAGCTTACCAAAATATTATATATTGATAGTTTCCAAAAACCATTTTTGAAATTTTAATATTTTTTCTGGAAGACTTTTAAGATAAATTAGGGAAATAACACTTTCTACTCTAGTCTCTCCCATGAACACATAGTATTCATAAAATGCTCTTATCACCCTCAACTATTTTCTCAAATTATTTCCCATATGATACTATATTGATACATTTTATGAATTTAAGTCATATCATATGTATCTATTTTGTCCTTCTTTCATACTTGTAGATAGTGTCTTTGTTTACTATTCATGCATCTGGGTAAATAGTAAACATTGTGTTAATTTATCTGGACATTCAGCTCTATAATGCCAAGCATATGCTTAGCTGACTTAAATTGTTGCATTTAATCTGGAGATCTGATGTCATATAATTGCAGCTTTAGCATAAGCTTCCAAAGAGACCTGTTATCTTCAGATTTTTTATGTTACTGTAAAGTGCAAGTGCATAGTAAATACTTTTGGAAGAGTATGGTGATTCTGGAAATTTATATCGAATTAAGAAAAGCCAACTTTAATAACCATTTATTTTTAAAGTAATATATGTTCAGTTATTGCACAAGTAATTCAAACAATACAGAATGTGCAAAAAATAATAATATTGGGTTGGCCAAAAATTTCTTTCAGGTTTTTCCATAAGCTGCTATGGAAAAACCTGACCAAACTTTTTGGTCAACCCAATAGTATTGCTTTGCTCCACTGGTCCTATTTGTCTGAGGTAACCAATTCTAAGGATTTGGTAATACACTGGGAAATGTTTAAGAGTTCTTTTTGGTAGTGTATATATGTCCATGCCACGTAAAATAGATAGCTAGTGGGAAGTAGCCGCACAGCACAGGGAGATCAGCTGGGTGTGTTGTGTCCACCTAGAGGAGTGGGATAGGGAGGATGGGAGGGAGACGCAAGAGGGAGGGGATTTGGAGATATATGTATATGTATAGCTGATTCGCTTGGTTATACAGCAGAAACGAACACACCATTGTAAAGCAATTATACTCCAATAAAGATGTTAAAATAAATAAATAAATAGTTCTTTTTCTATTCCTGTTTTGATTCTTCAAATTTGCCCCTATTTGATTTTATTGCATGTTAGTTTTCCTGTATGATTTTGCTATTTCTTCATGGTCTTCTTCAGCAGCACAACCTAGTTTCAACTTTTATATCTTTCCAGTTGATATGAATTCCTGGCATATTTTGCTAGATGTGGCATCTATCATTAGCTAGTCAAAAAATGATAGCACTGTTGATTTTTCTTTTTATGTGTAGCATTGGCTAAAATACTAGATGATGAATTATAGTGACTTACACAATGAATGCTCTAATATATTTATTGGAGGCACCCACTTAGAGTACCTGCCACAAATAGGTAAATTATACTTTGATACTTTCTCCCTGAGTTACATGTTAGCCTGAATGATTTTTACCACAATTCCAGTTGTATCGGAGGAGTTTGTACTACTGTAAAGTACTGTAACTTTTCTCTCTGAGAAATCAATACCTCTTGCCTTCATGTTACACTTAAAAAACAAAATGGACCTGTTTGAATTTGTGTCATGGTATCTTGTGAATGTAATTTAAAAAATTACCATTATAAAAATTCAAGGTAAGTCTGACTTATTATAGATGAGAAACTTACAGCTGAGAACCTGAATAAACAACAGGAGAGTCAGCATTTCAACTTTTACATGTTTAACAAAGGATTATGGAATTGTCCCACAAGCATGAGCTAAATCATGAAAATTTACATTTTCCTTCTGTAGGACAGTTCCTTCTGACATTATCCTCCGAACAACAGCTCGTTTTCTTGTGCCAGTATTCTATTCCCTGAACTGCAGCTTGGCAGCAGCCAGGTCTCAAATTTCAACCACATGTATTTCAAAAAATCAAAAGAGCCTTATTTGGCACTTCAGTCACATATCTTTAAAAGCAGTGTTTGTGCGTCAGATTTAAAAATAATTGAAACCAGGGGGTTCAAAAAACCAAACTTTTCTTCCAAGATGTTTCAACTTCAACTGATTCCAAAAACATTGAAAGCAAGAGAATGGAAATGAGAATAGAAACTGCAGGCAGCCGGCAGCTTAATAAACTGACAGTGCCGGCAGAAATGGGCTCAAAATGTGCACTCTACCCACAGGCCAGGCTAGGGATCCTTGTAGTGCCTTGACCCTGTTTGCACAATAGCCTGCCTGAAAACAGTCCTAGTGTTCCACAAGTATTCGGTGAGTGTGTTGGCCTATGAGATCATTTTATTGAAGGCTGAACTCATACCCAAAGATGGGAACATATGTAGCTGTTTTGGGTTGGTTATCCAATATTAAAAAATCATATTAAAAACTCTATGCATATATATTTCATGGTCACAATTGATTTTCCATTCCTCAGCTTTGCTGCTGCTTTTTTTTTTTTTTTCGTGGGATTCTTGCATTATGTTCTTGTCACAACTTTGAAAAGTCTATTGAGGCTATGAGTATGTCCTTGCGAACAGCATGGTTTGGAGCTCTGTTTCAGTGCTGAGTATTTGTCAAGTTGCCCTAATCATGTGAAAACAGCACTATATAATTGTGTCAAGACCTGTTCTTTTGTATTTGTTGGCTTTAAAATAAGTTGAAAAGAGCCCAAATGCTTTTAAGAAAACGTACTCCTTATTGTAAAATGCAGATAAAGGACATATCATTAACAAACGAGTCCTTATAGATTTACAGCACATGCTCCCCTATTGTGTGCAATAGGGGAGCCGTAATCTCTCTGGTCCAAAGGAGCAATTAGTGTTCTCTTCCTGAAGAGAAGCCAAGAAGGAACTTCACTCTGCCTATAGATGAAATAGGATAATAGAGATGTATAAAAATGGTAAATAGAAAATGACTCCATTTTTGTGTAAATGTGTTTATTTTTAACTCTAATGTTACATATATAAACCTTCTTTCATATAATTAGGGGGCATAAAATATCGGTTATTTTGATCAGACAACCTTTTATTTTAGACCACAATGCTAATTTAATAATTTTGCGGTTCTTCCAGCTTCCATTCATTCTTTATTCCAAACATTTCCAAACATTGTTCGTATTATGTAGATTCACATTTACAGCGAACTACTTCAGTTGTCCGCCTGAACAGTGAAAAAAACCCTCCCATGAAACCACCGTTTTCTTCTACTCAATCATGTCCAAACACCCTAGCCTGGAAGTAAGACTCCTTCCAATTTTTACAATTGGCCTTCAAATCCATTTCCAGTCTTAAAGCCCATCATCCCCTCACCCCGCCCTTGCCTATCCTCATTGCATAGCAGAAAGTCCTGTTGTTCCTAGAAGAGCTTATTGCAAAGAGAACAGTCTTCAGAATTCAGTAAATCAAAACTGAAATTTCAACTTCATCACTTATTAGCTCTGAAATCTTGGAAAAATCATTTAATATTTATAAAACGTCTCTGTGACTCATATCTCTAGGGTGATTGTACTTCCAAATGAGAAAACCAAAGGAAACATTTTTGAAAACTATAATGTGATATACTACCATTAATTCTCAAAGTATATCAGAGTACTAATTCCATTTTATTTCCATAGTTTTACATTGAAATGTGGCTCCATGCTTACACATGTTTATTTGAATCCCAGCTCCACAATTTACTAGCTGCTGACTTGGGTAACTTAGTATCTTTGTGACACTTTTCCTCATTTGTAAAATGGAAATAATAATAATGACTCCCTCAAAAAGTTCTTAGGAGAATTCTGAGTTCATTCTTATGAGAAGCTTAATTAAGAGTTAATATTTGAAAAAATGCTTAGGAGAGTACCTCCTGCAAAGGAAATGCTATGTAAGTGTTTGCTGAATAAATAGACACTGCATTAAATAACTGCATTAAATAACTTTCTTTCTTTTTTTAAATAAATTTGTTTTATTTATTTATTTTTGACTGTGTTGGGTCTTCGTTGCTGCGCGCGGGCTTTCTCTAGTTGCAGAGAGCGGGGGCTACTCTTTGTTGTGGTGCGTGGGCTTCTCAATGCGGTGGCTTCCCTTGTTGTGGAGCACGGGATCTAGGCACAAGGGCTTCAGTAGTTGTGGCACGCGGGCTCAGCAGTTGTGGCTCACGGGCTTAGTTGCTTCGTGGCATGTGGGATCTTCCCGGGCCAGGGCTCGAACCCGTGTCCCCTGCATTGGCAGGTGGATTCTTAATCACTGCACCACCGGGGAAGCCCCAGTAACTTTCTTTACTTTAGGACTTATTAGCAAGTATACATTGTTGCTTGCCAAGAGAGAATATAATGGATGGAATTTCTCAAAATTACTTCCGAAAGGAAAATTTCTTTTGAAGAGTGCCTTGGAAAATGCTGTGCTTTACCAATAATTGTTTAATTTTTCCTTAACAAATAGTTCATTTTCCTCACTGCCTAACTTTATTAGAGAATGATATGCACATTGGCAGGGCCTGCTTTATTTGCATAGCATTGGGAATAATCTTTTAAAAAATTTAATAAACTTTATTTTTAGAGCAGTTTTAGGTTCATTAGCAAAATGGAGCTGAAAATACAGAGTTCCCATATACTCACACTTCCACACCCATACAACCTCCCCAGCTTTTGACATTTCACACTACGTTGGCACATTTGTTACGATCAATGAACCTACGTGGATACATCATTATCACCCAAAATCCATAGTTTATATGAGGTTTCTCTCTTGGTTTTGTACATTCTGTGGGCTTTTGACAAATGTATTATGATCTGTGCCCACCATTGTAACATAATACAGAATAGTTTCACTGCCCTAAAAATCCCCTGTGATCTGCCTGTGCATCCCTGCCTCACCCCTAACTCTTGCAACTATTGAACTTTTGACTGTTTCCATAGTTTTGCCTTTCCAGAATATAATATGGTTGGGATTATACAGTATGTAATCTTCTCAAATTGGCTTCTTTCACATAGTGTATGCATTTAAATTTCCTCCATTTCTTTTCATGGTTTGATAGCTCATTTCTTTTTAGCACTGAGTAATATTTCATTATCTGGATGTCCTACAGTTTATTTATCCATTTGCCTAGTAAGTACATCTTGGTTGCTCCCAAGTTTTATCGATTATGGATAAGGCTGCTATAAACTTAGTTTTCTATTTATTTGGGCAAATACCAAGGAGCAAGATTGCTGGATTATATGATGAAGGTGTTTAGGTTTGTAAGAAGCTGCCAAACTGTTTTCCAAAGTGGCTGCACCATTTTGCATTTCTACCAGCAGTGAATGAGAGTTCCTGTTGTTTCACATACTCACCAGTATTTGGCATCAGTGTTTTGGATGTTGACCATTCTAATAGGTGTAGAGTGGCATATACTTATTAAGGATTATTGTATTCTTATAATATTGACCCTTTTATCATTATGTAATTTCCCTCTTTATCCCTGATAACTTTCCTTGCTCTGAAGACTTCTCTATCTGAAATTAAAATAGCTGCTTCTACTTTCTTTTAATTCGTGTTAATGTGGTATCTTTCTCCATCCCTTTACTTTTAATATAAAATGGGTTTCTTCTAGACAACATACAGTTAGGTCTTTTCTCTTTTTGAGGGGGGAATCCTCTTTGACAATGTCTTTTTTTTAATTGGTGTTTTTAGGCCATTTATGTTTAAAGTAATTATTGATATAGTTGGATTAATATCTGTGCTATTTGTTGCTGTTTTCTATTTGTTGCCCCTGTTCTTTGTTCCTAATTTTATCTTTCACACTTTATCTGACTTTCATGGTTTTAAATGAGCATTTTATATGATTACATTTTCTCTCCTTAGCATACCAATTGTACTTCTTTTTTCTCTGTTTCTCTTGTTTTTTTGTTTTTTTGGTTTTTTTTTACTTTTTTTAGTGGTTGCTCAAGAGTTTGCAATATATATTTACAACTAATCCAAGTCCATTTTCAAATAACACTATACTGCTTCATGGTTACTGCAAGTACCTTATAGTAACAATAATTGCTAATTTTTCTTTCCTGTTTCTTGTATCATTACTGTCATTTATTTCACTTATGCATAAGCATTCATACACATATTTATACATAAGCATACATAATAGTTTCTATTATTATTTTGAAAAAAGTGTTACTTCTTAGATCAATTAAGAATAAGTAAAGTAAAAGGTTTTATTTTACTTCACTTATATCTTCTTTCTGCTCTTTCTTTCTTTATGTAGATCTGCATTTCTTACCTATATAATGTTCCTTCTTACTGAAGAACTTCTTTTAACATTTCTTCCAAGACAGGTCTACTGACAAGAAGTTCCCTCAATTTTTGTTTGTCTGAGAAAGTCCCTTCACTTTTGAAGAAGAGTTTCAGAGGGACATAATTATAGGTTGGTGTTTTTTTTTTTTTTCCTCTCTTAACACCTACAGTATTTAAGTTTACTCACCTTGCTTGCATAGTTTCAGAGAAATCAGATGTAATTCTTATCTTTGCTCCTCTATAGTTACAAATTTTTTCCCCTTTGGCTTCTTTCAGGATTTTTTCTTTATCTTTGATTTTCTGTAGTTTGAATATCATGTGCCTAGGGATAATTTTTTCTTTTTTTTGTTTTTATTTTTGTTTTTGTATTGCCCTGCTTGGTGTGCTCCGAGTTTCCTGGAAAAGTGGTGTGGTATCTGACATTAATTTGGGGAAATTCTCAATCATTATTTCCTTGACTATTTCTTCTTTTTCTTTCTTCTCCTTCTGATATTTACATAAAGCATATGTTACACATCTTGCAGTTGTTCCACAGTTTGTATATGTTCTGTATTTTTTATGTAGTTTTTTTCTACTTTTTTAAAAATAGTTTTGGAAGTTTTGTCATATCCTCAAGCTCAGAAATCCTTTCCTCAGCCATGTCCAGTCTATTTATGTGCCCATGAAAGGCATTCTTCATTGCTGATACACTGTCTTTGATCTCTAGCGTTTCTTCTTTATTTTTAGGATTTTAATCTCTTGACTTACATTATCCATCTTGTCTACTCTTCCAATTTGTCTACTCTTCTCATTAAAGCACTTAGCATATTAATCATAGTTTATTTGCAGTACTCCTGCTGTTCTGACTTTGATTCTGACATTTGCTCAGTTTATTTATTTATTTTTTGCCTTTTAGTATGTTTTCTAATTTTTTGTTGACAGGTGGACATGATGTACTGGGTTAAAGGAACTATGGTAAATAGATCTTTAGTAATGTGTTGGCAGGGGGGCGCTGAACCATCTCTAGTATTATGATTAAGTCTCAGTCTTTTGTTGAGCTGGTATCCCTGGGCTATGAATTTCACCAGTGCCTCTAAGTTGTTTATTACCCCTGTAGGTGGGACAGGATAGCTAGAGTAGGCTGGAGATGGGTATTTCCCTTTCCCTGGGTAGGATAGGTTCTGTAAAATGCTATTAGGTTAGTTTTTGGTAAAAATAGTTTCTTCTGAGGTCAGGCCTTGTTAAGAAGAACAGAATGCTCTGGTGTATTTCAAAATGCTCGTCCTGCTAGAAGAATAAGGGGATTTTTCTTTGATATTCACTGAAAACCAGGTAGAGCTCCTAGAGGTAAAACTCACAAGTGTGTGAGTTCCCCTGTGACTATGTCCCCTTGGAGTTTTTAACTTGCAGCCTTGTCCACACTGAGCCTCGAGCAATTTGTCAATTACAAGTTAGATTTTCCTACCCTGGACTGGTTCCCGTGGAGGTTTCTGCTAGTAGGTTTCTGCTTTGGTAAGTTCTGATTCTCTGTATGGACCTGTCTCTCCAATTTAGGAGGCAGCATTTTGCCTTGTGACCTCACTTTTTGGCTGTATCTAAGAAGAGGTCTTTTTTTTCAATTTGTTTAACTTTTTACTTGTTGTTAGCATGGAGTGATGACTTCTAAGCTCCTTACATGCCAGACTGGAAACCTGAAGTAGCAATATCCTTTCCCCATTTATAAAAAAATTAAGATCCAACAGTCTACAAAAATTAACAAGGTATAGTTACTGGAGATAGGAATGATACTTAATAATATTAGTTGTATTTCTAGATAAGAGTGTTTTTTATTTTTAGACTATATATAATATTTGATATTGGGCTAATTTTCCAGTATAATATTTATTATTTCTAAAATTACTTTTCCCCATCTTTATATCTTTCATTTCTCCTTTTTTTTGCAGGTATTTTATCTTCACTATTTCTCTGTATTTCAGTTTCTTCTTGAAAGATAATAGGACTATTCTTCTAATCTTGGCCCAATGAAATTTAACATACATTTTAATTTAACTAATCTTAAATCATGTTAAGTAATCAAGTTTTTGTTTTATTTTTTGAAAGCTTTCATTGAAAGATTTTACTGTGAGAAAATTCAACCAATTGTGAAACAATTTATAATATAAAATACAGTAATCTCATTGCTGTATGTTTGTACAGTTTAACTACTCTTTTAAGTACATTTTCTAAGAGCTGTTACCTATAACATATTTGATGATTTTAGCATTTCTTTTTTTGCTTATCTTTTGAAGCATTCATAAGTATCCTTTGCTTAAACTATTAAATAATCTAGCTACTGTAAACATTAGGACCATCTGTAATCTATACACATAGCTTTTCTTCATGGTATGTTTATAGGTTTTCGAAACACAATGAACGTATGGAATTTACTCAGTTTTGTTAGCAAAATGTTGTAGCCAATAAATAAGAGTCTCAGAAATTCCTTATGTCATAGATGTTTATATAGTGGTCTTTTATCTTTTGATTTATCAAGTTACAAGGTCTAATAAACTAATGGAACTTAAAAGAATGTCATTTTTCTTTAAGAATAATCTGAACTTTGAAACTGTATCTTCATTGAAAGATACATGAATAGACCCATTCTGAACTGGAAGGGACGCATAGTTTATCAGTCTGAAAGTTGTACAGCATCAAATATTCAACATAAGGCTGAAAAAAAAAGGATAATATTGTTATTTCATTTTTCTTATTTTCTTGGATATCTCGTAAATCTTGGACAGATATTTCTATGTAACTATACCTAAAGACAAAATATGTTGTTGAACCATGCCCTCTACCTATATTTTTGTATTCATTCATGACTTCTCTTTAATAAGTACTGATAAGCACACATTGTTTAAGAGAAAATACAATATTAAAAAATGTACAGCATATAAAAATATAGTTAAATTAGCATTTTCCAAGGTAGGATAACATACTAGTGGTAGAATTTGAAAATATTAGGAGGAGGCATATGAACAATCTTCTTTTAAATTTTAGTTACTACTTATTTATTGTATGCCCCTTAGTAAAATGTAAGTACATGCAAATCTAAATTTCATGAGAGATAGAAGGGTATCTTAAAAAGATTGATATCTTAAAAAGAAAAATGCTAAGTAAATGATAGTACACTGTGCGAAGGCATGACAAAATGGTAAAGATCAGTTAAGCATGAAAGTTCGGGGAGCAGTGCACTAGGAGTCAACAGCAGTATTACAGTAACATTTTGTTTTGTAATACAATTAATTTCAGTAGCCTGGCTTCCTAGTGTATTTAGTTATAATTTAATTCACAAAAATTAGATGGATATGTATTAGCTAAGTTCAGGTTCAGGTGAAAGTCTCAAAGCTCACTGCTGTCACACAAGGAGTGAAGGAAAACAAAAACCACTAACTTGCATTTATTCAGTGAAACAGTTTTGGTGTGCGTGCTTTGCAACCTCAAACTATTGTACACTAAAAGGAAATGAAGGCACATACTGTGACTTTTCCTGGAAGTTATGTATAGACTAAACTCTTTAACTCTCCAGTTGATCTTGGAGAGACAGCAGTGATCTTAGTTCCCTGCCCAGGAATTGAACCTGGGTAGCCTGGATGAAAACCAGGAATCCTAGCCATTAGACCACCAGGGACTAGAGGCTAGAAGAAAAGTGGCCCTGGCTCTTTCCCCCATTTGAAAGCAAGAATGTTTCAAAGAGGCAAAAACTGTAAATACAGGTACAAAGTTTATTATTAGAGACAAGCACAAGTGGGAGAGCACACAGAGAAACAGGTTGGTTATTTAAGACTGAAGCTAGGCAGAGATACACACCCAGAAAGAAGGGGTATGGTCGTCCTCTCTAAGGAGGAGAAGCAAAGTAAGTCAGAAGCTGGGCAGAAATACACACCCGGAGGGAAGTGCAGGCATCCTCAATGAGGAGCTCAGTAAAGAAGTGATTTAAATCACTTATATAGGACAGTCCTTCCAGGTCTTTGTTTACCTTTGCCAGTTATCTTGTTTCTTTTCCCACATCTGACCTGTTCTAGGACACTCCGCAACATGCGTGCACATCTTTATGCTAAGACAGATCCCACCACAGAGACCTGTGGGTGCATGTCCACACTTATTATGGGGTAGTGACCCCTCCCTTTTTGACCCCCAAAGAGCCTTCCTGCTCATGTCCAGACAGGGAAGTTTTCCTTGACCTCAGGAGTGGTCGTCTTATCTCTTTACTTCAGCAGAGCTCGGCTTCTGCCATTAGCTTTGTCCTTGGAGTGTCTGGGTGAGAACAAAGCTTCATAGTTTTACTCTACTTGACAGACCCCAGCTGTCTGGCCCAGGGGGCCATCTATCTCCTACCTCATAGTGACTGATCTCTGCCCTCTCACTCCTTCTGAAATAAAACCATTTGCCTTAGTGCTGCTGAATCTCATTGATACCTTCCCATCATCACTATATACATAACCCATACCCTAAAAATTGTCAGGCTTTGTAACATAGACATAATCTTAGTAAGTTTGTGGTATACTTTTATCAAAAGCAGTGCTGTAGGAGGTCTGGAAAAAAATACATTGGCTTTAATCATGCACATTATTCACACAATTGTCTTTTACAGCTATACAAATCCTATGTTCTCTGTTTTAATAATTTGTGCCTAATTGGTTGATATCAAGGTCTTTTAAAAAAAGTTTATTGTTACCCATTAATATTTATTTGTATGTTAACTTGTGACACAAAGGAATATTGTATTGTATTGCAATAAAAACAACTCTGAAGTTTGAGTCCCAAGACTTTTAAATCTTTGTGGAAGAATATGATCATACTTGGAAAGGAGTGGATTATTTAGGAGGAGGCTATACCCAAATTATTAGTGCTTGAAGAGGAAGTAACAGAAAAGGTACTTGATGTAAGCTTAAAACTTTTACTTTGTAAATCCCTGCACCCTTGGCATGTAATCTATGCCTATCTACCACCACATGAGATGACTTAAGCATTGCCTTGACTTCCCAGATGGCACTGGAATCTCTTTCTCATATTCCTTTGGTTCTGTTTTTTTCTTCATCACATGTTATTTGGTTAATATGCTTATAAAAAGGAATTCAAAATCTACAAGATCATTATTTTTCTTTTTAATGACAAATATATGAAGTGACTTGCCTCTTAACCTCAGGGAAGTTTCCATTTCATAAATAATAGCCATTTAAAGATGAAAGTGATCTCAAGGATAATCTTTGACCAGTTTCCTCTGTGGTCAACTTTTAAAACTTTAAGGAATTTTTTTGTTGCCACTTGATAAAATATAACAACACACCTGTCTCTCACATGTGACTATACATATATTATCTACAGGTAAAGGGGACATCTATTATCTAAAGGTAAAGGGTGAGAAGAAAGGAAAAAAAGGAGGAGTGAGAGAATCTCTTTTTGGGAAAAACTGTCTTAGTTCCATATATGCGTGATTTTATACTATTTTGTCAGAAAGATTTAGACCTCTGTACATGGTTGGAAAAAGAGAAGCTAAATTGATTTGCACTAGAAAGAACAGGGTTATTTGTAGGTGTGGCAAGCCAGATAAGTATAAGGTAGTCCAAGCTGAAGAGAGACAGGCATAATTCATCAGCAGCTGAGGCTTTATAACATTACATTTTAGGTTGTTAATGATCTTACCTTGTGATGTAAAATCTTATTACCTCTTGTTTTTGGTCTTGAGTTGGTGGTGCTAAGGAGAAGCAACAGGACTCCATTCAGAAGGATGATATGGTATGGACAAGGGACAGTACTTCTAGGATGTGAGAAGCAGAACATAATTTAAGAATCGAGTTGAATAAATGTTTGCTGCTTGCAGTGTGCTGGACTAGAAGATCTGGGGCATTTTCCTGCTTTAGAACAACTAGATTCTGCATAAATCACACCTTTTTCCCCCTCAAGGACCATCCTCTACCATTACCTTCCAAACTAACAAACCAAAGTGTACAGGTCCAGAGCTCAGAAAAGTATGTACTGGGAGATGGGAGTTAGGGATGCTTCCAGGCAGATATTCAAAGAACCACTGGTGTCCAGATAAGTGCTTTGAGCCCACTATGGGTGGTATATCTGAGCTTGGGACTACCATGTCCACTTCAGAGGGCAATTGAAAGTATGCCAAGTTTGTGGTACCTCCTGGCTACAAGGAGGAGTAGGAAAAGCATCCCACTGACACTTTTGGGATTCCCACAGATTTTCAAGCTCAAAGAACTCACAAAGAGCACTAAGCACAGGAGGAGACAAGCCTCTATGAATGAGAGTCAGCAGAAACAATTAGCAACAGATTTAGATTCACAAAGACTTCACATACTGGATCTGTTAGAATCAGAATATAGAAAGCCTATACATGACATATTTAAATAAATAAAGGATGAAGTCACAGAAGTAAGCAATCAGCAAAAAAGGAATTTAAAAATGAAAATTATAATTGAACAATTGAAAAGATTTAAATGGAGGCATTGAGCAGCATATTAGACATAGGACTAATGAATAGGAAAATATATCTAATGAAATTCTTTTCTTTTAATTGAAGTATAGTTGCCTTACAATATTATATAGTTTTCAGGTGTACAACATAGTGATTTGATATTTTTATAGGTTATACTTCATATAAAATTATAAAATATTGACTATATTTCCCATATGGTATATTACATCATTGTACCTTATTTATTTTATACCCAGTAGTTTGTACTTCTAATCCCCTTTCCCTAACTTGCATCTTCCCTCATCCCTCCCTACTGGTAACCACTAGTTTATTCTCTGTATTTGTGAAACTGTTTCTGTTTTGTTATATTTGATCATTTGTTTTATTTTTCAGGTTCCATACATAAGCGAAAACATACCGTATTTGTCTTTTTCTGTCTGACTTGCTTCACTGGGCATAATACCCTCCAGTTCCACTGATGCTGTTGCAAATGGCAAAATTTTCACTCCCATTCAATAGGTTACCTTTTCGTTTTGTTGATGGTTTCCTTCACATTGCAAAAGATTTTAAGTTTGATTAGGTCCTATTTGTTTATTTTTTGCTTTTGTTTTCCTTGCCTGAGGAAACAGATCCAAAAAGATGTTGCTAAGACATATGGCAGAGAGTGTGCTCCCTATGTTTTCTTCTAGATGTTTTATTGTTTCTGGTTTTACATTTATGTCTTTAATCCATTTTGAGTTTATTTTTAGATATAGTGTGAGAAAATGTTCTAACTTCATTCTTTTACATGTAGCTGTCCAGTTTTCCCAGCACCACATTGCAGAGACTGTCTTTTCCCCATTGTATATTCTTGCCTTCTTTGTCATAGATTAATTCACCATCTGTGTGTGGATTTATTTCTGGGCTCTTTATTCTGTTTCATTGATCTATGTATCTGTTTTTGTGCCAGTACCATACTGTTTTGATTAGTGTAGCTTTGAGTATTGTCTGAAGTCAGGGTGTATGATACCTCCAGCTGTGGTTTTTGGTTTTTTTTTTTCTTCTCAAGATTGCTTTGGCCATTTGAGGTCTTTTTTTGGTTCCAAACAATTAGTATTATTGTTCCAGTTCTGTGAAAAATGTCATGGTTATTTTGATAGGGATTGCATTAAATCTGTAGATTGTTATGAGTACTATGGATATTTCAAGAGTATTAATTCTTCCAATCCATGAACCTGGGATATCTTTCCATTTATTTGTCTTGTCTTCAGTTTCTTTCATCAGTGTCTTATACTTTTCAGAGTATAGGTCTTTCACCTCCTTGGTTAGGTTGATTCCTAGGTATTTTACTCTTTTAGAAATGATTTTTAAACAGGCTTATTTTCTTGCTTTCCTTCTCTGATGCCACTGTTTCCTTGTTGATTTTCTGTCTGGATGTTCTATCCATTGATGTAAGTGGTGTATTAAAGTCCCATAATGGTTTTGTATTACTGTCAATTTCAATTTCTCCCTTTGTATCTGTTAATATTTGCTTTACATATTTAGGTGCACCTATATTAGATGTATACATGTTTACGAAAGTTATATCCTCTTGTATTGACCCATTTTTCATCATATAATCCCGTTTTTTTGTTTTTTATTACTAACTTTGTTTCAAAGTCTACTTTGTCTGGTGTGAGTATTGCTACCCAAGCTTCTTTTTTTTCAGTCTGCATGGAATATCTTTTTCCATCCCCTCATTTTCAGTATGCATGTGTTTTTAGTTCTGAAGTGCATATTTTATAGGTAGCATATAGATGGGTCTTTTTTTTATTCAGTCAGCCATCCTATGCCTTTTGATTGGAACGTTTAGCCCATTGACATTTACAGTGATTATTGATAGGTGTGTACTTATTGCCATTTTGCTCCTTGTTTACTTGTTAATTGTTTTTGTAGTTTTTCTCTGTTCTTTTTATTCTCTTCCCTTATGATTTGATGATTTTCTTTTGTATTATGTTTGTGTTCCTTTCTCTCTAATTTTTGTGAATCTATTGTAGGTTTTTAATTTGTGGTTACCATGAAATTCATATATGTTGACTTATGACTATATCTACTTGTTTTAAGCTTATAATAATTTAAGTTCAAACACATTCTAAGAGATCTATATTTTTTATTACTCCCCCAGTGTTTTGTGTTTTTTATTTCATATTTTGCATCCTCATGTCTACCCCTTAATTATTTATTGTAGTTATAGTTGATTCTACAGTTGTCTTTTAACCTTCATACTAGCTTATTTAAGTGATTGATCCACTGCCTTTACTATATATTTGCATTTACCGGTGGGATTTTTCCATTCCTATATCTTCTTATTTCTTGTTATGGCCTTTTCTTTTTCACTTAAAGAGACCCTTTAACTTTACTAGTAAGGTCAGTTTAGTAGTGATGGACTCTTTAAGTTTTTGCTTTTCTGGGAAGCTGTCTAGCTCTCCTTCAATTCTGAATGATGACCATGCTGGGTAAAAAGTATCCTAGGTTGTAGGGTTTTTCTCTTTCAGCATTTTAAATATATCTTACCACTCCTTTCTGGCCTGCAAAGTTTCTGATGAAAAATCAGCTGGTAGCCTTATGGGGGATTCCTGGTATGTGGCTCTTTGTTTTTTTTTTTTCTTGCTGCCTTTAAAGTTCTCTCTTTATCTTTAAGTGTCCCCATTTTAATTATGATATGTCTTGATGTGGATCTCTTTGGGTTCATCTTGTTTGAGACTCTCTGTGCTTCCTGTTCCTGAACTTCTTCAGGTTCAGGAATTTTTCAGCCATAATTTCATCCAATACATTTTCTACCCCTTTCTCTCTCTCTTCTCCTTCTGGCACCTCTATAACATGAAAGTTAGTCTGCTTGATGTTGTCCCAGATGTCCCTTAAACTATTCTCATTAAAAATTGTTTTTTGCTCTTCTGATTGGGTGATTTCCACTCTTCTGTATTTGAGGTCACTTGTGTATTCTTCTATATCATCTAATCTGTTTTTGTTGTTGTTGTTGTTTTTAATTTTTATTGTGGTATAGTTGATTTACAATGTTGTATTAGTTTCAGGTGTACAGCATAGTGAATCAGTTATACATATCTGTTGTTAATTCCTTCTAGTGTAGTTTTCATTTCAGTCATTGTATTCTTTACCTTTGACTGGTTATTTTTTATATTTTCTAGTTCTTTGTTGAAGTTCTCACTGCATTCATCTATTCTTTTCCTAAGTTCAGTTAGCATGCTTATTACTATTGCTTCGAACTCTTTATCAGGTAAATTATTTATCTCTGTTTTATTAGCGTTTTTTTCCTGGGGTTTTATCTTGTTCTTTAATTTGGAATGTATTCCTCTGTTTTCTCATTTTGTTTAATTTTGTCTGTCTTTATGAAATTAGGTGAAACAGTTATCTATTCTGTCTTGTAGGTGTGTACATGTGTGGGAGCATCCCTGTGCAGTCTGTGTGTGCCTGGTGGTTCTAGCAGGAGAGCAAGATCTGCATTGAGTGAGGGCTGTGTCTTCCCTGGGGTGCACTGGCAGCCCTCACTTTGGTGGGAGGTAGAGCTGGAGCTGGAGGGGCTATAGCCCGATACAGGTGCCAGCCAGGGCTTCTCCCAGGCTCAGTGGCATTCACTGCCCCATCAGGGATGGGGACATGGCCTGAGGGGCTGCAGCAGGAGCTCTGAGGGAGTTGGGCTTCTCTTGGCATGATGGCAGTCTCTGCCTTCATTGGGGGCATTTGTGGGGCCCAAGGACTTGGTGCTACACTTCTGAGCTGGTTTCACTTTTTCGCAGGTATGTGTGCCTTGGTTAAAGAAAGGGTTGTGGCTGGAGGGGTTAGAGCCACACTACTGGGCTGGTTTTGCTCCTTTCCTGGTGGTTCTGGCAATGGCAGTCTCTGCCCTGGCCAGAGTCAGTGTTGGGAACCTCGTTGGCTTAGCTCCTTCCCAGTGCATATCTGACAATGTTCTTAATTCTTTGTTTTCTTGTAAATGTTTTTCCTGATTCTGATTATTATACTGTCATGTTTATTTCTATATTTAGCACCAATATTTATTTCCTCTACCCTATGAAAGATTAGAATTTAGCAGGATATTACTCCTTGTCTTTACAACTCATCATATACTAATTTGATAGTTAATGACTATGATTTTTCAATTATTTACCATTGTAACTTTAAATAATGTACTACATCTCATTCCACTGGCTCTAATGTGAATCTCAGTGCTCTTCTGTGCAGGATGAGGAAAATTTTTCCTGTATATTTTCTATCCTTTCTGTATCCTACCTTGTCAACTATAACTTTATTTTTTATTTTTTAATTTCAAAATTCTATCCATCTGCTTATTTATTTTCTTCTGATTTTATTGAGATATAATTGTTATACAGCACTGTGTAAGTTTAAGGTGTACAACATATTGATTTGATGTAGATACATAATGAAATAATTATCACAAGTTTAGTGAACATCCATCTTCTCTCATAGATATAAAATTAAAGAAATAGAAAAAATTTTTTTCCTTGTGATGAGGACTCTTAGGATTTACTCTCTTAACAGCTATAATACATAACATACAGCAGTATTAATTATATTTATTATGTTGTACATTATATCCCTAGTACTTATTTACCATATATCTGATAGTATCTATCTTTTGATTGCCTTTATCCAATTCCCCTTCCCCCTAACCTCCCACCTCTGGTAACCACAAATTTAATCTACTATACCTTAATTTTTATATCAGCTAAGATATCTCATATTACCTTCCTGTTTTAAAGTTGCATTTTCCTGGATTCTTTTTTCTTTTTTTTTCCTGTGTCAATTTGATAAATACGTTTTCAATTACCATTGGTGAAAATGGTGGAAGGGGCATAAACTATTTTTTTTTTAACATCTTTATTGGAGTATAATTGCTTTACGATGGTGTGTTAGTTTCTGCTTTATAACAAAGTGAAACAGTTATACATATAAATATGTCCCCAAATCTCTTCCCTCTTGCATTTCCCTCCCTCCCACGCTCCATATCCCACCTCTCTAGGTGGTCACAAAGCCCCAAGCTGATCTCCCTGTGCTATGCGGCTGCTTCCCACTAGCGATCTATTTTACATTTGGTAGTGTATATATGTCCATGCCAGTTTCTTACTTTGTCCCAGCTTACCCTTCCCCCTCCCCGTATCCTCAAGTCCATTCTCTAGTAGGTCTGTGTCTTTATTCCCGTATTGCCCCTAGGTTCTTCATGACCTTTTTTTTTTTTTTTAGATTCCATATATATGTGTTAGCATACGGCATTTGTTTTTCTCTTTCTGACTTCCTTCACTCTGTATGACAGTCTCTAGGTCCATCCACCTCACTACAAATAACTCAATTTCATTTCTTTTTTATGGCTGAGTAATATTCCATTGTATATATGTGCTACATCTTCTTTATCCATTCATCTGTTGATGGACACTTAGGTTGCTTCCGTGACCTGGCTATTGTAAATAGAGCTGCAGTGAACATTTTGGTACATGATTCTTTTTGAATTATGCTTTTCTCAGGGTATATGCCCAGTAGTGGGATTGCTGAGTCGTATGGTAGTTCTATTTGTAGTTTTTTAAGGAACCTCCCTAGTGTTCTAAATAGTGGCTGTGTCAATTTACATTCCCACCAACAGTGTAAGAGGGTTCCCTTTTCTCCACATCCTCTCCAGCATTTATTGTTTGTAGATTTTTTGATGATGGCCATTCTGACTGGTGTGAGATGATATCTCATTGTAGTTTTGATTTGCATTTCTCTAATGATTAATGATGTTGAGCATTCTTTCATGTGTTTGTTGGCAATCTGTATATCTTCTTTGGAGAAATGTCTATTTAGGTCTTCTGCCCATTTTTGGATTGGGTTGTTTGTTTTTTTGATATTGAACTGCATGAGGTGCTTGTAAATTATGGAGATTAATCCTTTGTCAATTGCTTCATTTTCAAATATTTTTTCCCATTCTGAGGGTTGTCTTTTCGTCTTGTATATGGTTTCCTTTGCTGTGCAAAAGCTTTTAAGTTTCATTAGGTCCCATCTGTTTATTTTTGTTTTTATTTCCATTTCTCTAGGACGTGGGTCAATAAGGATCTTGCTGTGATGTATGTCATAGAGTGTTCTGCCTATGTTTTCCTCAAACAGTTTGATAGTGTCTGGCCTTACATTTAGGTCTTTAATCCATTTTGAATTTAATTTTGTGTATGGTGTTAGGGAGTGTACTAATTTCATTCTTTTACATGTAGCTGTCCAGTTTTCCCAGCACCACTTATTGAAGAGGCTGTCTTTTCTCCACTGTATATTCTTGCCTCCTTTATCAAAGATAAGGTGACCGTGTGTGCTTGGGTTTATCTCTGGGCTTTCTATCCTGTTCCATTGATCTATATTTCTGTTTCTATGCCAGTACCATACTGTCTTGATTACTGTAGTTTTGTAGTATAGTCTGAAGGCTGAGCACCTAATTTCTCCAGCTCCATATTTCTTTCTCAAGATTGCTTTGGCTATTCGGGGTCTTTTGTGTTTCCATACAAATTGTGAAGTTCTTTGTTCTAGTTCTGTGAAAAATGCTAGTGGTAGTTTGATAGAGATTGCATTGAATCTGTAGATTGCTTTGGGTAGTCTAGTCATTTTCACAATGTTGAGTCTTCCAATCCAAGAACAAGGTATATCTCTCCATCTATTTGTATCATCTTTAATTTCTTTCATCAGTGTCTTATAATTTTCTGCATACAGGTCTTTTGTCTCCTTAGGTAGGTTTATTCCTAGATATTTTATTCCTTTTGTTGCAGTGGTAAATGGGAGTGTTTTCTTAATTTCACTTTCAGATTTTTCATCATTAGTGTATAGGAATGCAAGAGATTTCTGTGCATTAATTTTGTATCCTGCTACTTTACCAAATTCATTGATTAGCTCTAGTAGTTTTTTGGTAGCATCTTTAGGATTCTCTATGTATAGTATCATGTCATCTGCAAACAGTGACAGCTTTACTTCTTTTCCAATTTGAATTCCTTTTATTTCTTTCCCTTCTCTGATTGCTGTGGCTAAAACTTCCAAAACTATGTTGAATAATAGTGAGGAGAGTGGGCAACCTTGTCTTGTTCCTGGTCTTAGTGGAAATGGTTTCAGTTTTTTACCATTGAGGACGATGTTGGCTGTGGGTTTGTCATATATGGCCTTTATTATGTTGAGGAAAGTTCCCTCTATGCCTACTTTCTGGAGGGTATTTGTCATAAATGGGTGTTGAATTTTGTCGAAAGCTTTCTCTGCATCTATTGAGATGATCATATAGTTTTTCTCCTTCAATTTGTTAATATGGTGTATCACGTTGATTGATTTGCGTATATTGAAGAATCCTTGCATTCCTGGGATAAACCGCACTTGATCATGGTGTATGATCCTTTTAATGTGCTGTTGGATTCTGTTTGCTAGTATTTTGTTGAGGATTTTTGCATCTATGTTCATCAGTGATATTGGCCTGTAGTTTTCTTTCTTTGTGACATTTTTGTCTGGTTTTGGTATCAGGGTGATGGTTGCCTCATAGAATGAGTTTGGGAGTGTTCCTCCCTCTGCTATATTTTGGGAGAGTTTGAGAAGGATAGGTGTTAGCTCTTCTCTAAATGTTTGATAGAATTCGTCTGTGAAGCCATCTGGTCCTGGGCTTTTGTTTGTTGGAAGATTTTAAATCACAGTTTCAATTTCAGTGCTTGTGACTGGTCTGTTCATATTTTCTATTTCTTCCTGGTTCAGTCTTGGCAGGTTGTGCATTTCTAAGAATTTGTCCATTTTTTCCAGGTTGTCCATTTTATTGGCATATAGTTGCTTGTAGTAATCTCTCATGATCCTTTGTATTTCTGCAGTTGTTGTTTCTGCAGTTGTATTTCTGCAGTGTCAGTTGTTACTTCTCTTTTTTCATTTCTAATTCTATTGATTTGAGTCTTCTCCCTTTATTTCTTGATGAATCTGGCTAATGGTTTACCAATTTTTTTTTTATCTTCTCAAAGAACCAGCTTTTAGTTTTATTGATCTTTGCTCTCATTTCCTTCATTTCTTTTTCATTTATGTCTGATCTGCTCTTTATGATTTCTTTCCTTCTGCTAACTTTGGGGTTATTTTGTTCTTCTTTCTCTAATTGCTTTAGGTGTAAGGTTAGGTTGTTTATTTGAGATGTCTCTTGTTTCTTAAGGTAGGATTGTATTGCTATAAACTTCCCTCTTAGAACTGCTTTTGCTGCATCTCATAGGTTTTGGGTCGTCGTGTTTTCATTGTCATTTGTTTATAGGTATTTTTTGATTTCCTCTTTGATTTCTTCAGTGATCTCTTGGTTATTAAGTACTGTACTGTTTAGCCTCCATATGTTTTTATTTTTTACAGAGTTTTTCTTGTAATTGATATCTAGTCTCATACTGTTGTGGTCGGAAAAGATAGTAGATATGATTTCATTTTTCTTAAATTTACCAAGGCTTGATTTGTGACCCAAGATATGATCTATCCTGGAGAATGTTCCCTGAGCAATTGAGAAGAATGTGTGTTCTGTTGTTTTTGGATGGAATGTCCTATAAATATCAATTAAGTCCATCTTGTTTAATGTATCATTTAAAATTTGTGTTTCCTTATTAATTTTCATTTTGGATGATCTATCCATTGGTGAAAGTGGGGTGTTAAAGTCCCCTACTATGATTGTGTTACTGTCGATTTCCCCTTTGTGGCTTTTAGAATTTGCCTTATGTATTGAGGTACTCCTATGTTGGGTGCATAAATATTTACAATTGTTGTATCTTCTTCTTGGATTGATCCCTTGATCATTATGTAGTGTCCTTCTTTGTCTCTTGTCATAGTCTTTGTTTTAAAGTCTATTTTGTCTGATATGAGAATTGATACTGCAGCTTACTTTTTTTTTTTAAATAAATTTATTTATTTATTTATTTTTGCTGTGTTGGGTCTTCGTTTCTGTGCAAGGGCCTTCCCTAGTTGTGGCAAGCGGGGGCCACTCTTCATTGTGGTGCGTGGGCCCCTCACTATCACGGCCCCTCCTGTTGCAGAGCGCAGGCTCCAGACGCGCAGGCTCAGCAGTTGTGGATCACGGGCCCAGCTGCTCCGTGGCATGTGGGATCCTCCCAGACCAGGGATCGAACCCGTGTCCCCTGCACCGGCAGGCAGACTCTCAACCACCGCGCCACCAGGGAAGCCCTGCAGCTTTCTTTTGATTTCCATTTGCATGGCATATCTTTTTCCATCCCCTCACTTTCAGTCTGTACATTTCCCTAGGTCTCAAGTGGGTCTCTTGTAGACAGCATATATACTGGTCTTGTTTTTGTATCCATTCAGCCAGTCTATGTCTTTTGGTTGGAGCATTTAATCCATTTACATTTAAGGTAATTATCGATATGTATGTTCCTATTACCATTTTCTTAATTGTTTTGGGTTTGTTATTGTAGGTCTTTTCCTTCTCTTGTGTTTCCTGCCTAGAGAAGGTCCTTTAGCATTTGTTGTAAAGCTGGTTTGGTGGTGCTGAATTACCTTAGCTTTTGCTTGTCTGTAAAGGTTTTAATTCCTCGTCAAATCTGAATGAGATCCTTGCTGGGTAAAGTAATCTTGGTTGTAGGTTTTTCTCCTTCATCACTTTAAATATGTCCTGCCCCTCCCTTATGTCTTACAGAGTTTCTACTGAAAGATCAGCTGTTAACCTTATGGGGATTCCCTTGTGTGTTATTTGTTGTTTTTCCCTTGCTGCTTTTAGTATTTTTTGTTTGTAGTTAATTTTTGGTAGTTTGATTAATATGTGTCTTGGCGTGTTTCTCCTTGGATTTATCCTGTATGGGACACCCTGTGCTTCCTGGACTTGATTAACTATTTCCTTTCCCATATTAGGGAAGTTTTCAACTATTATCTTTTCAAATATTTTCTCAGTCCCTGTCTTTTTCTCTTCTTCTTCTGGGAGCCCTATAATTTGGATGTTTGTCTGTTTAATGTTGTCCCAGAGGTCTCTGAGACTGTCCTCACTTCTTTTCATTCTTTTTTCTTTATTCTGCTCTGCAGTAGTTATTTCCACTATTTTATCTTCCAGGTCACTTATCTGTTCTTCTGCCTCAGTTAGTCTGCTATTGATCTCTTCTAGAGAATTTTTAATTTTGTTTATTGTGTTGTTCATCTCTGTTTGTTTGCTGTTTAGTTCTTCTAGGTCCTTGTTAAACGTTTCCTGTCTTTTCTCTCTATTTCCAAGATTTTGGGTCATCTTTACTATCATTATTCTGAATTCCTTTTCAGGTAGACTGCCTATTTCCTCTGCATTTGTTAGATCTGGTGGGTTTTTGCCTTGCTCCTTTATCTGCTGTGTGTTTCTCTGTCTTCTGATTTTGCTTAACTTACTGTGTTTGGGGTCTCCTTTTCACAGGCTGCATGTTCGTAGTTCTCGTTGTTTTTGGTGTCTGCCCCCAGTGGGTAAGGTTGGTTCAGTGGGTTGTGTAGGCTTCTGGTGGAGGGGACTAGTGCCTGTGTTCTGGTGGATGAGGCTGGATCTTGTCTTTCTGGTGGGCAGGTCCACGTCTGGTGGTGTGTTTTGGGGTGTCTGTGGCCTTATTATGATTTTAGGCAGCCTCTCTGCTAATGGATAGGGTTGTGTTTCTGTCTTGCTAGTTGTTTGGCATAGGGTTTCCAGCACTTTAGATTGCTGGTTGTTGAGTGGAGCTTGGTCTTGTCGTTGAGATGGAGATCTCTGGGAGATTTTTGCCATTTGATATTATGTGGAGTTGGGAGGCCTCTTGTTGACCAGTGGCCTGAACTTGGCTCTCCCACCTCAGAGGCACAGCCCTGACGCCTGCCTGGAGCACCAAGAGCCTGTCACCCACACGGCTCAGAATAAAAGGGAGAAAAAGAAGAAAGAAAAAGGTAAAGTAAAATAAAATAAAGTACAATAAAATAAAATAAAATAATTAAAATAAAAAATAATGATTAAAATAATTTTTTTAATTAATTAAAAAGAAAGAAAGAAAGAAGAGAGCAACCAAACCAAAAAAGAAATCCACCAGTGATAACAAGTGCTAAAATCTATACTAAAAAACAAAAAAAACGGACAGACAGAACCCTAGGACAAATGGTAAAAGCAAAGCTTTACAGACAAAATCACACACAGAAGCATACACATACACACTCACAAAAAGAGAAAAAAGGAAAAAAAATATATATATCATTGCTCCCAAAGTCCACCTCCTGAATTTGGGATGATTCGTTGTCTATTCAGGTATTCTGCAGGTGCAGGGTACATCAAGTTGACTGTGGAGATTTAATCCGCTGCTCCTGATGCTGCTGGGAGAAATTTCCCTTTCTCTTCTTTGTTCGCACAGCTCCTGGGGTTCAGCTTTGGATTTGACCCTGCCTCTGCGTGTAGGTCTCCTGAGGGCATCTTTTCCAGCTCAGACACGACGGGGTTAAAGGAGCAGCTGATTCGGGGGCTCTGGCTCACTCAGGCTGGGGGGAGGGAGGGGTACGGATGCGGGGCGAGCTTGAAGCAGCAGAGGCCAGCGTGACTTTGCACCAGCCTGAGGTGCACCGCCCGTTCTCCCGGGGAAGTTGTCCCTGGATCAAGGGACCCTGGCGGTGGCGGGCTGCACAGGCTTCCAGGAGGGGAGGTGTGGATAGTGACCTGTGCTTGCACACAGGCTTCTTGGTGGTGGCAGCAGCTGACTTAGCATCTCATGCCCATCTCTGGAGTCCGCGCTGATAGCCGCGGCTCGCACCCATCTCTGGAGCTCCTTTAAGCGGCGCTCTTAATCCCCTCTCCTCGCGAACCAGGAAACAAAGAGGCAAGAAAGAGTCTCTTGTCTCTTCAGCAGCTCCAGACTTTCTCCTGGACTCCCTCCCGGCTAGCTGTGGTGCACTAACCCCTTCAGGCTGTGTTCACGCCGCCAACCCCAGTCCTCTCCCTGCAATCCAACCTCCGATGCCCGAGCCTCAGCTCCCAGCCCCCGCCCGCCCTGGCAGGTGAGCAGACTAGCCTCTCAGGCTGGTGAGTGCTGGTCGGCACCGATCCTCTGTGCGGGAATCTCTCCGATTTGCCCTCCTCACCCCTGTTGCTGCGCTCTCCTCTGCGGCTCCGAAGCTTCCCCCCTCCGCCACCCGCAGTCTCCGCCCGCGAAGGAGCTTCCTAGTGTGTGGAAACCTTTCCTCATTCACAGCTCCCTCCCTCTGGTGCAGGTCCCATCCCTATTCTTTTGTCTGCTTTTTCTTTTTTCTTTTGCCCTACCCAGGTACGTGGGGGAGTTTCTTGCCTTTTGGGATGTCTGAGTTCTTCTGCCAGCGTTCAGTAGGTGTTCTGTAGGAGCAGTTCCACATGTAGATGTATTTATGATGTATCTGTAGGGAGGAAGGTGATCTCTGCGTCTTACTCTTCCGCCATCTTGTAGCTCCTCTCTGTCGTAAACTTTTTAATGTTTAATATATGAATTTTTTTTCTGTGTTCCAGTTGATTATCAAATTGTTGGGTACAAAATTCTAGGTTCAAATCATTTGAACCTTTAAAAATTAAACTGTTTCTTGATTGTTGTTTAGCATCCAGTGTTGCTAATGAGAAAACTGATGCTGATACAACATAATAATATTTCTGAGTTATTAAACTAATGTATTTCTACTTGGATAATCCCTATTCCTTTTTGTACCATTCCTTCATGATCAGTGGCATCCAATTCAATGGGAGGGCAAGTCAGTCTAGAAAATAGTTATCTCTGCTCAGTTTGTGGTCTTGAATTACACTTTTTCAATCCATGATAAGAAAATTATCTTGAAAACCTGAACTTGCTGAAGAGAAAAACAAATTACTTCCTAAATTCCAAATGTTTTTATTTACATAACCAGAGCAAGTTTTGCCTATCTTAGAGTTTAGAGGTTAAGGATAAGCTATAGTGAAAAATAGTATGTTTTAGAGTTATAGCCTCATTAGAAATATAGATCCATTTGGAGCAAAAATAAAATGAAAGAGAGAGAATGGGAGAGGAGGAGAGAAATCCTCTTGAAAACATGTTTGTTCATTGAATTTTTATATATTGAATTTTCTCAATAGTTTTTTCCAACATAGCATGGAAGCAGCAGAGTAGCCTCAGTAATAAAAATGTCTAGATAGGGGCTTCCCTGGTGGCACAGTGGTTGAGAATCTGCCTGTCCCCTGTCCTGCAGGGGACACGGGTTTGAGCCCTGGTCTGGGAGGATCCCACGTGCCGCGGAGCAACTAGGCCCGTGAGCCACAAGTACTGAGCCTGCGCGTCTGGAGCCTGTGCTCTGCAACAGGAGAGGCCGCGATAGTGAGAGGCCCGTGCACCGCGATGAAGAGTGGCCCCCACTTGCCGCAACTGGAGAAAGCCCTCACACAGAAAACGAAGACCCAACACAGCCAAAAATAAATAAATAAAAATAAGTTAAAAAAAAAAAAAAGTCTAGATAGAAGGACGTGAGGTGTTACTCCAAGTTATCCAGGGACCCCATGTAGTTGGTTCAGTATAAAGAAATTTTGGCACCCTTTGGGAAGACAGGTAAAGAAGTGTCGAGAGATTTTACTTGTTTTGAAAAAGGCTGGAGTGATAATAAGGGGGCTGAAGAGAATGAGAGACCATGAATTTGAATGGGAGCTCCGGTATAGGGCCCTTAATGACTGACCAGTCTAACTCTGCCTTAGCAGACACCAACGCAGGAAGGCTCATGGCCTGGGGGAAGAAATATCTCAGTAGAGACCAGAGGATCCAGAGTGCAGCATATGGAACAGAGACCTTTCCCCCCCCTTCCTCTGCTGAGAATCCTGCAACAGCTCAGCTGCTAATTAGAAAACACTCAACTTAAATTGCCTTACAATAATAAAGAAATTTATTGACAAACTACTTAAAGTCTACAGGTAGGGTGGACTTCAGGGTGGTGTCTTGTCTCTTAAACTGAACATGATGCTCTTGGTTCTGTTCTTTGTGTACTGACTTCATCCCCATGTTAGTAGCTAGATGGCTACAGACACTGGGCCTCCTATCCATGTAGCCTAATGACCAGAGAAAGGGAGTGACCACCTTTTTTATTCTCTCTCCTGAAGGCAACACTACTTTTCATAAGGAATCTCTGGAGAATTTTCCCCTGAATTTTATGTGTCTAAAGTTTTACATGCTTATCTCTGATTCTATCCTTGAATCAATAGATTTCCATAAGCCGATGGGGGAATGGTATAGATTTTCTCATGTTTTCTTGAACTAGTACACCCAGGGCTGCTCCACAGTGGGAGAGGGTTATTGGTGTGAGACCCACAGTAATTCCAGTCATCCTCAGATAATATATTAGGAAGAAAATGGGTGAGTGAAAAAAACTCTTGGGAACTGAGAGGGAGCCTGACAGGATATTTGTAACTAAAATTACTTAATGTTCCCCACAAAATGACTCATTTAAAGCAGTTTGACCTTTAAGTGCGTGTGTACGTCTTCCGATTTTAGAGTCCTCCATCCAGTCTACAACAAGGGGAATCCAAAGCTCTCCTTTTTTTTCCCTACATTTGGTTTGTACTATGCAAATTTTGACCTGGTTACGCTAGTTTTATTTTTGTTCCTTCGTATGTGGTATATTTTCTTTCTCTGGAAACTTCTAGGATCTTTTTTTTCCCTTAACATTCTAAAATTTCACAAGGCTGTATCTAGGTCTAGATATTTTATTAATTTAGCACATATGGCACTTTGTGAGTGGGCTCTTTTAGTACTACATTTCATGTTTTTATATGAATTTTTATAATTTCTTCCTCTCATTCTTTTTTATGGATTTATTGTTAGGTATTGAACCTTTTAGATTGAACCTCTACATCATATTTTTTCTCTCATGTTTCTCATCTTGTCTTTTGTAATATATTTTGAGACATTTTCTGCATTTTACATCATAGACTTTCTATTGAGTTGTTTATTTTAGCAGTTATATTAATATATTTTAATTTCCAAGAGATTTTTCTTGTTTTCTTTTCATTCCTTTTTTTTATAACTTCTCAATCTTGCTTCACAAATGCAAATTTTTCTTGTATCTCTATAAGAAAATCCATTAAGGAATTTTAAAACATTTTCTTTTGTTCCCTGAATTATTCTGATTCTCCTGAGACCAATGTTCTGTTTATTTTTGACTTCCCTTTTCAATCTGTCCTTGCATTTACAGATCCTAATTATCCATTTATATTGAAAGTTGAAGAACCAGATTGATTTTTCTAGGTTGTTCTGGAATTCCTCTGCTCTCTGTTTCTTGATAGGACACTCAAGTATGAGGAAATGTTAATGAGGAACCTCGTGCTCTTTGGTGAATTAAGTCCACCTTCAGGTTCTATTTAGGGTGAAAGGATGGGATGTTAGCTTTCAGGTGTGGGCCCCATGTATAAATCCGGGGTAACAATGCCAAACCTAAAAACCAGAGCTTCCCTCATGTTTAAAAAATATAATTTATAGAAAAGATATTTGCTTTTCTGCCTGGGCGTAAACGCTGCTTTGCTTGCTGCACTGAGAATGAAATGGGACTTATCCACTAATTCCTTGTATATTCAGCTAATCCCACCCTCTATATTCCTCTGTCATATCAGCTGACTCTGAGGTGGGATCTTCTCCTGGGTTCCAATGGACCTGTACTCTCATCTCAGATGCAGCCCCTCACAGCATATTCTGGGATGCAATTTCTTCCTGTTTATTTCATCAGAGGACACAATTTTATTTGCTTGCTTTCTTCCAGACGTATATTGAGATTTTGTATTTCCTTGATGAATCTCCTTCACATTTTCCTGGCTGACTTTTTGCAGTTGTATACTGTCATTCTGTGGAGCCTTGAGAGGCTGACAAGTATGCTCATTACAACAGATATTTATTGTTCTTCATCCTTGTGCCAGACACTATTCTACATATGAGGCACTGAAATAAACTCTGTGTTTACTTCTAAAATATGTCTTAAACTCACAGAGCTTACAATGGGTGGAGGCGGGGGTGGTGGTGAGGTCAGGGAGCAGTTTTTTAAGAAAAAAAATATCTGAAGGAGTAGCAAGTGATCTGAAAGAGGAAACACAAAGTACTTCATTCACCCAGCATGAGCCAGGGAATCTGCTTAGAGCACAAGCCATTTAAATTAAGACAGGAAAGATGGCTAAGAGACAGGTAGGTTAAAACAGGATTCGGTGGCAAACAGGGTGAACTATGGTGCTACCAGCAGAGGCAGAGGATAGAGTCTTCCGTATATTGGGAGACATAGAAAAAAATGAGTTGGCAGGACCAACTCATTTGAGTACACAAGACTAGAAAGACAAAGGGCCCTGATGATGCTGTCAGTTTTGTTAAAGGTTTTGACTGTTATTCAGGAGTAATAGAAGCCTTTGAAAACTTGTAATCAGTGGAGTAACAAGAAGCACTGTAGACAGCTCACTCTGCTGACATCATGAAGAATGAGTTTGAGGGGAAAGAACCTGATAAATGGAGGTCAGTTAGGGAAAATTTAAGAGGTTCATGTAGTCTAGGTCCTGGTCTAAGATCTTGGCAGTGGTGATGAAATTAACTGGAAGGATTTGACAGATATTTGGGGGGAAGATTCAATAGAGTTTAGTGACTTTTTGGATAAGAGAGATGAGGAGAAGGAAGGATTCAAAGAAGGTCCTCAATCAGGCTGTTCCATCTCAGAGTCTAGAGCGAAATCTGGAATAAGGGCAGGTATGCAGGGAAAGTGTAGTTGTTAATGATGTGTTCAATGTGGAACATGTTGGATCAGCTGAACCAAGAGTCAGCAAGAGAAAGAAAAGCTGATAAGAATTCCTGAGGTGTGGGGGTCAGGTCCAGTGCCACTTGTGGTAAGCTTTTTAGCTGGGTTGCCCTTCATATAGAAAGCTGGAACATTTTTTTCCATCAAGAATCAAAAACTAGCTGGGCAACTCTAACTAAACCCATAACACGAGTAAAGTACTTTATAAAAAGTAGAAAAACAGACTAATACAAATAAGCAAAAATAAATGAATTAAATAAGAAATGTTGTTATTTAGAATTCAGGAGATACAGAAAGATAAAGGGGTAGATGGATAGTAGGGCAAAGTTTCTGAAAGGACATATTAGAGGTTTTTTTTTTTAATGATGATGGCCCAGTGTCTTTGGGGTTTTCCTAAATTGTTTCCAGGGAAGTGTGGGTGTGGACCATTTATTTCTTCTGAGACATATCTCTATCTCTATCTATATATCTATATCTGTTTCCTGTCTGTCTGTCTGTCTGTCTGTCTATCTATCTGTCTATTTTTCTATCTATCTATCTATCTATATATCTGCTTTTCTTAATGTGATTAGGAGAATTGGAAAACCTAGGGGAAGAGATTAATGAGTTAAAGAGGACAACAATAGCCAAACATTTATTGAGTGCAAGCCACATGCCAGATCCTGTTCTAGGTGCTTCCCACATGTGCAATCATCTAATCCTCATACATTAAGGTAGGTGCTATTATCCAGTTTCACTAAGGAGAACACTGAGACACAAAGCAATTAAGTAACTTTCTCAATTTCATACATTTAGTAATTCGTGGAATTAGGATTTAAACCTTGGAAATCTGACACTTGAGCCCACCCAATTATCTATCACATTATATGGGCTTTATATAAATATATAAATATCTAAATATGACATAGTCATAAATAGAATATGCAACCAGATAACTTATTCCAGGTCTATACATAGTAGAACTGCTGGATAGAACAGTTAAATGCTTGACTGAATGTGCAGGTGCTTTCACTGATACACCAAAAAATCAAGTTAATTAATATATATGACTTTGTCCATGCTATAAGTATGTATATCCAAAGTAGCATACACTAATAGTGAATGATGAGAGACAGAATGAGAAACCCACCAAATTTCTGTATACACCACATATTTCTTTGATAAAGGAAGAAGGGGGAAATAATTAAATTACTGGTCAGAGAATTTGCAGGACAGGCCAAGAAAGGGACATTACTGTTCTCCACGAGCTCCTAGATATAGCCAGAGCGGAAGCAGAGTGACCTTAAAGTGACAGAAGAAGTAAGGAGAATTTTGAAAATTATTTTTTGTATGTTTGGTATTTTCATGTGTGAGTTGCTCATAATATGAGCATTGCTAAGCACAGCTATCCCTGTTTTTATTTTAATACTTTTAATATGATTTGATGTGCATACAATTAAAACCTGTCTAAATAAATATACATGGTTGAATTTTAAGTTTTTTCAACTACAGGAAATTTCAGATAAAAATATCTATGTGCAAAAAAAAAAAAAAAATCCATGTACGTATTTTCTAGAAAAATGTAAAGTCATTTAAGGCTGCCCATGGGCAGTTTTGAAAGTATGAACATAAATAAGGATTTAATTTTCTCACTCAAATATTTTCCTAATTTGATGAACAAGCTGAAAAAGTAGAAATGACAGCCATTTGAATGATCTTCTAGAGAAGCTTAAAGGGGGCCTCAGAATCTTATTTTTTCTGAAAGGCAACTCTGTGTGTGTGTACCCAGGCATAAATACATTTTGTAATTAAAGTTAAAGCCTTAGAATGTTGCCTTAGACTCAGCTATCCCATTAGCTGTAAAGAAAAGGATGAACTGAATCAGGGACCCTTGGGAAAATTTAAGCAGGGGGCGTAATTCATAGCCTCCAGGAAACAAAATCTGTTTATGTAGAAGTATAAGAATAGATGAATCATGAGCATAAAAATATCACAAATGGAAAAACAAAAACAAAAACCAAAAAAACCTAGACTATAGTAGGGGCAGAGGATTGACATAAAAAATTTGGGTAGGCTCAAGTATCCCTCATGTTTCTCATAGACTTTTGTTTTTCGGTTTCAACTTAAAATCTGTGACATGAAAAAAAAGTTTAAAATGAAATACCAAATCACCCACATGTGACTCATGGTGAATAACAAATAGGACAGACATTTGTCAGCGTTAAACAGCTCCCTGGTATTCATCGTTTACATAGTATGCAGTTACCAGGTGAGGGTTTTCACAAAATTAAAATATTAAAAGTAATTTTAATAATTATAACCAGTTCATGGTTACCATAGATATGCAAAAAGATTTATTTTATAATTTTGGGTGTTACTGTTACACACTCTCCTACCCAGAAAATTGATATATATGTGGATGGATATGCACACTTGTTTTGAAAGACAACCTATTTAGAGCTTGATTCTCATGCCCTTTGGCAGGTGGCTAGTGTATATGTGCAGCTGGATAACTTACTCCTGGTCTGTATATAAATAGTGGAACCATGGGATAGAGTAGTCAAGTGCCTGACTGAATTGTGTATATGTTTTCATTAATGCACCACAAAAACCAAGTTGACTAAAAACATTTCTTTTAGTTACCTAGTGTGGTAATAAAGGCAGTATTAGATTCAAATTATATTTAAATTTGTTTTCCAGAATTATTTCTCAACTTTGAGTTGCATAATATAGTATAGAAACCTAGTAAATTTACTCATACCTGAAAGTTTGCTCTAATAATCTGATTTAAAATCCTCACTTAGGAGATTTTTATTTTATTTCTTATTAAAACTTCTACTTCCAAAATATACCCATTCAACATTTTTTGAGACCTTGAGGGTAAATGTTATTTGACACAGTTGCTACTTTTAGTATTCTTAGAGTTAATTGAAATAGCAAAATAAATAGTGAATTGTGCTCTTCAAGCTATTTTATACACTATGTCTTGAGACATGGTTTTCTTTTAAACTGTGAAAGTTTATTTTCTTACTGCATGTTATAGTTCTTTTCTTGCCACTAAGTCATAAAATTAATCATAAGATATTGCACTGGTGTCTTTTGAGCACATGTACAAAAAAATCTGGTCAACTCAAACAAGCAAGCAATAAAAGAAATAAGCAAATAGAAGGATTCGTTGAAAGGCTATTTAGGTGCTCACATAATCAAAGGGATTCCTGGAAATCAAAGCTCTTGGAGCAGGGTCAGGTAGCTTGGGGTACTCAGCAGCAGGACCTAGTGAAGCTTCTCTCTAGATCTGTAGTCTGAAAACTGCAGTCTGAATGCCAAACACCAAACACCATTGCCTGTTTTGTGCAACCTGCAAGGTAATAGGTTTTGTTTTGTTTTTTTTAAGTTTTGAATGGTTAGAAAAATAAAAAGGATACTATTTCATGGCGCATAAGAATTATATGAAATTCAGATTTCAGTGATCATAAATAAAGTTTTACTGAGATACACTTCTACCCATTTATTTATGTATTGTCTATGGTTGCTTTTGTGCTGTAATGACAGAATTGTAGTGACAGAATCGTTTGCAGACAGCTTTGCCTGCAAAGCTGAAAATATTTACTTCTGGGCCTTTACAGGGCAATTTTGCTGACCCATGGACTAGAGAACTGTGGTATGTATGTGTGTGTGTGTGTGTGTGTGTATGTATGTATGTATATATATATATATATATGTACACATATATATATATATGTCACAACTTCTTTATCCATTCATCTGTTGATGGGCAGTTAGGTTGCTTCCATGTCTTGGCTATTGTAAATAGTGCTGCTATGAACATTGGGGTGCATATATGTTTTCGAATTAGAGTTTTCGTCTTTTCTGGATATATACTCACAAGTGGGATTGCTGGATCATATGGTAACACTGTTATTAGTTTTTTAAGGAACCTCCATACTGTTCTCCACAGTGGCTGTGCCAGTTTAAACCCCACCAACAGTGTAGGAGGGTTCCCTTTTCTCCACATCCTCAGCCATAAAAAAGAATGAAATAATACCATTTGCATCAACATGGATGGACCTAGAGATTATCGCACTAAGTGAAGTAAGCCAGACAGAGAAAGACATATCATATGATATCACTTCTATGTGGAATCTAAAAAAATGATACAAATGAACTTATTTACAAAATAAAAAAACAGACTCACAGACATAGAAAACAAATTTATGGTTACCAAAGGGGAAAGGTGGGGGTGGGATAAATTGGGAGATTGGGATTAACAGATACATACTACTATATATAAAATAGATAAGCAACAAGGTCCTACTGTATAGCACATGGAACTATATTCAATATCTTGTAATAACCTATAATGGAATATATATGACTAAATCACTTTGCTGTATACCAGAAACTAACACAACATTGTAAATCAACTATACTTTGATCATTTTTTTTTCCTGCAGGAATAAAAAAGGATTGCTGCCACAGTGGGTGGGTGGGGAGGGAAGAACAGGTAAATTTTGAGCTGCATATTTAAGGATGATGTTCCAATTATTTATTATCATAAAACAACCCCAAAATTTAGTGGCTTAAAACAACCCCAAAATTTAGTGGCTTAAAACAACAATCATTTATTTTACTTGGTAATCTGTATTTTGTGCAGTGCTTGGTGGAAACGAATTATGGCTGCTCAATTGGGGCAGCTCAAATAGTGACTAGAAGACCTACTTTCAAGGTTACTCACTCACTGTCTGGCTAGTTAGTCCTAGCTGTTGATTGAGAGGCCCTTGGGTCTTCTAAGTGAACCTCTTCACAGGCTGCTTGGATTTCCTCACAGCATAGTAGGTGGGTTCTAAGAACTAAGGTCCCAAGTAAACAAGGTGGAAGTACATAGCGTTCTTCTGATCTAGCCTTGGATTTCACATTGTGTCACCTGTGCTATACTCTGTTGGTTGAGGCAATCACAAAGTGCCACTCAGTTTCAAGAAGAGACATAGACATTAACTCTTGATGGGGAAGCTGCAGACTTCTAGAAGAGTATTTGGAGTTTGAGATATCTTTATATCAGTCTTTGAAAAATGTAATTTCCCACAGATCAGAAGAAATTTGAAAAGCTGAGAAGACAGGAAATATTAATAGGAGATGTAGAAATGTACAAAAGCAAGGATTTGTGAAGGGCTTAGCATATTCAAGAAATATCAAATTTTCAGTGAGCTTAGAGTTTTTATAGCACTTAATAGTTGGAATATAATCCTTAAAGATGCAGCTCATGTTAGCCCCATCCACCAGAGGGCAGACAGCAGAAGCCAGAAGAACTACAATCCTGCAGCCTGTGGAACAAAAACCACATTCATAGAAAGATAGACAAGATGAAAAGGCAGAGGACTATGTACCAGATGAAGAAACAAGATAAAACCCCAGAAAAACAACTAAATGAGGTGGAGATAGGCAACCTTCCAGAAAAGGAATTCAGAATAATGATAGTGAAGATGATCCAGGACCTCAGAAAAACTATGGAGACAAAGATTGAGAAGATGCAAGAAATGTTTAACAACACCTAGAAGAATTAAAGAACAAACAAACAGAGATGAACAATACAATAACTGAAATGAAAAATACACTAGAAGGAATCAATAGCAGAATAACTGAGGCAGAAGGATAGATAAGTGACCTGGAAGACAGAATGGTGGAATTCACTGCTGCAGAACAGAATAAAGAAAAAAGAATGAAAAGAAATGAAGACAGCCTAAGAGACCTCTGGGACAACATTAAATGCAACAGCATTCACATTATAGAGGTCCCAGAAGGAGAAGAGAGAGAGAAAGGACCTGAGAAAATATTTGAAGAGATTATAGTTGAAAACTTCCCTAACATGGGAAAGGAAATAGCCACCCAAGTCCAGGAAGTGCAGAGAGTCCCAGGCAGGATAAACCCAAGGAGAAACAGGCCAAGACACATAGTAATCAAATTGACAAAAATTAAAGACAAAGAAAAATTACTGAAAGCAACAAGGGAAAAACAACAAATAATATACAAGGAAGAAAAAAAAAATACAAGGGAACTCTGATAAGACTAACAGCTGATTTCTCAGCAGAAACTCCACAAGCCAGAAGGGAGTGGCATGATATATTTAAAGTGATGAAAGGGAAGAACCTACAACCAAGATTACTCTACCCGGCAAGGACCTCATTCAGATTTGATGGAGAAATCAAAAGCTTTACAGACAAGCAAAAGCTAAGAGAATTCAGCACCACCAAACCAGCTCTACAACAAATGCTAAAGGAACTTCTCTAAGTGGGAAACACAAGAGAAGAAAAGGACCTACAAAAACAAACCCATAACAATTAAGAAAATGGTCATAGGAACATACATATTGATAATTACATTAAACGTGAATGGATTAAATGCTCCAACCAAAAGACACAGGCTTGCTGAATGGATGCAAAAAACAAGACCCATATATATGCTGTCTACAAGAGACCCACTTCAGACCTAGGGACACATACAGACTGAAAGTGAGGGCATGGAAAAAGATATTCCATGCAAATGAAAACCAAAAGAAAGCTGGAGTAGCAATACTCATTTCAGATAAAATAGACTTTAAAATAAAGAATGTTATAAGAGACAAGGAAGGACACTACATAATGATTAAGGGATCAATCCAAGAAGAAGATATAACAATTATAAATATATATGCACCCAACATAGGAGCACCTCAGTACATAAAACAAAGGCTAACAGCTATAAAAGAGGAAATCGACAGTAACATAACACAATAATAGTGGGGGACTTTAACTCCTCACTTACACCAACGGACAGATCATCCAGACAGAAAATTAATAGGGAAACACAAGCTTTAAACAACACAATAGGCCAGATAGATTTAATTGATATTTATAGGACATTCCATCCAAAAACAGCAATTACACTTTCTTCTCAAGTGCACATGGAATATTCTCCAGGATAGATCACGTCTTGGGTCACAAATCAAACCTCAGTAAATTTAAGAATATTGAAATTTTATGAAGCATCTTTTCTGACCACAATGCTATGAGATTAGAAATCAATTACAGGGAAAAAAATGTAAAAAACATAAATACATGGAAGCTAAAAAATATGTTACTAAATAACCAAGAGATCACTGAAGTGATCAAAGAGGAAATCAAAAAATACCTAGAGACAAATTACAATGAAAATATGACGATCCAAAACCTATGAGATGCAGCAAAAGCAGTTCTAGGAGGGAAGTTTATAGCAACGCCAGCCTACCTCAAGCAACAAGAAAAATCTCAAGTAAACAATTTAACGTTACACCTAAAGGAACCAGAGAAAGAAGAAGAAGAAACAAAAACCAAAGTTAGCAGAAGGAAAGAAATCATAAAGATCAAAGCAGAAATAAATGAAATAGAAACAAAAAAAAACAATAGCAAAGATCAATAAAACTAAAAGCTGATTCTTTGAGAAGATAAACAAAATTGATAAACCATTAGCCAGACTCATCAAGAAAAAGAGGGAGAGGACTCAAATCAATAAAATTAGAAATGAAAAAGGAGGAGTTGCAACAGACACCACAGAAATACAAAGCATCCAAGAGACTACTACAAGCAACTCTATGCCAATAAAATGGACAATGTGGAAAAAATGGACAAATTCTTAGAAAGATGTAACCTTCCCAGACTGAACCAGGAAGAAATAGAAAATATGAACAGACCAGTATCGAGTAATGAAATTGAAACTATGATTAAAAATCTTCCAACAAACAAAAGCCCAGGACCAGATGGCTTCACAGGTGAATTCTATCAAACATTTAGAGAAGAGCTAACACCCATTCTTCTCGAACTCTTCCAAAAACCTGCAGAGGAAGGAACACTCCCAAACTCATTCTATGAGGCCACCATCACCCTGATACCAAAACCAGACAAAGACACTACAAAAAAAGAAAATTACAGACCAGTATCACTGATGAATATAGATGCAAAAATCCTCAACAAAATACTAGCAAACAGAATCCAACAGCACATTAAAAGGATCATACACCATGATCAAATGGGATTTATCCCAGGGATGCAAGGATTCTTCAATAAAAGCAAATCAATCAATGTGATACACCATATTAACAAATTGAAGAAGAAAAACCATTTGATCATGTCAATAGATGCAGAAAAAGCTTTTGAAAAAATTCAACACTGATTTATGATAAAAACTCTCCAGAAAGTGGGCATAGAGGGAACCTACCTCAACATAATAAAGGCCATATATCACAAACCCACAGCAAACATCATTCTCAATGGTGAAAAACTGAAAGCATTTCCTCTAAAATCAGGAACAAGACAAGGATGTCCACTCTTGCCACTATTATTCAACATAGTTTTGAAAGTCCTAGCCACGGCAATCAGAGAAGAAAAATAAATAAAAGGAATACAAATTGGAAAAAAAGAAGTAAAGCTGTCACTCTTTGCAGATGACATGATACTATACATAGAGAATCCTAAAGATGCTACCAGAAAACTACTAGAGCTAATCAATGAATTTGGTAAAGTAGCAGGATACAAAATTAATGCACAGAAATCTCTTGCATTCCTATACACTAATAATGAAAAATCTGAAAGTGAAATTAAGAAAACACTCCCATTTACCATTGCAAGAAAAAGAATAAAATACCTAAGAATAAACCTACCTAAGGAGACAAAAGTCCTGTATGCAGAAAACTATAAGACACTGATGAAAGAAATTAAAGATGATACCAACAGATGGAGAGATATACCATGTTCTTGGATTGGAAGAAACAATATTGTGAAAATGACTATACTACCCAAAGCAATCTACAGATTCAATGCAATCCCTATCAAATTACCAATGGCATTTTTTACAGAACTAGAACAAAAAATCTTAAAATTTGTATGGAGACACAAAAGACCCTGAATAGCCAAAGCAGTCTTGAGGGAAGAAAACAGAGCTGGAGGAATCAGACTCCCTGACTTCAGACTATACTACAAAGCTACAGTAATCAAGACAATATGGTACTGGCACAAAAACAGAAATGTAGATCAATGGAACAAGATAGAAAGCTGTGAGATAAACCCACACACCTATGATCAACTAATCTATGACAAAGGAGGCAAGGATCTACAGTGGAGAAAAGACAGCCTCTTCAATAAGTGGTGCTGGGAAAACTGGACAGTTTTTGATCCACCTCTTAGAGTATGGAAATAAAACGAAAAATAAACAAATGGGACCTAATGATGCTTAAAAGCTTTTTCACAGCAAAGGAAACCATAAACAAGACGAAAAGACAACCCTCAGAATGGGAGAAAATATTTACAATTGAATCAAAGGACAAAGGATTAATCTCCAAAATATATAAACAGCTCATGGAGCTCAATATTAAAAAAAACAAACAACCCAATCCATAAATGGGCAGAAGACCTAAATAGACCTTTCTCCAAAGAAGACATCCAGATGGCCAAGAAGCACATGAAAAGCTGCTCAACATCACTAATTATTAGAGAAATGCAAATCAAAAGTACAATGAGGTATCACCTCACACCAGTTAGAATGGGCATCATCAGAAAATCTACAAACAACAAATGCTGGAGAGGGTGTGGAGAAAAGGGAACCCTCTTGCACTGTTGGTGGGAATGTATATTGATACAACCACTATGGAGAACAGTAGGGAGAGTCCTTAAAAAACTAAAAATAGAATTACCATATGACCCAGAAATCCCACTACTGGGCATATACCCAGAGAAAACCATAATTCAAAAAGACACATGCACCCCAATGTTCATTGCAGCACTATTTACAATAGCCAGGTCATGGAAGCAACCTAAATGCCCATTGACAGACGAATGGATAAAGAAGATGTGGTACATATATGCAATGGAATATTACTCAGCCATAAAATGGAAAGAAATTGGTTCATTTCTAGAGATGTGGATGGATCTACAGACTGTCATACAGAGTGAAGTCAGAAAGCGAAAAACAAATATCATATACTAACGCATATATGTGGAATGTAGAAAAATTGTACAGATGAACCGTTTTGCAGGGCAGAAATAGAGACACAGATGTAGAGAACAAACATATGGACACCAATGGGGGAAATGTGGTGGGGGCGGGTGGTGGTGGGATGAATTGGGAGATTGGGATTGACATGTATACACTAATATGTATAAAATGGATAGCTAATAAGAACCTGCTGTATGAAAAAATAAATAAATTAAATTAAATTAAAAAAAAAAATGCAGCTCAACATTCACCTGTTCTTTATAACATTCCTGGAGTTCTAAAGGTAAATTCAGTTGTTACTTCCTTTGTTTTCATTCCTCTAATACTTGGATTATATCTCTCTTGCAGTGCGTATCCCATAGTGTTTTATGTTTCCTTTTGACTGACTGTTTTCCTCATGCAACTCTAAGAGCAAACTTACAGAAGCATTTAAATAGTAGGTGTATTTTTTTAGGATTGTTTTATAAGAGATTACCTTCTTTTATATCTTAGTTATATCCTTCTACTTAAAAATATAAACACGAATATAAATATAACCATATTTAATAACATGAAGTTTTGCTAACATAATGTATATATACTGCTATGTTATAACTTCATTTTATTATTTTTTTTAAGCTACCAAAGGTTGAATGTATGACTGCCCTTGAATTTTTCCGTGATCAAATGGAAATGTTTCTTGCTAGCCACACAAACCACAAATCGCAAAGTTGAAATGTCAAATCCTGCAAGTAAAGCATTGTGGCGGTTGTCTAAGAGGCCACTGTGTGTAGAGTTACCAGATGGAAAATCACCAAGGTGCACAATATTTTTTCCCCATGTTTACTGTAGTAGCCTAAAGTTATCACAGTGCTGACCCCTAAACCCTTCACAGTAGAAAAGTCACTGTCATTTGTAGTCACCTCAGTAGTATGCCTTTGTAACTTAACTGAATTTAGTGTGTTGTTCCTGGCCATTTTCCATATGGAGGTGCACTCCACAGACCAGCCACTTGCATCACAAGGTTTTGTTGGCACCAATCACAGTCCTCTAATTTTCCTCCCCAGCCTTTCCCCATTTGATACTTTCACAGTTATTTATCTCTCACAGCTGCTGCTGCTGTGAAAGTGTGTCCACTAAATTCCTGAGAGTCCTTCCTAGATTGTTTGGAGTTATAAGCACATGGATACTTCCCACAGTGAAAACTCATTTGCACCGTATCGTGTACAAAATCATCTAGATGTCTGGCCTGGTGACATCAGCACTATACCTTTTAAAAAATTCTCATATTTCTTTGGTTTGTTGTCTTAATGTGTTAGCAAGTCAATTTATTATTTTTTTTCTAAAGTATTTATTTACTTATTTGGTTGCACCGGGTCTTAGTTGTGGCAGGCGGGTTCCTTAGTTGCAGCACGTGGGCTCCTTAGTTGCGGCACATGGGCTTCTTAGTTTTGACATGCAAACTCTCAGCTGCAGCATGCATGTGGGATCTAGTTCCCTGACCAGGGATCGAACCCCGGGCCCCCTGCATTGGGAGTGCGGAGTCCTATCCACTGCACCACCAGGGAAGTCCCCAGCAAGTCAATTTTAAGCCTGATTTTCACTGGCTGTTACTTACCTCTAGAACCAACTAAAATCATAAAGCACTTTGCATTGATAATACTGTATTTTTCTCCTATAAAAGATGGGTTATATTCCACATACTTCCAAAGAGTCATTTATAAAGATTCAAAGCATTAACATCCAGTTTGTCAGGACCTCTCTAGTTCCTAGAGTTTTAGACCCACTCTTTTCACAGCCAGTACCAGTTGATTGCAGCCTGTAAACTCAGTTCCCCTTATGTCATAAGGGGCAATTCTGGTTTTAAAAAAGGAGGGGTCAAAATAGTTTTAGCTCAACTCTGTTAGACTGAGCATAAAGCTCTCCTGCTTGTGCACCTCTGGCATTTGCACAGTTCTCATTATTGCAGCTCTTCCTTGTGCTGGCTAACCAAACATTTTCTTATATTCAAATCTTTTCATAGAAGTACACCTTTATGTTACTGGGGCCTTGCCTATCTCATATCATGTCTTTTTCTTATTCTTGACTACATAGCCTGGGAACCTACTACTTGTTGATACAGTATCCAGAAACTGGTACCTATCTTCTTGCATTCAGGGCATTCTTTGGTCTTGGCCTCTATGGCAACTGCCTATGAATACTGTATTTTTTTCTCCACTTTTCAGGATGTGCAGCTCAATCTCTGCCTTCTAGTGCCTGCCCACTGGCACTGCACGTCTATTTTAGACCTCTGGGTTTCTGTAGAGAACAAGACTCTGTCTGCTTGTGACTTCAGAAATGAGACAGAATGGGAACCATGTCAAATTATGTACAGTAAAACATTATATTGATAAGGTTGGTAAGTTGTGTCAACAAACATTTATTAGTTTCTAGCACTGAAGTAGACAATATTTGTCAGTGAATACAGTCTGTCAGCCCCTTGCCGTGATTTGTCTTCCTCCCTTCTAATAAAAATTTCAATTTCACTTGCACTTTCGTTTAGAGTACTGTCTGTCAGCCCCTTGCTGTGATTTGCCTTCCTCCCTTCTAATAAAAATTTCAATTTCACTTGCACTTTCGTTTAGATGGTTTTCATAGCAGTGTCTTTAATCAAGTTGCAATTTACCTGTCTTCATTGTTTATTCCTAAAGAAAATAAATTCTTTGTCTGAGATCTTATTAATAAACTCATGATAATGTTCACAATATGACTCAGGCACTTCTCCCAACTTTATAATTAAGCTAACTCCTTTTTCGGTTTGAAGTTCTCATCTAATATCTATCTCTCATTTGAATTATAACAAATTATCAGTACTTGGCAAAATGGTAAGATTTCATGTATATTTCAGCTGCTATTAATCTTTTATTTCTTTGAATTCACATGATACTAATGGCTTCCACCACATAAGCCCTTGCTAAACAGCTGTTCTCATTCTCTTTGAAGTGCAGCTTCCTAAAATGCTCTTCATGGCCTGACTTCCCTTCCACAAGTCCCCTAGACTTTCTTACTTTCACTCTCCTTTGCTTTTTTCACCCTGTAGTCTTGCAGATGACTATGTAGACCTACAGACATGATTTCTTTCCTTTTTTACTTTACTTTGCCCCCTTCCTTCAGGCCTCTCTTCGATCGCTGTGCTCCGCTTCTTTATCTTTATTCTGTAATTCCTCCCCTCCATGGCCCTGATTATTGTTGATAGCTGAGACTCAACAGAGCCTTGGCAGAAGCCAGGGGAGCAGAGTTCAGGTTGTGTTTTCCCTAACTCCCACAGGCTGGTTCCTCCAGATGCTCTCACTGCTCTCCTGGTCCCCCCGGTTCTGCCGGCCTTGTGCCTCCAGGATACACTTTACACGCTCGGCCACCTCCACCCCTGAGCCTCCTGTGGGAGTTGCTGCAGCAGGCTCTGTAACCTCTGCGTCACCGTCCTCAGATGTGAAACTGTCGTGCCCCCTCTCAGCAGTCATTCGCAGGGGAACACTGTTTGCTTATGCAGTCATCTGATGTACAGATATTACAAAACCATTTGCTTACAAATATGAGGACATTGGGGCATAGATAGGCTAAAAGACTTTGAAACAGTCACAAGGCAGTTAAGTGTTAGAAGTGAACTTGCTTCTAGATCTCTTGACTTCTAAGCAAAAAAAAAAAAAAAAAAATGTGGAACAGTTGGGGTGTTAGGACTATCTGCCTCTATCCATGTGTTCTAATTTATTCTCAGCCCAAAACAGGAATTTGTAAGCCTGCCAATCTACTATTACTATGTTGGGCTTAAAATCTTTGTCAGAAAGGTCATTGCAAATTTCAACGAAAAGATCTGTTTTCTTTGAGTACCAGACACAGAAGTTTAAATATAAAGGTCTTGGAATTTATCTTTACACATTTGCCTGCTTGGATGTGGACTTTGAGGGAACTTGAAGTTAAATTTTATACTCCTTGTAAGGGTGTACTGCTTAAAAAGGGATGGACCTATTCCCTCTTCATTGTTTCTTTTCACGTAAGAAAAGTGAATTTATACCTTCAACGGCAAATATCATTTCACTCACTGTAAACTAATTAATATTGTAAAATAACTTAACTATTTACAAGCGTATCTCTAAACAGCATTTACAACTTTCTGTTAACCTGATTTGCAGTTCTAGTAAAAATATAGCTGTACAACTTCTCTGAAACCTAGGGCCTCAGAAAATATCCCTGCTGGTTTTTGAAGGGAAGATCATAATTTCCAAGAATGGTTTTTATTCAGAATGAGACTTTTAGGCTGTAGGTACTCAAAGCCAAAACAACAGTCTGAATAACTAAAATTTGAATCAAACTAAAAATAGATGTTATAGTCCTTAAAACAACTAAATGGCTCAAATCCAATCTATTTACCTCGGCTTTTGCTGAATGATATGGTTCATAATATGTCAAAATACATGGAAAACAAGTTTTAGATTAAGGTATATTTATTTTAAGTGTTTTATAAGGCTACTAACAGTGACATACAGGCTACACTCCAAATAAACAACACTTACGGAGAGCCTCCTGTGTTCCTGCTATTTTTCTAGTGCTGTGTACAATGGAAATCATAGTGGTCCCTGAGGGCAGTAGTTCTAACCCATGAGGCATTTAAGGCTTACTCTGAAATAAGATGAAAATAATAGGGAAACGGTATATATATATAAAATATTACTATTTTAGTCCAACTTCTCATAATATCGTAACATGTTCTTCATTGACTTTGAAATTTTAAAAATTAATACATTCATGTTGTGACAAGTTATGATTCATATATTTATATATTATTTGTGAATGTTCCCCTTGTTTTATACAGGGACAAATTTCACACCCTTTAGAAGGGCTTGACTTTTTAAAATAAAGTTCTATTTAGTAACTGAGAAATGGTATTTGAATTTAGAAAAGCCTTGTAAAATGGATCCATGCAACTGGAAAGATTAATGAATCTTCAAAGAATGACTTCACTGGAATGAGTAAGTTCTATGACATTTTAAATGAATTTATAATGTAAAATTACTCCTTAAAACTGTAAATTATGTCATGTTTTCTTTACCGAAAGAACAGATCCCTCAAGATTAAGGTCCTCTAGTACCTTTTTTTTTTTTTTACAGGTGTGAATACTCTTGTGTTTTTTTCCTTAGTCTATTTGCATGTGAGAGATTCTCTATAATCCTTTGGTGTGAAAAACATTTTCTCTGAAATTTCTCACAAAACTTCACACCTTCTAGTGTGAAGCTGAATTTACCCTAGAATTCATCTAGCTATTTGTTAATTTTCAAAAGATCACTGAGAAATATATTTTGTTATTTAATAGCCTTTAGAATAAATAGACGCATGTGTAGGATAAATTGCTAAGGTATGAGGAGAAAGGAATAATAAAAGAGAGATGTTAAAGAGTGGTAGGATGATACAGAGTGAGGGACAGATTAAGTGGAGAATTGCACTATTTTGCATGTGTATTTTTCAGAATCAAGAGAGTTTTCTGTAAAATAGTTTTCTCCAATTGCTCAGTGCTTCATATTTAATATAATTTTACTTTGATCGTACACATTTAAATTTGTTGCTATATTTTTCTGTCAGGTCTATGTCTAAAAATAATGTTAATAAATGAAACAGTCATTCATTTTATGTATGTATATAGATGTGATATTAAAAACCACAGAGCAACAGTTCTGTGCCAGGAGTCTACCAATAACTATTAGCCAATCAAAGTAATGTGATTGAACAGTTTGTAAGCTATTAAATTTTCTGAGATTTGAGATTAAAAGGATCACAAATGGAGTACATAAAAGTCATAGTTTACCAGTTTGATGAATAGCATTCAATGGATTGATATTTAATTTTGTTTATGAACTGTATTTTAAATGAAATGATAACTTAAGGTTAGAGGAAGGAAAGTCATACCCTTCTTTCCCTCTCCCCAGCACTCACTGCTAGCCATTGAAAACTGAATATTCCTTCAAAGTCTCTTTTGTTATGAACGTTCAGGATACTGGCTTAACATTATACCAAAATTTTAAATGATTGCTTACCATGCAGTGAAACTGATCCTCATGGACATTAATTTTGTAAATTAAATTTTCCCTAGCCCAAATAGCCCAACTTGCTCAACTGATCTTTCGTCCTTTGGTTCTCTCTAGACTTATGATTTAGGTCAAATGAAATCTCCTGGAAGACTCCTAATTCTTAATGTGTAAAAGAACCCTATTCATATTTTTGTTATAAAACTTACTATATTTTACTGACTGTGCCTACTTATGTATGTATCAAAGTTTCTCCCATGTAAGATTATAAGTTCTAGAAGTGGTTATGAGGTGAAGGAATGCAAAGGAAGCAAAGACAATGTAATTAATATCTTACTTGTCTTGTTTTCTCCAGGACTTAAGAGAGAGTAGGTTTCTATGGATGTGTTCTAAACAAGTGGGGATGGAGATATTTCATGATCACCAACTGGTCTTACTCTTTAAACCCTATGTTTTAGTAGTCTGTATTGTGATAACTAGTATTTTATCTAATGTAGAAATATTCTTACTTTCATCCTTTGTCTGTTAAATTTATTCTGATTTTGTTGGTGAGATTATGGTGGTAATCTTCATATGCCATTTATAAACCACTGTGAAGACCACTGGATTTAAAAATCACCTTCATAATTCAAAGAGCTTTTCTAATGTCAAACTGTTTAGCAAATGGGAGACTTTACTAAAACAGTATAGATTTTCCCAAAACCTCTTACTTCTTCCCCATCTCCCTTAAAAAAAATCAATGTCCATTCCTTAGAGTTCTTAGAATGTGGAAGACAGCCCTTTACATAAGTGTTTATACACTGTAAGGCCTTTGATAGCTTTGTCGTAGTTTTAGAGTTTAAGTTCTTAAACTGGAGCAATATTTGCATACCTTTTTTACACCCTCCAGCCTAGGAGGTTTCTAAAAATGGTTTGGCAACTTGATAAGAATGAGAAAATTGACAATCTATTTTTTTTTTAATTTCCCTCATCATGGGAGTGTGAGGGTGGAGGATAGCACATTGAGCTTTATCAGGGAGAAGTATGTACCAAACAGGCCCTATGTTTTAGCTAAGGTTCCACTTTGAGAGAATGTATTTAAACTCAATCCCCATGATGTCTGGAAATGTTGAGCATTACTACAATCTGACACTGGATGAAGTAAATGTTTTCTCTAATGGCTAAAGAAAGCCTCTTGGGACTTCCCTGGTGGTGCAGTGGACAAGACTCCTACTCCCAATGCAGGGGGCCCAGGTTCGATCCCTGGTCAGGGAACTAGATCCCACATGCATGCTGCAACTGAGTTCGCATGCCACGACTAAGGAGTGCACGTGCTGCAGTTAAGGAGCTGGCGAGCCACAACTAAGGAGCTGGCAAGCCGCAACTAACACCTGGCACAACCAAAAAAAAAAGAGTTCAAAACATTGAAATAAAAAAAAAGAAAGCCTCTTTTATTTAAAGGGACCAGGCACCTGCTGATGAAGAAGTCTAGATCCTCCTGGCTGGAAGTGATAGGTATTCTCCTGTTTTTGTGCTATATTTGTCAGCAGGATCCTGGGATTCCCAAGATGAGAATGTAATGGGTCCCTGGAATGTTCCCCTCCTAACACTCACTTGGTCACAGGTAAATTGATTACTGTGGCTCAATTGCTTTGTGAATAAAGAGCTCAGTCTGTTTTGATTCTCAATCTTCACTCTTCATCTGCCATGCATCATATATTGTTTTTTTCTGCACCATTACCTACAGTGACAGACTAGACAAGACTGTGTCATTGACTGCAGACCTCATTGCAGCCCCTCTAGAATTGAAAACATACTGCTGATAATTATGTTTAAAGTTCCTAACCTGTATGCAATCTCTTTAGGGTAAGAAGATTTTGAAGTTAGCTTTCTGATTTTGTGAACCATGACAAAACTTAATTCTCTCAGGCTACTTGCAAGGAAAACCAGATCTTGACCATGTAAAGTTAAGGAAAGTCAGGAGAAAAAGGAATATAAAGTAAAAGAGCTGAACACATACTCTTTATCTTAGGAATTAATTCACAGAATTGCCAAAAAAGATACAATTTAAAAATTAAACTTAGTTATTAACCTATCGCATTTCAAAAAGAATTTGAGTCAGAGAGCAAAAGTTATCTTCTTTTTTTCTGCTTTAAAAATAAAAGGTAGGAATACGAAGTAAAGTGAATAATTTTTTAAGCTATCATGCTGGAACTTAGTGATTCAAATGTATTTTCACCTTCAAAGTAGTTGCTTTAGGGTACTATAAGCTTAGTTAATCATACCACCTTTGCTCCTTTGGATTCTACTGCATATTTTTCAGGATAACTCCAGTGATGGCACTTATTAGTCTTTTGTGGATTGTTTATATTTTTTGAAATGGCTTAAAGTCCTTTGGATACATGCTTCAACCACAGGAAGCATATATGAGCTGGATAATATACATTTTTATTCCAAAATGTCACATAGAAATAATGAAACTGATTTTTGTGTATATGTTGCTGATAAAAATTGATTCTAAGACCATGCCAGGAAAAAAAGTTTCAATAATTAACTTGTGTATATATATCTTCTTCTATTTTATATTTTACTTTCAAACACTGATTTAAAGTCCCTTGCCATATATTTCAAATCTATTGAAAGATAACCCACTAACCATCCCATGACCTCATGACCTCTCCTGTCTTCTCCCTTTGTACCCATGCAGTCTATTAGGGAATTTATAGCATTTGAACATGAATAAAATTTCCAGATTTTCTTCTTTTTCCATGATTTTGTTTGTATAGAAGATAATACCACATTTTTAGAGTAGAACAACTAGCTTTGTCTTAAATTTGTCATATTCAAAAGGGAATTATTTCTACTGCCCTTGATTGTAGCTTTCAAGCTATCGTATTGTTCCTTTTCCCTAATCAGTGATATCATTTTCCACTTCTCAATCTTGCATTTTTCTTCTTTGCAGATGCAAATGCCAATCTTCATATTTTCTCTTTGTTGTTCACATTATCAAATTCTGCCTGCTTCATATTTAGCAAACCCACTTGACTAGTCCATTACATTGCTCTATATTTATGCTTCTAATTTACATAAATTCATATGCTACTTAATTTGATAATTCATTTGCTTAGTGGGTACATGTTTAGCTAGATTTTATGTTGGTTGTGGTCAGGAACTGGATCTCAACTACTTTCAGTAACTTTATCCTATGATTAATAAAGTACCAAACACAGTGGCACCATGGAAATGAATATGACTCAATATATAAAACACTTCTTAGGGACCATGATATTTATTTATATATCATGAAAAGCAGTCACAACAGGACATGCTAGCCCAAATGATGTTTTACTAGCCATGTCAGTGAACAATCTGACAAACACCTTAGTTTCAGCCTCACCTTGAGAGACCTTGTTTTGACTCTGTCAAACTTTCCAGTAATCTGCCATGTTCACCCACAACTATGCTTTGAAGGGTGTAAGCAGAAGGAAAAAAGCTAGTAGTAGTCAGTCCTAAACTGACTTCAAGATCTTCCAGAACCATATCACTGTACATTTCAATATTCTTTTGTGAAATACACAGGAAATTTGTTGAGTGTATCCTCACAGATTGTTTGAAATGGATTTTAGGCAGAGAAGTCAGACATGACTTTAAGATGATTGGTAGCCAAATGTGTCATTCCACTGGCTTTGTGATTATCCATCCTTATGTACTCAATTCAAAATGTTCAAATTATGGAAATGAGTTTGACTTTCTGATGCAGTAAAATATAGATCAACACAGAAAAAATATTAGTTTCAAGCTGAAAGGATATTTATAAGAAAAAAATAACATGTTCTGTTGTCTTAATGGCAAACACTATAATGAATTAAACTTACTTCCCTGGGTCTACAGCCCTATTTTTACATTCAGTAACTCTCATCTCCCATGATAAATACTGGCTATACCATTCAAAATCAATCCCAGATTGACTGTTTTCATAAGACAGTAAATTCTCTAAGGATGCTATCTTATCATAATGCCTTCCTCTTCACATTGCTTGAGCTTCACATTACTCATGTCAGTGCAGGAAGGGTTATAGATTCATTTAGAGTTCATGATATGAAAATTTGTAGGGTCTTCCTAGCTTCAGGGCTATTCCCTTCTTGTATATCCTAGGACACTATCTTTGTAATTGATTTATGAAATTATACAATAAGTTTTATCTTGAATATAATTTCAATTTAAAAGTAATATAATTCAAATAACAATTCTTATTCTTTTCCTTAATTCCCCCCAACATATATACATTCAAAATCCCTATATGGTAGAAAAACTGGACCTGGGAGAAATTAATTAATTCTCTCCAATAAGATGTGGGGCATGAAAACCAGAAATTTGGTTTTCTACTTGTATTATTTCTATAATATGGTAGCACTTGTGAGATATTTCATCAGCTGATGATGCTTAACTGAGTCTTCCCAAAGAGGGTATTAGACTCTGGAGAAATTATTATAGGCTTTACTGCCCAAACTCATCAATTTTTAAAAATATATAGCAATGGCTAAGTTAGCTTTAGGAGGTAAAAGTTGAAAAACCCACTAAACAAAGACTGGAACTAACTCCTACAGTACTTTGTTCTAAACTGTATCAAGGAACACTAGTTCAGTAAGTTATTAATAGGTGTTAAACAGAGGAAAAATTGCATAGCCAAATATTGTCTTCTTTCCATTTTATACAACTCCATAGATTTTATGACACACTATCTATTAAAACAGCAACAACAACTTTTTTGTGTGGGGGGAATGTTCAAAAGCAACACTGCTACAGAAAACGTACCTATCAATTTTAAGATGTTGTCTAATTTTAGATGGGTTAAGCATAATAAGTTTAGGTAATTGTGAATTATATATTTGCCTCTTGGAAATTCACATTGGACATTTGTAGATTAAAAGGTCTATCTATAGAATAGGGTTTGGAAATTACAGTTCTAGAAAATCAAATACAGACTTTTTTGAAGAAAATAGTTTATGATATGTTCTTATACTTCCGTTGTAATCTTTTACATTTCTACCACACAGAGTCTAGTCTTTAGTCACAACAAAATACACAAATTTCCTAAACAAGCCATTTTTTCCCCTACCTCGATGCCTTCATTTACTGCTTCCTTTGCATGTAATGAAATTCTATCCAGTTCTTTTTGGTGAATTCCTATTCTTTCCTTAATATTGTATTCATTTGGGGATCCATATCTGTAGCTATCCAAATTCACATCACTTTTCTCTTAACTCTTACCATGTAGACAATAGCATAGATTCTAAACCTTACAGTTTTATTTCTTCCCTTTTCTATAACCAGTCTGGTTGGCTTTTCCTCTTTAAAATTTTTACAAAAGCAACCACTTTATTCTCTTAAGTAAGATCACAATTATTACTTGTAATAAAACGACTTGTAGGGACTTCTCTTGTGGTCCAGTGGTTAAAGACTTCATCTTCCAATGCAGGGGGTGCGGATTGGATCCCTGGTCAGGGAACTAAGATCCCGCATGCCTCGCGGCTAAAAAAACAAAACATAAAAAACAGAAGCAATATTGTAGCAGATTCAATAAAGATTTTAAAAATGGTCCACATCAAAACAAGAACAGCAACAAAACAACTTGTACAAAAGGAATATTCTGAGTGTCTAACATAGGCAAGGTCCATGCTGCTGCTTAGTGATGTTGAGTCAAGCATCAGCTGTTAGAATATAGCCAAGAAAGGTTATTGTTTCCACTTGGGGGTTAGTAAATAGATTTAGCTCCTGACCTCATTTTTTTCCACAGTAGGGTGTTATACTCCCTCTCTTTCCATTTGACAACGGAATGTAGTTGTCATACAATGTTACGTTAGTTTCAGGTGTACTACTCATGGGTTTCTTAAGAAGGGGCATTTATACGCCTTTATCCTTACCCAGAATTGCAATTCATATACACAAAAGAATACCTCTTTTGTGATGTGATATTACAATTATGTTATAAGTATGTAGAAAAAAGTAACAGCAACCTTAATAATTCTGCCAATATGAATTTCAAGGAATGTCTCTGATATTCTTTAGTCCGGAGTGGAAATACCAAATTATAAATATCTTTTTATATTTAATTTCAATTAAATAAATAATAATTTTAAAAACTTGCATGATAGACTAGTGGATTTTTCAGAGAGTGAAAAGTTCATTGATCTTGTTTTAGAGTCCAGTTATTTTTAAGCAACTAATTTTTAGTATTAGTTGCTTATTAATAGTATTAGTAGTAAAAAGTATATAAACATAAAATTTACTATCTTAACTATTTTAAATTGTTAAGTTCAGTAGTGTTAAGTATATTTACACTGTTGTGAAACAGATCTCTGGAACCTTTTCATTTTGCAAAACTGAAACCCTCTACCCATTAAACAAGTCTCCTTTTCTCCATTCTTGCAGTGCCTGGTAACCACCCTTCTACTTTCTATCCCTCCAAATTTAACTATTTTAGATACTTCATAAAAGGGAATCATACAGTATTTTTCTTTTTGTAACTGGCTTATTTCACTTAGCATAATTTCCTCAAGATTGAATCATGTTGTAGCATGTGACAGGATTTCCTTCCTTTTTTAGGCTGAATAATATTCTGTTTTATATATATCAGTGTTTATCCATTGATCCATCAATTGACATTTGGGTTTGTTCCACCTCATGGCTCTTGTGAATAGTGCTGCTATGAACATGAATGTGCATATATCTCTTCCAGACCCTCCTTTAAATTCTCTTGGGTTGCAGAATATTTTTGAATTGCTTTCAATTCTTTTGGATATACTAATAAGTGGGGTTATAGCATTGTATGGTAGTTCTCTTCTTAATATTTTGAGGGACCTCAATACTGTTTTTATAGCAGGTGCACTATTTTAAAATCCCACCAAAAGTATACAAGAATTTCAGTGTCTTCATATTCTCACCAACACTTGTTCTGGTTTTTTTTTGTTTGTTTTTTGTAGTAGCCATCCTAATAGATGTGAGATGATATCTCATTGTGGTTTTGATTTGCATTTCTCTGATGATTGTGATATTGAGCATCTCTTCATATGTTTGTTGGTCATTTGTATATCATCTTGGAGAAATATCTAGTGAAGTCCTTGGTCATTTTTTAATTGTATTTTTTTTGTGTGTTGTTGAATTGTAGGATATAAACTCCTTATGAAGTATATGATTAGCAAAGATTTTCTCGCAGTGGTGGCTTCTCTTCTAATTCTCTTGACATTGTCTTTCACAGGCAGAAGTTTTAAATTTTAATGAAGTCCAGCTTACCAATTACTTCTTCCATAGATCATATCTGTGGTGTTGTATTATAAAGGCATTACCATACCCAAGGCCATCTAGATTTTCTTCTATGTTACCCTCTTGAAGTTTATAGTACTGTGTTTTACTTTTAGTTCTGTGATTCATATTGAGTTCATTTTTTGTGAAGAGTGTAAGGTCTGTGCCTAGATTCACTTTTTTGCACATTCATGTCCAATTGTTCCAGCACCATTAATGAAGACACTATCTTTGGTCCATTGTATTGCCTTTGCTTTTTTGTCAAAGATCAGTTGACTATATTTATGTCGTTCTATTTCTAATCTCTCTATTCTGTTCCATTGATCTATTTGTCTCTTCTTTCACCAATACCACACTTGCTGACTACTATAGCTCTATAGTAAGTCTTAAAGTTGGTTAATGTCAGTCCTCTAATTTTGTTCTTCTTCAGTGTTGTGTTGGCTATTCTGGATCTTTTCCCTCTACATATAAACTTAAAAATAAATTTGCTGATATCCATAAAATAACTTGTTTGAATTTTGATTGGGATTACATTAATTTATAGATAAATTTTGGGAGAACTAACATCTTGACAATATTGAGTCTTCTTATCCATGAACTGGAATATCTCTTCATTTATTTAGTTCTTCTTTGATTTTGTTCATCAGAGTTTTATAGTTTTTCTTATTTAGATCTTGTACATATTTTGTTAGATTTATATATAAGTATTTTATATTTTTTGGATGCCAATGTAAATGGTGTTGTGTTTCTAATTTTAAATTCCACTTGTTCATTGGTGGTATGTAAGAAAGCAACTGAATTTTGTATATTAATTTTGTATCCCACAACCTTGCTGTAATTGCTTATTAGTCCCAGAGTTTATTGTTGTTGTTGATTCTTTTGGATTTTCTATGTAGATGATAGTGTCATCTGTGAACAAGGACAGTTTTATGCCTTCTTTCACAATATGTATACACTTTATTTCCTTTCAGTTAGGACTTCCAGTACAATGTAGAAAAGGAGTAGTGAGAGGGGATATCCTTGCCTTGTACCTAATCTTACTGGGAAAGCTTCAAGCTTCTGAGCATTAAGTATGATGTTAGCTGTAGGTTTTTGTTTGTTTGTTTGTTTGTAGATAGTCTTTACCAAGTTGAGAAATTTCCTTTCTATTGTTAGTTTACTGAGAATTTTTATCATGAATGGTTGTGGGAGTTTGTCAAATGATTTTTCTGTACCTATTGTTATGTGTTTGCTTTTTTTAGTTTGCTGAATCATTAAAATATTTTTTATTTTAGAAAAAAATTTAAATTTACAAAAGAGTTGTAAAGACAGTACAGAGAATTTCTGTACTTCACCCACTTTCTTGTAATATTAATATCTCAATACTATGGTACATTTATTAAGCTAAGAGATTAATTTTGATACATTACTGCTAACTATAGTTCAGACTTTATTCAGATTTTATCAGTTTTCTCACTAGTGTTCTTTTGTATTCCAGGATCCAATCCAGGACTCCACATTGCATTTAGTTGTAATTCTAGAGTCAATTTCTCAGTCTTTATTTTCTTTGTGACCTTGACAATTTTGAAGAGACTGTTCAAGTATCTTATAGAATCTTCTTTAATTTGAGTTTCCTCATGGTTAGACTGGAGTTATGGGTTTTGTGGAGGGTTAGCACTGAGATAAAGTACCCTTCTCATTATGATGTACCTACATCATGTCAGGAAATCAACATAACTAACTGTTATGTTAACCTTGATCACTTGTTTAAGACAGTGCCTGTCAACTTTAATTCTAAAGTTACTATTTTCCATTTCTCTATTCTGTTCTTTGGAAGTGAGTCACTCAAGTCCAGCCCATACTTGGGGTTCAGGGATGGGGATTAAGCTCTACCTCCTGAGGTGGAGAATATTAAATGGATAAATGGACAATAAATAAATATTTTTAAAAAATCTATCAGTTTTAGTTTCCAATATGATATATTTCTACATTTAAAAAACTCTAGTGTCTTCAATCATTTTTAAGAGTGTAATGGAATCCTAAAACCAAAACGTTTTAGAGCCATTTGTCTAACTATTGAACAGTTACTATGGCCTGTTATCCAAATTGCTCTACAATTACATATTTGGTGATAATGATACTTCACTGTTGTATAGCTCCTTCTTTTAAATGCATCTCTGTGTCCAGACCCTCATTTCACTCTTCTATAGCTCAGTTACTATTGTTCCATACTCTCCCCATTTATAGATAGATAAGTAGTTTCAGAACTGCTAATTGACTCACTTAATATGACCGAAAGCCTTAAGTCTTTCTATTTCTCTACCAGTGTTTGTTTATACTACATGCAATTATTTTTATAGCTGTACTAATTTCAGGGGGCTGAAATGCATTCTGTAAGGTTTTTGTGAGAAGCATACTGAAAGATAACCGCATATTGTTAAATACAATCCATTTAAGGGCTATTAAGACAAAAAACTAAGTATGATTTTTAGAAAAGTGGTCCTATTCAAGCCACACAAAAAATGTCAACTGTGACAGCAGTTTAGATATCACTATAGCTATAGGAATGTTATAGTTTATGAAAAAGTAAGTATTCCCTGAAAGAAATTAAAGCAACCTTATAATTAATGTATCATTATGATAGTTATAATGATTGGAATAATTTTGTCCAGCTTGTTGAGTGTTAGAGGCACCATTATAATGTGTTAAATGTAAAGTATTTTCTAATAAGAAACATTTGAAAAAAGTTACAGTTTCTTTTCAAATATTCTTGAATTTCTTCAAAAGTTTTTAAGCCAATATAGTACATTATTACAGAGCTTAAGGAACTAAGATAGAAATGCCCTATTAGAAACATTAACACCAGTGTTTTTTAAGTGGTAAAATGATGAAGACGTGAGCTTTTGTGTTCTAAACAGGTACTGTTCTTCCCATGTGTGGTTCAAAGGATTGACCAGTCTGTCATTTAACATGAATCAGAGTCATCCAAGGGGCTTCTTAAAATAATGAATTCATGGGCCTCCCCTACAACCTATTGAATGTGAATCTCTTTGAGTGTGATGCCACAATCGGAATCTTAAATATTCACGACAGATGATTTTTGTTTATCCTAAAATGTAGAGTCACTAAAATAGAAGAAAGTACCAGGTAACCTTTTGCTTCAAGAAGTTATTTTGATTTGGTACAAGGGCTCACTTCTTATGTGTTCTCACCAAGAATAGTTTAGGGTTCTGGTGTTAATAGAGCATGGGTAAGGTAATAAGACCTGGTCTAGGATGAAATACAAGGATAACTCAGTGTATCAGGGTAAATTCTTGAAAATACAAGTTCTTGAAGTCTGTCAGGAAAGAAAAAGATTTAGCCAAGACACTAAGCAAGGAAGGTTCATCTTTGGTTCAGAATTACTGAAGACAGCAGTACTCTTGAAGGCCTGGAGGCCTAATTCCATCAATATGCTTCTATTAATCTTAAATGTGCAGCCCTCTGAAACTTTTATCTGATTGGCAACTCCATAAATATAGAGGGAAAAAAAAAGTACCTTTTGGAATTTGAGGCATATGTTTTAAAGAATCACAGGAAAGCTAAGAAGAACTTATTAATATAGTGAGGAATTTCAGAAGTGGTTACACAAAAGGTATTTTCTACTATTGTTCAATCCCAGTTCCCAAACTCATTGGTATTCAGTATTCAGTATTCTTGCCTGAAATATAAGATGAAAACTGTATTTTTACATTTTGGAGCTGAAACTCAGTTTAGATTAAATCCAGCTCTTATAAGTTTCCATTGCAAATTACCAAAGGGTTTTAAATTAAATTGTTAACGTGCCTCTCTTCTTTTGGTGCTGAATGCCCTAATGGGTCTTCTAGGAACCTGGGATGGAGGGCATGTGTGGAAATGTTCTTTGTAGTAACTTTTCTCTGGGTTTAATTTGCACTGCATACAATGAGTACACTCTCATTATGTTTTTTCCTGGGAGAGCTGAAACTAAATTGTAGCAGTGTGTTTAGAGGGAAACACATTTAAGCTATTTGTATGAAGATAAATAATGATTTTGTGGCCAATCTTGAAAATGTACTGTGTCAAAATGGCATAGGTGTTCTTATTTATTTATGGGTAACTGACTAAACGTATAGTTTTGAAATAGTTTGTCCTGTGTTGTTGATTTCTGATAGAAGTTTGAAGTGTTGCTGAAAATGATTTTTTAAAGTTACTCTTCAAATCGTACAGTATTCAACCTGTATTGATCACCTCTAATATAATATGTTTTAAAATGATGTGTAAGATAGAAAGATGAATAAGATAAATTTCCCTAACTTCTAGGAGCTTGTGATTCAACCGGCTGGATAATGCATGTACTTGAATAAATGTGAGGCAGTTAGATCTATGAAAGATTGTCCTAAGAAGAGCAGAGAAGTGATACTGTGGCTGTGCAGAGGGGGACGGATCAGGGATGGCTATCAGGAAATAGGTGATGTAGCCTTCTTTGATTAAATCCCAATGGCATGAATGCTCTTAAGGGTCTTTTTCTTCTTGATTTTGCACGATTCACAGTTTAAACAAATGCTTGGGTGAAAATGCTCAAATACTAGAAGGAAGAGGGGAATGACATTTAGCATAGCACATAGGTGCTAGGCACAGACATGATAGAAATGATTTTGTCCCAAAGACCCTACTCCCCCCACCAAGGTCATATAGAACCAATCCTCTAATTAATCTTTAAAAAATAGAATTTGCTTGTCACAGGCAGTAACCCAGTCTTGATTTAGAGTTTTTAATCCAGAACTTTCTGAATTTGCATCTTCGCTGGTTTTATACTAAACCCTTGGTGAACCTAGGTAATTCAAAAGAATGTTAAGGAAGCCCTACCATTTTAGCCATCATGCCTGAAAGTTATCTTTTTATTCTCTCTAAACCTAGTTATAATTCATTTGCATTAAAGATAAAATTCATTTATATATTTCAGTTCCAGCAGCATAAGGGAGGCATTATTTGCACACAAACTGCAGTTATGCAAAAGAATTTACTTGAACATAAGGACAATTAACCAAAATACTATGTAAGTTTTCCATCATTTATAAAGAAAAAGAAAGCTCAGTAAAGAAAATTATATATAATGCATAAATCTGTTATCAATGCAGATGACTCCTAATCCCCACTCTGAAGAGAATATGAACAGCAGGAATGTATCCAAGGATTCTTTCATATATCAGTGACAAGAATTCTTATGGAACAGGAGAAGGGAGTTAAGTTATGGTACTGTTTAGCCAAGACTCCTATCAGTGCCAAAAAAAAAAAAAAAAAAATCTCAGGACTCTTTTGGTTAGATGGGTAAGAATCAATTCCAGAAAGTTAAAAAATCTGTATAAAAATAGTTTGTGACACAATTTGATTATGCTTGCTTGTGTTAGAAGTCCTTCTTACAGTGTGGTAGTAAATCACATTAAGTAATATTCTTATTTTTCATTTAAGAAACCCAATATTTTTCTTCATCAAGCTACACCTCCAAATACAGTTGTAGAAACTATTACAAGTTAAGAAAAATTTGCATTTAATGACTAGAAATATCATCATAAATATTATAAAACATATTAATAAATTCCAGAATAATATAAGGAGTAAAAGAGATGAGTAGTAGACATTAAGTTAAAAATAAACACCTGATTTTGATATGTGGTTTGGCATCCTAATAATTATTTCTGGCACATGCATTGAGTTATTCAAAGTAATCATTTAAACTTGAAAATATGTTTCCTTTTAATATAATTTATATAAATTGGATAGAGTTATTTATTAACAGCCTTTAAAGTACCCAGAAAAGTTTGTCATATTTTTGAAGAAGGAGAACTATATATCTCTTCTTGAAGTGAGATTTGAATGTTTCAAATATTCAAAGGCTGTATAAACACCTTTTGTAACTGTTTTTTCTTTGTCTTTACATTGGTCTATGAACTATTGTAAAGGTTTTGAAGGGTAGTATAACCCCTGACTCCTCACAGAATTCTTACTTATAAGAGCATTCAGCTCAGTTTTGGACTTCTATTTCAATTCAGGTGCAAATTCTGTTGTTATTTTTATTACATACTGAATATATATCTGTTTATCTCAAAGAGCTGTTGGAAGATAATGACTCCTAACTACAGTCTTCACCTATAGCCTAAACAATGACCTTTGGCAAATCTCCCCAAGTGTTCAATTGAGGGGATGCTATGTTTTTAATTTGGGGCTCTTTATGGTTGATTATGTCACAATAGTAGAGATATGGACTTTAAAAAATAGGAGAGAATGCCTTTACCCAAACTCTCTCCTTCTTACCAAACTCATGAAGAATAAGAGGTTAAAGGGAGAAATTGGGAGTGGCAGAAGGGTCATTTGCATGTGCTCAGAAGTGAAAATGTGGAATTAATATTGAGAAACAACTTTTGAAGTGACAGTCTCCTTCGTTTTCTCTCAAATTTAAGCAATCTTTGGGGATTATAGATTTTGTGGGCATGGTTAGGAGTTAAAGACTTTTAAAAATATTATTAAATATGCTTCAGAGGAAACTATTTGTGCAGTTTGAGAGAGGAATGATTAAATTTAATCATCCAGTCTCAGTTGAGGTCAAAGTTATTTGTGTTTATCCATGTTGTATGGCATTTAACTTTAATACATATATATATTCACCCTGTTTAAAACATTATAGGTGTTTTTAACTTAGGGTACAACATAAACAGTTTAAAATTCTTGGGAATGAATGACTGTATTTTGCCATAATTAAGGGGTATAATGAAAAAAAAATAAGTGGATGGTCAGTGCTCTGGTTCATCTGTGGCCAGCTAGGTTCTGACTTCATTGACACGTTTCATGGAAAGGGTGTTTTAATGAAGGATGGAATTGTAGATAATTCATTCCATGCTGTGAGGTTAACCACAAGACTCTAAGAAATCACAAAACTTATTACTCCTGCAGATGTGCTGGAACTAAAAGCAAGGATTGAAATTCTGAAAGCACTAAGGTTTTTTCTGACTTGATTTTATCTTGAAGCATACTGTGGTTAGGTGGCCAGATAAAAAACTATAAATAAATAAATAGTCTAAATAAATATATATAATATATAAATAAAAAGAAGTGTTCTCAAAAAAGCAGGGAAATATATATGTTATATAATATATTATATATAATATATTACAAATAGAAGTATTAACACTGGGGATGACTTCCCTGTGAAAACAGTATGAAGCAGCACAAATACAGGGCATATTTACACTTTCAGCATTTACCACTTCAAAATTATCTCAGTTGTACTGCTGGAACACCAATAAAAATAAGTGTTCTCAAAAAAGCAGGGAAAAATATATATAAAATTTATATAATATATAAATAGCTCAATTTATTTTAAATAATAAGGAATTTATTACTTGACATAATAAAATGTCTGAAGGCTTATCTCAAGGAAGACTCAAGTCTGGTTAAAACTCCAATTTGGTATTTCTGGGATCTCATCAAAAACTCAGGTTCTTTTCACTCAAATCTTAGAATATTAATTCCCTCATGGTTATAGTATGATCACAGAAGGTCCAAATATCCCATCTTTACACTCTTACATGCAGAATAGAAAAAGGATTATCTTTTTCCTTGTAGCCATATTTATAATTAAAACAAAATTTCACAGGGATCTTTCCAGTGGAATTTTTTCAAGTCTCAGTAAGCAGTCAAGGGGAGTGGGATGACCTTGTTCAGCCTAAGGCAGTCATTATTTCCTCAAGTCAAATGTGGGAAAGATGAAGACCAGAGCAAAAATCAGGATTCAACAGACACAGAGAAGAAGAAGAAGAAGAAAAAACTATTGAAGAGACAGCCCACAGTATATGCTACTGGTAAGAGTCAACCCATGTGCCAAAGAAGTTAGCCATAATAATAATCCCTCACATATATTAAGCTGAAAACAAAGCATTATAAATTGGAATGTATTTCACTTTGTCATCAGTTAACTGCACTTTTAAAATATCAGTAACTGTGTTATACTTTGCCAAAGATTCCTGTATCCACACAGGTCATCACAAACTGGCAAGAACTGCCATAGACACTCAGGGAAAGACACAAATCATCAGGAGTCTTTACTTCGATTCAACTAACATTTTTGTGAGCCTAGGTTCTGCTAATATAAAAATGATTTAAAGTAGTTTCTGCCCTCAAGTAACTAATGAGTATGAACGATAGATGGTGTGACAGGTAGCTACCAAAATGATTGCAATAGACATGTAAATATCTGAAGAAAATGGCAGCACCCAGGTTTTGCATCTCTCATTATTTTCCCCCCAAATTATACAGAATAGCGTTATGAAAAGTAAAATGACACAAAAACTACACCTTCAAGCATAGCTTGAAGTCAGAGAATGCCCAAACTTCAATGTAACTGTAAATAAAAGGAAACCCAATTCTAGTGAATGATCTCCTGCTGGACGGGTGGTGGCAGAAGCCAAGCAAAGGTTGACTGAGATTAACTGTGAGAGAGAGAAAAGAGGGGAGCTAGAGACAGGCCTGAAGTTCATCTGAAACCATCACCAGAAAGAATTAGTCCATCCTCAGGATGAAAATATTTTAAAAGTGTCCTGGTGAATCAAAGATAAAATATAGAGAAGGGACTTAAAAATATCCACGATATGATGTGATAGGCTTTGGGATGCATAGTTTTTGGTGAAGGAGAAGACAAATGGGAAGAAGGAGGCACACTTTGGAAACTGGGTGTTGAAGAGAAAAAGAAGCAAAATGGAAAACTTAGGATCCTACAAGACAAAAGAGAATGGAATAATTGGAATACATGTGTTACTCTCCACCAACAAAAAACAAAACAAAACCACACTAAAATATCTGCACTGATAGAAGAGAATGTTTTAAAAACAGTATCAGAATTATGGGATACATTAAAAATTCCTTTCACTAAAAACGATTAGTAGTAAAAAAGAAAAAAAAATAATGAATAATTATTGAGTTGAAAACTAGAATAATAACTATTAAATCAAAAGAAAGCAGAAAGCAAAAACAGTATACATAAAAGCTGAAATCAATGAGGTAGAGAATAGTAAGACAGTAAGTCTATTAAATCAAAATCCTGTTTTTTGAGAAAAAAGTAACAGATATCTGCTTATTTGAGCAAAAATAAGTACAGGAAGGGTAAACCAGAAACTGATGAGATTAGTTAGCTAAAGAAGGTAAATGAAAACAGGAGGAAAGAATGGGAAGAAAGGACTAAATATGGTGTAGAAGGAATGATGAAGGGATGACATTCAGCATATTTCTTTGCTTAGTTTGGCTTTTAGTATGTTGGTAATATTTCACATATGTAAAATATAAATAAATAATTAACCAGGACATGGGGAGAATCCAAACTAGAATAAAATTAGTAATGAACAAACATAACTGTGTTACAGAAAATTAACATAACTGTACTGAGGGGTTAGGGAAGAAAAACATTCACCTAATTAACTTTGGGAAAGAGCATTTTGACTTGGTATTGCAAAGCCAAAGACAAAAATGAATGGACACAAATATGGTATTATAGTAAGTAAATTTTTCTCCATGACATTATGGGTTAGCAATTCTGAAGCTACTTTGTGTGCAAACATATTGTGGAAAATGAAAACTGGAGGTTTATCACAATCAGAGAAGAGTTACAAATATGGAAAGAAGTAATACTAAACTGAATTCTCTGGTGTTGAATTGGAACTAGATATATACAGATATATGTGTATATGAATATACACGTTGTTTCCTAGCTTTGCTCACCAAGAAGCAATAAAGCCCCAGGAGCATTGAGCTCAGCTGGCTTCTATAGCTTGATTTCCATAGCTTGATACCATTCTCTAATTAAGAGAATGAGACTAACTTGGAGAAGTGATTGATCCATATCTGGGTCAGGGAAAGTTCATGATAAGCCTGCATGTTGAAAGGACACAGGAACCAACTTGAAGGAGCTCCCAATGACCAAATATGGAATAATTAGAGCCAAAAAATAAATAATTATAATAATGAATGTCATTCCTAAAAACAAATAAAAATCTGTGAGTTCACTGAGTTATAGATAATTGAATAAATAAGTTAAATTGTGGTACTTTCAGAGTAAAAGTCCAAGTAATAAATGGAGAGGAAAGGATGGAATTTGAAATCACTGTATGGCAAGCACCACAGTAATAATTGCTACATCAATGAATGCTAGAATTAGTTGGAAAAATTATGGGACACAGGATTATAACATAGTCTCAAAATATACATCTAAAGGATTCTTATTAATTACACAGGAAAAAAACATTTTTTTAAATAATTTTTTTTGGAGTAACCTGTAGACACCATCTCAGTCAACCAGTAACAGACACATTGCCACCACCTGTCTCCTGATGTGATGCACTGAGAGGAAAACATCATCACTTATGTGGAATTCTTATAAAAATGCAAAACCTGAATTTAATCATGGGGAAGCAAACTTACAATGAGGACTTGGCCATAAAATCACTGGCCATTTTCTCATGTCAAGGCCTTGAAACCTAACCAAAGAAAGAAACACTGTAACAGATTACAGAAAACTAAGGAGAGGTGACATCCAAATGCAATGTGAGATCCTCAGTTGGACCCTGGATCATAAATGTGTATTAGTGGGAGAAGTGGTTTATTAGTGGCTTCTATACATTATTTAATAGCATAGTATCACTGTTAATTTTCTGATTCTGATACTTTCCTATGGTTGTACAAATGTTACCTTTCGTAGAAGCTTAGCGAAGGGTAAATGGGAATACTTTGTACTATTTTTACAACTTTTTATAAATCTAATATTGTTTCAAAAAGAAATGTAAAAATTAGAAAAAGCATACATTGCAGCATGTGTAATGATAGCAGAATGTATATATTCAGAATTAGCACATATGCATGTGAGAATAATTTGGTCAAGAAGTTGTCAGAGAAAGATTCATTAAAGAGGGTAAAAGTTCATTGGTTTTGGAAAAAATTTTTAAAATTCTCTAGATGAGCAAAGGTTTTAATTTGCTAATTTGAACATTCCAGTAGGGAGACATACAACAGCAAATAGCCCTTCTCGATCTTATCCGACTTTTTCTCGTGGAACCCCTCATTGACATAAGTTCCAAGAAATGCACTTTACTAAATGCTAATGCAAGCAGTAGGTAGCCAAGAGAGTGTTTTTAGTATGGAATGGATGTGAAAAGATTAACCTTCATAGAAATGGAGTCCAATCATTTGCTCCAAAACATACATATGCATAATAGGGATCTTAGCTTGTGTCCACACCTTCAGTCCCTTGCTGGGACTCAGGCATATCTGGGTATATTTGGTGAACTGATAGGACAAGCCCCAAAAGAAATTCATTTGCACCGGGTTGAGGAGCCTTTTGGAAAAGATTTCATGCTTTGGCCGTATATCTGGCAAACTGATAAAGTGGCAGGAAGTTAGTTTTGAAGAATCTGTCAGCAGAACAATACTAACAGTGACTATGATGGCAAACTAACTGTATCAGAATAATTTTCCAGGCACAATGGATTTAAGCTGAACAGAGAGGCTTATGTGCTGAATGGGAAGAATGGCAAGGAATAGACACTTCTTGGCTTCGTTCTCTGTTTAGATCCCAGTGAATGAGGAAGTTGAAGTAAAACCTAAAAGACGCACTTCACTACCCTGAATAAAACAAGGCTTTGCTAACCATGATCTCCCACCATTCTCACAGAAACTGGCAGCTTCGGTCCCAGGTCCTTCAGCACTCTCAGATGATGCCGGCAGCAGCCAGAGCTTTTCCCTTGCTCTCCCTGATGGAGCATTGGCAAAGATCACCAGCAAAACAGGTAGAAAGGGTTAGATCATGAGCACATTTCTCATATACCCCAGAGCAATCCCCACAGTACAAATAGGTGGTTAACATTGACATTTTGAGTTCTAGCCATTTTGTGAAACTATTTTGCGGTTTCTGTCTGATGCTAGGGAAACCAGGAAAGAAGGTCCTCTTCTTCCCATTCCTTCTACAGATCCACAGTGACTGGATATGGTTGTTCTTTGGTGTCAGGGCTGACTTGGCCTACCCAGCTGAGTTTCAATAAACAGCAACTGATACTACACTTTTAAGTAAACTCTGAGCAAATCAGTAAAGTGACTTGAATGCATTATGATTGCAGATGGGTATAAAACATAACCTCCATAGCTAAAACTTGTTTTTTAACTTGCTCTGTGATATGTCACCATCACATTGTTATTTTTCACGCAAAGTGAAATTAACGACTGCTGTATCTCTAGGTGCACGTGTGAGCACGTGTATGGAATGTAGGAACGATGCTGGGAACATAGAGTAGAAAGGTGTGAGGTGACTGCATTTAAGTGTTTGACTTATCTTTTTAATTTGTTTAGTTATATATATTTTAGTGTACCACCTTTTGACCTTTCTATGCCACTTAGTGGTAGATTTCTTCTATATTTCCATTATCAAAAACTGTATGTATGTTACTCTAATTTCACAATTAAAGAGATGCACGAGTCATAAAATTTCTTTTTTAGGCCCTTTGGATAGTTGCCTTTTATAACATCCTTATTTTTTCAAGTATATTCCAGACTAGCATGGATTTTCTTTGTGTTTTTGCTAGTGGTTCTGTGTACAACTATTTAGGGTATGCATATATTTTCAATCACATGTGCTATCTCAGTTTACCTTTTCCTGGACAAATAAAACTTTTTTTGTTGCAGTTGCTTAGCTACAGTACTATATACACTCTCAGATCTAGCGTTTTAATGAATTTTCCTGATATTCATGTTTCATGCGATTCTAATCCAAACAAAACACCCTATTCATTTTGCCACTGAATAGGAAATGATCCCAGCTGAGGAATACTCAGCCTCCTCTATGATTTGCTAATAGGTTTTTATTAACATCTTTTTGGGCAATTAAACTCCCTAGCTGGGAATTCTTCTTCCAAATGTCTAAGTTTTCCTTGCCTTCCAGAAGAACAAGGCAGCTGCCCTTGGAGCACAACTCTGGGCCTAGTCAGTTGTCTGTGCACAGTCTTCTCACTGCTAGGGATGTTCCCGTCCAACTCGAGAGTTCGCTGCTGTTGCATGAAAAGCTACTCAGGGTATGAATAAAACTCCTAAGATGGTTGATACCATCTATTACTCCTGGGACCAATGAGGATTTGGGGAGAATAGTGGAAAGACGAACTGAATGCTGTGATATAATTTCACTCAAACATGGGTTGCATGAAAAGATCAATATGGGTAAGGACAGTCTTAAGTTAATAAATGCTGTCCTCTACACACAACCTCAAAACTTTGTCTTCTATCTTAGTTATTCTAAGCTCTCGGTAAATATTTCTGCTTCCATGTTATATATCTATACTTAGCCGCATTTTAACTTCCCTGTAAGATAATAATAGTATATGGAAAAATAATGCCATGCTCATGAAAAAGCTTCATAATTCAAAAACAGGCTTTCAAATGGATCATCTTGTTTGGTCTTGAAAGCAACTGTGTGAAATACATAGGGATTTTATTATTATTATTCATTTTAAAATCTGGATACCAGAGGATTTAAATGATTTGGTCATGTTCACATAAACACATATTAACAGGTTGAGGTCCAGGTCTTACAACTACGAAAATCAGGACTGTTCCAACCATGCTCTTCTCATACTCTTCCCTCACTGGTTCTTTCTCTCAGCTTCTTTTATTCTGCTTTTGTCCTCATTTTGCCATAGTATTTGGTTACCTCGATGCTTGCTGTTTGTGTAACTTCTTAATCCCTGTTTTTTGAATTCCTCACTCATAACTTCTTTCACCAAACCTTCATAGAATTATAAAATCATAGGTCTTTAATCTTAGAAGGCACAAACTTTATTCCAAATCCCAAAGAATGTTTAATTTTTTTCCACAAAATCCTGGATATATGTTCTTCTACTTTTCTTGAGTATCTCATTCAAATTTTGATCCTAGTTTGGCAACCTGGAGCTAACAAAGTTTTGTTCTTTTAATACTCAAAGACAGATTTCATTTTCTAAAACCTCTATTTTTGTAGGCTTAAATAATCTTAATTTTATTAATTATGCATCCTTGGGTTTCAAATCAGAGATCTTTTGGATATAAGTGACAAAAAACATGATCCAAACTTAAACTTTATAAAGGGATTTATTTTCTTACACAACCGAAATATCTAGAATTAGGACTAACTACAAGATTGAATTGGTATAGTGCCAAAAACACTCCCATGAATATTATAGAAGGACAGCATGAAGGAATTCTGGAGTAAGGGAAATGTTCTGTATTATGACTGTGGTGGTGGATACTCAACTCTATGCATTTGTCAATGTCCATAGGACTATGGGTTGGCCAAAAAGTTTGTTTGGTTAATGAATATGTTGTTCAATAAAGTTCTTGGTGAAGATGAAGAATGTGTCTTTTATTTTTACTTAAAACCAAATGAACTTTTTGGCCAGCCCAATATATAAAATACACCATAAAGAGTGTATTTTATTGATGCAAATCTAAAAAACCAATTAGTATGTGAGGATAACCCAAATTGGAATGGAATGTTTATGCCTACTGTATTATGGGAGAAAAACCAACTATCTCCATGTTATCCTCAATAACAGTAGAATAATATAACATAGAACAAGAACTAGATTTCTTTTTTCATATGTAGCAGATGAATTTTCTGGTGTTGTGTATGAAAGAAACAAGGAGAAATAGAAATGCCATCTTTGAATATTACTATACCATATAATAGTCAAAGAATGAGATATTCAATGTAGAAAAAATAATAGAAACTTCTTGCTTTGGGTTTACTATGTTCAATATATGGGATTATATTTATATGTGATATGGTAATTACATTTATCTTAATATAGTTCAACAAAAGAAGAAATAATCATTATTTAAACACCTAATTCTATTCCTGACTAGGACTCAATTAGTTGTGTTGAAATCTCAAATCATGTAAATTCCAATATAATATTTTATGTCACTCAGAAAGTTTTTACAATTGTTAACTCTCATTTTTTTTTTTATTTAGAAGAGAGTAAACTAAGTGATTTCTCCAGGTTCTTACTTCTTGATTATTTGATTATACTCATTGACTCACTTTATTTAGTTTCCCTGTCAGTATTTTTAAGTGCTTTTCTTCCTGTCAAGGAAAATAAAATGTGAGACAAAGAGTAGTATTTATTGGCAAGAAGAGTACAGAATTCTATTCATGAAAACCATAAGCAATCTTTGTGAAAATTACTACTACATTGTATTCAGGTCAAAATGAAAGCTTTTAGTTAATTATATTCATTCATTTTTTAAGAAGTCATTTTATATCTAGGTCTTTGCAGCAGAATGCTGTTATCAAAAGCATAGCTCACTTAAATACTTAGAGTATTTAAAAAAAACAGCACTTGCTAGCTAAAATACTTACTAGCTCTTAAGAAGATTTAGGGATCAAAGCTGTATTTATTTTTAATTCATCTAGTAAGCCATGCAAATCTTTAAGACACTATGTTTGTAATCACATTTCAAACGATGTCAGTCAGTGCACTGGATTCCGTGATGGCTAGGATACTTTAAAATCATTGAAGATATAATTTCTTTTCTTTCCATTAAGTCAATTCTTCTTTAACATAAAAGTAAGAGTTAGACAAGCATCCAAAAAGCCCATTTGACTTGATTTTGTTTTTCTCATCTTTATTTTTGCTTCATTTACATTCTCCTTTCTCATGCCTTTGAATGTAAAAATAAGTTGCCTTTTGAACATTCTGGTATAGTTTAGCATTTATGTTTTAAGTAACTTTTTCCATATGCTTGTTTTTGCCTCCATGGGGTCTCTTTGTCTCAGCTTTCTTCATTCCCTACTCCTAAATTAAGGAAAAAAAAATTCTTTAGTTTTCCTTGTTGTGTTTGGCTATGATGTGTAAAATCAGTCATTCCCAGCTCTCTCCTGTAAGTTTATAATTTTAATTAGCTTCCTTATAAAATTTCCCTCCTGACTCCATTGCCCAGTTAAAATAAGTTTCAACTTCCTCGACTCCCAAGAAATGGGATGTGCAGGAAGACAGTGATTAAAGGATTAAAAAGAAACCTCTAGAAATCCTATTTCTTCTTTGAAGAAAATTAGGTCAAGTTTTGCCATGTTTTCTGCTTGGCTTCAGAGTTCATGGCTGGCTATCAATATTTGATGATTTAAAGTGGCTTTTGGCTCTCTCTTTTAAAAACAAGATTAGTTATGTTTGTCATATGAACTCCTACATTTGTGGTAGCACACACTAGAATTAAGGTTATTACTCTTTTTTCCATTACTGATGTTGTCTTTACTCAGAACCTTTTCAAGGATATTCCTTCTTGAATTGGAAGTTTTAATGCTTGGTCTTAGAGTTTGACCAATTACTCTTCATCTGAGCTCATTCAAATCTTCAGAGACAGAGTCAAAACAAACAGTGGAGCATGGTGGAGACAAGTGTGTTAATCCCCCTAAAATAAAAATAAATTAGGTAGTATCTATGTAATCAACAGAATGGGATGTAACTGAAAGATATAGTCATTCCAGTTTTCCAAAGCCTTTCACCAATGTCCTATTAGAAGCAGAATTTAGGAAAAAGATGTGATCAGACTATTGGATAATACATTGAGAATGAAACTTACCTATTCTATTTTTCATTTTTCTTCTGTCCTTGAAATAAATTCAAAGTCAATGTAAATTACATGATTTAGGTATGCATTTTATTTGAATGCAGAATGATTAATTAAAACTCTTCTCATTTATTTTTCTGACATCACTTCTGTTCTCCATGCTCTCTAGAAGATCATAGATTGTGGCTTAGAGATTTTGCATCCAGTATCCTCAATGTCCTTGGACAATGAGTGGTATTCTGGAGCCAGCTTACTCTGGATGAGAGCTGATTGTTAAATATTCAGGAATTTGTGAACAGCTGTTAAACATAGCTACTATTAAAAAATAAATATATAAATACATAATAAACCGTATTCATTGTTCATTCATTGTTTCCTAATTATTATACTATATGTTCCTGAGTTTATTTACATCTATTGCATCTGCCATGTGGGAATACTGCTTTATGGTATGCTGCTGTTCATCTATTCCTAACTCTATATTCAGTGATGTCATGTTGGTGGTTTGAAACTGGTCATGATGGGAGTATTTACACTGTGTGAATGGAAAATGCCGCTAATCAGACCTTCTTCCCACACCTTTTACTCCAGAGAGTTAAAATTTTGCCAGCCTACCACTGGACATAGCATACTTAAGAAAAGAACCTAGAACTCATAAAGATTCTTAAAATTGCATTATCCAAGTATCCTAATTTATCTTGGCCTTTGATTGTCATATTTATATGATTATTCTAGCTTTTGCAGGAGGAAAACATGGAAGTTAAACAGATATTGAATAAGCTTGTGTTTCTCCAGCCTCTATCACCATTGTAAAAACTGCCTTCAAATTCACCTAGATTAGAGAATCAACTGATACAGTACTAAAAGCAATAAAATAGTTCAAGAAATTTAATACATGACCAAGATGACATTTCAACTCACTAGGAAAAGGCTAGAAGATAATCATTTTACGGTAATTGGTATTGATTTGGAAAAACATAAAATTAGTTTCCAAACCCTCAAAAATTGTGAAGTGTCTGTAGTTTCCCTCTGCTTATAAGCTAACATATTGGCCTGCTATAGTTTCATTGATGCTGGCAGAAGAAATGAGCCTCTGGGGCCAGAGATGAAGTACATTTTATTACTCACTATATTCACAGTGGCCAGAGTGTTATAATTTTTGTGTCAGTTCCCCAGTGTTCATATCCTGCAGATTTTCACAAAGAAGGCCAGAGGCTACTTGCCACAAAGTGATTTGCATTACAGAGAGGGATTCTTTTCTTAGGGAACTTATATAGTGGTCAGTAAACATGCTTGTCCTGTGCTCTGGAAGGAAGCATTGTCCTCATATGCCAAGACTGTTCACGGTACCAACATCCTTGAAGATAGACTGGAACATAGGACAGTTACTGCCTTGCTTGCATGACATGCAGAAATGAGAGACCTGTGGAGCATTGTCTCCTGACACCTACCCCAGGTCATTCATACATGCAGAAAATAAACACCAGGTGAATTAAAGATAAAAATGTAAACATAAATAAACAAGATAATGGGTAAGTGATATTATACATGTTTTTGAAGAAAATAAAGCAGAAATGTTTTAGACCTTGTGGTAACGGAGTTCTTCTTCAACAAGTGACAAGTTTTCTTCTTAAAGAAAGAAAATACTGATAAATGTAATTACATAATCATTTTTGAATTTCAGAACAAAGTAAATGACAAATGACAGACTTGGAGAAATTACGTACACTCTTAATACTGACAGCATTATGGTATTGCTGGAAATAAGGTATGGCAATGCCTTAAAAACTCTCAAAGATTACTATCCAGAATATATACAGATTTCCTCTCAAGCAATCAAAAAAACAAACCAAACAACAATAACAAAAAGCTCAAGGTAATATAATATAAGCAAAAGATGTGGTCAGGTTATTTACATAAAAAATACAAAATACCAAGAACAAATTTAAAGAGTCCTCAATCTCACTGGAAGTTAAATTCATGTTTTATCTTTTTAATCTTTCAGTTTGCTTAATAAGTAAACAAACAGACAAGTAACAAGTGTTTCTGAGAGCAGAGGGACATAGGCAATCCTGTACGGTGTTGGTAGGGGTATCATTTATTACAGTCATTTTAGAGGGTAACTTGGCATTATCTGTTCAAATTTATTATTCACATACCTCAAGACCCAGTAATGTTTTTCATGTTTACTCTGGAGAAACACTTGCTGTATTCCCAAGGAGCCATGTATAGCAAAGGTATTAAAATATTGTTTGTCATATTGCAACATAAGAATAACCAAGATAGTCAATAAAGAAATTGCTAAAATGTGGTACTATTAACAGTTAAGTATCTTCAAGCCATTTTATGTAGTGAAAATTATAAACTGCAAGCTGATTTCTACAACATGGTATCACTTATGTAAGTGGAGGGAAGGAAAGGAGAAGGAGGGAGGGGGAAGGGGGAGAGAGAGAGAGAGAGAGAAAACACATTCACACATATATGTATAAAATGACCTAGAAGTGTATATAGTAAATTCATAATTATAGTTTGAAGTTGATAGTCATCTTTACCTGTGTTGTTAGTTTTAAATTTATTTTATATTTTATGTGTTATCTGACTAATGAATGTGAGTAAAATATTTAATCAGAAAACATTTTATGGCAATATTATATTTTTATCACATAAAGAGATAAAACATCCATATATTCCCATATTTTACTTTATGAATTCAACTGGTCCAGCCTGTTGAGTTTTTACATATGTATTCACCCTTGGACCCACTACTCACTTCAAGATACAGATCATGGAATAACTAATTTACACTACAGGCATATATGGTCCTGTTCTTCCTTTTATTTAACAAAAAAAAGGGGAATGATAATGGAATTGAGGAAAGGCATCAATATCATATCTTAAGTGACTGCTCATAGATTGGAACATCAGTATTTACCTCTACATAGTAAAATAGCACAATGAGAATAAAATATATGTTGACCAAAAAATAATAATAATTTTGTATTGAAAAAGTAGAGGGATTTAATGATATTATGGTCAGAGTCTTCCTTGATTTGTCAACACATTTGATTTTCCTCTAATCCCATTATGGTTCTTTCCTGTAATATGATTATTTCATTACCATCAGGATAACAATTAGCAGTTTGAACTGACCAACAAGCTATTTTTGCTTTGGAAACAACTGGATGGCATTGTTTAATTTATTTGTCAAAGAAGTTACTCTTGTACTTTCCTGTAGGTGATAATTGCTTCAAAGGTAATAACTACAGTAGATACAGTAATGGTTTTGATGGTTAGAGAAAGTAGAACCAGAAACAGATGTCTTATATTATTAGATGATCAAAACCTTTATCTAGAGCAATGATGGACCTTGCAAGAGTAGATTTTATATTTTATGCTGTTAATGATGCTTTGTTTGATTATGAGGCTGGTAAAACAAATGCAAAGTCTCTCAGAAGCTAGAAAAAAGTGGTTCATTTAGCTTGTATTATTCCTGATGAAGACCTAACAGAGCTGACATGTGAAACTCAGTTTTCACTCTTCTTTCTAATATGAACACACACACACTTCAAACACATGGAAAAATATAGAGAATAATATAATGAGTATCCATGCATCTTTATCTAGGCTGGTGACATCTGAATAGTGTACACTATTTGCTTTTTTTTCAAAGATTATTTTTAAGGAAAGATCAATTATTTTTATAGTTGAAATTACATGTGTGCCATTCCCTATTCTAAAATTTATTCTGTCCAGAGGCAAACACAATTTGGATTTAGTATTTATCTTCCTACATGTGTTTCATACTTTTCATGCATATGTATGTTTCAGAAGGAGTATATATGTTATTTTGCAAGTTTTATAATTTCCCATTATTTATATCACAGTCCATGTATCTTTTTAAAATTTCCTTATTTCTTTCAATTCAACATTGTTTTTGAGACTTAGCCAAGATAAAAAGTGGAGTTCTCTTAGCCTCAGATCTTCTTTGGTCTCTAAAATAGTCATTACAAATAAAGTGAAAGACTTTTAAATTCCCATCCTCCGAGAACCAGTCTTTCTGTTCCTCCTGGAGATGAACACTATTATAAATGTTATGACCAGTCAAAACTACTTGCACTTTTACTACATATATATGTACCTAGAAATAATGTTATATTGTTTTGTGTGTTTGCATGTTGTAATTATGTACATTTTGCCTTTTTATCGTTATGAAATTTTATTTTTAATTGTGACAGTACTTCTTGGGAATAAAGTCTGTTTTTACTTGTGTGTATATAACCACTCCAGACTTCTTCCCTTTATTGTTTGCATAGTTTATCTTTTTCTAGCCTTTTACTTTCAACTCATTTGTGGCCTTATGTTGAAAGGCCCATAGGATATAGTTGGATCTTGCTTTTTAAATTTAGTCTGATTATCTGCTTTTTATTTGGAGAACTTAGTCCATTTATATTTAATATAATTGCTGATATGGTTGGGTATAGGTTTCTCATTTTATAATTTTTTCTCTATTCTGTCTAATTTTTAACTCCTTTGATCCCTTCCTATCTTAACTTGTGTTGATTATATATTTTTTAATATTCCACTTTATTTTAGCTATAACTCTTTATATTATATTTAAGTATTTTCTCTAAAAATTATAAAACACATCTATAATTTATCACAGTTCCAATTAGTCTTTATAATAGTTGAGGAAGGTCATTGAGAGGACATGACTGCTGTTTGACCTGGGCAATAGAAACACTGTCACTCTTTCCCTGTCCTTGGAATGTATGCTTTGTTTGCCATCCCCATGTGAGAAGTTGCCCAAGAACACAGCCTTCAGATAGTAATGTGGTGTTGAGACCATGTGGATGGTGTATGTGACTGAACCCAGTTAAGGCCTCTGTATAAACTTTTAAAATTCTGGCAGGCAGGTGTGGAGGTCTACTCATTTTGTGGCTGCCCAAGACAAGCCTCATATGTAAGTTCCCTTGCTTATTAAACCTGCAACCTACCATCTGGAGTAGTCTTCCTCTTTTTTCAGTCTACCTCAGCCCTCTGCACATGGGAACCAGTTTCAGATTACACCCAGGAAATTCTGAGGAGGTTGCTCTATGAGCAATAATGGACTACTTTACGTAAAGTATGAGACACGTGTAATGGTTTAGTTTCATCTAAAATCCTCTCTTATCCTTTGTGATGTGTTGTCATATGTATTAGGTTTATCTGTATTAAAAATTCAGTAGTAAAGCATTATAATTTTGCTTCAAAGAGTCGTTTTTCTTTTTAAGAAATTAAGAAGAGAGAAGGAAAAATATATATCTCATATTTGTCCATAAAATTGTCATTTTTGTTGTTTTATATTTTCTTGTAGATTTGAGCTTCTATCAGTATGGAGTTATATCTCTTCCTTCCTTCAGCAAATGACAATGTTGAATAGAAATGGTGAGTGCAGACAACTTTTTATTTCTAATTTAAACATATGGCTTCTCATGTTCCTTATTTTGAGTAATATTATTGTAGGTTAATCGTGCTAATTATTTTCTATATTAGTTTACTAAGAGTTATTATCATGAATGAGTGTTTAATTTTATTGAAGTATTAACTGTATTTAATGGGATAGTCATGTTTACCTTCTTTAATCTGACAATATAGTGAAGGTCATACCTAGAATTTCTAACTAAAGCCAATCTTTGTATTCCTAGGATAGAAACAACTTTTTAATTATCATTTCTTAAAAATAGTATGGAATTTGAATTATTTTGGATTTTTATATTTATATTAATGAGTGATATGAATTTTTAATTTTCTTTTTTTAGTACAGTCCTTTTTCTGGTTTCTTATTACTAAGTACATTCTTTAGTAGTTCTGTGAGTAACAGTATGTTAATGGCAAGTTGTCTCAATTTTTGTTTCCCTGAAAGTACCTTAATTTTATTCTCATCTTGATTGATATTTTTCTGGGCATACATTAATTATCAAAAATTATTTTTTTGGCACTTTGAATGTATTATTGCATTTTTTCTGGCTTCCACTGTTTTTCTGTGAAACCAATCAGAGTAATTTTATTTTTCATAATTCTTTAGTAATTTGTCTTTTCTCTTTAGTTGCTTTTAACTTCTCCTTTCTCTTGAGGTTCTATAATTTTTGTTACTATACATTTATGTTTCAATTCTTTTTCACTTATTACATCCAGTTATTGTTGCACTATGAAATATGAATTTAAGCATTCCCTTATATGTATTAATGTCTCAACCATTATGTTAAAAATTTTGCCTCTCTGAATTCTGTCTAGTCTTTCATTTTGGAAATCCTATTATTCAAAAATTTTTTGAATAGAAGGATTTCCTCATTCTGTCCTTGATGGTATTTAACCCCTCTTTCTTATTTTCTATTTCTTTGTCTCCCTGTGTTCTGACCCGTGCTTCTATTTTACTCCCAAATATCTCCCATGTTTTCTATGAGGTGTTTTCTTATGTTCTTATATGGTTACTGTATTTCATTATTATTTAAAATATATTTATCTTATAGTTTTATCTGAGAGGATTACTAGTTGAAGTACTTGGTGGTCTAATTATGTTGGTGTTATGCCTGCTTACTTTTGCTTATAGTGTTTTATAGTTTTGGAATTGTGAGCTTCTTTTTAATATACATTCAGCTGTGGGAATCCTGTGAAGTTTGAAGGAGGATTTGATTTACTTTTACCAGGGACCCATTTTATTGTTGTTTTTTTAGCTTGCAGTGATCCCTATTCAAGCAAATAATGTAAATTTAAATACCTATTATATGTCATGGTAGATCCATGAAATAAGGATTTGACTTACTTCTACCAGAGACCCATTTTTTTTGTTAATTTCTTAGTGTGCAGTGGTCTCTGTTCAAACAAAAAATATAAATTTAAAAATCTGTCATATGTCATAGTAGATCCAAGACTAAACATTTCTCTTCCGTGTATGGTTTACATACACACAGTAGATTGGCCTAGCGGAGAAACACTACATTGATAAAGTGCACATTATAATAAAAATTACATATTATTTCTTTTTCTTTTATAAAAAAAATGATTTAAAAATTCTGAGTGATACCATGGAAAAAGAAGATTTATAAATATTTAAAGTACTATGAATACTCATTTACCATGCTGAATTAAAATATTTACTTAAAAGTGGTATACTATAATTTTGAGGGGCAGTTTTACTAATATAATTACAGTATTAGGAAAATAATTTCCATGATATATGCCTTCAGGAACTGAAAATTACAGAAATAAATTAGTGTTTGAAGTGTATAAGTATCAGAATTAATAATAACAAACATTTTATTACATTCTTAGTGAATGTGATAATAAAATAATAACATATTTATTATTTTACAGTTCACATAGTGCTTCATAGTAGCAGTTTATCTGATTCTTAGAAAGTCCTAAAAGAGGCATGGCAGATATCATTATGCTCATTTTACATATAGGTAAACTTAGCCTCAGCCTAGGTAAGTAACTTTCTTTCTAATTCTTGGAGGTGAGATTTGATCCCAGATTATTTAACACTAAATTCATTACTGTGCTAAAGATACCAGGAATACTCGTTAAAAAACAAAACAAAACAACGAGAAGAAAACCTCAACTATTAAAATACACTATGAGTTTTGTTAACTCTTTTGATTAAATTTAAAAATTTGTGGAAATTATCAAAAAAATCTCAAGAATAGAAATGTTGTAATCCAGATTTTCATTGAGTTCTTTTTCTTCTGTGTGGGAGTTATACAATTGTAATTGTAGCTTTTGAAGGATCCTAGTGTGTTAAATGTTGAATCTCTGGACACCACATTTGTCATGTAATAATAAAATGATATATTTCTTTCACTACTAATTGAACAAAATCAAATTATGTAAGATGATCTCAAATCTTGTCACATTGCAGGTTTTCCTTGTTAAATCTAACAATAAAGAACTATCGGATGGAGATAGAGGGTTTCTATTTTTGGTATGTTTCTATCTGTTGAATATAGCACAATTTTAGCATCTGAGATTTTATTAAGAAAGCATGTATGAGTTAAGCATGGTTTAAGTGCTGTAACCAATAGTGTTTTGTCTCTTGCAAATATGTGATTGATAAAATATATCTATATTTAAATATATATGTATAAGAAGTTATAATACATACATCTTTTGCTTTATTTCCTATCTTATAAAATAAAAATATAGTCTGAGGAAGAGATTATAGATGATGGTATAATATTCTGTCAAAAACTATTTTGATTTGAACTTTGATTTTGTATATTTTGCTGTTAGTCTATGGGTTGTGTCACACTGGGGCTCTGAGTTCACATTATTTTACTTTGGATATAGTTTAGAAATTGTAGTTGAGGTACAAATGTTTATCAGTAAATGTAAATTATTGTGTAGTATATATTTAGCATATTGTTTAAATATACATATTTTCCATAATGATATCCATATGTTTCTGTCATTATCTTTGTAAAAGATTTATTTCTGCAAGAGGCTAAAAGTATGTGCTTGCCTATTCACTTATTTGAAATTGTTCATTACAAGTTAATGAACTCCATGAATTCTTCCCTTTATATTATTATTATATGATAAAACTGAAACTATTCAATTGATTTCATGGGTTCAGTATTATCCTGTGTAGTAGTTGGAAATAAAAAATAATTAGAAACACAGGAGTTTAAAAACTTTTCAGTGTCATGCTTTAAATATGTGTATATATACATATTATCAACAAAAACTTTTTATGAGATATCTAGAGGCTATGTGGGAACTATTCAACATCTTAGATCTAGAGTTATTTGCTTGTTTATTTTTGTTTGATGTGGACAGCAAAATTTTCCTCCTGTGTTCTGATTTGTATTTTCTTAATTTATGAGACTCCACTTTCTTTCACTAAAGTTATTTATTTTGTCTTTCAAACTATTTTGATTGCAAAGAGTTTATTAAAATGTGCAAAATGTATGAGAAAAAAGACAACTAGAAGGTATATAAATACTCTATCTACTTTGGGAGAATATTGAATTTGAATATGATTCAGTGTCACCAACTTTTGGCTACAAAAACTAGAATTAATTGTAAATTAAGCACAGTTTTTTTTTTTTTAAGTAGAAACTGGTATATATAATAATTAAGTTTTATATTTATATTGTTTTTCATTTAATGAAGTAATTAGATGTTACAGTAAGAAGCACATCACGTATTAAATCTAGAGCAACTTCAAGATATCCCACTTATTAATACAAACATGCACTTGTTAAAGAATCACTCGTATTTATACTGTTATAGGGATAAGGAATTATATACCTCAATAAAATGTAAATCAAATAACTTCCCCTTACCCCTAAAATAATGTCGTAATTCAAAACTTTCTCCAAAGATAACTGTGTGCCTAACCTATTCTGGAGGCAGTACCACCATGAAAAAATCTGCCACTATCACAATAGGGCAAGATACAGTCAAGAAAAACATCTTTCCCTTACAATTCATTTTCTTCCCCATGACATAATTTACAAAAGATTTCCCCAGGTCAGTTTTCCCTTAAGGACAAGATCATTTGAAAACACTCAGCATTTTCTCTCAACAAAAGTATCTGGCAGTGTTTTTTTGAAAAACCCTTGCTTGTTGGAAAAATCTGGGATTCAAAGAGATCAAATTTATCAAGCCAAAGCAGAAAACAGTGTCAGGAGCTCAGCACAACAGTAATAAACAGTCATCTCCTGATGCCACATGTCACAGCTGATGGAGTCCTGCTGATTCATTTCTTTTACCAATCACATAACACTGTGTTTTACAGCAGTGCCTCAGGGCACAGTGAAGGGCTTGGATGTTGAACAATTTTTCTCATTGAGCATCTGTCCTTGAGACTGTCACGCATGTGTTATTGACTTTGTTGTGTAGCATATCCTCAGGCATGCAAAGAGGCATGGAGCATGGAATCAGAGTCAATAAATTTCTATGATTTCATGAGGCTGTATCCAACCATACTATCTAGCATATGTGAAACTGAGTAGCTAAAATTTCCAAAAGTAATAAAAATAGAAAGTTTTAATCAAAAGGTACTTGCTACACAGCAACACACCATTTTATAATAAATGAAACCAAAGAGGAAGAAGTCAAATAATATTTAAGAAATTCTGTAAATACTTTAAAAATTTTAAAATACCACATCTATATATACTTAGATATCCCCGTTCCCTTCCTCATCATGTGAATGTCTGTCTCATTCCAGTTTCTTTCATGCTATGTCTCTATTTTTCTCTGATTCTCCCTTGCCAGTTTAGAGGAATACTAGATTTAGTTTCTTTTCATTAAAGAGACCAAAAGTACCTGAAAGTATTCAGAGAGGAGGGTAGTGTATTAAATGACCCCTGAAACACTTTAACTTGCTGAAACAAAGAGAAGCTTTCCAGCGTAATAAAATCATTTGAGAAGTTGAGTATCAGTAGTAAGTATTAGGAAAAAGCATTGTTTCTTTACCTTTAATAATTTTCTCACCTCTAGATTTCACATTTAATGATTCCAAGGTGCTGAAGATTTTTCTTATTTTTAAAAATTATTTTTGCAAGTGTCAAGGCTCTACATTAGGCAGTAGCAAATATTATTGTGGAAATAAACAATACAAATAGAATTAGCACAAGTGGTCTTTAGATCTAAGGTAGTCCAAGCAAGTTAATACCTAGTAATTATGTTACATGATATAAAACACATGGTTAAAAATTCAAACATCTTAAAAACACAAAATATACAGATATTTAGAAATACTGGAAAGATTAACTGATTTTTTTAGTTTATTTTAAAATTCAGATCTGTTCCATGTTGCCCAAGACACAGAGTGCAAAATTTTGTTTTCTTCACTAAAGTAGTTAAGTTTTATTTGAGTTTATATCATGAGAATTTGGTAGAAAATATGGCTCTTTTACTGAAATACACAGAAACCACCTCCATAACCTTTTAATATGGATATTTTGGCATGTTCTGTTAATAGAAATATACTAGAAATGCCACATGGGTTTGAACTTTCTTTTGTCAGTCAAACAAAACAGATTTCAGTGTAGTTGGAGTAGGAGGGTACCAGCAGAAGAATGGAAAATAGCCACTAAATATGCCAGGTTTCGCTAGAATTACTTTTTGTAAAAACCCACACAAGAAGAGGGTAGCAACAGCAAGATGGCAGGATAGAGATCCCAGACTTCATCTCCCCACAGAACACAATTAAATAGCTATCCCTGAATGAAAATAGCTCTGCAAAAGCTCAGAAGTCCAGTTAAGTAGCTGCAGCAAAACAATGGAGAAAAAAAGAACAACAACAACAACAAAAAACCATGAGAATAACTATACAGAAACAGTAGGAAGAGCATTTTGTTTGCATCATCATATTCCCCCAGGCTGACACAGCTCGCCACCACAAGTTCCCCTCACAGGGCAAAAGGAGGGCAGGATGAATGATCAGCTTCTTCAGCCTTTTGGGGCACTGCCTTAGGATCTGCATTGATTTTACCCCACCCAGATTGTTGGGGAAATTGGCATAGCTGAGATGTCTGGAGACTGATAGAAACAGAAGAAGGATGGAGGTTATCAGTATTGGCCAGGCAGTAGGTGCAACCATGGTCCCAGTGGCCTCCTCTACAGAGGACCCTAGCAGCCTTTGCCACTGAGAACCTCAGTAGCCCTTTTGGCATGGACACCCAGCAGTTTTTACCACCAATGACCCTGCAGTGTTCACTGTTGTGGATCCCAGCATCCTGCTCTGCAGACAATCCCAGTAGCTTTTGCCAATGAGTAAACCAACAGCCACTGCAGCCACAATGGATCGTTGCAGTTTCACCCATGAGGGTCCCACAGTTTTTATCTTTGCAGAATCCAGCCGCCTGAGCTGCCACCCCCCTGAGTCAGTCCAGCTAGTGCCACTGTGGATGCCCTGGTCCTGGAACACAGTGTGGTCACCACATGTGTACTCACAACCTGCCTCAGCCCCTGCCACTAACCCTGGCTCCCACAGCTATGTTTGTGCCCATGGCCAACTGTTGTAACCATATGTGCACACAAAGCTGGCCCTAGTACTTGCTCCCATCGTTGCATACATGCCCACAGCTGGCCTTAGCAGCCACACACATGCATTCCACTTGCCCCAGCTCCTGTTGCTTACTCAGGTGTGTTCACCACTGGACCCAAATGGGTTGGTGAGGACCCTAATGCCCCTCACAGCCATTTGGAACCCCCCATAACTTTTGCTGCCAAGGACCACACAGTTGCTGACATTGCAGACCATAGCAGCCTGAGCCACCATATCACTATGACCCTAAGACCTGGAGCTACCACATGCCCCATATTTAGAAACCTGCATGCCACTAGACATAGTGCTTTAGCATGCTCCTGTTTGCTCCTCTAGTCAGTGTCTCTGTAGCTATCTCCCTACAGGTGAAGGTCTATCCTTACTGAAGCCAGTCCGTAACATCTGGGAGAGGCGATTGCTTCTTGAAGACACCAATGCAAGCACACAAGGAACATGATAAATTAGGGAAACATGATACCACCAAAGGAACACAATAAGCTTCCAGTAACCAGTGCCAAAAAAAGGAGATCCATGAGTTGCTTGACAAAGAATGCAAAATAATTGTTCTAAAGGAGCTCAGTAAGCTACAAGAGAACATGGATAAGCAATTTAATTAAATCAAGAAAACAATACAAGAACAAACTGAGAAATTCAACAAAGAGATAGAAAATATAAAGAAAAGAATCAAACAGAAATTCTGGAGCAGAAAAATACAACGTCTGAACTAAATAATGCAACAGAGAGCTTCAATAACAGACTTGATCAAGCAGAAGAATCAATAAACTCAAATATAGGAAATTTAAAATTGTCCAGGCGAAAAAGAATGAAAATGAGTAAGGAAAGCCTAAAAGATTTATGGTATACAATCAAATGAACCAAGAGCTATGTAATGGGAGTTCTAGAAAGAGAAGAGAGAGAGAAAGGGACAGAAAGCTTATTTTAAAAAATAAGAAACAAAAAATTTCCCAAATCTGGGGGGAGGAATAGATATCCTGACTCAGGAAGCCTATAGGATCCTGACTAAGTTGAACATGAAGAGATCTACACCAAGACACACTATAAATAAACTGTCAAAAGTGAAAGAATTTTGAAAGCAGCAAGAGAAAAGCAACTTGCTATTTAAGAGGGACCCCTCTACATAAGGCTGTCAATGGATTTCTCAATATAAACCTTGCAGGCCAGGAGAGAGTGGGATGATATATTCAAAGTACTGAAAGAAAAAAAAATTGTCAACAAATGTATACTCTACTCTGCAAAGATATTCTTTTAAAATGAAAGTAGGTAAAGTCTTTCCCAAACAAAAACTGAGAGAGTCTGTCACCATCAGACTTGCCTTATAAGAAATATGAGTTCTTCAAGTGGGCTAGAAGACACATTGAACAGCAATGTGAAAGCATATGAAAGTATAAATCTCACCACTAAAGGTAAAAATATTGTCAAATACAGAACAATATAACACTGTAATGTTGTGTACAAATTACCCTTATCTCTAGTATAAAAGTTAAAACATAAAAGCTTAAGAATAACTAAAATCACAAAAATTTGCTTACAGATGCATACCCACAAAGAAGTAAACTCTGACTTTAAGAACACATGTAAGAGAGTGTATGTGAAGTTAGTAAAAGTAGGGTTTTTGTATGTAATTAAACTTAGGTTGTTGTCAAATTAAAATAGAAGTTTATAATTTTACAAGATTTATACTAGTCTCAAGTAACCATAAAGGAAAAAAACATAGTACATACACAAAAGATAAAGAGAAAGGAATCAAACCAAATAACAAAAAATCATCAAATAACAAAGGAAGACAGCAAAAGAGGAAGAGAGGAATAAAAGAATATAGAACAGATAAAATAATGAACAAAATGGCAATAGTAAGTCCTCACTTATCACCAATCACTTTAAATGTAAGTGGATTAAGTATCCCAATCAAAAGACATCAGGAGACTGAATGAATAATAAAAACAATCCAGTTGAAAAGTCATCCACAAGTTACTCACTTTAGATATAACGGTACACATAGTCTGAAAGTGAGGGTATGGAAAAGATATTCCATGAAAATGATAATAAAAGAGTAGAATTGGCTATACTTATATTAGACAAAATAGACTTTAAGTCAAAACTGTCATGAGAGACAAATCATTATATAAAGAAAAAAGGGTTAATTCAATAGGAAGACACAATAATTAAAAATATGATCCAGGAATCCCACTTCTGAATATATCCAAAGAAATTTAAAACAGCAGTGTGAAGAGGTATCTGCACTCCTCTGTTCATTCTAGCATTATTCACAATAACCAAGATATGGAAACAACCTAAATGCCGTTTGAGAGATTAAAGGATAAAGAAAATGTGCCATATATATACATATATATACATATATGTGTGTGTGTGTGTGTGTGTATATATATATATATATATATATATATATACACACACAATGAAATATTATCCAGTATTAACAAAAGAAGGAAATCCTGCCATTTGTGACAACATGGATGAACCTGGCAGACATTATGCTGAGTGAAATAAGCCAGACACAGAAAGACAAATACTTCATGATGTCACTTATATATGCAATCTAAATAGTTGAACTCATAAAAGCAGAGAGTATAATAGTGGTTGACAGAGCTGAGGGCTGAGAAGAAAGGGATGTTGGTCAAAGGATACAAAAGTTTAGTTATATGGGATTAGTAAGTTCTGGAGGTCTAATATACAACATGGTGACAATAGCTAACAATACTGTATTGTTGTACTTGAAATTTGCTAAGAGAAAAGATCTTAAATCTTCTTAACATACACACACACACACACACACACACACACATACTCAAATGGTAACTATGCAGAGATGATAGATATGTTAATTATCTGGATTGTGGTAATCATTTCACAATATACCTATATAAAAACATCAAGTTGTACACTTTAAATATATATAATTTTTATATGTCAATGATAATAAATTTCTTAAAAACCTAAAACCCATAGAAATATACTCTCTATATCTAAAATGTTTTAGATTTAATGTATAATTTGAATATTTATGGGAGAAACATTTTATTCTCATCTAAAGTTCTTTATTTGTGTTCATAAAAGACTGGATCAATTAATAAGCAGGTAATTATTTGTGGGATGTTGTTTGAGATTCAGAGCATTGTGTATTGAATTGCACACAAGCATATAAGAAAAGTTTAAAAAGACTTGTTCAAGAAATAGAGTTAAATAACCATTCAAAGCATTAGCTAAATAATTGTCAAAATGGACAGTGCAAGTGCATCTCATGGGAAGGTGGCGTTCCACATCAAGTGGGCTGAAACAGTCTGGGAGGATCCTTGTTGCATGTAGGTATTGAATTAACATATTGCAATTGAAAGAGAAGTGAGTATGTATCTTCAGAGGACAGAGAGAAGGCCAATGGGCTGGGGTAAAGAGTAGGTTAGTATTCAGAAATCAGGTTGGTTAGGTTAAGTGGTGTTAGGCTGTGGAGACTTTTTCTTTTTCTTTTTTTTACTTTATTGAGAATTACATTTACAAGAGTAGGGAGAAGAGATTCATTATCAGCATAGGGCCAATCTTGTTACCCCAACTATAACTCCTGGATTATTTTGAAGCAAATCTGAGCCATCATATAATTTCAAATATAAATAATTCAGTAAATATCTCTAAGAGATAAGTGTTCTTCATACTTTAAAAAAATCACACCATAATACTATTATCACATCTAAAAATAGTAATATCAAATATCCAGTCAGTGCTGTGAACAATGTTAATGTAGAATTGAGATTCAAAATTTATCATGTAGGCACTTTTGTAATACTGGGGAGGAACACCATAAGGAGAATATTTCCAGATGGTTAATCAGGAAAAGTGACATGATAAAAATAATATCTGGAGACATATGGGCTTTCTAAGAAATGGTTGCAATAATTCTTTGCTTCGGTTCTGTCCCACATACACAAAACAGGCTAAACACAGAGCAGAAAATGTAATTGTGGATATTCACAAATGTACAGTATTAGCTGAGCATCTACTATATGTCAAGCACAATTTTCTGTGGTGGAAAAATATATATGCTATGGAATGAGACAGAAATAACACTTGTTCTTTTATATCTTGCATTCTGGAGGTGTGAGACGTAATATATAATAAACAAATGATCAACATATTTGAAATAGAAAAAGTGCTACAAATAAAATTAAACATAAGTTAATGATAAAGAGTGACTAGTGGAAGGTGCAGATAGCTATTTTAGAATGACTGACTATAGTGGGATACTCTGAGATGGTGACATCTTAGCTGAGACCTGAGTAGTAAGAAGAGACCAGCCTTCAAAGATCCAGAGACCTTCCTAAGTCAAGTCCTATGGGCTTGCCTAGAGAGAACAACAAATAGAAAATCAGTGAGACAGAAATGATCTTGGCTTGTTCAGTGAGGATATGCGATAGGTGAGGGAAGAGTGGCGGGACAAGATGATGTATGGCCTTGTAAATATCTGGATTTTATTTACTGTGCAATGGAATGATATTGGAAGGTTTTGTAAGTAACATGAACTGAGATTTAAAGAGATATATATATATACCATATATATCATTTATATATGTATATAAATGATAACACTGACTGTGGTAGGAAAAATTAAATGTGGGAGGAATTGAATGACAGTGGAGTTCGGGAGACTAGTAACAAAACTTCATCCTTCTACAGGACTATTTCTACTTAAAACAGTGGAACTAAACCAGCTAAGATCAATCAGTCTTTTCATTTTAGCAGTCTTTGAGGTTATAATATTTCTGTTAATGAATCAGTGATGATGAATATGACTGAAAAAATAAATGATTAGGACTACATTACTATGTACGGATTTTCTACAAATTAAAAAGTATATGTACATAAAAGAAAAAAACATCTTTTTACTTATGATGTGTTGACATTTACATTATCACGTGTTGATATTTTATGTTTGCATTATGCAACCTGATTATACTGTGATAAAAATGAAACAATAACTAAAGAATAGCTAAAATAAACCCTCAGATCAAGAAACAAAAACAAACAATGAACATTCCAAAATAGCCTGTTGATTTACTTCGAATGGAATGTCAATAAAAATACTACATATAAAATTTTGTGAACTACATTTAAAGCAGTACTTACAGGGAAAACTTAGCTTTAAAAATACTTTTTTTAAGAAATAGGAGACAATTAGAATGATTGTAAAAGCAATTAAAGCATTCTATTTAAGAAGTTGGAAATATAAGAACAGAGTATATAAAAGATATAAGAAAAATAAAAGTTTTAGATTTTTTTAAAAAGTTGAAAATTTAAAATAAATAAAATGGGCTCTTGGAAAAGATAACTGGAAGAGAGAACTCTTTGGAAAGGTTATTCAGTTGAAAAGGGAGATAATAAAATCAAAGTATGAATTTAATAATACAGTAACTAAAAACATGTGTCTTAAAATATAAGAAGGCTGTGACAAATCTCTGCCCCCAAATTTGAAACCTAGATTAAGTGGATGGATTTTTTTAAATAAATATAAAAAAATCTAAAAATAAAATTGATCATTTAATGAATTAAAATATAATCAAAGATTTAACACACGTCTAACTAGTTTAATAAATGAGTTCTAACAATCTTTTAAAGGATAGCTAATGTTCATCTGTTTATGATGTTCCTGAAAATAGAATAGCAATGAAAGTTGTAGACAGTGTCTTAGAAGGCTGGTAAAATCTTGATTCTAAGAGCAAATGAAGACAGCATAAAACAATTGTAGGCAATGCCACTGAATAAAAATTCTTAAAGAAATCTTTCAAAAAGACATATGTACCCCCAATGTTCATTGCAGCACTATTTACAATAGCCAGGACATGGAAACAACTTAAATGTCCATCGACAGATGAATGGATAAAGAAGATGTGCTACATATATATAATGGAATATTACTCAGCCATAAAAAGAAATGAAATTGGGTCATTTGTAGAGATGTGGATGGACCTAGAGTCTGTCACAGAGAGTGAAGTAAGTCAGAAAGAGAAAAACAAATATTGTATATTAACGTATATATGTGGAATCTAGAAAAATGGTACAGATGAACCTATTTGCAGGGCAGGAATAGAAACACAGACGTAGAAAATGGACATGTGGACACAGTAGAGGAAAGGGAGGGTGGGATGAATTGGGAAATTAGGTTTGATGTAAATACACTACCATGTGTAAAATAGCTAGCTAGTGGGAACCTGCTGTATAGCACAGGGAGCTCAGCTCTGCTCTGTGATGACCTAGATGGGTGGAATGGGGGGGGGATATTCAAGAAGGAGGATATATGTATACATATAGCTGATTTACTTCACTGTACAGCAGAAACTAACACAACATTGTAAAGCAGTTATACTCCAATTATAAAAGAAGAAATATTAAAATTTTACAAAAAAATGCATCATTAAATAGTTTATTTCAGGAATGCAATGATTGTTTAACATTATAAAACTTATCAATACAAATTAACACATTAATGACTAATAGAAAAAAGATTGCTAGAAATAGAAGAGAAGGTCTTGAATTTGATTCATTCTACATACTGGAAAACTATCACATACCTCACAGTGGTCAAAGAAGCTTTAGATGAATTTCATTTAATATCCAGAAATAATAAAAAGATGCCTGATATTACTGTTGTTCAAAATAGTACTGAAGATTCAGGTCAGAGTAGTTCATTCATTCATTTGTTCAACAAATATTTATTGAGCACCTACTATGTTCTAGATAATGTTCTAGAGTCTGAGATACTGCAGTGAATGAAACTTAAAAAAAAACTGGTGCTCATGGGGCTTACATTCTACTAAAAAGAAATAAACATTAAATTGGTAGGTAAATTATATAGTATATTAGAATGTGGTTAAGCACTGTGAAGAAAACATGACAGTGAGGGGAAGATAGGAAGTGCAAGAAGTGAAGTGTTTGGATTGGCTGCAGTTTTAAAACAGATCAGGAAAAGCCTTACTACAATGTGATTATAAACAAAGATGGAAGGAAATGAGAAAGTGAGTCATATAGATAGGTGGAGAGGAGCATACCATACACAGAAAATGCAGATGTAAAGGCCCTGGGGCTGGTGCATTTGAGGAATAATAAAGGGATTGTTGCTGTGGCTGGAGCTGTGAATGAACCAAGGAAAGAGTGGCAGGAAATGAGTTCAGAGAAGAAGACGAAGGCCTGAACACCAAGTGACATGGGAAAATATGAGAAAAAAATGCTTTTTTTTTTCCTTAACAGGACCATTTAGGTTCTTAATTGAGAACAAACTGGTCATTATGGGGACAATTAGGGAGCTAATGACATAATCTGGGAATGAGGTAATGGTGGCTTACATGAGGATGGTAGGTATGACTATGGTAAGAGGTGGTCAGATTTCGAATATATTTGGGAGACAGAGTTAAAAGAATTTGCTGATGGATTGGATGTGGGGTTTGAGAAAAAGAAGAGTTCAGAAAATTGTCAGATATTTTTGTCTAAATAACTGAATTAATGGCATTACTATTCACTGAGGGAAGCAGGTGTATGGGGAAGAAAGATAGGAATTTGAGTTTGGAGTTAAGTTTGATATGCCTATTAAGCATCTAAGGAGATGCTAAGTAAACTGTTGGATATAAAGGTCTTATTTCTAATGAGAGGCTTATATTGGAGAGCAAACTTTAGAACTCATTAACACATAGACAGGTTTTAAATGTATGCTAGATGAGTTCACCAAGGAAGTCAGTGTCAGTACAAAAGATAAATAGTGGGCCCTTGAGGATCTCTATGTTAAGTCCTCAGGGGATGAAGAAGAACGAGGTAAAGGGACTGGGAGGAAATGGCCAGTGAGATAGGAGAAAAAACAGAAAAATGGAATGTCATGGTGGCCATGTGAGGAAAATCTTTTGTTATTGGGGTTGGGTGATCAACCATAGAAAATGCTCATGACAGATCCAGTATAATGATAACGGTATGTAGCACAGTAGAAGTCATTGATGATCTTGACAACTGTAGCTTCTGTAGAATAGTGGCTTAAAACCTGACTGGAGTGAATTTCAGAGAAAACAAAAGAAGAGGAATCAGAGACAATGAGAGTAGACAACCCTTTCAAGGAGTATTGCTGTTAAGGAGGAAGGAGAAATGGGGTGGCTGATGGAAGGAAAAGTGGGTAAAGAGAGGTTTTCTTAAGATGTGAGAAATGATAGCATGTTTATATTCTGATGGGAATAAGATAATTTGGAAGGAAAAAAATAACGGTGTTGAAGAGAGTGGGAGGTTGCTTCAGCAATGGATTCAGTAGGCAAGAAGGATGGGAACAAGGAAGTGGTGCTTAAGTGGAAAGGATTATCTAGGCAAGAGCAGAGACAATAATAACAAAAAGGAAGACAGACTATTTGGCCATTGTGCTTATAAATGGGCGGATAGGCTGATGAGAACTGTTGAAGTTCCCTTCCATTTCTTTCCGAGTAAAGAAAGCTGAGTCAACTGTGGGATGTGGTGTTGGTAGTTTGAGGAGAAAGAAGTCATGAGATAGACTTCTGGCAGAATGAAAGGACTAGGTGATATGCTAAGAATACAAGCCTACACTAAATGTCGACATGATATTTGTAGTTGTGAATTTAATGTGAAGTTAATCTTCATGTCTATGTATATAATATGCATGTGGAATTAGAAGAGAACACACAAATCTGCAGTATTTAGAGATAATATGTTCATCTACACATAAAACCCAACAAATTTATCACAAAATCATTTTAACTAAGCAATGTTTCAGTATATAAATTTAATTTAGAAAAATCGCCACATCTTTAAGCATTAAGAAAATATACAGCCAATAAGAATATATATTTATATATAATTATTATATATTATATATATTTCATGATATTGTTCACAATAAAGAACTAAAATATGCTATGTAAGGATTACATTAATAAACAATATATAGTAATTTAGAAACAATGTAACACTATAAAAGAGCTATGAAAATAATAAAAAGAGAGATAAGCATTTAGTAAATGGTAATAGACAAATTTTTAAAAAATTTTATTGGAGTATAGTTGATTTACAATGTTGTGTTAGTTTCAGGTGCACAGAAAAGTGAATCAGTTATACATATACATATATCCAAACTTTTTCAGATTCTTTTCCCATATAGGCCATTGCAGAGTACTGAGTAGAATTCCCTGTGCTATATAGTAGGTCCTTATTATTATAGTTATCTATTTTATATATAGTAGTGTGTATATGTCAATTCCAATCTTGTAGTATATTCCTCTCCACTCCTTATCCCCTGGTAACAATAAGTTTGTTTTCTACACCTGTAACTCTATTTCTGTTTTGTACATTTGTACCTTTTTTTTAGATTCCACATATGAGTGATATCACATGATATTTTTCTTTCTGTGTCTGACATACTTCACTCAGTGGGACAATCTCTAGGTCCATCCATGTTGCTACAAATGGCATTATTTCGTTCTTTTCATGGCTGAGTAATATTCTATTGTATATATGTACCACTTCTTCTTTATCCATTGATCTGTCAATGGACACTTAGGTTGCTTCCATGTCCTGGCTATTGTAAATAGTGCTGCAGAGAACATTGGGGTGCAGGTATATTTTTGAATTATGGTTTTCTCTGGATATATGCCTAGGAGTGAGATTGCTGGATTATATGGTAGTTCTATTTTTAGTTTTTTAAGGAACCTCCATACTGGTCTCCATAGTAGCTGTACCAATATACATTCTTACCAGCAGTGTAGGAAGGTTCCCTTTTCTCCACACCCCCTCCAGAATTTACTATGTGCAGATTTTTTGATGATGGCCATTCTGACTGGTGTGGGGTGATACCTATTTGCAGTTTTGCTTTGCATTTCTCTAATAATTAGTGATGTTGAGCATCTTTCCATGTGCTTTTTAGCCATCTGTATGTCTTCTTTGGAGAAATGTCTATTTAGGTCTTCTGCCCATTTTTTGATGGGGTTGTTTATTTTTTTGGTATTGAGCTACATGAGCTGTTTGCATATTTTGGAGATTAATCCCTTGTCGTTTGCTTCATTTGCAAATATTTTCTCCCATTCTGAGGGTCGTCTTTTCATTTTGTTTATGGTTTCCTTTGCTGTGCCAAAGCTTTTAAGTTTAATTAGGTCCCGTTTGTTTATTTATGTTTTTATTTTCATTACTCTAGGAGGTGGATTGAAAAATATCTTGCTGTGATTTATGTCATAGTGTGTTCTGCCTATGTTTTCCTCTAAGAGTTTGATAGTGTCTGGCCTTACATTTAGGTCTTTAATCCATTTTGAGTTACTTTTTGTGTATGGTGTTAGGGAGAGTTCTAATTTCATTTGTTTACATGTAGCTGTCCAGTTTTCCCAGTGCCAGTTATTGAAGAGACTGCCTTTTCTCCATTGTATATCCTTGCCTCCTTGGTCATAGATTAGGTGACCATAGGTGTGTGGGTTTATCCCTGGGCATTTATCCTGTTCCATTTATTTATATTTCTGTTTTTGTGTCAGTACCATACTGTGTTGATTACTATAGCTTTGTAGTATAGTGTGAAGTCAAGGAGACTGATTCCTCCAGCTCCATTCTTCTTTCTCAAGATTGCTTTGGCTATTGGGGGTCTTTTGTGTTTCCATACAACTTATAAAATTTTTGTTCTAATTCTGTGAAAAATGCCCTTGGTAATTTGATAGGGATTGCACTGAATCTGTAGATTTCTTTGGGTAGTATAGTCATTTTCACATTTGATTCTTCCAATCCAAGAACATGGTGTATCTCTCCATCTGTCTGTGTCATCTTTTATTTCTTTCATCAGCATCTTATAGTTTTCGGAGTACAGGTCTTTTATCTCCTTAGGTAGGTTTATTTCTAGATATTTTATTCTTTTTGATGTGATGGTAAATGGGATTGTTTCCTTGATGTCTCTTTCTGATCTTTTATTGTTAGTGTATAGGAATGCAAGAGATTTCTGTGCATTAATTTTGTATCCTGCAACTTTACCAAATTCATTGATGAGCTGTAGTAGTTTGTGGTGGCACCTTTAGGATTCTCTATGTATAGTATCATGTCATCTGCAACACATGACAGTTTTACTTTTTCTTTCCCAATTTGTATTCCTTTTATTTCTTTTTCTTCTCTAATTGCCATGGCTAAGACTTCCAAAACTATGTTGAATAATAGTGGTTAAAGTGGACATCCTTGTCTTGTTCCTGATCTTAGAGGAAATGCTTTCAGTTTTTCACCATTGAGATTGATGTTTGCTGTGGGTTTGTCGTATATGGCCTTTATTATGTTTAGGTGGGTTCCCTATATGCCCACTTTCTGGAGAGTTTTTACCATAAATGGGTGCTGAATTTTGTCAGAAGCTTTTTCTGCATCTACTGAGATGATCATATAATTTTTATTCTTCAGTTAGTTGACGTGGTGTATTATGCTGATTGATTTATGGATATTAAAAAAATCTTTGCATTCCTGGGATAAATCCCACTTGATCATGATGTATGATCCTTTTAATGTGTTGTTGGATTCGGTTTGCTAGTATTTTGTTGAGGAGTTTTGCATCTATGCTCATCAGTGGTATTGGCCTGTAATTTTCTTTTTTATGATATCTTTGTCTGGTTTTGGTATCAAGGTGATGGTGGCCTCAGAGAATGAGCTTGGAAGTGTTCATTCCTCTGCAATTTTTTGGAAGAGTTTCAGAAAGGTAGGTGTTAACTCTTCTCTAAATGTTTGGTAGAAATTGCCTGTGAAGCCATCTGGTCCTGAACTTTTGTTTGTTGGAAGATTTTTAATCACAGTTTCAATTTCAGTACTTGTGATTGGTCTGTTCATTTTCTATTTCTTCCTGGTTTAGTCTTGTAAGATTGCTCTTCTAAGAATTTGTCCATTTCTTCTAGGTTGTCCATTTCATTGGTGTATAGTTGTTTGTAGTAATCTCTTATGATCCTTTGTATTTCTGTGGTGTCCATTGTCCTTTTTCATTTCTAATTTTATTGATTTGAGTCCTATCCCTTTTTTTCTTGATGAGTCTGTCTAAAGGTTTATCAATTTTTATCTTCTCAAAGAACCAGCTTTTAGTTTCATTGATCTTTGCTATTCTTTTCTTCATTTCTATTTCATTTACTACTGATCTGATCTTTATGATTTCTTTCCTTCTACTCACTTTGGGTTTTGTTTGTTCTTCTTTCTCTAGTTTCTTTAGGTGTAAAGTTAGGTTGTTTATTTGAGATATTTCTTGTTTCTTGAGGTAATATTTTATTGCTATAAACTTCCCTGTTAGAACAAGCTTTTGCTGCACCCCATAGGTTTTGGATCATCGTGTTTTCATTGTCATTTGTCTCTAGGTATTTTTTGATTTCCTCTTTGATATCTTCAGTGATCCATTGGTTATTTTGTAACATATTGTTTAGCTTCCATGTGTTTGTGTTTTCTACAGTTTTTTTTTTTTCCTGTTATTTTCTAATCTCATGGTGTTGTGGTTGGGAAAGATGCTTGATATGATTTCAATTTTCTTAAATTTATCGAGGCTTGATTTGTGACCCTAGATGTGATCTATCCTGGAGAATGTTCTGTGCTCACTTGAGAAGTGCACTCTTCAAATATTTTCTCAGGCTCTTTCTCTTTTTCTTCTTCTTCCTTGGGACCCCTGTAATTCGAATGTTGGTGCATTTAATGTTGTCCCAGAGGTCTCTGAGACTGTCCTCATTTCTCTTCATTCTTTTTTCTTTATTCTGTTTTGTGGCAGTGACTTCTGCCATTCTGCCTTCCAGCTCAGTTATCCATTCTTCTGCCTCAGTTATCCTGCTATTGATTCCTTCTAGTGTATTTTTCATTTCTGTTGTTGTGTTGTTCATCTCTGTTTGTTCTTTAGTTCCTCTAGGTCTTTGTTAAACATTTCTTGTATCTTCTCAATCCTTGCTTCCATTCTTTTTCTGAGATCTTGGATCATCTTTACTATCATCACTCTGAATTCTTTTTCAGGTAGATTTCCTATCTCCTCTGCTTTTTAAATTTATTTATTTTATTTATTTATTTTTTGGCTGTGTTGGGTAGTCGTTGCTGCATGTGGGCTTTCTCTAGTTACAGTGAGCAGGGGCTACTCTTCATTGCAGTGCACAGGTTCCTCATTGAGGTGGCTTCCCTTGTTGTGGAGCACAGGCTCTAGGCACATGGGCTTCAGTAGTTGTGGCACATGGGCTCAGTCGTTGTGGCTCATGGGCTCTAGAGTGAAGGCTCAGTAGTCGTGGTGCATGGGCTTAGTTGCTCCATGGCATGTGAGATCTTCCTGGACCAGGGATCGAACCCATGTCCCCTGCATTGACAGGCGGATTCTTAACACTGTGCCACCAAAGAAGTCCCTGCCTATCTCCTCTTTTTTTAAATTTTTATTTATTTATTTATTTATTTATTTATTTATTTATTTATTTATTTATGGCTGTGTTGGGTCTTTGTTTCTATGTGAGGGCTTTCTCTAGTTGCGGCAAGTGGGGGCCACTCTTCATCATGGTGCGCAGGCCTCTCACTGTCATGGCCTCTCTTGTTGCGGAGCACAGGCTCCAGATGTGCAGGCTCATTTATTGTGGCTCATGGGCCCAGCTGCTCTGTGGCATGTGGGATCCTCCCAGACCAGGGCTCAGACCTGTGTCCCCTGCATTGGCAGGCAGATTCTCAACTACTGTGCCACCAGGGAAGCCCCCCTATCTCCTCTTGATTTAGTTTTTCTTGTAGGTTTCTATCTTGCTCATTTGTCTGCAACATATTTCTTTGTCTTCTCATTTTGTCCAGCTTCCTGTGTTTGTGGTCTCCTTTTCACAGGCTGTAAGATTGTAGTTCTTCTTGCTTCTGCTGTCTGCACCCTGGTCAGTGAGGTTGGTCCAGAGGCAAGTGCCATTATCCCCTTGATAGGGGCTTGACTGGTGTTGTGGTGACCAGAGCCTTCCCTGGATATTGAGCGGGGCCTCCCCTTTGCTCTGTGGTTGTCACTGCCCTGTCAGGAGTGGGGTCTGCTCCTTGGTTGTTGGAGCAGAGGCCCCCAGATCTGTTTCTTAGCTGTGTTTCTGATCTGCAGTGTGAGGCAGCTTGGATTGGAGCACTCCCACTGCAAGAGAAGCCAGAGTATTTCTCCTCTGCAGCTCTTCACCTGTGACTGTGCTCTGTTGTGTCCCCTTTTGCCCACTGTGCGGGCTCACAAAGGAAACTGTTGTTGGCACTGCTCTTGGTCCCACCTGAACTGTGGATATGCCGGCAGTTGGCCCTGGTGACTCTCAGGCATTGTTTTCACCAAGCCACTGGTGCAGATCTGCTGAGGTCAGGTCCCAGGACTGCAGTGATCATGTACCTGAACCGGCTGGGGGAGCTATGGAGGCTGCTCAGACTCTGGCCTGGCCCAACCCCCATGTGTACATTCCCACAAAGCCCACAGCTGCTAAAGCCAGACCCATCCCATCTATAGAAGCGCTTGTCCGTTTGAATGTTTTGCAGGTGCTGAATTTAAGAAGCTGTCAGCAGGGTTATAACTCTGTGGTTGGCGCAGCCATGAGGAGAGACTTTAGCTCTCCTTAGTCACGTGGCCCCTGGGGCTTAGCTGTAATTTCAGTCCCACCTCTGCATGTGTTCTTCCCAGTGGAGTCTGCTCCAGAGATTGCCAGAGCACAGGAGTCTCTCAGGCAGGAAGAAGCCCAAGTTGGCGATAGGGGTGAGCAGGCCGCCCAGACAGCAGGCTGCTGAGCTAGTGATTGGAACGCAAGAACCCATCAGGAAGTGATCGGGGTGAGCGGGTCGCCCAGTCGGGGGAGGAGGTGGAGGAGGTAATGGTAGGGGCGCGCTAGCTGGCTACAGCGGGAGCCCTCCCTGTTGCCAGTGGAAGCAGGGGCCATCGCGTGAAGAGCGAGGTTGTAATGGCAGCCCCACCCTTTTTGCGTCATCCAGCAATGGCACTTTGCCTCTGTGGCAGTCTGGGCTTCCTCCACGAGCATTCCTGGTTGCGGAGCTCCTCACTCCCATCCCCTCAGGCTGTCTCCTCACAGTCAACAGCAGTCCCCTCCTCGAGTCTGTTCTCCAACCCCACGTTCTAGTACCCGGCCCCTGTATGCACTGGCAGACACCTGTCTCAGGCTGGGGCATGCAGGGCTGTGGCATGGACCATCTATGTAGGTCTCACTCTGTCCTACCTGCCACAGACTGGTTGCAGGGCTCTCCTCCGAGCTCCTGAAGCTCCCCTTCTGTCCCAGCTGACCTCCCTGCTGGTGAGGAGGGCTTCCCCAGATGCCAGAACCTCTCTTTACCTTCAGTTTTCCAACAGGGGTGCAGGTCCTGTCCTTCTTCCTCTCCTCTTCCTTTTCCCTTCTTCTTTCTTTTGTCCCACCCAGTTACATGGGGATCTTTCTTGTCCTTTTAGGTGTCCGAGGTCCTCTGCTAGTGTTCAGCAGGTGCTCTGTGAGAACTGTTCCACTCGTAGATGTGTTCTTGATGCATTTGTGGGGAGAGGTGAACTCCACATCCTCCTACTCCTCTGCCATCTTGGAAAGTCTGTATGTGGTAATAGATCTTTTGAACTAATCTTCATCAGAGTATAACTAGAAAAAAAAAACATTAACAAAAAGTTATATTTGAAAGGGAAAGAAAGGTATAAAATAAAATATTGGGACAACATCCAGTAGTAAAATGAAGCTCAGAGAGGTAAGACAGATTTGGTGCTGTTTTTCCTGTAGGGGCATAAACCAATTCATGAAGAAGTATCTGGGAGTCTGAAAAGTGGAATAAAGTTTTAAATAAATTAAAGCAACTAGAAGGACAAAAATTGGAGTTTGCAACTTTATGAAGAGAAGCCTGGTACCTCCCAGGAATTATGTGGGGGCCAAAATGGACTAAGCCATAACAGTAAGGATGAAGTGGAAATAGGTCAGATGTCACAAATACTGAGGCCCAACTTCAAATAGTCTTAATCTCTAATCAGATTAATAATCACTAATGATAATGCCTCTACCATCCTGAAAACATATACAAGTTTTCTCTGGGGAAAGTTATCATCATCCTATGTTTCAAATTATCTTCAGAAGTTTTTCTTATGTATTATCTAACAAACAAACAAAAAAAAAATCAGTCATAAATGTTAGCATTAGAGCATTTGGCAGAGAACTAGACATTATTTTTTAAGGGATTCATAGAAATTATAGAATTGAAAAAAAATAATAACCAAAATTTTGTACTTAGTGGGTGAAGTTAATGACAAATTTGATATAGATGAAGAGCAAATGTAAAACTGTAAAACACCAGAGAAGAAATTATTCAGAAAAACTGTGTAGAGACAAAAGTTTGGAAAACACAAAAGATAAGCCAAGAGAGATAAAGGAAGAGCAAGAAGATCTAACATATGTGTAATTGAGATCCCAGAAGTAAATGAACTTCTTGAACACACTTGAAGAGAAAGTGTCTGAGAATTTTTTAAAAACTGGTAAAAGTCATAGATCACAAATTTGAAAGCAGTACATATTTCAAACATGATAATTAGAGGAAATGACATCTCAACATTGTAATAAAACTGTTGAAACCAGACAACAATGCAATTTTTAAAGTTTAAAAGAGAAATTATTTTCAGAGGAGCAAAAGTAAGACTAACAGAAATAACAGAAACCAGAAAATCACAGAATTATATTTTTAAAGCAGTGAAAAGAAGTATGTAATGGTCAACTTGGTCATTGAACACATCCTTCTAAAATGAAATAAAGACACATTTCTTTTACTTCCTCCAGCAGTGTGTCTTTAGTGCGCAGTGGGAGTGACAAAGATTTCTGCTCCTCCCCCAGGAGTTTGGGACTTTTGCCCGCCGGAAACAGTGAGCTAAAGCAGGAGGAAGTGATCCTTTGTGACTCCTATAGCAGTGATTGTGCTCCTCCTGCATGCTTCTGCATGCCACAAGCAAGGGTTTCTCTAATGCCCTGTCTTCCCTTTTCATGTGCATACCAGCTAGAGATCCATGGGTAGTTGATTGTAAGTGTGACCTTACCTTGTGTCTGGGTGGCCAGGGGTTCTATATTCTTTCCTATACCTAGCCTTTAGAAATAAATTAAAATTTCAGCTTATTTTTCCTTATCCATTTGTATGGGTAACAGCTCTTCTTCCTATGCTTTTCCAGTCTGTGCTTTCTGGCTCTTTTCAAAAGGATTTGCCGTCTGTGGAATTAATACTTCTTGAGTTCTGTGTGACTTCTCTCTCTCATGAGGTCAAGAAAACTTATTATTTTGTAGGTGATCTGGATTTTTAGAGTGCAGTTGATGTTCTTCCAGGTTTCTCTAAATATATTTATAAACAAACAGAAAATGTGAGGATTCATCATTATTATATCAATATATGTAGTAAAGAAAAAATAGAGTGTGTTCCTTCAATCAGAAGGCAAATAATCTTGGAATCTCAGATATTAAGAAGTAATGATAAACCACAATAAAGGAAAATATAAGGATAAATCTAAATATATTTTGACTAAAAGCACTAATAATGATGTGTAGGTTTAAAATATGTATATAATTAAACACAAGTGCGTAAGTACTACACTAGTACATAAGTCAGTATGAGAAGGACAGGAATAAAGAAAAGGCATTTGAACATCCTTGCATTTTCCTGGAGAAAATAAGGTACTAATTTTAGTAGTCAAGGATATTTAACTGGGAACGCATGCATGGGTGCATATTGTAATTTCTAGAGTCACCATACAAGAAATCTGAAATTAATAGAATAATTCTATCTGAGATAGACATTCAATCAAAAATAAACTATGAAAAGAGAGAAAAAGCAAACACAGGACAGGAAGGACAAACAGAAAGCAAATGATAAGATAGAAGATTTAAGCCAAAATTAGCAGTAAGATGAATATTTCATAGTGATTAATGGTTTTATAATGATAAAAAGTCAATTTACCAGGAAGATATATAAATTCAAAATATATATTTATATAATAAAATATTCTCAATATATAAAAATTAGGGATTTTGAAATGAAAAATGAATGCCATACATTTAGTGGGAAATCTTAATATACCTCTGAAAATTGATGGAATAAGCAAAAAAAATCATTAAGCATGTAGAATATTGAGCAAGAAGAGCAATAAACAACAGAAGACATTATCTTAAAGTATACATGAAACGTTTATAAAAATTGACCTTAGGCTGGAGAATAAAGTATGTGTCAACATATTTCAAAAGTGTGAAATCATACAAAGTGTGTTCTCTACCATAGTAGAATTACTCTATGAATAAATAGTTACTAAAGCTTACCATATATCTGATAATTAACTAACACACTTCTAAATAATCATAGTGTTAAAGCTCAGGAGAGTTATTATCTTTGGGCAGGTGGAATGGTATATAGACTGGAAGGGTGCTAGTAATATTTTATTTCTTAATCAGTTTTACTCATTTAGCTGTACTGTCATGTTTTGTGTACCTTTCATATATTTGTTTTACTTCAATAAAAAATAAAACTGTGGGCCTAAAAATAAAAACATGTAAATAGATGAAAGGAAAATATTACAGAGTTGATGTGTTGAGTCGTATGTATAGGAAAAATTGATCTATGACAAAGATAACATCACAAATCAATGAGCAAAGATGAGTTGTGTGATTGTCTTGGGAAAAATGGCCTACTAAATTAAAAATTAAGTAATAAAAAGTTTATACAAAAGTGGAATCCAAATAGCTAAGCCTTAAATAGAAAAATAATACAATGAAATACATATGTGTATGTGTATTCACACACACACATATGCACACACGCATAGACAGACGGGAGAATGTCTGTAACCATGAAGTGGGGAAAGACTTCTAAAGATAAACGTTCTAGCCAGAAATCAAAACGAAACTGATGGATGTGCCCACATTAAATGTATGTTCAAGGACATAGATGATGGATTTAGAGAATATTTCAAATGAGTATAGTTTTAATATCTGGAAAGCAGAGGGAACTTCTGCAAATCAAGAAAAAAGACAAGAAACCCTTATGAAAAAAAATAGATGAAGTGTATGGATGGACAATTCACAAAAGAGAAATATATAAGTAGGCTAATGATCATAAAAAGGGTGATTATCAATCTCACTAATAAACAGAGGAGGGAAAAAGAGGGTTTTTTGCTAGCTTTAATTCATCAGATTGGCAGTTATGTCAGGTAATTCGAAGTGAATGTGTAGATGTGTGGAAACAGGAAGCCTCATGATCTGTTTATAGGAGACCAAAACAATACAGTCATTCTGGAGAGCAGTTAATAGAGCTTAATGAAATTATGCATTTATACGGAAATCCTAAGCATATATTCCAGAGAATTTCTTGCATAGGTCCATAAAGTCAAAAGCATGAAGGAAATAGGGGAGTATTTTTGTGGTTGTTGAGGAGTTGGTGATAACCCATGTGTTCATCATTATGGAACACATAGATTAAATACAGTGTACATATATACAAAGTGTTATCAGCCAGTAAAAACAATTGATGTGTAAATATCTACAGAAACTTGTGTTGATGTTCAAAATTGATTTTTGATTAAAAATTTAAAAACCAGTATAATTACTATAGCAAAGTACCATCTGTATACATTAAAATACAATCCCACACCCAGAAAACCTACATTTTTGAGAGGGTACATGAATATGCAAGTAAGCAGATAAAGCACATTAAAAGATATGCTGTATATGGAATAGGGTGAGATGAACATTGTGATGAAAAATGAACGAGAAAAATAACAAAACAAGACAAAAGAGGGCTGTTGCCGGAATGATCATGATATTGTTCCTTGAACAGAGAAGGTATGATAAACTCATTAGGGTAAAAAAAATGAAATATCTGAAAAAGGAAAATATTCATTTAGATAAATCATATGCCACCATTTTTACACTGTGAGATGTCAGGCTTTTATTTTTGGATTGTTTCCTTTACTCCACTTTATTCCTTTTTACATAGATATAAAAGTGAAACTAAGCTGAGTGAAATAGTAGAAATCCTTGGTTGGAATTCCTTGCCAGAATGAATTATTAAAGTCATGTAAAACTCTATCAAAAAGTGATATTTAAAATGAGAAACATACTGTCACTGAATACTAGTTTATTAGTAATTTATCATACATTTTGCTACAAGTGCAGATTTCTTAGACCAGTTTCTTTTACATGATAGGACTGTTTACATGATAGACATTTAACAGAGTGTATTAAAGAGGGATTGACTTCTCAAAATTTTAGTTTTCAAATTGTTCATTGCTAACCACACTTAATATGTAAGACTAATCATAGTATCCAATGTAATATTTAATTTTCTTAAATTATGTAAATTAAGAAATTTATGTGAATGCTCTTTAGGAGCAACAACTGTAGCATCAACAGGATAAGGACTCTGTTTTTTTCTCTCTATGAAATTCTTATATAAAGATTGATATTCTCACTCTCTTTGTCTTAGGATGCCAGCTGTGTAAGTGGAGGGTGTAACGTTGTGTAAGCAAAAGGAAAGATAAAAATGTACTCAAATACATGAGCTGCACGAAGTAACCTCATAAGCACAACTGCCATCTGTTTCTGGGTTCAGCTAATGAGAGAACTTGTTCAATTGCATATCGACTTAATCTGAAAATAATAAAACCATGACTCCTATGAGTTAAAAAACGTGCCCCTCTAACCTCCACTTCTCAACCTCTAGTTTCACTTGTTGAAAAACAAACAAAACAAATAGACATGTGGCCACCCACATGGCTGTGTAAATTGAAGAAAAGTGAAAATAACGTGCGACAGAATGCCTGAAGGTTTCACTTAGTACTTCACACATGGACTTAATCACTTTGGCAAATGCTCTCTCCCTCCCATATGAACTTTATAGACCATTTTTTCAAATGAAAAGTGCCCTCTCTTCTTTCATGTTTTAAGAACTAGTGGCTCAGGGAAAAGCTGGGAAGTGATTTGGGAAACTGTGTCATCATCTAGGAATTTTGCTGCTTTTTTTTTTTTTTAATTCACTGGAAATGTGCCAATAATGTAGGATGTTAAAATTTCTCTGAGCTTCTTGCTGTATGTGATGGTATGTATGTGTGGGCGAGGATGTGTGTGTGTGAGCACGTGCACACTCATTATCTAAGTTAAGTCCTTTTTCAACCTGGAAATGTTTAAATTCCATTGGATACATATACTGTATTAAGGCAAGTCAGTGTTCCACTGGGATTTCGCTTTTAGAGTTACTTCTAGAGGCTAACTGCTGTGTAAATCAATGATTAGAGCTAATGATCAAAATCATCCGATTGTATTAACAATAGAGAGGGACATAATTCTACACCTACTTAAAAATTTTCAGACAAGACCACTTTATTCCTTAAAATTGGAAAATAATCAACTCTCTAGTGGAATGGAGACTTTTCTTTTCCTGATACCATGTACAATTTAAGTTTACATGGAAAGTATGAATAAATTTGAAGAGTAACAACAACTATTGTAAGGCCTTACTCAGAGAAGGATTTCATAGATCTGCATACACAGAGCTGGTCAACAAAGATCACATGAGTCCATTTAATTCAATAGATTAAAAGTCAGCAGGCACCTACAATAATAAACCCAAAACAATTAAGAAAATGGTAATAGGAACATACATATCGATAATTACCTTAAATGTAAATGGTTTAAATGCTCCAACCAAAAGACAGAAATTGGCTGAATGGATACAAAAACAAGACCCATATATATGCTGTCTACAAGAGACCCACTTCAGACCTAGGGACACATACAGACTGAAAGTGAAGGGATGGAAAAAGATATTCCATGCAAATGGAAATCAAAAGAAAGCTGGAGTAGCAATTCTCATTTCAGACAAAATAGACTTTAAAACAAAGACTATTACAAGAGACAAAGGACACTACATAATGGTCAAGGGATCAATCCAAGAAGAAGATATAACAATTGTAAATATTTATGCACCCAACATTGAGGTACTTTGCACCTCAATACATAAGGCAAATACTAACAGCCATAAAAGGGGAACTCAACAGGAACACAATCATAGTAGGGGACTTTAACACCCCACTTTCACCAATGGACAGATCATCCAAAATGAAAATAAATAAGGAAACACAAACTTTAAATTATACATTAAACAAGATGGACTTAATTGATTGTTATAGGACATTCCATCGAAAAACAACAGAATACACATACTTCTCAAGTGCTTATGGAACATTCTCCAGGATAGATCATATCTTGGGTCACAAATCAAGCCTTGGTAAATTTAAGAAAGTTGAAATCATATCAAGTATCTTTTCCAACCACAATGCTGTGAGACTAGATATCAATTACAGGAAAAAATCTGTAAGAAATACAAACACGTGGAGGCTAAACAACATACTACTTAATAACCAAGAGATCACTGAAGAAATCAAATAGGAAATCAAAAAATACCTAGAAACAAATGACAATGAAAACACAATGACCCAAAACCTATGGGATGCAACAAAAGCAGTTCTAAGAGGGAAGTTTATAACAATACAATCCTACCTCAAGAAAAAAGAAACGTCTCAAATAAACAACCTAAACTTACACCTAAAGCAATTACAGAAAGAGGAACAAAAAAACCCCAAAGTTAGCAGAAGGAAAGAAATCATAAAGATCAGATCAGAAATAAATGAAAAAGAAATGAAGGAAATGATAACAAAGATCAATAAAACTAAAAGCTGGTTCTTTGAGAAGATAAACAAAATTGATAAACCATTAGCCAGACTTATCAAGAAAAAAAGGGAGAAGACTCAAATCAATAGAATTAGAAATGAAAAAGGAGAAGTAACCACTGACACTGCAGAAATGCAAAGGATCATGAGAGATTACTACAAGCAACTCTATGCCAATAAAATGGACAATCTGGAAGAAATGGACAAATTCTTAGAAATGCACAACCTTCCAAGAATGCACCAGGAAGAAATAGAAAATATGAACAGACCAATCACAAGCACTGAAATTGAGACTGTGATTAAAAATCTTCCAACAAACAAAAGCCCAGGACCAGATGGCTTCACAGGCGAATTCTGTCAAACATTTAGAGAAGAGCTAACACCTATCCTTCTCAAACTCTTCCAAAATATAACAGAGGGAGGAACACTCCCAAACTCATTCTACGAGGCCACCATCACCCTGATACCAAAACCAGACAAAGATGTCACAAAGAAAGAAAGCTAAAGGCCAATATCACTGATGAACATAGATGCCAAAATCCTCAACAAAATACTAGCAAACAGAATCCAACAGCACATTAAAAGGATCATACACTATGATGAAGTGGGGTTTATCCCAGGAATGCAAGGCTTCTTCAATATATGCAAATCAATTAACGTGATACATCATATTAACAAATTGAAGGAGAAAAACCATATGATCATCTCAATAGATGCAGAAAAAGCTTTTGACAAAATTCCACACCATTTATGACAAAAACCCTCCAGAAAGTAGGCATAGAGGGAACTTTCCTCAACATAATAAAGGCCATATATGACAAACCCACAGCCAACATCGTCCTCATTGGTGAAAAACTGAAACCATCGTCACTAACATCAGGATGAAGACAAGGTTGCCCACTCTCACCACTTTATTCAACATGGTTTTGGAAGTTTTAGCCACAGCAATCAGAGAAGAAAAAGAAATAAAAGAAATCCAAATCGGAAAAGAAGAAATAAAGCTGTCACTGTTTGCAGATGACATGATACTATACATAGAGAATCCTAAAGATGCTACCAGAAAACTATGAGAGCTAATCAATGAATTTGGTAAAGTAGCAGGATACAAAATTAATGCACAGAAATCTCTGGCATTCCTATACACTAATGATGAAAAATCTGAAAGTGAAATTAAAAAAACACTCCCACTTACCATTGCAACAAAAAGAATAAAATACGTAGGAATAAACCTACCTAAGGAGACAAAAGACCTGTATGCAGAAAATTATAAGACACTAATGAAAGAAATTAAAGTGATACAAATAGATGGAGAGATAGACCATGTTCTTGGATTGGAAGAATCAACATTGTGAAAATGACTCTACTACCCAAAGCAATCTACAGAGTCAATGCAATCGCTATCAAACTACCACTGGCATTTTTCACAGAACTAGAACAAAAAATTTCACAATTTGTATGGAAACACAAAAGACCCCAAATAGCCAAAGCAATCTTGAGAAAGAAAAACGGAACTGGAGGAATCAGGCTCCCTGACTTCAGACTATACTACCAAGCTACAGTAATGAAGACAACATGGTACTGGCACAAAAACAGAAACATAGATCAATGGAACAGGATAGAAAGCCCAGAGATAAACCCACGCACATATGGTCACCTTATCTTTGATAAAGGAGGCAAGAATATACAGTGGAGAAAAGACAGCCTCTTCAATAAGTGGTGCTGGGAAAACTGGACAGCTACCTGTAAAAGAATGAAATTAGAACGCTCCCTAACACCATACACAAAAATAAATTCAAAATGGATTAAAGACCTAAATGTAAGGCCAGACAGCATCAAACTCTTAGAGGAAAACATAGGCAGAACACTCCATGACATAAATCACAGCAAGATCCTTTTTGACCCAGCTCCTAGAGAAATGGAAATAAAGACAAAAATAAACAAATGGGACCTAATGAAACTTCAAAGCATTTGCACAGCAAAGGAAACCAAAAATAAGACCAGAAGACAACCCTCAGAATGGGAGAAAATATTTGCCAGTGAAGCAACTGACAAAGGATTAATCTCCAAAATTTACAAGCAGCTCATGAAGCTCAATATTAAAAAATCAAACAACCCAATCCAAAAATGGGCAGAAGACCTAAATAGACATTTCTCCAAGAAGATATACAGATTGCTAACAGACACATGAAAGAATGCTCAACATCATTAATCATTAGAGAAATGCTAATCAAAACTACAATGAGGTATCACCTCACACTGGTCAGAATGGCCATCATCAAAAAATCTACAAACAATAAATGCTGGAGATGGTGTGGAGAAAAGGGTACCCTCTTGCACTGTTGGTGGGAATGTAAATTGATACAGCCACTATGGAGAACAGTAAAGACGTTCCTTAAAAAACTAAAAATAGAACTACCATACAACCCAGCAATTCCACTACTGGGCATATACCTTGAGAAAACCATAATTGAAAAAGGGTCATGTACCAAAATGTTCATTGCAGCTCTATTTACAAGAGCCAGGACATGGAAGCAACCTAAGTGTCCATCAACAGATGAATGGATAAAGAAGATGTGGCACATATATACAATGGAATATTACTCAGCCATAAAAAGGAACGAAACTGATTTATTTTTAGTGAGGTGGATGGACCTAGATACTGTCATACAGAGTGAAGTCAGAAAGAGAAAAACAAATACCGTATGCTAACACATATATATGGAATCTAAAAAAAAAAAAAAAAAAGGGCATGAGGAACCTAGAGGCAAGACGGGAATAAAGATGCAGACCTACTAGAGAATGTACTTGAGGATATGGGGAGGGGGAAGGGTAAGATGTGTCAAAGTGAGAGAGTGGCATGGGCACATATACACTACCAAACGTAACATAGATAGCTAGTGGGAAGCAACCGCATAGCACAGGGAGATCAGCTCAGTGCTTTGTGACCACCTAGAGGTGTGGGTTAGGGAGGGTGGGAGGGAGGGAGATGCAAGAGGGAAGAGGTATGGGGACATATGTATATGTATAGCTGATTCACTTGGTTATAAAGCAGAAACTAACACACCATTATAAAGCAATTATACTCCAATAAAGATGTTAAAAAAAAAAAGTCAGCAGGCAACTTGGCCTGTTCCAGATGCTCCTGTGAGTGCTCTGTGGATGTGTTCACCTTAGCCTTGATTTCCATCCTTCCTAATTCCTGTGCTTCATTTATATTTGTTCCATAAATCCCATTCTTCTTGACATGCATCTACAAGTTGGTATTTAGCAAAAGACCCTCCACCAATCAAGACACTTTACGTCACCACTTCCCTATATTTGTCATTCATGTATTAGAGGTTGGCAAATATCTTCCATAAAGTGTCAGATAGTATTTTAGGCTTTGCAGGCCAGAGGGTATCTGTTGCAACTACTTAACTCTCCTATTGTAATGTGAAGGCAGTCATACATAATGGGCAAGAATGAGTGTAGCTCTGTTCCAAAAAAACCCTGTATTTACAAAAGTAAGTGATTAACTGGATTTGGCCCTTGGAGTATAGTTTGCTGACCTCTGAACCATGACTGTTCAGATGGGGAGAGAAACCTCTTCTTAGTGGGAAGACAGTTACACTGTCTTTGTGTTGATGTAAACGCAAACACCATTTTGTTTTTTGGTTTTTTTTTGGCTGCATGGCGTAGTCGTGAAAAGTATAGGCTTGGTGGCAGAAAAACTACAAGCTCTGTGATCTTGGGAAAGTGACAAACTTTCAAATCTTTTTTTTTTTTCTCATCTGTAAAATGGGATAATGATAATATATACCCCAAAGATTTGTTATGAGATAAAATGAGAAAATATATATAAAGTGGACAGTATAGTTATGTCATATTTCAGGGTTTTGTTTTTAGAAAGTGACCTCCGGATGTAGTAAATTAACTATATCAATACAAATTCCTTTATAAAATCTTTTGTAATCAGTGTCTTGTTAGGCATTGATATTACTAATGTTGACAGTTCAAGATTAAATAAGAACAAGAGCAAGGAAGCAAAATGAAAGCTATAAGAACAAACCAGAATCTTTAAGTTTGAAAGATTCCATGGACTCTATCTGTTCTATTTGTACAATTGGTAACCTTATTACCTTGGAAATTGTTATAAGTTAATAATAAAAGCTATGAACACTTGATGATGACTTTTTATACATAAACACTATGTGAAGAAGAGATGAGATATCTATTAGGAAGAGGGCATTTGAAGTGGTTCTCAACCATCCAGTAGGAGTGAGTCACTTAGATGAACAGTATTTATTTGAAATCATAGTACTCTGAATCTGAGCTTCTGAGAAATTGCCCATGTTTCCTCTACATTGCTTTGTCCCAGCAAAACTGGGGCATGTACTTTCTTTCTTTTTTTTTTTTTAAAGGGAACGATATCTATTTATTTATTTATTTATGGCTGTGTTGGGTCTTCGCTTCTGTGCGAGGGCTTTCTCTAGTTGCGGCGAGCGGGGGCCACTCTTCATCGCGGTGCGCGGGCCTCACTGTCACGGCCTCTCTTGTTGCGGAGCACAAGCTCCAGACGCGCAGGCTCAGTAGTTGTGGCTCACGGGCCTAGTTGCTCCGCGGCATGTTGGATCCTCCCAGACCAGGGCTCGAACCCGTGTCCCCTGCGTTGGCAGGCAGATTCTCAACCACTGTGCCACCAGGGACGCCCAGTGCATGTACTTTCTAGTCTCTAAACTCAAAGCTAGTATGTTTACCTCATCAATTTAGTTGAGTATGTTCACATTCCCTGAAGGAAATAAATTAAGAACAAATATATTATTTTAGTATGATCCTAAATGGAAATGGTACAAAATATGAATCTATTTAATAAGTATTAATGTTCAAGTTTGGTTGACTTAATAATATGCATTGAGTAAAAACTATGTCTTTACTGCTGCTTTAGGAAAAGTGTAATGTGCTAAATTCAGAATGTGTTTTTCAAATTCTCTTCCTGTGATATAATTGTTTCACCAATAAGCCTTGATATAAGGATTTGACTATAGTGTCAGACTGAATGCCTGGGATGATTCCATTGGACCATTAGATCATAGCTAGTGCCAGACAGGTCCCACAGAAGCTGAGGACCTATACTCTACTTTGTATATATAGAGAAGAAGCTCCATTAATGTTTGTCAATTTGAATTTATTCCTATAGTAGATTGCTCAGTGTGAATGCATACATACTCTATTATTTTTAAAGTTAGAATTCTATACTGTATGTTTAGAGAGCTTCCAAATTTTTCTGAGCAATGGCAAAAGATAAGATTTACAATGATATACAAAGAAAATTTGGTGGTCATGCTATCTAAGAACATTTTGGAGCATGTACAGCAAATATCCAAATAATCAAGCTCTTGTCTGCACCTTCTTGAGGTTTTCAAGATGTCCATAGTTTCCTGTAAAATATAATTTCTAGACCAGTGAGTTTCCATATTTGTCTTTTAATGTAATTCAAATGCCCTACTTTATATGTATGTCCTGTGTTTTATTATAAATGTGTGTTCAAAAACATTTTCTCTTGATGAGTTTACTATAATATGCTAAGCCCCATGAATAAAATCACTCAGTCTCTTTTCAAGAATATTGTAGCAAGAGGCAAAACTTTAAAAAATTCCATTTAATACAGATTGCAACATAGAAAAGATATATTTTTGATTCCTAAATAGCATGCGATATACATTTTTGAATGAACATCAGTATTTAAAACCACTCTTTATATTAGGACTCAGAAATTATTGTCAGTTTAAAACAATTTGTGCTGGTTAATGTATACATAGTGACATATACTCTGGTACAGTATAGAAAAGCGAAGATGGTTTTTCAGCTCTTGCTAAATTAAGAAAAAAAAGGATTCAAGTGGGATTTACATTCTGTAGTAGTTCTGTTGCACAGGGGGAAAGATAAAGCTATAAGGCAATAGGACTCTTAGATCATTTTCTCCTAGACCTACAGTCTGTGTTTTTAACTATATTTAGATTTTTAAACTTCTTTCAATGCAATTTGAATAACACCAAAAGTTTTAATTTTAAGTGGCAGATTTTTTTTTAATCTGGGAAAAACAACACAATGTCTCTTTCATTCTTTCTTTGCTGCTCATAATAATGGTATGTTTTTGTCTGTCTTCTTTTCATTATCTTTCAAGCCTTCCTGTAACTGAGTACTAAAACTGGAATCGTTGGCTGTTTTGGGGAGTCCCGTAACTTTCCCTGTGTGTACAGGCCCCATGAGGACAACCCTTGTCTTAGTCCTCATCAGTGTTAATGTTGACCCAACTATCTGCTGAGGGGAAAAACGAAAGCGCTGAAAAGTATGTACCCTCCCCAGCCTTTTAGGGAGGGAGATGTGGGGCTGGGATTTTCTCAAAGCAAATTTTATCAAATGCATGACTCTCCCTGAGCACTCATTGGCTGGCAAGATGCAGAGAACTCCAGATTACTGAACTCCTACTGGGATACCAGAAATAGATAAATATGACCAAGGATTTCCAAATCCTCAGCCAGCCAATCAGAGGATATGGCCATAACACACTGGCTACAGTGTGTTTTGCACATGATTGTAAAGCCCTAGACAACTGGACTTGAATTCTTGATATGTAGTGATTTTTGCATTAAAACCATCAGACAAGTTTTGGCTGGCTTGTGCCTCAGAATGCTGGGATCAATTATTACTTGGGAATCAGCTGTTTCTTTTTTTCTGATAGGAAACATTGTGATGGAAGGAATTATTACATTGTCACATTGTTTTAAAAGCTGAGCTCCAGGCAGCTTTTGCTCATCCCTGGCTGATTGAGCCTGATCAGGACTGATGGGAGATCAACTTCTGGTTCTTGCCATAAACCTGCTTCATCATCTGGGAAAGTGCAACTGCAAGCCATTATTTCATATTTTCAAGAGTTTATGATAAATTTAGCTGGCACTCTGAATTTAACAATAAATTAAAAGCTTTCATATTTTATTATTTTAAAAGGAGGAGCTCTGAGCACCACAGCACACTTTCACAGTATTTCTAAGGAAGGTTTGGCACAAGAATATTAAAGTTTCAGTACCAGATATTTAAGCTTTAACTCCATAACCAAAGTTCTTTGGTTTTTAAAATTTATTTTACTAGCCAACATGATTGGCCCAATATTAAAGGACTTGTTTCTTCATTAGATCCTTCATAAGCAAAATGAAGTTTCAAGGTGTATCAGTTTTCTGATAATTCAAATAAAAACATGTTTACATTAATCCCCTATGCTTCTATTTTATATATAAGCTAAATGTCCTTAGCTATTTCCTTCACTCTAGCAAATACATATGATCATAAGGTGAGGAATTTTTAATTTACTTTAATATCTTTACCTAGAGTAAATGTAAATCTCATGTCTTAAGCAGGAACATTTGGAAAACAGAGAGTGCCTTTTCCTAATTCTTCCTGTCAAAACACATGCCTCAATTTAAACACATCCAACAAAATATTTGCACGTAATGTAGAGTATTTGTTTATAATATTTTGTAAGATTGTAGAGTTTATATATGTTGTTCATAAATCAATATGTATGCATAACCAAGAAATACGTGCACAGCATTTATAACAATTGAATGGTGTTAACTGTAGGTTTCTGAACTTATCTCAGACAGGAATTGGGTCTTTTAATTTTTTCCCAATGGAATTTATTTCTCTGTCTACAATGGTATTTCAATAAATATTGTTATCTTACTACCTACATACCAGATTGGTAAGTTTAATTAAAATTAATTTCAGAATAATACTCAGTGAACATTAGTGAAGCTCTTTGGAGCACTCTTAGATATTTTGGGTTAATTATTTCTTTTATTATATAATAACTCTATGAGATAGAAACTATTATTATCTAAGCTTTATAGACCCTAACACTGAGGCAGGGGAATAGTAATGCCTTACTTTAAGCTGCACAGCTACCTTGAATACAGTGATAGAGCAGGACATGAGCTTAATCTTTTTTTTTCTTTTTTTCCAGTTTTATTGCGATATACTTGATATATAACCTTGTATAAATTTCAGGCATACAGCATCATGATTTTATGTATTATAAATTATTAAATGACTGCCACAGTAAGTTTAGTAAATATCCATCACCTCACATAGTTACAAAGTTTTTTCCTTGTATTGAGAACTTTAAGATCTATGCTCTTAACTTTCAAATATACAATACAGTATTGTTAGCTATAGTCACCATGCTGTACATTACATCCCAAGAACTGATTTATCTTGTAACTGGAAGTTTCTACCTTTTGACCTCCTTCACCCAATTCTCCCACCAACCATCTCCCCTAACCCCCAACCTCTGTTTCTAGGAGCTGTGTTTTGTTTTTTTTTAGATTCTACATGTGAGTGAGGTCATAGAGTATTTGTCTTTCTCTGATTTATTTCACTTAGCAGAACGCTCTCAAGTTTCATCTATATTGTTGCAAATGGCAGGATTTCCTTTTTTTAAAAAATAAATTTATTTATTTATTTTTGGCTGCATTGGCTCCTCATTGCTGCACGTGGGCTTTCTCTAGTTGTGGCGAGAGGGGGCTACTCTTCATTGCATTGTGCGGGCTTCTCATTGCAGTGACTTCTCTTGTTGCAGAGCACGGGCTCTAGGCACGTGGGCTTCAGTAGTTGTGGCTCGCAGGCTCAGTAGTTGTGACACACGAGCTCTAGAGCGCAGGCTCAGTAGTGACATGAGCTTAATCTTAATAGCTCATGTTGCTTACCACTGGACTACCCAACTCCATCAAAGATTTTGGAAACCCATTCTATGTATTGACTTTTAAATGCTCAGAGAAAAGAAGCAGGAATACCCCATCACCCCATTCTTTTGGAGTTCATAGTGCACAGGTATAGCCAAATATCCAAACAAAAAAAACAGTGTGATGTGTGTTACAATAAATATACACACCAATTTTTAAATTAAATTTTTTATTTTAAGATTTTTATTAAATTAATATTTTTTATTTAATAAACATTTAAACAATAAAAAATGTATTTTAAAAAATAAATAAATATACATACCAATGTCCACAGGAGACCAGAATAGGGAGCAGTGCGTTTGCCTGATGGAGCTAGAGAAAGTATCCCAGAGGAAGTGAAATTTGTGCTGGATCTTAAAGGAACAGTAGAAAATTTCTGGGTGAACTTGGAGTGAGAACCCCATAGATGAGTAAACAGAATGTGGGAAGGCTTGCAGGTGTAAATTTCAGTAAAGCATTTTACTTGACCAGGAAGTTGAGTTGCCTCATATTTTTCCTGGCTGCATGGTAGTCTGAAGTTTAATACCAGCTTACTTATAGAGTTCTAATTCTTTTTTCTGTTTAAACCCAGTGGCACTGCCAGAAATTTGTGAATAAAACATTTAGCGTCAAAGAAACATCTATAGTTATTTGTTATTCTGGTACTATTTATTTATAATTTCTTGTGCATCAGAGTAAGGTTACCGATCTAAGGAGGTCAGTATCTGATTTTCTTACCAAGATTAAAAGAAATCTTATGAATTTACAGTGGATTGCAAATATTGCAGATGGAAAGGAGGGAAATCAGTAGAAAAAGAAATCCTGACAATGCTATGAAATGACAATCTAAACATCACGAAGACAAAAATCTTTGTCCATTGCTATATCCTCAGTACTAGAATATTCTTGGCAAATTGTGGGCACATCACAAATATTGTTGAACGTTTTTGAGCGAAATAACAACTAGGTATGAAGAAAACATACAGAAACAACTAATATAAAAACATAGCTATTGGGAGTCATTTAGAATAACTGATGGCAAAAATACACATCTGTAGCTAGGTGTATGAAACAGTATATAACAGGTGATGCTCAAAATGAATCAGGAAACACAGGAAAGGATTAAATCATCCTGAATACTTTGTATAATAAAATGTGGAGAACTTTTACCTTTTAGAAAAAATTAAAAAATGAATAGAATAAAAAGAATCAGTGATCAAAGCAATAAATTTCTCTTTCAGAAAATTTACTTTTATTGAATATATTCTAACAATGTTAATAAATCATTATTGTAATCTAATAATTTCATTTAAATGTGTGCTAATTTAAATACTCAATAACTACTACAATGTTTCTTCATCTTAAATAGGCAAATTTGAAGTTGACTTCTATTGACAGCAACTTATATAATAATGACAATTAATTAAATCCACAATATAGTTGAGGAGTTTTTCCAGGGTTTGCTTTAATAGTTTTCATTATTATAAGGTTTAGTTATTTAAAGAGAGTGAAAGTATTGACTTCTTTGATTCATTTTAAACAATTGAATATGAAAAGTTTCTCTTTTTTTACTACAACTGAAACATAGGTAATTCAACTGATTATGTGCTGGCTTTTATGTTACTTTATTTATTTATTTATTTTTTAACATCTTTATTGGAGTATAATTGCTTTACAATGGTGTGTTAGTTTCTGCTTTATAACAAAGTGAATCAGTTGTACATATACATATGTTCCCATATCTCTTCCCTCTTGCATCTCCTATGTTACTTTAAATCAAAATGATCCTTTTTAACAACAGTTTATGACCTAAAGCATTAACTAGGCCTTCCAAAATTGAACATAGCTCTTGATAACTATCCTTTTCTAAAAAAAGAGAATAAGAAAGATTTTATTTTTTCTTTGTGATCATACATATTTTATTTCTTGACCTCATTGTAATATACTAACTAGGTCCCCCATGACAATCTTGAAACAGGAATGGGGCATTGTTTGGTTTCATTCCTAATTTTAAATGCAGTGAATATGAAATCTCACCGTATGTTCTATGGATGCTTTTTATTAATAAGTTTCATAAACTTAATGAAGTTCATTTCTATTCCTAGTTCACTTTTTAAAAATTAATAAATATTTAATTATTAAATAGTTTTAGATTTATAGAAAAAATGTGAAAATATTACATATACCCTATACCTGTTTTCCCTTATTATTAACATTTTACATTAGTATGGTACATTTGGTCACGATTAACAAACCAATACTGATACACTTTTATTAATTAAAATCCATACTTTACTCAGATTTCTTCAGTTTTTGCCTCAGGTACTTTCTCTGTCCCAGGATTCCATCCTTGATACCATGTTACATTTAACCATTTTGTCGCCTTCAGTTACTCTTGGCTGTGACAGGTTCCCAGACTTTCCTTGTTTTCTATGACCTTGACAGTTTTATTTATTTATTTATTTATTTGGTGGCAGGGGGCAGGAGAGGGTAAGTCCTAGGTTCTAGTTGGGTCTTTTGTGTATTCCCTATATTGGTATTTGTATGTTAATTTTTTCAGGATTACACTGAAGTTAGAAATTTTGGGGAGGAAGACCACAGAGATAAAATATTCTCATCACACCATATCAAGGGTCCATACTATCAACATGACTTATCACTGTTGATGTTAACCTTGATAGCCAGGTAGAGCTAGTGTTTGTTAAGTTTCTCCACTGTAATGTTACTCTTTTTCCCTCTTATTGCACTCTTTGGAAGGAAGACACTATGTGAAGGCCACACTTCAGGAGTGAGGAGTTATATTCTCCATCCCTGAGGGTTAAGTGTCTACATAAATTGTTTGGAATTCTTCTGTATGGGATAGTTGCCTATTCTCTCCCATGTATTATTTATTCAATCATTTATTTATAACAGTATGGAATCATGGATATTTATTTTATACTTGGGTTATAATCCAATACTACTTTATTTATTTTGCTGCTCAAATTGTTCCAGATTTGGCTATTGGGATGTTTTTCAGTTGGCTCTTGGGTCTCTTTGACATATCCCATTATTGTGTTTTTGTTTGTGTACTTCCTTGTTTAATGGCACTGCACAGTGCTACAGGTTCATCTTGTATATTTCCTTTCCCATTCTTAGAATCAGCCATTTCTCCAAGGATCCTTGATTCTTTTGAATAGAAAATTGTATTAGAAACCAAGACCTAGGCACTAGATGTGCTGCTTGTTACTGAGGCATGATGGCTTCTAGGCCTTTTAAGCTGATAAAATGAGTAAATATATGTGTGTATACTAATCCATATACATGCACAAATCTATTGCTATTTCTCTATATAACCCTCTATATTTATATTATGCTAAATATCAGTTTATACTGATGTTTCCAACTCAAATGCATACCTCATGGGTCATTGCAGCCTCCTCCTCTTGATTCTCTGTGACCTTCCACTCCAACAGTGAGACTCCTGGCTCCCATCCCTCTACCATCCACTTATTTAATTATTCAGTATACATATATAGTGGTTTTTGAATTGATAACCCATACCTCCATGGGAAACAACTTTATAGTGCTATGTGCAGTTCCTTTTGCTTTTAGTCTTATAGACTCCACATATTTCCAGTTACTTAGGTCAGCAGCATTTCCCGCTATCCCCTTTAGGAAGGTTAATACATTTGTAATATAGATAGACTCTTTAGTCATATTCTTCATTCCATCTCGGGATCTCCTGACCTCCTAAGTGATTTTTTTAAAAGTTGCATACATGAAGTTACCCTCTGTGCTGCTGGTGTCATGTATCCACCATTACAGTATCATACAGGATAGTTTCACCAATGTAAAAATTATCTGCACTGTTGGTGGAAATGTAAATTGATACAACCACTATGGAGGTTTCTTAAAAAACTTAAAAATAGAACTACCATATGACCCAGCAATCCCACTACTGGGGATATACCCTGAGAAAATCATAATTCAAAGAGACATGTACCACAACGTTCATTGCAGCACTATTTACAATAGCCAGGACATGGAACCAACCTAAATGTCCATTGACAGAAGAATGGATAAAGAAGATGTGGCACATATATACAATGGAATATTACTCAGCCATAAAAAGGAACGAAATTGAGTTGTTTGTAGTGAGGTGAATGGACCTAGAGTCTGTCATACAGAGTGAAGTAAGTCAGAAATAGAAAAACAAATACTGTATGCTAACGCACATATATGGAATCTAAAAAAAAAAAAAAAATGGTACTGATGAACCTAGTTGCAGGGCAGGAATAAAGAGGTAGACATAGAGAATGGACTTGAGGACATGGGGTGGGAAGGCGAAGCTGTGGCAAGGTGAGAGTAACATCGACATATACATACTACTGAATGTAAAATAGTTGGCTGGTGGCAAGCAGCAGCATAGCACAGTAATATTGGCTCGGTGCTTTGTGATGACCTAGAGAGGTGAGATAAGGAGGATGGGAGGGAGGCTTAAGAGGGAGGGGATATGGGGACATGTGTATGAATATGGCTGATTCGCTTTGTTGTGTAACAGAAACTAACACAGTATTGTGAAGCAATTATACTCCAATAAAGACCTATTAAAAAATTTTTTCTGTGCTTCACCTAATCAACCTCTCTCCTTCCCGTCATCTCTGACAGTCCATTTTAACAATAAGAACTTACGTAACAATGACTGAAGGTGCTAGCCTAGGGAGTGCTATTGGCTCTTTCCTTCATTTGACTTATTATTATTTAATCAATCATGAGTCTCCTTATACTCCTTTATTTTAAAAATATTCTGAGATCTGACATTTCTGAGTCCATAAAATTAGTTTCTCTAATTTTATTGGGATGAATTAGCAACCACACATTTTGTGTTCCTGGAGAGACCTTGTTTTCTATTGTGTAAACTCTGTCCAGAAACACCTTGGGATGTTAAAACTGAGAACTTTGCTTTTTAGTGATACAAATAATACTTTTCATATTACCTGTTTATACTGAATCAACTGTGCCATCATAGTAAAAGAGATTTCCCTTATGTGTGCCTAATTTTAATTATAATAGCCTGGTATGGATCTGGTACATTCTATAAAATGAACTATACCATGTGATAAATGGTCTCTTAGTTATGTCATGAAATTTTCTTTTTCATTAAAAATTTCTACTGTGGCATATACATATAGGGGACACTCTAGTTGTCTCTCCAACATCCCTTTTGCCATTCCTCTTATGTGTAGCAGCCATGTAATTTAGTAGCAGTTAATCCCATCCCAAACTCTAGTGGTGAATCTTGACTTGTAACAAAGAATTCAATCAACCAGCACATGGCATTCCCTTGGCCACAGGATTTAGCACAGTGGTAATCAGTGTAACACTCAGCAATTTTTTAGATTGCTATGGGATGATATCCCTTTTCTCTCTCTCCTGGATGTAAGTGAGGAACTATGACCCCAGTCATTGACGACATCCATATTGTGACCCTGAGTGAAACCAACCTGAAAACATAGCTCATGTAAGAAGGCAGAGGTGAGAAATGTCAGAGATGTAGACCTAGAACCTTTATTTTATTCTACCTGAAACCTACCTCAGGACATTTCGGTAATATGCTAAAGTAAATCCTCTTATTTAAGTTGCTTTATGTTTTCTATTATTAGCAATTCAAAGTACTCAAACAATAAGCACAATTGGGAAAAATGAAGCTTTAGGCTGTTTAAAATTCAGTAGATTAACATTCCAGTATATCTACTTTGACCCTGCTTTGTCAGTTCTTCCTTGTTTCTCAACTCTTTCTGAGTGCTTATTTTTATATTGTAGATTACTTTTATCTATCACATCTAGACAATCTGCTTAAAATGTGAAAGAAATTATTTTCATGAATTAAAATTTTCCAAGGGCTCTAGCAGCATAGGGCTCAGGCATAAAATGAAATAAATATAAATAAAAATTTTAAATAATATATTCTATGATTCTTATGACTTTTCTTTATTATAATTATTTTGTATCTCCGGGACATGAAATATTATACAAATATAAGACTAGCTATTTTCTACTCTGCACCTAATATAGTAATTAAGAACTTCAAATATTTTATATGCATTTTAAATTGAATAATATAGATGGGTATAGTCTCATTATATACTATTACGTCTAATACTACAATTAAGCTGTTCTTGAATATTTGGTTTTGGTCAGTTTTATAAGTATATAAATATTTATCTTCCTGTTTTTACAATCCCTTGCCCAATAGGCTTCATAGTAGATTACTATTAATTGAAAACTTACTGTGTGTCAGGGATTTTATTACAGTTTAAACTCTTCTAACTGTCTTAACAGGTAGGTATACCAATTCATTTTGTAGATTAGACCAGCGGTCCCCAACCTTTTTTGGCACCAGGGACCGGTTTCGTGGAAGACAATTTTTCCATGGATGGAGCTGGGCGGGGTGGGGGGTGGGGATGGTGGGAATGGTTCAGGCGGTAATGCGAGCAATGGCGAGCGATGGGAAGCAGCAGATGTAGCTTCGCTCACTCGCCCACTGCTCACCTCCTGCTGTGCAGCCCAGTTCCTAACAGGCCGAAGACCAGTACCAGTCCTCGGCCCGGCGGTTGGGGACCCCTGGATTAGATGACTGAGATTCAGATCGATTTGGTCTCCTCCCCAAAATCACACAGCTACTAAGTAGCTCAAGGGGTGTTTGAAACCTAGGCCTGTCTGACTCCAGAGTCACTTAATTACTCCGTGAATTTTCAAGATCCATGATTCTCCCATCTTTTTTTTTTTTTTCCTCTCAGCGCCTGCCCACTCGTGTATAAGAACAATAGTGTTTTAATCTAGCCTAGAACACTCTTTGTGAGGGAAGGAGGTAGGAAAGTGGGGTAAGAGGAAGGAGGAGGGATAGAGCTCTCCCATGTCCGGTTCACTGCTGGAGCAAATCAGATCAATTCAGGAAATTCTAAAGAATAAGCACATGTGGTGGACAGCAGAATGGACATGTTGAAAGTGGCTTCCTCGATGTTCTGTGGTGAAAACATGGATGATAGATGAATCGCCATGCTTCTTAGGGACTCTGATAGTGTGGAAACTCCTTGTAGAGGCATGATTCTAAAAGGAATCCCCATGTTCTTTTGAGACTCAAATTTATTTACTTAGTTTTTTTCCCTCTGTAGTCGGGGAGAGGGGGAAGTGAGTGGCACATCCTTTTTAGCCTCCCATAACATGGCCCATATGGAACTCCTTTTGTTTGACAATTCCTTTGATGCTAAATTGGTAGTGATTAATCCCTTTTAAATTAGATATATTATTGCATCTTGCTAGCAAAGCCTTTTAACTTTTTACAAACTTTTTTCACTTAAAAATTCTTAGTGACTTAAAACTTCCAAGAAAGATTTATGAGACACAGAAATTTTCACTTTTTTTAGAGTAAAAGTTCATTACGTAAAACCATTCTTTCAGTCCTGCTGATACCAGAGAACAGTTAAATAAGTGAACGTAATATATTTTTATTATTATTTTACCAAGCTTAGTGACTCCTCTGAAGACATCATAGTAAAATTTCACTCAGGGCAAAACCACACTGAGTTATATGGTAAGATATGAGGGCAATTCACCTCTACCTGAAAAATGGAATGTATTATAGAATAGATTCAATTATGAAAGATTGTTGAACTCAAGTGCTCTAATTCTTTATATCTGCAGAGAGCACTGAGTAGTAATGACTAGTAAGTAGACTTTTCTATAGCTAGATGAAAGGGAAAAGATATTTGAAATGTTTCTGTTCATTCAAATCAAATAAAAATTTAATTTTTAAGTTGATCACTAAAAACATCTAAATAAAAATAAACATAACAAATAGACATGTACTGTCATCCCTCAGTATTCTGAGGGATGACAAGGAGATTGGTTCCAGGACACCTTGCAGATACCAAAATCCAGAGGTGTTCAAGTCCCTTATATAAAATGCTCTAGTACAGTTGGTCCTCTGCATCCATGGATATAGAGTGCCTACAGTATTAGGTATTTAAATAAAATAATTTCCTCCTTCATATGGACCAATTTTCCTAATTGATTCAATTAGCTAAAAAAGGGAAAATCTCCCTTTCCATCTGATTAGGTAGGTCTGAAATTTTTATATTGGAAAGTCTTCAGAGCAGCAATATGGTTGGATATAAGTGTGTTGGAGTTGGAATCACTGGGTAGGAGATTTTTTGGAAGATGCCTGTGCTTTGCAAACCAACTCTATTTTTCCCTTGGAGTTCATTTTTACAGTGCGTCTTTAAAGTTCCACAAGTTAACCCTATCTTGCTTGTCTTTGTGCTACAGAGCAAGGAAGAAAGAACTTATTATTCTGTCCTTAAAAAATTAGTGATGATCTCCATTAAAAGATTCTGATGACTATTTGAAAAGTGTGGCAATAACATACATATCATATAGTCAAGATGAAGTTGTCAACTAAAATATGCACTACTTTTATAGCCTTGGTATGTACTTGGTGGCTTTCTTGTTATTGAAGAAAACTGAATAACAAAAAGATGGAATTTAATATTATCTTAATTACTGAAATGGGAGTAGGAAGTTTATTATTCATACTAAGATATTTTTGGCATGTATACTATAGAACTATTAGGTATTTTTAGTTTGAAGGAGATAGAAAAACTAAAATTTTTACAAATTGCTAAAGTTCACAAGAATATAATGCAGGGCTGTTTTTATTCCAGATCATTGGGCCAGTTCCCTTCCATGTGGATTGGCCCTTAGTCTTTCCAATAAATTCTGTGTCAATTTTAAACTAGTCTTAACCCAGAGCCTCTGCATAGTTTGCACGATTGAAATGTGTCTAAAAAGACTTTAGTGCTCAGTTTGGTCTATAAATTTACCTTAGGGGTGTTTGGAGTTTTTAATTAGATATTTTTATTTATGTATATATAATGTGTGTACTTACAGTTACATGCTTACACCACTCATGTGATCACAGTAACCATCATAGAAATATCAAAGTGTGGTTCGTGATATCCATTTAAAATTATTGCACAATTACATTTTATGGCACTGTGCATGTGACAAGATGACATTTTAAATGATGAGACATTTTCCTTTTATCTTTGTATATTTTATACATGAAGTAAATTAAGCAAGAAAAAATAAGCTAATCTATGAATTTTCAAATTAAATAAAAACAAAAGAATTAGTATATTTGAAATCACTTTTACTTCCATTTTAGAAAAAATTGAAGAATTCATAGGTTTTATGTTCTCATGATATTATTTTTTCCTAATATGGATACAAAATACAATATATTGGAGCAAAATATAAATTATATTATTTCCCATTATTTCACAGTTCAAAACATTGAGCATATATCAATATATAAAGAAAAATGAAGTGTATAAACATTCATCTGGATAATTCCAAAACAAAGTTTTGCTGAAGCATTGAATTTATTTAGATGATTTAAACCTTGATTCATTTTAATTTTTGGAGATGCAGTTAGTGTTTCTTTATACACAATAAACCATGGCATTTACATAGGTTTGTATTGTATAATAGTATGCTCCTAAGCACATTATCTTACTCGCACCTCATAATAAATGTGGAACATGGACAAGGCAGGTTCTTTCCCCATTAGTAAATGAAAGGCCAGAAATATTGAAAATTTTGTGCAAGTTCACGGTGTCACTAAAGGGCAGAGACAAGAATAGAAGCAAGCACTACAGAGAAGCTATATTTTTCCATTTCAACATGTCTGTTACAAAGAATGCAATGGATAGTAACAATATATATGATATATATAGATAAATTTAACAAGAATTGTGCATGCCTATTTGAAGAAAATGGCTGCATTTTACTGAGGGGCATAGAAAAAACTTTAAGTGGTGAGAGAGAGATTTCTGGAGAGGAAGAAGTCAGTTCTCTCCAAGTCAACCTATAAACTTCACACATTTCGAGTCAAACTCCCAGTGGGATTTTTCTTTTTTTTTTAGAACTTGTCAAATGATTCTAAAGTTTATCTGGGAAAAAAATTAATGAATAGCCAGAACTTTTATTTTTAAAGAAGAGCAATGCCCCAACCAGATTGTAAAATGTACTCTTAAACCATAAAAATAATATGCAGTAGGGTTGTTCCAGACCAGACAGAAAGATCTGTGAAACGAAGAGAAACCCAGAAACAGAACAACTATATGGAATTTTAGTATAGGATAGAGATGACATTTCAAACTCGTGAGGAAAGAATGGATAATTGAATAAATGGTGTTGGAGCCAAATGGAAACACCTAACACCTTATACCAAACTGAATTCCAGATAAGTTAAATATTTATATGGAAAAACTGAACTTATAAATCTACTGGAACAAAATATAAGTGAATATTTATATACTCAGACAGAGAAAGCATTTTCTAAGACCCCATACCTAAAGAAGAAAGATTTATAAATTTGAGTACATAAAAATGTTAAAATTTAGTATGACCTATAATCATAATTAAAATTTAAGAGGTGATTGATGAACATAGGGCTAATAACATTAATAATGAGGAATCTTATCAATTAATAAGAAAAGTATGAGCATGATAATATAAAAATGAGCAAAGAACAAGTGTCAATAATTTACTAAAGGAGAATTGCAAATGAACAAAAATCAAATGAAAATGTTTACTAGATTAACAAAATAGGCACATTAAGCCAAGGGAGCAAGTTTCCTGTAAAGGAAAACTAGTAGTGATTTTCATCAAATATTGAGAATACAAAAGTTTTTAAGTCTTTCACACAGCCAGCTTAGCAAATGCCTCTTACACATTGATTATAAGTCGGAATCTGTGAACATTTTCCTCTAAAGAAATCTAACTTTCAATTTGACAGAATATGTGATAGGGCGGGTAATATGTGGACTTTGATTTACTCCAGTATTAACTCTGACATGTGCCAAAGTATATAGTGGCAGTGGGCACAGCTAGGTGACACTGTATTATTAACATCATTTTGTTATTTTTCTCTGATGCTCATGAGTAATCTAGTGGAAGCCAAATGGAATACATTGCTTTGAGATAGCATCCTTATACATTCAAGAGAGAGCTGGGAGTAGATTGAGCAAGTGAGGCACTAACATAGGTTACATAATTTAAGGGGACACCAAAACAAACTAAAAAAAAGACCAACAAACAAGAAACCTGCAGTAACCAAGATAAGTAGAACTTTAATGCAATATTGTAAAAATTAAAATGAATGCAAAAAAAATCCTGATGAATAATATGTAAAATTTAAAAATAAAGGCAAGATCAATATTCTTGATTATTTTTTTCCACACCCTCCCATATGACTCTGAATGGCACTGCTTTTAAAGAGTAAGATCAAAAGGACATTTACAAATGCCCGTGAGAATTTGAAGTGCTGGTTCATAGGAACAGTGGCAAATGTTAGAAGGAAAAACAGTTTTGAACCTCAGCTAATTTTCTCCTTTGAGGTAGGCTATTCTAGATGGCCAAAGACCTAATTTATTAAGCCCATTTTGGGTAACTAGAGAAAATATGGGGGAGTACTGGATTTAAATTATGTCTTACAGATGGAATAATGGAGCATCTCCTTTTATTCCTTTCCACTCTATCTATTCCCAAGGAGTGGAAGGTCTAACATGCTATAACTGGGCCCTGGTGCTAGAGAATAGGACTTTCAGAGAAAGGAGCTATGAGTTTCAAGTACCCTTTTCTCTACGAAATGCATTCTTGACACTTCTTCCTTTGAATTGCTTTGTGTTCCTTCTCTCCCAGCCTTAGGCTAATTATCTGGAGAGAAACAGTGGGGTATAATAGTTAAGAATGTGGTCTCTGGAGTTGAACTGCCTGGATGTAAATCCTAGCTCTATCACAACTGCTAGATTATCTTGGGTAAGTTACTATATTCCTCTGAGCCTTAGTTTTATCATCTGCAAAATGGGTCTCTTAAAGTTGTTGTGAATATTAGATTAATTAATTCATGAAAAATGCTTAATGCAGGGTCTGGCTTGTAGGATATACTCACAACGCTTAACTATGACTATCTTATTATTACATATGAAGAACCTGGAGACTTCTCTCCAAGCCCCTGTGCTCTCCCTAGTTCAGCAGGGGAGAAGAGAGCAAAGAAGTTTGGGACCGAAGACCCAGTTGGTTGCATTTGTAAATTTGATTGATGTATCCTCTAGAATATGTATGTGTGTCCTTTATCACTTAGGGAACTATATCTAGAGAAATGGGTTAGAATCTTAGACAACTGAACCCTGGATTTCCTTGTCCTTGAAGAAATGACATTGATTATTGATAATTATCTGAACATGTGGACATTAATTTTCTGTAGTTGTAATTTAAAATGAATTAATATAATTTCAAATAATGCAACGTGGATTATAAACAGGAGTTTTATTTGTGTGTTTTACGTTAATATTTTAAAACTATAGTCATTTTCATAAGAATTCAGAATTTGATGGGATTCAATGAAACAAAATCTTCAAAGCCACACTGCTTATTTTTCATATTTGTTCTTTCTAGATATTTTCCTCTCCATCTTCCTTTGTTCATGCTAAAGTAGGATCTTTTAAACTTCTTAAGTGTGGCGATAGGTTTTGTGTAGATGGGTTCCATCGTTAGGTTTATTTACCTGAAAAAGTAAGTCAATAACCTGAAGTCATACTGAAAAATGCTGTGGACAGTAAGTGGTTTCAGATGCTAGTGATTTTCATCGATAAATTGCATAACAGCTGAAAAAATACCATAAAAACATCATAGACTAGAAGTAGGGGTGTGAATTCCACATTACCACATGAGAAAGTATATATATTCGTCCATATTTTAGGTTTTTCAAAATCCAAATATATAAAAAGGGGTATTTCAGAAGCTAAAAGGAAAAGATGTAATAAAAGTATTTAATATTCTTTGGTATACTTACATCCATACACATTATGTTTATAATTATAAATGTGTTTTCCAACATTAAAAAACATTTTATTGAAATATATTTGATATATAACACTGTGTAAATTTAAGGTGTACAACATGTTAGTTTGACACATTTAAACGTTGTAATATGATTTGCATTGTAGTGATAATTAGCACCGCTATCATGTCACATAATTATCATTTCTTTTTAGTGGTTGTGATAATTAAGAGCTAGTCTCTTAGCAAGTTTGATGTTTATAATACAATATTATTGTCTATATTTACTGCACCACGCATCGCATCTCTAGGACTTACTACTCCTTGTGAGTTTGTAGCCTTAAACAACATCTATCCTATCCCCTCTCCCCCCAGCCCCTGCTAACTGCCATTTTAGTCTGTTTTTATAGATGGGACTTTTTCAGATTCCACTATAAGTGATATTATAGTGTACTTTTCTTTGTCTGACTTACCTCACTTAGCATCAAGCAGTTGCTGTGACTACAGCACATACCTGACCATACGGTAGAACTTTGCTGTGAATTTGTGCCACAGCCCAGTGTAAAGAAAAAGGAAATTGAGAGTGAAGACTCTCCAGGACTGGATCTCTGTCTGGTATTTGCTAAAGAACTTTAGAGGCTGCCTGTAGCAGTGATTGTTATAGTGTATCAAGTTTTCCCTTTATACTTTGGTGGTAATGGAGAATTTATAACCACAGGAAATATTTTCAGTTTTATAATTCTGGCTTTCTTAGACATTTCAAGATATGTTGCAATGAAGTTTGGGGCTCTTTTACAAAATCCTGTTGGGATAAAATGTGTTTCTCATAATTGTCTGATCAAAGATGCATCTGGTACTTCTCAGGCTCTCTGACCTGAGGCTTCTGGTTCAGTAGGTCTAGGATGGGGGTGGGAGGTAGAGACATAGTCCCATCATATGTCAGTGAGAGAGTATTTTAGAAATAATTTGCCTTTAAAAAGCTAAAAGCTTTGTTACAATTAATGTACTTACATTGACATATCATTATCACCCAAAGTCTTTAGTTTTCATTATTTTGCCCTTGGTGTACACTCTATGCACTTGAACAAATTTATAACGACATGTATCCACCATAGTATAAACATGTTAATGATGGAGGGGGCTATGCGTATGTGAGGGACAGGAGTATATGGGAAATCTCTGTACCATCTGTTCAATATGCTGTGACTCTAAAAGTGCTCTAAAAATAAAGCCTTAAAAAAGCTTAACCTAAAAAAGTGAACATCGAAACTTGAATAAACATTTGAAAGAAGCGAATGCTGAACAATATTGTATGTTTAGGAGATTTTGAAGGGAAGATTGAGAATATTAGAAAGAGGTAACCGGATTGGTCTGACTGATTTTAATGCAGATTTCCAGCCCCATTTTTTCCCCTCAGTGATGCTTGATGGCTATTTTACTCGCTCTTTGCATTTCCTATACTATCTGTTAAAAATCCCACCCATTCCCCACTTGAGCCCTTTTATTACCCATTCCTAGGTCAAATAGTCTTGTTTCTGAAGCCAATAAGGAAATAATTTTTACTGGGTGTGAAATCACTCTAAAACCTCCATTTTATCTCTTCTTTCCTTTCTGATGCAGAGTAAGATGTTTCCCTTCTCTTTCACAAGGAAGTTTCTTCAGCTAGGCTTTGAGCATTTTCTCAGGACTTTAATCCAACAATTCTCCTTCTTCTCTGATTCCTTGTATTTTTGAACTCCTGTGCTTTCCTTGCTAGCTCCTTCCTCATCAAATCTTCCTCACCCTGAGGAGATTATTTCTCACAATGCTGCTTTCTTTATTAGCTATATCATGTTTTGTTTTCTCTCCATCATTACTCAAATTCTTGGAGTACAGGTCCTAGGCCCTTTTCTGTGTTTCAGACTGCTGTCTTCTCGTATTCTCACATGGCCAAAGGGTTGAGAGAGCTCTCTGGGGTCCCTTTTTTGAAGGCACTAATATCATTCAAAAGGGCTCTACCTTCATGACCTAATTACCTCCCAAAGGCTCCACTTCCTAATAGCATCACATTGAGGATTAGGATGTCAACATATGAATTTTGGGGAGGCACAATCATTCGATCCATTGCAGTCTCAATCTGAGCATGCCAAAAAGTCAGTGATTTTCTATCTCAGATATGCTTCTCCTTCACCATCTCCTGTCTTAACAAACAACTTCATTTATACTGGGATGGGTTCAGTCTTGGCCCCATTTCCTCTTTTTCCTCATGTCTATTAAGTTAGCAAGTCCTAACAAGTCTACACACATAATGTGTCTCAAATTCCTTCTCTCTGCTGACGCTATTTCTCTTGGCCAGTATGACTTATAGCCTGAGTACTGCAGAGATTACTAATTAGTCTCCCTTCTGCTTCACAATCTCCGTCTATAATCCATTCTCTGCAGAACAAACAGAATGATTTATTTCAAATGCAAACATAACTTCATCCCCTCTGAAAATCTGGCAATAGTTACTTTTGACTCAAAATCCCTAACAGGTCCTACAGGACTGTGCATAGTTTCATGCTCCCTCCTAATTTTTTTCTCTTTCTCTTTCCAGGTTTACTTTCTGCTTTACTGCCAACCTCCAGTATCCTGTGCTTTACATCTTAGTATCCCACTCATCTTCTTGAGGTTGCTTAAGGATTTCAAGCTCCTTATGCTGTAGGGCTTTTTCTTAAGTTATTATTTTCCTGAAGTTCTTCCTCCTCTATTGTTATCTGACTACCTTCTACTTTTCCGTCTTGCCCTAGCTTGAATGCTGTTTCCTTAGCGTGGCCTTCCTTGAACCATTAGCTGAAGAATAGGCAAATTGTTTAGGTTCCCTGTTTATATTCTTTCATAGCAGTCAATATTTTCCCCTACAGTCTTGCTTGCAATTGTAATTGTAGCATTATTTCTTTAATATCTCTCTCCCTTATTAGACTGTAAAGGCCTGGATGGCAGAGACAGTTATCTCTTTGTGACTGCTGTATAAATATTGCCTCGTATAGAACCAAGCACTTGGTAGCACTGAACAATTTACCCGTTGAATAAAGGATTGAATGAATAAATGAATGAATGAATGATGCTTAGCATTCAGTGACTAATTCTGTTTTCAATTTGCTTCAATGACACCTCCATAGAACCATATTCACAATTGCTTTCTAAGTTGATCTCAGAAGTGACAGCAAGTACATTTTCTTGAGGATCTGTCTTCTTACTTTTTCCTATCAAGACATAAATCTTGGTTTTATATACTTCAATGGTTATGACTACTAAGTACCTAAGGTCATAGAACAAAACAAAGCAAAAGAAAACTCTATTATATTACGTGATTCTCGAGTCTCAGTTGTGGGATTATTAGTCTCTCACTTTATTTAACGTGAAATTCAAAAAATTTGAAGAGAAATGCCCATCTCCAAACATTAATATTACCATGTGCTGTCCTTCCACTGATTCGACTATAAATCTTCTGTGTAGTCAATAAATGGTTTATTTAAAACGGACCATAATTGGAGTCATAAGTCAGGCAGCTTTGAGTTCACTTTGAAAAAGTAATCAGTTAGACTACTAATTTTAAAGAAAAAAAAAAAAGAGCTCACTGTTTAGCATATGTATCTCGAGCATACATGTCTTTAGAAAAAGATAGTAGCACCTCATTTTACTGCTTCAGAGATATTCTTTTTTATTATTAATATTCATTGGAGTATAGTTGCTTTATAATGTTGTGTTAGTTTCTGCTGTACAGCAAAGTGAATCAGCTACACATATACATATATCCCCTCTTTTTTGGATTTCCTTCCCATTTAGTCACCACAGAGGACTGAATAGAGTTCCCTGTGCTATACAGTAGGTTCTCATTAGTTATCTATTTTATACATAGTAGTGTATATATATCAATCCCAATCTCCCAATTCATCCCAGTCCCCCTTCCCCCCTTCCCCCCGGTATCCATATGTCCATGCTCTACATCTGTGTCTCTATTTCTGCTTTGCAAATAAGTTCATCTGTGTCATTTTTCTAGATTCCACATATAAGCGATATTATACGATATTTGTTTTTCCTCTTTCTGACTTACTTTACTCTGTATGACAGTCTCTAGGTCCATCCACGTCTCTGCAAATGGCACAGTTTCATTCCTTTTTATGGCCGAATAATATTCCATTGTATATATGTACCCCATCTTCTTTATCCATTCTTCTGTTGATGGACATTTAGATTGCTTCCATGTCCTAGCTATTGTAAATAGTGCTGCAATGAACATTGTGGTACATGTGTCTTTTTTTTTTTTTTTTATGGCTGTGTTGGGTCTTCGTTTCTGTGCGAGAGCTTTCTCTAATTGCAACAAGTGGGGGCCACTCTTCATCGCGGTGCGTGAGCCTCTCACTATCGCGGCCTCTCTTATTGTGGAGCACAGGCTCCAGACGCGCAGGCTCAGTAATTGTGGCTCACGGGCCTAGTTGCTCCACGGCATGAGGGATCTTCCCAGACCAGGGCTCGAAACCGTGTCCCCTGCATTGGCAGGCAGATTCTCAACCACTGCACCACCAGGGAAGCCCCACATGTGTCTTTTTGAATTATGGTTTTCTCCAGGTACGTGTGCAGGATTGGGATTGCTGGGTCACATGGTAGCTCTATTTCTAGTTTTTTAAGGAACCTCTATACTGTTCTCCATAGTGGCTGTATCAATTTACATTCCCACCAACAGCATAAGAGTGTTTCCTTTTCTCCACACCCTCTCCAGCATTTATTGTATGTAGATTTTTTGATGATGGCCGTTCTGACCGGTGTGAGGTGATACCTCAGTATAGTTTTGATTTTGCATTTCTCTAATAATTAGTGATGTTGAGCATCTTTTCATGTGTTTGTTGGCCATCTGTTTGTCTTCTTTGGAGAAATATCTATTTAGGTCTTCTGCCCATTTTTGGATTGGGTTGTTTGTTTTTTTTAAATTGAACTGCATGAACTACTGTTTGTATATTTTGGAGATTGATCCCTTGTCAGTTGCTTTGTTTGCAAAATTTTTCTCCCATTCTGAGGGTTGTCTTTTCATCTTGTTCGTGGTTTCCTTTGCTGTGCAAAAGCTTTAAGTTTAATTAGGTCCCATTTGTTTATTTTTGTTTTTATTTTCATTATTCTAGGAGGTGGGTCAAAAAAGATCTTGCTGAGCTATATGTCAAGGAGTGTTCTGCCTGTTTTCCTCTAAGAGTTTTATAGTGTCTGCCTTACATTTGGGTCTTTAATCCATTTTGAGTTTATTTTTGTGTATGGTGTTAGGGAGTGTTCTAATTTCACTCTTTTACATGTAGCTGTCCCGTTTTCCCAGCACCACTTATTGAAGAGACTGTCTTTTTTTTCCATTGTATGTTCTTGCCTCCTTTGTCATAGATTAGGTGACCATATGTGTGTAGGTTTATCTCTGGGTTTTTTATCCTGTTGCATTGATTCATATTTCTGTTTTTGTGCCAGGACCATACTGTATTGATTACTGTAGCTTTGTAGTATAGTCTGAAGTCAAGGAGACTGATTTTCCCAGCTCCATTTTTGTTTCTCAAGATTGCTTTGACTATTCAGGGTCTTTTGTGTTTCCATACAAATTGTATAACTTTTTTGTTCTAATTCTGTGAAAACTGCCCTTGGTAATTTGATAGGGATTGCATTGAATCTATAGATTGCTTTGGGTAGTGTAGTCATTTTCACAATATTAATTCTTCCAATCCAAGAACATGGTATATCTCTCCATCTGTTTGTGTAGTCTTTGATTTCTTTCATCAGTGTCTTATAGTTTTCTGAGTACAGGTCTTTTGCCTCCTTAGGTAGGTTTATTCCTAGGTATTCTATTTTTTTGTTTGTTTGTTTTTACAGTGGTAAATGTGATGGTTTCCTTAATTTCTCTTTCTTATCTTTTGTTGTTAGTGTATAGGAATGCAAGAGATTTCTGTGTATTAACTTTGTATCCTGCAACTTTACTAAATTCATTGATAAGCTCTAGTAGTTTTCTGGTGGCATCTTTAGGATTCTCTATGTATAGTATCATGTCATCTGCAAACAGTGACAGTTTTACTTCTTCTTTTCCAATTTGGATTCCTTTTATTTCTTTTTCTTCTCTGATTGCTGTGGCTAAAACTTCCAAAACTATGTTGAATAATGGTGGTGAGAGTGGGCATCCTTGTCTTCTTCCTGATCTTAGAGGAAATGCTTTCAGTTTTTCACCATTGAGAATGATGTTTGCTGTGAGTTTGTTGTATATGGCCTTTATTACATTGAGGTAATTCCCTCTATGACCACTTTCTGGAGAGTTTTTTTTAATCATAAATGGCTGTCAAATTTTGTTAGAAGCTTTTTCTGCATCTATTGAGATGATCATATGGTTTCAGAGATATTCTAATGGACAAATTCTAATGGACAAATACTATGATGGGATGACATATGGATTCTGTATTCTTAAAATTGTAGGGTTTTTTTTTTTCCCAAGTAAAACTTTTAATCTGACTTTTAGATTTTCTGAATCCTACAAAGTCAAACCAAAATAAGTTTTATTGGGAGAAAAAAGCATAAATATGACAAAGAAAATATACAAATAAGGAAAAAGAACTGCCATTTCAATTAAAAAGAAAGCAAGATAAAATTATAGGTACTATTGTAGAGCTTTACATAGAAATAACATTTTGTGATGATATTGCCATCATGTTCATAATCTCTGCCTTATTGATATTTTATTCTTCTTTTCTTTTCCCTAATAGACAATGTAACCCCATACCAAAAAGAAAAAAAACCTTGTTTTATAGTTTTACACATAGATATAGCTTTTTAGATGTTTGAAATCAAGCAGCTGTGGATAGATGTTAATTTATACATCAATATTAAATATGCAAATACTAATTTTGAATTAATTCATGTGTTAGAACTTGAACATTGACTAAAGCTTTGAACTAAACAAATATTATGAGTTTTGAGCTTTGGTAGATTAAACACGTATTTTAAAAACTGAAAAATGACTTGAAAATATAATTTTTACATTAGTTTTCACATTGCTTTGTATTTGCAAAATACTTTTATGACTATGGCATACTCTTTTAGTTCTTATTTCATATATGAATAATAAGGAATAGAAATTTCAGTGGATCACCAAAAGTCACATCTCTCTACTATGGGTAATATTATAGAAATTCTCCAAAAGATTTCTTTTAGAATGTTGGGATAGTTTTTTAGTGTAGATAGAAATATTAACTCTTGGTACTTCAATATATTTAATTTTGGTATTTACATTTTAAACAGGTTCTAAAAATTCTGGTATTTCGATTGTGGAAAAAATTGGTAAGAAAATTTTTATTTATTGTATTAGATATTAATAGGGGTCTCCATTTTGCATTTTTGATGGAATGTGTTAATGAGAGAAAGGGTAAGTAATATTATACACTGCTAATAACTGAAAATATCTTCCCCAAAGGTCACAAAAAATAATCAATTTTCAAACCCTACCATCACCATTACATATTAAATTACAGTGACTGACTTTGCTTATTAAAAAAAAAAAAGTTTATTTTTTAATAAATTTATTTATTTTATTGTATTTATTTTTTGCTGCATTGGGTCTTTGTTGCTGTGTGCGGGCTTTCTCTAGTTGTGGCGAGCAGGGGCTACTCTTCGTTGCGGTGCACGGGCTTCTCATTGCAGTGGCTTCTCTTGTTGCAGAGCATGGGCTCTAGGTGCGCAGGCTTCAGTAGTTGCAGCGTGTGGACTCAGTAGTTGTGGCTCGTGGGCTCTAGAGCACAGGCTCAGTAGTTGTGTCACGTGGGCTTAGTTGCTCTGCGGTATGTGGGATCTTCCTGGATGAGGGCTCAAACCTGTGTCCCCTGCATCAGTAGGTGGATTCTTAACCACTGCACCACCGGGGAAGCCCCTGACTTTGAATTTAAAGAGCAAAATTTCATATATATTTTTTAAAAAGCCCTCACACCCTTCAAAAATTTATTACAAACCTAGGGCTATTAAAAATATTAAAACAGGGGCTTCCCTGGTGGCGCAGTGGTTGGGAATCCGCCTGCCAATGCGGGGGACACGGGTTCGTGCCCTGGTCTGGGGGGATCCCACATGCCGCGGAGCGGCTACGCCCGTGAGCCACAAATACTGAGCCTGCGCGTCTGGAGCCTGTGCTCCGCAGCGGGAGAGGCCGCGACGGTGAGAGGCCCGCGCACCACGATTAAGAGTGGCCCCCGCTCGCCGCAACTGGAGAGGGCCCTTGCGCAGAGGCGGAGACCCAACACAGCCAAAAATAAATAAATAAATAAATAAATAAATAAATAAATTTATTAAAAAAAAATATTAAAACACATTCTTGGCCACTTGATTTACATTTTTGGAATACCACCTACTATCCCACAACACTTGTAATTCTTTTCACATTCAGGTATACTCTGCTGCACCTGACCATCTTTTATGAAGTTCCAAAAAATCCCTTTTTTCGGCCAGGGTAATACTCTTAGTGCCTAAGTTTATATTGAACTCTAGACTGCTAAGTGAATATATTTTGTTCTTTTATTTTTCTGCTGATAAAAAACAAACCCCTCATTCTTATGAGGTGCTCATTTTCTATAAAGTGCTTCAGGTATGGGCTCATGAGTCTAGGGAGGCTTTTTTTTTTTAAGTGATTGAGAAAAACTTATAAAACTAAATTTTATCCTGAATGTTGCAAAGCTGTGAATATATACATGTCTTATACATCTTGAGTTTAATCAGCTACTTGCCCATCAACCTGGTGAAGACTTGCCTAACTGATAGGTAGAGAATGTGGGCTGTGAATAACATCTTACAAATTCCTGGATTCACTTATGCCACAGAATCTCCAGTTAAATAATGAAATACAGTTCTTTTAAAAAATTATTTATCCCATGTATTCTATTTTACCAAAGACTAGATAAAATTAACTTCCTACCTGAAATAGTACTAATACTGTTGTACTTTTCTGCCTTTCACTGGGGTCATTCCATATATTTTGATCGTGGATATACAAGCTTCTTCTACCAGTGAATATCTTTGCTAAAGTAAGCAACATAAGAAGAAACTTCATTTGACTTACCAAGTGCTTCACTAATTAAAAAAAATAAGACTCAGAATGTCTCAGGCTTTTGATTCTCTTCTAAGAATAGAATCAAAACAATACTAGCAAATCAGGTATGAAATCAGGAAATGACATAAAGAGTGTCCAATATGTATTTCCCTTTCATAGTATTCCTAGGAATAGCTAAAACATTGAAGAACATTAAGTTATGTTAAGAAATCAAAGTATTATAGAGTGCATGTATCAAACATCATATGTCTAACATTGAACTCAGTTTGAAAGATCCATTTAGTGATTACTGACAACCATTGACATTTTATTTATTTTTCTGGAATAAAATCCTTGCTTCTGTGAACATCTTGCCCTTGCCACTGTGTTTATTCTTTCATCTTTACTGAGACCATTTGCAAACTGATTTGGACACAGCCAAAGTTTTCTATAGACAGTCCACTCATTACTGTCTCTATAAATTACCAGGGAAATTTTAGAGTGATGACCCAGTATAGGTCTCATATGGCATTTTTATATTGCAGTGTGAATCAGATAATTTTACCCATATCTTTTCACAGTTTTGATTGATTTACATAGTTCTGTACTAGAGCCTTCCTGAACAGGGTAGAAAGAGGGTCTCCCACCCTTCTCACAAGTTATTCCCTTTAGCTGGCCACACTGCTCAGTTTTAACCATTAGCTATCCAAAATATTCATACCCTTTTTGAGGATGATTATGGGGATTTACATTGAATAATATTGACTAATAACTTTAGGAACACTGTGCAACTTAAGAATGACATTTTTTTTTGTTTTGCAACAATTAAGAAATCACTGGAAATGGTTTTTGTGGAATGTTGTATCTTTCAAATTCTTGGGCTATATAAAAAATATTACTTTATTTTTCCTGGCTCAGTTCCTTATGTTAATAGTTATTACAACTGGTTGCTGAAAATAGCTGTATGTGTATGGTATAGTCATATATACAAGCGATACTAAAACCTGCAGTTTTAATTTTCTGAACTTGCTATTTTGGTTGATCTATTTTCTGTGATTTGTATTACACTTCTACTCAGACCTATTGAATGATTCTTTAATTCAGCAATGCCTTTATCCAGTGTTTATTAATAATTCAAAAAGGCAAGTTTTCTACAAAACTGGGGAAGAAGTAAACCATTCTTCATTCTAAGAGCATTCAGTATTTAGAACATCCTCAATACTGATGGATACAAATTATTTTTCTGTTTCATGACATAAACTGAATTATTTAGCTTTCTCTAGGTCTGACAAAGTCAAGTATTTGGTGTAAAATGGAATTGGATGGATCAAGTCAAATTCACTACTGGGAGAGATACATTAGCATACATAACACACACATACACTCAAATTTTATGGCCTTCTGAGCATAAAAGGAAGACTTTATGCAGAAGCAGAAAGGTTGTCCCTTAGCTAATGTGATTGAGTAAGTGCTAAATCACATTAGCTCTTCAAATATTTCCTAATTACTTTAACCCTCCTTTTTTGTAGAAAGTTCCTCTTCTCAAAGTGGAGTGTGAACTTAGCTGGTGGCACAGTGTGTGGTAGGTTAGGAGAAGTACTAGGTAACCATGTTACATCTTCTAGAGTGTTAATTTTACAAAAGAGTGAATATTTTAATGGAGATATAATATAGAATTTATTACAACCTTAACACATAAATCTGTGACTTCAAAGAAGTTTCCTGATTTTCGCAGTCCACTTCAGGAGACCTCTCTTTCTCATCCTTGATGAACCAGTTTGCCAAACAAGTGTCTGGATTGTTTTTCATTGAAAGTAGCTGGTATGGCTGACATATTTTGATTTAAGGCGACTCGCTGTCTGAAAATAACTTCTTCTGCTGTTCTTTTGAACCCAGACACTTAGAATGATTGCAATGCTTATAACAACTGCAATCTCTTTGAGTTTTTCAATAAACTTATTAAAATGCATATGTCATTAGGAAAGGATGATCAATTACATTGTCATTTATTATCACAATAACTTGTACTTCCAGCAGATAAGCAACTACATAAATGTTTAAGGAAAAGAAAATGTGAAATATCCATTTAGGCAAGGTAATAAGGCACTGATTATGTGGAATACCCTGATTCTTACCCCATCACAAACACATAGATGTATACTATTAATGAGGGTAGTCATATGATGTTGAATAACTAAGAATTGTATAAAAATATTGAGAATCTCATGAAGTGGATGAAGTAGAAGGTATAACTAATTGTTCATTCAGCTTGGAAGGTAAATGTGTTTAGGATTGATTGGGATCGGTAGCAACACATTGGTCCAATATGAACTGTATCATAAATAGATTTTTTTTCAGGAGAGTTCAGTTTGCCAAGTTGTGTGTCTGTGTGCAGTCTGACACACCCCAAGCACAATTTGGCCCTTTTCTTTTTTTTTTTTTAATTTATTAATTAATTTATTTTTGGCTGTGCTGGGTCTTTGTTGCTGCGTGCGGGCTTTCTCTAGTTGTGGCAAGTGGGGGCTACTCTTCATTGTGGTACGCGGGCTTCTCATTGCGGTGGCTTCTCTTGTTGCGGAGCACAGGCTCTAGGTGCGAGGGCTTCAGTAGTTGTGGCACGCGGGCTTAGTTGCTTCCCGGCATGTGGGATCTTCCTGGACCAGGGCTCAAACCCCCGTCCCCTGCATTAGCAGGTGGATTCTTAACCACTACGCCACCAGGGAAGTCCCATGGGCTCTTTTCTTATGGCCCTTAGTCCCCTCACTATATAAAGGATATCTAAAGCTAAGACTATTTCAAAAACCTAGCATAGTGCCTAGACCTACAAACTACTTCTTACATTTTAAATCTTTTCTTACCTCTCTATTCTACTCTTACTACATTTTGTTAATTTACTACTGGGTTTAAAGCAATAAGTCATTGGCCAAAAAAGGCTTATATATGAAATTATGCCACTGCTCTCCTACTTCATAGTAATTGGAACATGGTCAACTAGTTTAAACAATCAAAATGATTTGCTGCTACACATTTCCGCGTCCAGTAATGCTTTTTTACTTTGAGCATTTCTTGTTTTTATCTGAGATCTCTGCCTGTATTGAGTCAATTTTATTATCATTACTGGTGCTCTCAATCTTTTGGCAACATCTCTGTAGCCTCAGGAAGGGCAGCCAACCAGCAAAACGAGCAAAGGCAGAAGCAGGAGTTGGTGGGGAGGGTTGAGGAAAGAGAGACCAGGAGTTCAGCCAACCAGTCAGCCAGGGTACTCAGCTAGTTCCAAGAGGTCAGGCATCAGTCAGCCAATATTTGATAAACAAATGAACTCAGCTACTGAGCTTCAGTCAGCCTCATTTTACTGAGTTCTATCTTGGGAGAGAGATGACCTGACTCTTCCTTAAATTCCAGTGGGCCTTCCAGCTAATCACTATGCTCTGGAGCCAAATTCTGAAGGGCGTTACATATGTGGCAAAAAATTACGTCCTTTTCATCTGCATGGGAAAGATAAAAATATGAAAGAAAGTTCAAAGATATTCTGTTTGCCAAGTATCCAGATCAATAACGGTGTAATCGTATTCTAAATCTCACGGGACAGAACGAATGGTTGAACTTTTCATTATTTTTTGTTTATTATTTTTAATTTCCATCTTTAGTTTTATCTATGTTTTGAAATAGTTTAAAATTTGCATACAATTTGCCATAAGGTACAAAAAACTTATAAGTTCTAAGTACAAAGAACTCCTGAGTACAAAAAATTCTCCTGCAAAAGTAATACCATGCTTTAGAGTCTCAAACTAACACAGTACTGCATTTGTTCTCTCTCTCTCTCTCCCAAACAAAATCTCCTACATCATCTTCATACAGTTCTCCCAATCAAGAAATCAACGTTGGTATGTTATCATTCACATTTTACCAACTGTCTCAGCAGTATCTCTTTTTCCTTTCTTGCCCAGGATCCTATCCAGAAACATATGTTGCACTTAGCTATCAGGGATCATAAATTATCTTTGATTTGTTCCTAAATCTTTCCTTGTCTTATATGTCCTTGATAGTCTTGAGGAATGCAATTATTTCGTTCTATCAGGTGCTCTCAACCTGGGATTCTCTGATGCTTCTTCACGAACGGACTCAGGCCATGCTTTCTTGGCAGGAATATCACAGAAATGATGCAGGGCTCTTCTCAGTGTATCCCACCATGAGGCACATGACGTCACTGTCTCACTACTTGTGATATTAACTTTTATTACCTAATCTAGTTGTTATCCATCCCTTTTCTCCAATATAAAATCACTATTTTCCCTTTTGTATTTGACTAATATTTTGTGGGGTGATATTTCAATATTTTCTAATATGCTGTACCTCATAAACTTTTACCTACTGGCTTTAGCATCCATTAATGATTCTTATGTATATCAGCTACTCCTGTGATAGCTACCAAATGATGAATATCTATTTTGTTCACTCTTTCTACTTCGATTAGTTAGCATTCTACTGTTTCTTATATTCTGTGATTGATATGCCTCTCCCTTTTAGTGTAGGGCTTGATAATATAGTTTCAAAATTTTTGAAGTCAATGATTAAAAGGGACAGTTATATTTTAAACTTTAATGAGTACACTTATTTTATATTCTATAAGAGGATCCTTGAAAAGGAAACAAAACAAAAAATGACAATTACTTAGATTTAAGTAGATTAAAAATGCTGTCTGATGAAAAACTTCTCAAAAACAACCAACCAAACAAACAAAAAAGTCCAAAACTCAAGAGTGCCTACAAATTAATTACGGACATTGGCAATGTTCATATTAAAGCAAAAAGTTACAATTGTAGATTACGCTACATAGGTATCAATATAGGACACATTTTGGTAATAAGTGAAGTGAAGTATATGCATTTTAATATGACATATGTAATAATATATATAACTATGAAATTTTTGAAATTAGATTCATCATTGACATAGATAAACTTAACTGATGCTAATATAAAATAAATGAAATCTATATAATTTTTCTATTTTTCATAGATCTTTCAATAATAGTCACTATTATTTTTTACTGAGGTATAACTGACATATAACATTACGACTGTTGTTTCTTGATAAGACATACCATTTGGCATTCATTTAACACATACACACAAAGAACAGACAGTCAAAATGCTAAAATGTAAAGCCCTAGATCTGACACTCTAATTTATGAAGTTTCCATTATTTCTTACTTTCTATGTAAACTGGATAATTCCTGTTTGACGTTTTCCTCTCTTTCTTACTATATGTATCCCTCCTTACACTCTTACTTTTTCTTTTGGACAAAGACCCTGTGTTTAAAAGAGAAACTTAACCTGATTAAAAATCATTTATTAGCATGACATCTGCTTATAACCCAACTTTAGATATGAATCTAGAATGATATGTAATATAGACACAATGCTTAGGCACAGTTATCTCATTGGTATCAATAATTATATAATTCTTTGATAGATATCTGGAAATTTATATAGCTTATGTGAATCTAGTAATAATAGAAAAACAAAGTCACAACCAATGAGAACCTTGGTAATGCCTAGGGTCATGAGATGGAGAAGCCAAGTAAAGAAAAATTCAATAAGATGTGAGAGGGTAGTTAGCCTTCTGGTAAGAGATTATCAGAGTTGCTATGATGACCTGATAGTGCCTAAAAACACTGAAATAAATTAGCTGCTATTTTTAATGTTATCCCCATCCTTATTTTTATCCATGCATTTGAATTTTTCTATAAATGAAGCATGTCCTTTTTTATGTTACCACTACATCAAAATGATTCTCTCAACTACCATTACATTATATAATCCATTAACTGGCTCTTCCAAAATTGAACTTGGCTCCTGGTGACAATCCATTTTAACAATAAGAATCTATAAAACAGAGACCGAATACATCAGTAGACTCAGTAACATTTTCTTGGCGTAACTTCATTGACCCACGTGGAATGTAATTGGGGGTAATTTCACAGAGATAATTAGAAATATTACAAATTTCCTGAATTGTTTTCTGAGATTATCAGGGGACTGAAACATTATATTAAGGATACTGAAAGACTATCAGTGAATTAGAATTAAAAGGACTATCTATATCTAAGATTTATATACCTATACTATTTATTTATGTTATTATGTTAGGGAATGAAATATGTTGTATGAAAAACAGTATTTTAATGTAGAAATGTATTCCAAACTTCTTTTCAGTGTTTTTTGTTTTATTTTGTTTTTCAGATAGAATTGTCTGACAAACTATCAGTAGTTTAGGTTCCTGATCTATTTTTATATTTAATGTACTATATAAGAAATGAGATACTAGAAGCTAACCGTTGCACCCTTAGTTCAAAAATGTTTTTAAAAGCGTGTTTTATGGAAGTCCTGTGTTTCTAAACTTTAAGGCATTGCTAGCCGTATTATTTATCTGACTTAAGAGATGCAAATGGCATTCAAAGTAATATTAACTGAAGAATTGATTTTAAAAATATAGAGGTAATTCCATTTTAATTATGGCAGATTAAGGTCCTAATAGATTATTCTGAAGATAACAACTATAAATTCTGGACAAATTTTTTTTTAAAAAGCTTCCTGAAAACTCTAGAGAGTGAACAGAAACAAGGGAAGGGGACTGAAACTTGGCTGGAGAGACCAGCATGGCATTTTTTGAGCTTTGAAGTGCAGGTGGGCTATGTCACAGAGTACCATGGGTTGTCAAAATCACTAATAGAAGCATTCTATCTTTTTGGCTTGCATAGAATAAGTGTGAGGCCGTCACCACCAGAAAATGAGGGTGGAATCCAGGAAGGATAGGATCAGAAAAGGAGCGTCCCAATTTTTGGTGTGTAAGCTTTGCCCAACTGTCTTGAACAACCATGGTTACAAGGAAATGATTCAATATAGCTTTCAGCATAGGCTAAAACACCTGAACTGAGATTTGAATTGTTACTCACAGGGGAAAAAAGTTTGTAATTTGAGACTAACTTAGTTACGTACCTGCTAAAATATAAACATCAATGCTCTTCAGAGACATATAACAGAATTCACTTTCCATATAGAATACTGATAGTGCCCAGGACTCAATCCAAAATTAGTAGACATTCAAAGAACAAGAACAATGTGCCCCATTATCAAGGGAAAATATAATCCAAAAAGGCCAACTCCAAGATACACCCAGAGTTGGAATTGTCAGATGAAGACTTTAAACCTGATATTACAAGTTTGCTTACAACTGTTGAAGAAAAAAGATACAGTCAAAATGATGAAAAGATAGGAAATAGAAGAGATATAGAGATATGAAAAGAGACCAAATGAAAATTTACAACAAAAATATAATACTAATTATATTAAATATTATATATTATAATACATTAAAAACACTTATCTAAAATAAATATTTTTAAGGGATGGTCATAAAAGCGGGACGGAAAAAACAAAGGTATGTGAACTTGAAATAGAGCATTAAAAATGATCTGACCTAAAGAAAAGAGAAAAATTGAAAAACTTCTTTTCTTTAGTATTTATGTGTAGCTCTTCTCAAATGATAATTTAAATTTTATATGTGGAAGCCCCAATCTCAAGCTTTTTCTCTAATTTAAGGTAAGTACTTTAGTAACAATTTCTTCTTTAAAACACAATATTATAAAACTTGAGAGGTACAAGCACACAGATAATAGAGCAAAAATTGAAACCAAATAATCCCAGAAAGCAGTTAAATCTTAAAACTGTTATATTTCTTTGCTGTTTCTATATAAGTACACAATAGCATTTTCCCCATACTATAATCATTACAAAATATAACTATATGTAAATTTTTTCTGTCTACGTTTTTACATGTGAATATTTATTTCTACCATAAATAAATAATATGGATTATAAATACAGTTATAAATGTAATCCTTTCACTGGAATTTTTCATGAATTTCTGCCACTGTCCACCCCTTCTTTGTACGTTTGGGAATAGAGGGAACATGGCAGGTATATTTTTGCCATAGAATTGTAGTTAAATTTCTATGTAGCATAAAGTATTTATAGTTTATATGTAAACAATCAAATCAGTAGGCTGTAAAAAAATACAGGATTCTTGTGCAATACCCATTATCTTCACTTGTAATTATTAGAACTAGGCTTCAATGTGAGAAAGTTTTGCTTGCAGTATTTGCTTCTGTGATCACCTTCATGGCTTTTCTGGCACACCTTGAATGTGTAGGGGTTTAAAGACCTCTGTCAAGCTACCATTTCTTCTTTCAGCCTAGAACTGGTCCAGTTTGGTCACATTCTCTGTAGTGTTTTCATCTCTTCACTTTTTTCTTTCTTCACAGCAGTTGGCTATACACTGATTTTTCTCTCTCTAGCCAAGTCACTCCCTGAGTTGGACACATTGTCAAATCAGTTTATGATACCACTAAAATAAGGAAGCTGCATTTTGGTAATGCTTAGTATGCTGTCCTGTTTTTCCCCTACTCCTTCATCTTTCCTTTCCTAAGCTCAGTAATCATTTGTTCCTCCTACTAAGCTCTGCAATAGTCCCTCAGCTCCTTTTAGTTTGGTTTCACCACTTCCATATTTCATTGATATAATCACATTATAGGAGCCCTTTACATTGGAAATAATTAGCAAAGGAGGAAACTAGGGCTTGGAAGTACAAATGAAGTGGTAGAAGAGTGAGGGTTATTGGGAAACAAACCTTATGCAATATAATGAATGAGGGAGCGTAAGTTCCAGTTTGTGATAAGGAAGGAACTAAGTCATATCTAAATACAATTTGTAAGGGCAAAGACTAAGGGATTGAAAGAAGGATGCTAGGAATTAAGAAAGTGAGATGTGGAAAGTTGGAATCAGCAACTTCTGAGTCAAAAAGTAATAAAGGCGTTGAATATTTAGATACAAGTCCATACACTCACAAAAAATACTTCCTTATGTATGTTATCTGCAACAGAGCAAAATGAATTTTTAGGCATCACCTTGAAACTTCTAAGGGGGAGATCAGAAAACTTTGCAGGAGCAATGGAAGGTAAGAAAATTAAGAGTCTAACATCATTTGTAAGTGCTTGCTCTTTGACATTATGTAGCGTGCTGCTTAACTGTTTTTTATTTGATGTAAAATTATTGTAACAGCTTTTCATATTTTCATATCTACCTCAAAGACCCAACTTAATATTCCACTTAAAATCCTTGGTTATGTATTCCCCATTAATAATAATTGATTATCTATAAAAATATTTTTATTGGTAACAAAATTCTCTCAGTTTTTTCAAATATTTTTTCATTATTCAACAAAGTAGACCCAGTAGCAAAAACATAAGAGGACTTCCTTCTAATTTTATTGGATTTCCATTTAAAAAAAATTTCTTCAAGGAGACCTAGCTATTCTTGGATGCAATAATTGGGTTTTTTTCTCTTCTGAAATTCTTTCTTTAATAATCTTTAGTTTTATCATCCCTGTCTAATCACTAGTCCCCTCCTTTCTCTTCCTTTTAGCAACAGCAAAACACAGGGGCTATAAAAAATATTTCCAAACAATGTATAGAGGCGGCTTGGACATTGGAGGTACATAATATATGTTGGATAATAAGTAAACAATTGGCCATACTTCTAGTTAATCTATCAATAACCACCCAACTGGGTTTACTTAAACTTTTTGGAACTGTATTTCCTTATCTATAAAATGGTAAGAATTGTCTTTTTTCTTTTTTTCTTCTAAATCACAAGGGTGTTGTGAGGACCAAATAAAATAGTGAGAAACATTTTGAAAATTACCTAGTGTTATGTAAAACTCACTATTATTATTATCATTATTATAAGAAAAAAGTTTTACTTCTACTCATTGTAGACCCATGTGTACCTGAGTAGGTCATAGTTTGCCTAATTTGAAAGCAAGACCAAAAATTTGTATTTTAATTCCTGATGACTGCTTATCTGCAGTGATTTAAATGGAAAGTTTTAAAATTTTTAAGAAAAATGGTTTGAAATAAAAGAGGTACTTTATAACATGAATTTTAGGGTAACACAGAAAGCCTTAAGATAAACAAAATAATTTTTCATTATATAGCCCAAAGATCACAGTTTATAACAATAGTTTTAAAACTTAATTTTACGTATATCTGTAACAGCAAAAATAGGAATTGTAGTCAATAACAATTTCATTGTATTATTTCTATTCTATTTTAAGAACAATTTTCTAGATGAGTGGTGCTCATAAAACTTATACTGAATTGCCACAAGGGAATCAAGGGAAATAGGAGGAAAATGGAAAATTTGGTTAGATTATTGACTAAACAAAAAGACTTACTACTTTAAATTTGTTTTGGGTTCTTGGTCTTGGATTAACAAGGTAGAATTTTCTATGCTTGGATGTTAAAGTGAAAAATACTAATATTTTCTCTAAATAATACCACTGTAATTTTAAGCAGTCCATCTAGAATATTATTGCATTTTTAATAGGGGAAACTTTGTTATTATGAAAAATATTTGATTTTTTTTCTAGTGACAAATATATAGATGATTGTGACTTAACTAATACTCATAAAACTCTCCATGTCAAAAATGTTTATGTATATAATTCCCCTTTGTAAATTATCTGTGATATTTATTTTAAAAGAACAGAATATATTTTAAGGGATATTCTATTAAACATTACCATTTTTGTACTGTTTACATACAACTGGAATGTTAGTCTAAAGGCATGAAAATTATTGAGCATTTCAAATGAAACCTGTTGCTTATCTCATATTTTAAAAAAGAAAATCTCCCTAGATTCCTATCTGAAGACCTCAGACTTTCTACAAAGGAATGTGTGCAGTTTCCAAATTCACAAAAAAAAGATTAAAATAAATTGTCTTTCTGTTTTTCATTACAACTTATGGCATGTGAGCAGACATATTGATTATTCCAGAAAGTTATAAAACTTTAAAAATGTCATTGCAAAATCTATTATAAGAAATATTAAATGACACATGGTCACTCTCTCTTCTGACCATCCTATCTCTTTGGTGTTCTGAGTACTATGGGAAAAGTCTGTAAATTAAACTTTGGTTTTCCATATAGGATTTCCTAACACTGATGTTATCCAGACTGACAATCTTAACTTTTATTTGGACGACTTGGTCTCTTTACATTTAAAATATTTGTGTTTAAACCTACCATGTAATTATTAGTTTTCTATTTGTCCCATCTGGTCTATATAATTTTTTCTCTCTTTTTTTCCCCTTCTTTTTGGATTAAGTATTATTTTTATTTCATTCTTTCCCCTTTACATAGCTTAGCATTGCAGTCTCTAGATACTCTTTCTGTGGTTACCTTAACAAGAAATATCCTTAACATATATAAATTAAGGATGTTACTACTTTCTGGGACAATGAAAAGACTTTGGAATACTTGAAATCCATTTTCACCTCCTGCCTTTTGTGTCTTTCTTTTCATGTATTTTAATTATCTCTAGTATTTCAAACCCCACAACTTATTACTATTGTTGTTTTACATGGTATTCATTTATAATTACCAAATATTTACCCTTTTTGTTTTTTCTCATTCCTTTCTTCATCTCTGTGCTTCCCAATATGATTTATTTTCCTTCTAATCAAAGAACTTCTTTTAACATTTATTTTATCTGCTGATACCTATCAGGTGATTTTTGTTGCTGTTAGTCTAAATATTTTTCCTTCCTCATTTCTTCTCCATCTTTTATTTTGAAAAAATTCAAACCTACAGAAAATTTGAAAGAATATTACAATGAAATGTATCTTTCAACCAGGCTTGTCTACTTTTAACATTTTGCCACATTTGCTTTCTTTCTTTACTGATCCATATCTGTCTATCTATCTCTCTATCTCTGTCTCTATCTATCCTTTTGTTCTGCTAAACCATTTGAAATTAATTTTCAGGTACCATGACATTTCTCTCCAAACATTTCAGCCTCCATATCCTAAGAACAAGCACATTCTCCTACATAACTAACTACAGCATTGGTAGAACCAAAAATATTAAGTCAATGTTTATTATTGTTTCAATCATAATGGTTTAAAATATAGTCTATACTATAGTTTCTGCAACTTTTCCAAGAATGTCCTATCTGAAATGTAATCAGAGTTGATACACTGCATTTGTGATGATACATTGGAATTATGTTCTGTTCCCCAGGATGATCCTTGATTAAAGTCATTCTTAACATTTCTGTCATTTAATGGATTCATGGATTTAAAAAAATGTGTTATGATGTGTTATTGTCCATATTCCTTTCTGATGCTCAAAAATGTCCCATATTTGGCCAGCAAATGTCCCATATTTGGATTACAGAAAATATATATATATATATATATATACATACACATACACATATGTATATATAATACTCATATGTATATATCCCCATTTTGAAGATATACTTGCTATTTTGATAAAAGCTTGGTAATTTTTATATTTTTCTTATATTAAGGATTCTGATAGATGTGTGAAAGTATCTTGTGCATTTAATTTGCATTTCTCTGATGGGTAATGAAATAGAGCACATTTTAATATGTAAAATATCAGTTTGGATGGTCTATTTTGTGAAGTGACTAGTCTTTTGTACACTTTTCTATTATCTTTTTTTCTTATTGATTTGTAGGAATTCCTTATATAGTTTGGGTGTAATTCTTTTGTCACATATATGCATTTCAGCTATCTTCTCCCATTCTTTGGTTTGACTTTATTTACTCTCTGAATGGTGTCTCTTGATAAATAAAAGTTTCTAAATGCCAAGTGTTAGCCGAACATAGAGCAAACAGAGCTCTCTTACATTGCTGGTGAGAGTGTAAATTTATATAACTATTTTTGAAAACTTTGGCACTCTTTACCAAAGACAAGATATAAATACTCTGTGACACATCATTCTAATCCCAGGTATAAACTCAAGGGAAATGCATATATATTTTTACCAAAGGGCATACGAAAACTGTTTAGAGTGACCCAAAATGTCAGCCTCACTTCTCTGAGCTTTCCTTTTGTTTCTACAATCATCGCCCCTCAGATTCCTGCTGCGTTAGTAGTGGTCCGATACTTCCAAATAAATGTAAAGTATATTTTTCAGTGTTTTTAATTATTCTTGGCAGAGGATTAGTCTGCAACACAGTACTCAGCCATTATCAGAAGCCGAAATCTTAAAGTGATATTATATATGATTTTTCACATATCTAGTCCTAAATTGTTACATGGGATCATTAACTTAAAATCAGAAATAAAGTAGGTTTTATTGTTGTAAGTCTACAGATATAAATGTAGAATCTCTGAATTCCAACTTAATTTACATGTGCCTCTTGTATAATATCGGCATTAGTAAAAACCGGGCGGTCAGGATTTTCAGCTTTCTCAGGGATTCCAAGTCAATTTCTATCCAGTCTGATTCTGTTACAGCTTCCACTTAATGGTAGGTTTGTGATCCCTGAGAGTGTTACTGCTATTGTGTGCCCACTCTTAAGGAAGTGCAGTGCTCTGCCTTAAGTGCAATAGCTGTGGTCTCATTGTTCATATCTAGCTGTTGACCATTTTCTCCATGTGACATCAAAAGGGCCATTCAGATGGGTTTTTAAGCATAGTAATTCTCAGAATACTGATGTTAATTAATACATGTGACAAGTAACAAGTATTACAATTAGTACCAAAAAATTCACCAATTAAACATATTAGATTGAAGTCTCTAGGAGAAATATAAATAAGCATTCTTCTTTCCTTAAAACAGAACATTTTTGTCTCTTGAGATTTTGAAAAATAAGGTTCTTACGTTTTTCAAGTTTTTATAATCTGCTGATTTGCTGTGAGAAGAAAATTTTGGGATTCCCCAGGGTACCTTTTAAATTTTAAAATGTTGAAGTAAGTGAATAGGACTGGACCAAGTATAGAAAAGCAAACATCAAATACTGCAGAAATGAGCCTTGCCAAGGGATGGTCTGGATGACCTAATATGGGGCTTTGCCATCACTAACACCTAAGACTTGAGGGACTTTAAGATTAACTGTATTGGAGCAGAGATATAAGCTGTCCTCTTTGAAAATTCTTGTGTCTGGTGAGGTATAAGGTCACAAAGTTACTTCATCAAGCAGTGCTTTGCAAAGGGAAGGAGGAGAGTTGCAATGTAGGCCAACAATGATCTAAAATAAAGGCTAATCATGGTGTACCTCTAGGAAGACCTCTTACACAAAAACTTAGGTACAAATAAATTAATCAAATTCTCTGTTCTTCTCTTTGGTACAATACTAAGAGTGTGTTAAAATGTAGTTGCAACTCAGTTGGCAAAACTGGGGAAATAGATACTCTCAGGTGTGGCTGGTTGAAGAATAAAGTTGTACAACCCAACAAACAGCAATTTGACAATGAAGTAACCTACCCCCTATAACATCTGGGACATTATGTGGAATAAAACATAGTGCTATTGCCCACTGGCTCTGTTTTCAAGTGGAAGTGGACTAAATGACCTTATCTGCATGAGGAATAGGGTGAGGTTAGGAATTGAAAGTCTGTTGGTCATGTGGGACTATGACATGGAAGCCTAAGTGCATGCTGTTGTAGTAATTATTCCATTTCCCACATGTACAAAATAATTATGTGGGAACACATTTTTTTTTTTGCTTTTGTTTATAGTTGCTAACTGAATGATTGAATGCAAAATATTGGTTTTTGTTAACTTGTAAAAACACAACACTATATTTTATATAGTTGAATTTTTGAACCCAATTATGCTGTTATAGGAGTTCATTGTGTTTAAAACAAAATGATATATGTATTTATATATTCAGCAGTTTCATCTTTTGGAATTTAATCTACAGATATTCTTATCTACTCTAAAAATGACAGTTATAAAAAGTTATTCACTGAAGCTTTATTGATAATAGAGAAAGTACACATGTCCAGAAATAGTTCATTGATTAAATATGGTATATATTAGATATATAAAAAGGGAGATTATTATGTACTGAGAACTAACTATCTTAAAATGTCTATAACATGCTCTCTTATGTATATTAAGCATTCTGTATGTATATCTGTTCGTTTGTGTATAGAGAAACTATGGAAAGAGAGCTAGAAACTCAGAACTTCCCATGGAGGTGGGGACAAGGGTCAGGTGGTAGAGGGATGGGAGAGAGGCTTGGCATACCTTTCTATACTTTCTTTTTGAATCATGAAAACATAGCACTTATTCCAAAAATAATATTTAAATTACAGTCACAAAGGGAAGACCAACTATAATTTGTGAATAAGAAATCTAGCAGCAATACTTTGATTTTGAGTTGTGCCAAAGTCTTAGCTGTTTTTCACTCTTTCTTATTTGATGGATTTCCTAGATTATCTATCTTGTCTTAAAGATATATTCATATCTCAGAAATCACAGTGCTGACAGAATCCCATACCTTACAAAGATCACGTTCTCTGATTTTTCTTTACAAGAACAGACATAGTTAGAACACTGTATTTTTGATAGTCTGTCCTTAGTGTAGTACCAAATGATATATTGGAGACAGCATTGCACATTTTTTGCATCATGAAATAAAGAACAAAGGTTGCTATGACCCTTCACATTAAATGTTTGCAATTGTAGAGAAGCTCTCAGTTAGGCTTCTGTTCATTCCTTTTTCCAGTTCTCTAATGTGGTTAGCTAATTTTAAACTGTAGGTTTATGTCTTGTCCCTGTATTTCATGAATGCTGATATGGTAATTTATATTGTACATATATTGACATATATGTAAACTTGTCTACATGGATATATTCTTCATACAAACTTACAGTGATATAATAGGACCTTAAAATACATTTTGTATAATTTAAATTTAAATAAATGTTATTTCTGCCAAACTAGTCGACCTTGGGAGGTTTACATATATATTACGATCTTTCCTTACTACCTACCTATAGAATTATCCTTAGATAAATTTTATGAGAATTTTCTAAGAATGAAGTTTAACATCATATCATCACACATATTTTCATACCCAAAATAGTATTATTCAGCTGAAGACTGAATTAGTTTGCTAGGGCTGCCATAACAAAGTGCCACACACTGGATGGCTTAAATGACAGAAATTTATTTTCTCATCATTCTGAAGGCTATAGGTCCAGAATCAAGGTTTTGGCAGGGTAGGTGTCTTCTGAGGTTTCTATCCTTGATTGTAGATGGCTGTCTCCTTCTCCTTTGACATGGTCTTCCCTATCCATGTGTCTGTGGCCAAATCTCTTCTTATAAGTCTACCTGGATGACCTCCAAGTACAGTTACATTTTGAGATATTGCACAATCC